>NC_059202.1:20049188-20791688 GCF_020615455.1 Coregonus clupeaformis
TCTGACTACAATGAAGAGCAAGACGTGCCGCTCTGTTTTGTTTTGACATGACACTACATCAACATAAGCGGTTAACTATGCAAATTAGTCTGTATATATTAAATCTGTTCCAGCAGGTGAAGAGGTGCCATCGATGTGTGTGAGGAAGCAAAGCTTTGCTCTAGACAGTTCTTCAGCCATAGGATCGAAACTGTCAACAGTAGTTTGCAAGAACTTGAAGCTGCTGTTTGATGGCAGCCAAAGATTTTTCCGAAATGGAGGTAAATAGCTTTCATTCTAATGCCTTTTGGACAATCGGGGATGAACGTTACATAGTTGTGTGCCTGTGTGTGCGTTTCAATGCATTACTGTAATTGCTCCAAACATTTGTTACAGTAGGTGTCTTTTGTGGTAAATTATGTTGTGAATTCATAAAGTAATTAATGGTGTTATACACATTGTGTTAATTATCAAACATGCAATAAACAATGTGAATATCTAATATACCATTTGACCCTTTACCCTAATAGGTGCATTTTTGTACACCTTTATTATTTCAGTCTCGAAGATGGTCGGTCAGTCCCCACCAGGTTCTGTTCATCATCTGCTGCATGATGGTACAGGTAGGTACAGCTTGTACACGGGAAAATAATGAGTAAAGTCAACTAAATTATGTTAAGTAAAGTTAAAATATTATATTTGAGTAACAGTTTGTGTTCATTTATTATTTAGTTTTATGTTTACTTTTTTATATTACTTGGGGTAGCTGTTACCTTAGCGATTAAGTTCATAACATAATGTATTTGTAGGGTTGCAGTCAATTAATTTCACTGTCAAATGAAAAAGTAGGAAGGTCTTCATAATTCTAACAAGATTCTAATAATGATATCTCCAATACGCAAGATCCCCACCAATTGGCAAAATGAAGGACTTTTCACTAAGTCCATTAAAGATAATCAGATACTTTACGTCATTTATCAGACGCTCTTATCCAGAGCGACATACAGTAGTGAGTGCATACATTTTCATCCCGGTCCCCAAAGGGAATCGAACCCACAACCCTGGTTTACAAGCGCCATGTTCTACCAACTGAACCACACGGGACCATATCTAAAGCAGGATGTAAAACAGCATGGTTACCATTGTTTCCCCAGCGCCATGCCTGAGATGTAAGGTAGTGGTGAACTGCACCAACCCCAACACCATATCCCTTCTGGCCGCACTGGAGAACGTCATGACGTTGTCCTCCATACGACCTGTCATGAACCTCTCAACCCCCACCATCATCAGCATGCACTTCACTCTCTACGGCATCCTGGGTGTGGTAAGGAGTAGGACATCAAGTCATCCCTTTCAATTAGTTCACCTGAGAAACCATCCGATTAAAATCCATCAAATTCTGTGACATATGTATCTGACATACTATATTGTCATGAACGTTACTCTACATCATGTTTTATAGACCTATTTGAAATGTTGCTTTATTGCCATTACTTTGTATCCTACAACAAAAAGTAATTCCCTTTTCAGGAAGAAAAAGAACAACTGCTGTACACCTACATTTGGCTGGTGAAGGTGAGCGTAATATTTTAGTATTTTTTGTAAGTATACGACACAGTGTATGGAGTCTTTTCAATGTGCACTCTGGTTTCCGATTCTCCTAGAGCACCTGTGTTAAGAACGTTACTTCACATTGCTTCATATTTGTTAGGGCACACAACATCCATTCACCAATATGTACTGAATAGCAATAGTGATTTACATTTGGTTAAAACTCAACATTCTGAATGTAGAACAATCCTAAAGCATCATATTATAATTTTGAATGCTGCTTCCAAACATATTGTATTTTTGCTAATGTGTTGTTTTAGGAGTGGGAGAATGAATTTTTCAGCTGGGACCCAGTCCAATGCGGCACAACCGAGATTTCTCTCCCAGGGAAAAAGGTTCTGGTCACCAGATGTGGTAATCAATGAATTGTGAGTTAAACATCTCTATAGTATACAGTGGGGGAAAAAAGTATTTAGTCAGCCACCAATTGGGCAAGTTCTCCCCACTTAAAAAGATGAGAGAGGCCTGTAATTGTCATCATAGGTACATGTCAACTATGACAGACAAATTGAGAAAAAATAATCCAGAAAATCAAAGCAATGTAGGATTTTTAATGAATTTATTTGCAAATTATGGTGGAAAATAATTATTTGGTCACCTACAAACAAGCAAGATTTCTGGCTCTCACAGACCTGCTAACTTCTTCTTTAAGAGGCTCCTCTGTCCTCCACTCGTTACCTGGTATTAATGGCACCTGTTTGAACTTGTTATCAGTATAAAAGACACCTGTCCACAACCTCAAACAGTCATGCACTCCAAACTCCACTATGGCCAAGACCAAAGAGCTGTCAAAGGACACCAGAAACAAAATTGTAGACCTGCACCAGGCTGGGAAGACTGAATCTGCAATAGGTAAGCAGCTTGGTTTGAAGAAATCAACTGTGGGAGCAATTATTAGGAAATGGAAGACATACAAGACCACTGATAATCTCCCTCGATCTGGGGCTCCACGCAAGATCACACCCCATGGGGTCAAAATGATCACAAGAACGGTGAGCAAAATCCCAGAACCACACAGGGGACCTAGTGAATGACCTGCAGAGAGCTGGGACCAAAGTAACAAAGCCACCATCAGTAACACACTACGCCACCAGGGACTCAAATCCTGCAGTGCCAGACGTCCCCCTGCTTAACCCTCCCGTTGTCCTAGGGTCAAAAATGACCCGCCACAGTGTTGAACCAACTTTATTTAATTTTTTATATTTTTGGGATCATTTGTGAGAAGGAGGCAGTGAGACTTTCTTTAAAGAAACCACCATAATTTGCTAATAAATTCATAAAAATCCTAAAATGTGACAACTTTTTAAGATGGGAGAACTTGCACAATTGGTGGCTGACTAAATACTTTTCCCCCACTGTAAATAGATACTGTGGGAGGTTCTACTAAGCTAACATATGGAACTGTTTTAAGATGGTCATACCAAGGATCATTTAGCTGTTTGATTTTGAACTTTAGGACCCTTTTAGGTGTAAATAAAATATATTTTAAAAAAATTGGGGATGAAACATTGAATTTGGTCTTACTGCTATTAGCCCACATTGAACATATTCATACATGGAAAAACACATAGTCAAAAATTTATCGAAACGAAGTTTGTTTTAAAGTGTCTGTACTTGAGAGATATAAGAAAGATCAGGAAATGTAAAAATGTTTTGACCCATATTTAGCCTCTTTGTTTTGGCATTAAAACTACTTCCATATATATATATATATATATATATATATATATATAATATATATATATATATATCCATTCAATTTTTAACTGGTACCAAGCTACCTTCAGACGAGTCTTGTGAGGCGTCAACCGACATGTACGTGTTCATGAGAGTCTCACATTTCGATAGAGGTGTTCAGACGCTACAGACAGAAGTTGGCAGATCGGCTGTACCGACTTCAAACGAGTCTCGTGACACTTGTGTGGGTCGTAGAGCTAAATGGAGAACACCATCGTAGTGGTCATATTAGTTTGTTCGGACACTACAGACATTTTTCGGGATGTGTCTCATGGTCTGACAAACTGCTGTAGCTCGGCCACCTTCCACCGCAGATGGAAAAAACGGCATTGGCGGATGCGGTGGATTGAGACGCAGCCCATGCAAAGAAAACAGATATCTCTAATATAAACAGACAGATTTTGATGGGGATGTTTTATTATGCTAGTTAGTTTTCCACGGGGGCACAGACATTTTAACAAGCACTTCAATTGTGTCCCTTGTTATTGCACTAGTCAGCTTCAATCAAGATTAAGAAATATAAAACATATGATTTATATCATGCCCATGGTTTGAAATAGTCCCCCATTTCACCCTGTCTCACAGTATGGATGAAAACAGAGCTCCCATCGTCCCTTATGTGTACATTAAGCACACTGGTAAAGTGCTAGACGCCAAACCTGTCAGAGTGGTTAGCTCCTGTAACCTGGACATCTACACCTTCCCCTTTGACGTCCAGAACTGCACCTTCACCTTCAGATCCTACATCCATCACGGTAAGACGTCAATGCAACCATGCTTTAGGACTTCTTTGAAGATAAAAAGTCCGATACCAAACCCATCGCTCCTTCTCTCTCAAAAACCTTCCTGAATCTCTTTTGCAATCTAAAATGATAGGTATGAAACATGTTGGTCCATTGAGTCCATTGGAGTTTTGTATATATGACTCGGTGTCAACCAAGGGTGTCAACCAAAGGGATCCGTTTGGTATTAGGCCCAAGTTTACCATCCTCAGTACAGCTCATGTTCTGCTTCCATATAGGTTCAGCCCATTCATCCCAGTATGTCCCATTCCTTTATCTCCCTGCAGTGTCGGACATAAGGATGATCTTAGGGAAGAAGGTGGAGGGACATCCTGAAACACTCCAGGAGCGTGTTGTCCACTGAAGGGGAGTGGGAGCTGATGGACATCAAATCCAGGAAGTACAAGTTATCAGAAATCGATCAGGGAGAAAGCAACCCCTATGATGAGCTCTGCTTCTATGTACGAACCCAAAGCACTGCAATTTCTCAGACGCCATTCATTTGGCTTTACTACTACTGAACGTTGAGTTCTCTATTTTTCGAGCGCTACTTTGTTTCAGAGAGTACTTCATGTTTCACACATAGGATGCTAACCCAGCTATTTATGGCTTTGTCTTATCTGAAATGGGAATCTACTGCACAACACCAGATCACCCTTGAAGGTTGTCATTCACCATTGTGTCTCTAAACTGTAGATTGTCCTGAGGCGCAGAGCCACCCTCTACGTGGTGAATCTCCTGATCCCCAGCTGCCTCCTCATCACTGTGGATCTCTTCAGCTTTCTGCTGCCTCCTCAGAATGTGGACCGCTCCTCCTTCAAGATGACCCTTATTTTAGGCTACTCAGTCTTCCTGCTCATCGTGAATGACCTGCTGCCCGTCACAGGAAACACCATCCCACTGATAAGTGAGTATGAAACATATGTACTGGAAACACCATATTTGTCGTGAGTCATAAATGTAGAGGTATATGTTTACTTTGTCTTATTGAATAACCTTGTTAGGTTAAGTGTCTTTTTTGAAGTCCACTTCCATTGTCCTCCTAAGAGTGGCTGAATATCTTCCTCTTCATATCCCTCTTCCTCTTGCCCATGCAGATGTGTTCTTCGCCATCTGCTTGGCTCTGATGGTGGCCAGCCTGCTGGAGACTATTCTCATCACTAACCTCCTGGTCGGCTCCAGTAACTTCCACCCAGTGCCTGGCTGGGTCCGAGTGCTCGTCCTGCGCTTCATGGGCACCCTCGTCTGGCTGCCTCAGAAATCCAGAGAGGACATGATCATCCTCAATCCAGTTGCAGCAGGTACCCCTGATCTGATCCCTCCAGGGAGTTACAATTACGCAGACTTTTGGGCAATTAGCAAATACTTGTCTTGTCCAACCCAAAGCAATATAGTGAATGCATTCAATCACAGGCCTGAACAGTAACATAAATGCAGTTATCACTCTGAGAAATGTTTCCAGCATTTGACTAGGTCCGACCTTTGACAGAATTGTACTATCAACGTACATCAATAATTTATGTCTATAGGAGGTACATTCATAATTTCACCTTCCTCCCTTCCTTCCCTCTTGTCTCTAAGAAACAGACGTGAAAGTCTGCCCTCTAGTGATGCTGGAGAGACAGGTTCAAACAGGAGAACCAGGTGAGAAGGGGGCAGAGGCAGCCGATCCAGCCCTGGCGGAGCTGAGGAAGCTGGGCAATGACCTGCAGTCCATCCGCCTACAGGTGGCCCAGCATGTGGACGGGAACCAGATCTCCCAGGACTGGATGCAGGTGGGCTACATCATCGACCGACTGCTGTTTGGCGTCTACGGCATCTTCATCACCTTCAGCTTCATCGTCATCCTCAGCATTTGGAGTAATTCGTATCCAGGTAAAAACAAATTGGTGGGTAAGCCATTCGTTGTGAATAAAGTAACACTCCCTAAATGTTCTATGCATTTTTCCACAATAGGTGGCTAAATGTTTGTGTAAAATACAAAATGTGTAGAAATAGCGTTTACCCTCCACTACACCACTGCTTACAATACTTAGGAGTCTGCCATGTTGTCGACTGCTGGTTAAACAATTACCTTATAATTACCATAACTTTAACAATTGTTTGTTTTATCTTCTGGCTGCACTGTGTGTTGACTGATATATTACAATATTAGAGGAAATCTATTTTCCTTTGTCAAATAAAAGTACTTTCACGAAAACCACTGTTTCATTAGTAACAACAATTCATTGGGGTTATCTGAGACGTTTTCTGAATTGTAATGTTGATGGTGGATCAATGTTGATGATGATCTCACACAAGACATGGATCAATGACATGGAAAGTAGGGGATCATCCAAAAACCACATCCTTGTTTGATTAGAGTGTAGATATACAGAAAGTATTATTTCAGTATTTTATTAGGATTCCCATTAGCTGTTACGAAAGCAGCAGCTACTCTTCCTGGGGTCCACACAAATCATGAAACATGACATAATACAGAATATTAATATACAAGAACAGCTCAAGGACATAACTAAATTAATTTTAAAACGACACACATAGCCTACATATCAATACATCTACACAATATCTAGGTCAAGATAGGGGAGAGGTGTTGTGCCGTGAGGTGTTGCTGTATTTGCTTTTTGAAACCAGGTTTGCTGTTCATTTGAGCAATATGAGATGGAAGAGAGTTCCATGCAATAACGGCTCTATATAATACTGCACACTTTCTTGAATTTGTTCTGGATTTGGGGACAGTGAAAATACCCCTGGTTGAATGTCTGGTGGGGTAAGTGTGTGTGTCAGAGCTGTGTGTAAGTTGACCATGCAAACAATTTGGAATTTTCTTCTAAAAAGAATAAGTGATGCAGGCAGACACTCCTCAACTCTTAGCCAGGAGAGACTGGCATGCATAGTATCTACCGATATCTACCCCTATGATTACAATGAAGAGTAAGACGTGCCACTCTGTTCTAATCCAGCTGCAGCTTAACTAGGTCTTTCTTTGCAGCACTTGACCACATGACTGGACAATAATCAAGATAAGATAAAACTAGAGCCTGCAGGACTTTTTGGAGTGTGGAAGAGCATCTCTTTATTACGGACATACCTCTCCCCATCTTTACAACCACTGAATCTATATGTTTTGACCATGACAGTTTACAATCTAATGAAACACCAAGTTATTTAGTCTCCTCAACTTGTTCAACAGCCACACCATTCATTACCAGATTCAGCTGACGTCTAGAGCATATGGAATGATTTGTACCACCAATACAATGCTCTTAGTTTTAGAGATGTTCAGGACCAGTTTATTACTGGCCACCCATTCCAAAACTGACTACAACTCCTTGTTAAGGGATTCAGTGACTTCATTAGCTGTGGTTACTGACACGCATATGGTTCAATCATCAGCATACATGGACACACAGGCTTTGTTTAATTCCAGTGGCTGTCATTGGTAAAAATAGAAAAGAGTAGAGGGCCTAGAGAGCCCTGCAGTACACCACAACCTACATGTTTGACATTAGAGAGGCTTCTATTAGAAGAAAACCCTCTGAGTTCTATTAGATAGATAGCTCTTAATTCTCAATTCTATTAGATAGATAGCTCTTTATTCTCAATTCGGCAGGAGTTGAAAATATATAAAACATACAGTACCAGTCAAAAGTTTGGACACACCTAGTCATTCCAGGGTTTTTCTTTATTTTTACTATTTTCTACATTGTAGAATAATAATGAAGACATCAAAACTGTGAAATAACACATGTAGAAAATCATGTAGTAACCCAAAAAGTGTTGAAACAAATCAAAATATATTTTATATTTGAGATTCTTCAAATAACCACCCTTTGCTTTGATGACAGCTTTTGCACACTCTTGGCATTCTCTCAACCAGCTTCACCTGGAATGCTTTTCCAACAGTCTTGAAGGAGTTCCCACATATGCTGAGCACTTGTTGGCTGCTTTTTCTTCACTCTGCGGTCCGACTCATCCCAAACCATCTCAATTTGGTTGAGGTCTGGGGATTGAGGGGGCCAGGTCATCTGATGCAGCACTCCATCACTCTCCTTCTTGGTCAAATAGCCCTTACACAGCCTGGAGGTGTTTTGGATCATTGTCCTGTTGAAAAACAAATGATAGTTCCACTAAAAGCCCAAACCAGATGGGATGGCGTGATCGCTGCAGAATGCTGTGGTAGCCATGCTGGTTAAGTGTGCCTTGGAATTCTAAATAAATTACCAGACATTGTCACCAGCAAAGCACCCCACACCATAACACCTCCTCCTCCATGCTTTACGGTGGGAAATACACATGGAAATTATCCGTTAACCCACACCGCGTCTCACAAAGACACGACTGTAGGAAGCAAAATCTCCAATTTGAACTCCAGACCAAATGGCATATTTCCACCGGTTTAATGTCCATTGCTCGTGTTTCTTGGCCAAAGCAAGTCTCTTCTTCTTATTGGTGGCCTTTAGTAGTGGTTTCTTTGTAGCATTCGACAGTGAAGGCCTGATTCACACAGTCTCCTCTGAACAGTTCTATGAAGCATTTATTTGGGCTGCAATTTCTGAGGCTAATAACTCTAATGAACTTATCCACAGCAGCAGAGGTAACTCTGGGTCTTCTTTCCTGTTGAGGTCCTCATGAGAGCCAGTTTCATCATAGCGCTTGATGGTATTTGCTAGTGCATGTCTTAAAGTAATGATGGACTGTCGTTACTCTTTGCTTATTTGAGCTGTCCTTGCCATAATATGGACATGGTCTTTTACCAAATAGGGCTATCTTCTGAATACCCCCCCTACCTTGTCACAACACAACTGATTGGCTCCAACGCATTAAGAAGGAAATAAATTCCACAAATTAACGTTTAAGATGTAACACCTGTTAATTGAAATGCATTCCAGGTGACTACCTCATGAAGCTGGTTGAGATAATGCTAAAAAGCTGGCAAAGCTGTCATCAAGGGGCAAAGGGTGGCTATTTGAAGAATATCAAATATAAAATATATTTTGATTTGTTTAACACTTTTTTTCGTAACTACATGATTCCATGTGTTATTTCATAGTTTTGATGTCTTCACTATTATTCTACATAGTAAAAAATAGTAAAAATAAAGAAAAACCCTTGAATGAGTAGGTGTGTCCAAACTGTTGACTGGTAGTGTACATTTTCTCAACAACAGGTTGTCAATAATTTCAAGGGCTGCACTGAAATCTAACAGTACAGATTCTACAAACTTCTTATTATCAATTTATCTTCAACCAATCATCTGTCATTTATCTCAATGCAGTACATGATGAGTACCCTTCTCTATAAGCATGCTGAAAGTCTGTTGTCAATTTGTTTACAAGATATAGTATTGTATTTGGTCAAACACCATTTTTTCCAACCATTTGCTAAGAGCTGGCAACAAGCTGATAGGTCTGTAGTTAGAACCAGTAAAGGCCGCTTTACCACTCTTGGGTAGTGGAATGACTTTGGCTTCCTCCAGGCCTGAGGACAAACACCTTCCTCTAGACTCAGATGAAAGATATGGGAAGATAAGAGGCATAGAGTGAGCTAACATCGCAGGTAGTTTTCCATTAAGGGAATGCCAGGAGGTTTGTATATTGATTGATAACAACATTTTTGAGGGAAGTAAGACGGCTGCTGTTTTGGGGTTGTGGGTGGAGCTCTGCAGTCTCAGGTAGCTTATTTATGATCATTCCCCACGTTGAAATTGAATATATTTGTTTTATTTATACATTGATGTGTTTTACGTAGGCAAACGTCCTCCCGCAGAAGTTGGATAGGGAGGAGGGACACAGGAGTACAGGAGCTATAGATGAGCTTTTTATATGTTCTGTTCAGCAGAATATGAACAATATTTGTAAGGTAGGATAGATTGTGTCTCTATAGAAGTTTGTACAATACCGTTTCCTTATTTTTTGTACTGAGATGTTTAGATGGGTGATTCATTTTATCTCGACTATACTGTGTAGCATATTAAAGCGCTCCCAGATTGGGACAGGAGCACCAACAAAAGTATATCTGGCAGAGAGCGCCTCCTCGGCCTTAATCTTGTCCCTCCCCCCTCTAGTCGGCAGCAGCCCCGTTGTTATCAGGCGCGCACTGTGTCGGTGGGAACTGGAGAATAGTGTGGTGGGGGATTTTTTCACAAGGTGTTTTTGTAGTAATAACATTTTGTGAGATTCTAATAGATATAGAACAAAAGAGTGGGGCAATATAAATATGCCTTGCAAAATATTATCCCTTGGCGTTTTTTCTATTTTGTTGAATAAACAATTTAAATGGATTTTTATTTGAATTTAATGTAATGGACAAAATTGTAAATGGTGAAGCGAAATGAAATAAAAAAAATTAAAAAAAATAAATAAAAAAGTGGGGTATGTATACCCCTTTGCTATGAAGCCCCTAAATAAGATCTGGCAACCAATTACTTCAGAAGTAATAATTATTAAATAAAGTCCAACTGTGTGAAATCTAAGTGTGACATGATCTGAGTGATATATACAACTGTCGGAAAGGCGCCCAGAGTCCGGACATCACTAAGCAAGGGGACAACCAAGTAAGCGACATGAAGACCAAGGATCTCTAAACAGTAGGGAAAAGTGGGAGAATAGATTGTAAGAAGAACAAAGCAGACAGGACAAGGGAGAGTTGAAGAAGTGAGGGTTTATTACAGATCTCAAAAGGTGCAGAATAATCCAGGAGAGGAGCGGGTGGCGAGAGAGGAGTAGGTGGAGGGAAGTGTGGCAGATTAAATGGAACGGAGGGGGGTGAAGGTTCCGGGAGAATTGACTGTGAGACAGAAAAAACTGAGGAGGTACAGGCAGGTCAACAAGGTGCAAAAAACAAAATCTAACGCTAGTACTAAGAGGTTGATACGCTGAAAAACATATGTTAATGTGAACGATCGCAGGGAATGGATGGAGACAGAGGAAGGGGATGATTAGACCAGGTGTGAGATTGTGATGGGATGAAGGTGAGAAAATCAAGAGAGCCCCGAGCTCCCCAGCACCCCCGGGAAACTGGAGATCACGAGCAGAACAACTAGACACAGACAGGACGACTCAGACTGGGATCACAACCCCCCCCGACAACGCCACCGGGGGACTCCCCGAGCGCAGGATGGAGGCGGAGAAGTACTGATGAGTAGCATCTGGGATCTGTGCGGGAATCAACCCCCTTCAGGACATACCCCTCCCAGTCAGCTGAGATACTGAAACCCCGGCGCGCTGGAATCATGATGCGCCGCACTGTAGAACCCATATCGAGGAGGAGGAGGAGGAGGAGAGGAGGAACAGAGGACTGAGGAAAAGCAGGTTGAGGAGGGCAGGAAAGGGGATGGATGAGGTCTCGGGATTTGAGAAGCAGGATGATCACCTTCTCACCAAACGGACTAATGAACTTCGAACAACTTCTAGACTCAGTCGTAAAGATGTGGTAAAGACCCATCGGGGTGTAGGTGGGAGGGGATGCAGATGACTGGAGCTGATAGGGAAACCCGAAGGAGTGCCTTCTGGCCCGATGCCAGGTCCGGGGTGGCAACGACAATATGGGCCTGGAAACAGAAGGCACTGAGAGTCCTCTCCTGAGAAGGGAACCAAGGGAGGTTGGGAATAAGGAATGGAAGGGAGACATCAGTGGCAGATGTAGAGGGGAATCAACCCAAGCAACTGAGAGACCCAGGAGGGGGTTGGAAGAGGCAGGCAGCGTAGGATTATTGGCTCTTCCGCCTGATATTAGATTGGGGGTGAAACCTAGATGTGAGATGACTGTAGTAATGGCAAACAGAAGGACTTCAGACAGCAGAGTAAACTGAGGGACACGTGGAAAAATACTGGGAAAATGACCGAAAACCCCCAACAGGATCCGAGCGAGGAGAGGGAAGTGGAAATGGGTACAAAGTGGGAACGCGAATGTAAAGTAGAAACGACCGTGTTCCCTCAGAAGCGGGCAAACCAGTGACAGATAAGTCAGGGGCAGATGCGACACATGGTGCAGGGGAATAGGAAGGGGGTGAAAGTAGAGCTGGGCGAAGGAATTATTCTGCGCACACACTGACAGGCAGCAACATAACCCCCGATATCCCCGCCATGGCAGGCCACCAAAAACGCCTGCAGAAGAAAAGATGTCCGAGCGCTACGCCAGGGTGAAAGCCATCTTGCTGACGAGGAATTTGAGGAGCAGAGAACCGATCAGGCAAAAACAACGACGGGAGGGAGAGGAGGGGGCGAAGCATACCCTAATTTCAAATAACACTTACGACGAGTTCCGGGGAGAATTGTTCGGCTTGGACCCACTCTCTCGTCTTGGAGAATATCCGAGACAAGCGCCGGCCTTGCTGCCTAGATCCAGGTTTGAACGCCAGGGAAATTGAACCTGCCCAAAATACCCACTCACCTGGCCTGGACGAGCTGAGACGCCCAGCCGATTGCACGAAGCAAGATTTGTGGTAGTCAGATAATAAACGGTTGCTGCTCCGCCTCCAACAGTGGCGCCGCACCTCCAAGGCAAGTTTATCGAATCCGGGTTACCTACATCGAAATCCTCCGAGGCGAAAGGTGAGTAGTAGGCGAGGGATGGAGTTTATGTCCGTGGAGGCATCGGGCCATCAGGCGCGCACTGTGTCCTGGGTGGGCAAGCTGGATCGATATTCCCTGTGTGTCGTGGGGGGATTTTCTCACAAGGTGTTTTTGTAGTAATAACATTTTGTGCACATTCTAATAGATATAGGGTGAATTCAGAAAGAGTGGGGCACCATATAAACTACAGTGCCTTGCAAAAGTATTCATCCCCTTGGCGTTTTTCCTATTTTGTTGAATTACAACCTGTAATTTAAATGGATTTTTATTTGGATTTCATGTAATGGACAAAATTGTCCAAAATGGTGAAGTGAAATGAAAAAAATAACGTTTCAAAAAATTACAAAAAATAAATAACGGAAAAGTGGCGCGTGCATATGTATTCACCCCCTTTGCTATGAAGCCCCTAAATAAGATCTGGTGCAACCAATTACCTTCAGAAGTCACATAATTAGTTAAATAAAGTCCACCTGTGTGCAATCTAAGTGTCACATGATCTCAGTATATATACACCTGTTCTGAAAGGCCCCAGAGTCTGCTACATCACTAAGCAAGGGGCACAACCAAGCAAGCGGCACCATGAAGACCAAGGATCTCTCCAAACAGGTCAGGGACAAAGTTGTGGAGACATACAGATCAGGGTTGGGTGATTAGAAAATGATCAGAAACTTTGAACATCCCACAGAGCACCATTAAACCCATTATAAAAAAATGGAAAGAATATGGCACCACAACAAACCTGCCAAGAGAGGGCCGCCCACCAAAACTCATGGTCCAGGCAAGGTAGGCATTAATCAGAGAGGCAACAAAGAGACCAAAGATAACCCTGAAGGAGCTGCAAAGCTCCACAGCGGAGTATCTGTCCATAGGACCACTTTAAGCCGTGCACTCCACAGAGCTGGGCTTTACAGAAGAGTGGCCAGAAAAAAGCCATTGCTTAAAGAAAAAAATAAGCAAACACGTTTGGTGTTCGCCAAAAGGTATGTGGGAGACTCCCCAAACATATGGAAGAAGGTACTCTGGTCAGATGACAAAAAAATTGAGATTCATGGCAATCAAGGAAAACGCTATGTCTGGCGCAAACCCAACACCTCTCATCACCCCGAGAACACAACCCCCACAGTGAAGCATGGTGGTGGCAGCATAATGCTGTGGGGATGGGAACTGGGAAACTGGTCATAATTGAAGGAATGATGGATGGCGCTATATACAGGGAAACTCTTGAGGAATACCGGTTTCAGTCTTCCAGAGATTTGAGACTGGGACGGAGGTTCACCTTTCAGCAGGACAATGACCCTAAGCATACTGCTAAAGCAACACTCAAATGGTTTAAGGGGAAACATTTAAATGTCTTGAAATGGCCTAGTCAAAGCCCAGACCTCAATCCAATTGAGAATCTGTGGTATGACTTAAAGATTGCTGTTCACGAGCGGAACCCATCCAACTTGAAGGAGCTGGAGCAGTTTTGCCTTGAAGAATGGGCAAAAATCCCAGTGGCTAGATATGCCAAGCTTATAGAGACATACCCCAAGAGACTTGCAGCTGTAATTGCTGCAAAAGGTGGCTGTACAAAGTATTGACTTTGGGGGGGGGTGAATAGTTATGCAAGCTCAAGATTTCTGTTTTTTGACTTATTTCTTGTTTGTTCACAAGAAAAAATATTTTGCATCTTCAAAGTGGTAGGCATGTTGTGTAAATCAAATGATACAAACCTCCAAAAATCCTTTTAAATTCCAGGTTGTAAGGCAACAAAATAGGAAAAATACTTTTGCAAGCCACTGTAGGACAGCTTAATGCTGCCGCATTTATTTCTTGGTCTGACGAGATAAAATTGATGGTTTCTGTTCAAATGTAACATGTTTCAAGATAAACTGTAGTTTGTTTGTATCCTGTTTAGTGAATGATTACTGTGAGTATTAACGGAGTTTAGGCCATGAAACTGTGTGTATGCTAATTTGGAAAGGTTGACCTAATACTCACCCAAGATGGCGCCGGAGGAGATGGCTGCCGTTTTACGGCCCTCTAACCAATTGTGCTATTATGTGTGTTTTTTCGCATTATTTGTAATTTATTCTGTACATAATGTTTCTGCCACCGTCTCTTATGAACAAAAAGAGCTTCTGGATATCAGGACAGCGATTACTCACCTCGTATTGGACGAAGATGTTTTCTTCAACGAGTCGGACGCAAAGGATATTCTACAGCCACCCGACAAGGCCCAAATCCCTGTCATTCGCATGAGAAAGAGACAGAGATATCGTGGACGTAGGTCGGGGTGCCTTGTAAGGATACGACGGCGAGCGAGTAATCTGCATCTCCCGTCAATCCTATTAGCCAACGTACAATCATTTGAAAACAAAATGGCCGACATTTTGGATATCCTACCAACGGGACAACGGTAATATCTTATGTTTCACCGAGTCGTGGCTGAACGACGACATAGATAACATACAGCTGGCGGGATATACGCTACATCGGCAGGATAGAACGTCTGACTCCGGTAAGACAAGGGGTCGCGGTCTGTGTATATTTGTAAACAACAGCTGGTGCATAAAATCTAATACAAAGGAAGTCTCGAGGTTTTGCTCACCTGAGGTAGAGTATCTCATGATAAGCTGTATACCACACTATTTTCCAAGAGAGTTTTCTTCTATATTTTTCGTAGCTGTCTATTTACCACCACAAACCGATGCTGGCACTAAGATTGCACTCTATGAGCTGTATAAGGCCATAAGCAAACAGGAAAATGCTCATCCAGAGGCAGCGCTCCTAGTGGCCGGGGAATTTAATGCAGGGAAACTTAAATCCGTTCTACCTAATTTCTACCAGCATGTTAAATAGAGGGCAAGAGGAAGAAAAAACTCTAGACCACCTTTACTCCACACAGAGACACGTACAAAGCTCTCCCTCGCCCTCTATTTGGCAAATCTGACCATAATTATATCCTCCTGATTCCTGCTTATGAACGAAAACTAAAGCAGGAAGCACCAGTGACTCGGTTAATAAGGAAGTGGTCAGATGACGCAGATGCTAAGCTACAGGACTGTTTTTCTAGCACAGACTGGAATATTGTCCAGGATTCTTCCGATGGCACTGAGAAGTACACCACATCAGTCACTGGCTTCATCAATAAGTGCATCGATGATATCGTCCCCACAGTGACCGTACGTACATACCCCCAACCAGAAGCCATGGATTACAGAAAACGTCCGCACTGAGCTAAAGGGTAGAGCTGCCGCTTTCAAGGAGCGGGACTCTAACCCGGACGCTTATAAGAAATCCTGCTATGCCCTCCGACGAACCATCAAACAGGCAAAGAGTTATGGTATGGGGGTGCTTTGCTGGTGACAATGTCTGTAATTTATTTAGAATTCTAGGCACACTTAACCAGCATGGCTACCACAGCATTCTGCAGCGATACGCCATCCCATCTGGTTTGGGCTTAGTGGAACTATCATGTTATTGTTGGTTAAGGGCTTGTAAGTAAGCATTTCACTGTAAGGTCTACACCTGTTGTATTCGGCGTGTGGCAAATAAAACTTGATTTGATTTGATTTTAATCAGATAAGAGGAAATTGCCTCGGATCAGGGAGCAGGCCCAGGACAATGAAGATGGACGGGGTGTGATTCTGATATCTAGCTAACCAAAGAGAGGACCATGGACATTCCACAGGGGAGACAAGGGAAACTCATTTGGGTCATAAAATGTATAGGTCCTGAGCTACAGGCAGTTAGATTTGAGTATGTCATTTTAGGCGAAAATTGACTAATTTCAGGGCTCATATTATCTCACGTCTATAATTAAATTATCAGCCTAAATATTGTATCAGACACGAGATAGAGGATAAACATAACACAAGTTGTATACCAAATGATTTGGGGGGGAGAGCTGAATGGGGGGACATTGGGACACCTGTTCCTTTGTATTCTGAGTTGAACCCCCAGCTCATTTCCATAGCCCAGTAGGTGTATAGTCTGCAGCGCTGTGGTACACTATCGTCCGATGCCCACTGGTTGCACTTGTTGCATAGGTTGGTACACCACAGCTCTGGGGTGGAATTTCTCCTAGGTACAGGTCTAGGATCAGCTTCCCCTCCCCCAATCCTAACCTTAACCATTAGTGAGGAAAATGCCAAACTGACCCAGGATCAACATCTAGGGGCAACTTCACCCTACACCCCAGCCATTTACTGTGGCTCACGCCTGTTTTGTATCCAACCACCTGCAGGTAAAGTAGCTCTGTACCACAAGAGTTCACATGCTCTACTGACCACCTCATTTGCCCCAAGGTTTATGGATCTCACTCATGGTCTTCTCTGTTGCTAGGAATATTTCTACCACATTTCTACCACAGTTTTCTATTTTCTTTTTTTATCCTATGTTTAGTTTGATTGTAGAATCAAGAAATCATTGAATCCTTGTGTCACTTCTAAGGATTCAGAGATCTTGGTGTCAGGAGAATTGTGTTCAAAGTTGAAAATAGTCTGGAACTGTAAGATTTTCTGTGGATTCTCCAACAGCAACTTATGATATGATATTTGTTTGTTTTTGTGTATTTTATTAGGATCCCCATTAGCTGTTGCAACAGCAGCAGCTACTCTTCATGGGGTCCACACAAAACATGAAACATGACATAATACAGATCATTAATAGACAAGAACAACTCAAGGACAGAACTATATGCATTTTTTTAAAGGCACACGTAGCCTACATATCAATACATACACACAAACTATCTAGGTCAAATAGGGGAGAGGCGTTGTGCTGTGAGGTGTTGCTTTATCTGTTTTTTGAAACCAGGATTGCTGTTTATTTGAGCAATATGAGATGGAACGGAGTTCCATGCAATAATGGCTCTATATAATACTGTACGCTTTCTTGATTTTGTTCTGGATTTGGGGACTGTGAAAAGACCCCTGGTGGCATGTCTGGTGGGGTAAGTGTGTGTGTCAGAGGGATTTTCAATATATTAATGTTTCTTATAAAAAGAAGAAGTGATGCAGTCAGTCTCTCCTCAACTCTTAGCCAATAGAGACTGGCGTGCATAGTATCTATATCAGCCCTCTGACTACAATGAAGAGCAAGACGTGCCGCTCTGTTTTGTTTTGACATGACACTACATCAACATAAGCGGTTAACTATGCAAATTAGTCTGTATGTATTAAATCTGTTCCAGCAGGTGAAGAGGTGCCATCGATGTGTGTGAGGAAGCAAAGCTTTGCTCTAGACAGTTCTTCAGCCATAGGATCGAAATTGTCAACAGTAGTTTGCAAGAACTTGAAGCTTGTTGTTTGATGGCAGCCAAAGATTTTTCCGAAATGGAGGTAAATAGCTTTCATTCTAATGCCTTTTGTGACAATCGGGGGATGAACGTTACATAAGTTGTGTGCCTGTGTGTTGCGTTTCAATGCATTACTGTAATTGCTCCAAACATTTGTTACAGTAGGTGTCTTTTGTGGTAAATTATGTTGTGAATTCATAAAGTAATTAATGGTGTTATACACATTGTGTTAATTATCAAACATGCAAAAAACAATGTACAGAATATCTAATATACCATTTGACCTTTTACCCTAATAGGTGCATTTTTGTACACCTTTATTATTTCAGTCTCGACGATGGTCGGTCAGTCCCCACCAGGTTCTGTTCATCATCTGCTGCATGATGGTACAGGGTAGGTACAGCTTGTACACGGGAAAATAATGAGTAAAGTCAACTAAATTATGTTAAGTAAAGTTAAAATATTCTATTTGAGTAACAGTTTGTGTTCATTTATTATTTAGTTTTATATTTACTTTTTATATTACTTGGGGTAGCTGTTACCTTAGCGATTAAGTTCATAACATAATGTATTTGTAGGGTTGCAGTCAATTAATTTCACTGTCAAATGAAAAAGTAGGAAGGTCTTCATAATTCTAACAAGATTCTAATAATGATATCTCCAATACGCAAGATCCCCATCAATTGGCAAAATGAAGGACTTTTCACTAAGTCCATTAAAGATAATCAGACACTTTACGTCATTTATCAGACGCTCTTATCCAGAGCGACATACAGTAGTGAGTGCATACATTTTCATCCCTGTCCCCAAAGGGAATCGAACCCACAACCCTGGCTTACAAGCGCCATGTTCTGCCAACTGAACCACACGGGACCATATCTAAAGCAGGATGTAAAGCAGCATGGTTACCATTGTTTCCCCAGCGCCATGCCTGAGATGTAAGGTAGTGGTGAACTGCACCAACCCCAACACCATATCCCTTCTGGCCGCACTGGAGAACGTCATGACGTTGTCCTCCATACGACCTGTCATGAACCTCTCAACCCCCACCATCATCAGCATGCACTTCACTCTCTACGGCATCCTGGGTGTGGTAAGGAGTAGGACATCAAGTCATCCCTTTCAATTAGTTCACCTGAGAAACCATCCGATTAAAATCCATCAAATTCTGTGACGTATGTATCTGACATACTATATTGTCATGAACGTTACTCTACATCATGTTTTGTAGACCTATTTAAAATGTTGCTTTATTGCCATTACTTTGTATCCTACAACAAAAAGTAATTCGCTTTTCAGGAAGAAAAAGCACAACTGCTGAACACCTACATTTGGCTGGTGAAGGTGAGCGTAATATTTTTGTATTTTTGTAAGTATACGTACACAGTGTATGGGAGTCATTTTCAATGTGCACTCTGGTTTCCGATTCTCCTAGAGCACCTGTGTTAAGAACGTTACTTCACATTGCTTCATATTTGTTAGGGCACACAACATCCATTCACCAATATGTACTGAATAGCAATAGTGATTTACATTTGGTTAAAACTAAACATCTCTGAATGTAGAACAATCCTAAACATCATATTATAATTTTGAATGCTGCTTCCAAACATATTGTATTTTTGCTAATGTGTTGTTTTAGGAGTGGGAGAATGAATTTTTCAGCTGGGACCCAGTCCAATGCGGCACAACCGAGATTTCTCTCCCCAGGGAAAGGTTCTGGTCACCAGATGTGGTAATCAATGAATTGTGAGTTAAACATCTCTATAGTATACAGTGGGGGAAAAAAAGCATTTAGTCAGCCACCAATTCTGCAAGTTCTCCCACTTAAAAAGATGAGAGAGACCTGTAATTTTCATCATAGGTACATGTCAACTATGACAGACAAATTGAGAAAAAAAGAATCCAGAAAATCACATTGTAGGATTTTTAATGAATTTATTTGCAAATTATGGTGGAAAATAATTATTAGGTCACCTACAAACAAGCAAGATTTCTGGCTCTCACAGACCTGTAACTTCTTCTTTAAGAGGCTCCTCTGTCCTCCACTCGTTACCTGTATTAATGGCACCTGTTTGAACTTGTTATCAGTATAAAAGACACCTGTCCACAACCTCAAACAGTCACACTCCAAACTCCACTATGGCCAAGACCAAAGAGCTGTCAAAGGACACCAGAAACAAAATTGTAGACCTGCACCAGGCTGGGGAAGACTGAATCTGCAATAGGTAAGCAGCTTGGTTTGAAGAAATCAACTGTGGGAGCAATTATTAGGAAATGGAAGACATACAAGACCACTGATAATCTCCCTCGATCTGGGGCTCCACGCAAGATCACACCCCATGGGGTCAAAATGATCACAAGAACGGTGAGCAAAAATCCCAGAACCACACGGGGGGACCTAGTGAATGACCTGCAGAGAGCTGGGACCAAAGTAACAAAGCCTACCATCAGTAACACACTACGCCACCAGGGACTCAAATCCTGCAGTGCCAGACGTGTCCCCCTGCTTAACCCTCCCATTGTCCTAGGGTCAAAATGACCCGCCACTGTGTTGAACCAACTTTATTTAATTTTTATATTTTTGGGATCATTTGTGAGAAGGAGGCAGTGAGACCTTCTGCCTCCTTCTCACTGCCTCCTTCTCACAAATGATCCAAAAAATATAAAAATTAAATAAAGTTGGTTCAACACAGTGGCGGGTCATTTTGACCCTAAGACAATGGGAGGGTTAAGCCAGTACATGTCCAGGCCCGTCTGAAGTTTGTTAGAGTGCATTTGGATGATCCAGAAGAGGATTGGGAGAATGTCATATGGTCAGATGAAACCAAAATAGAACTTTTTGGTAAAAACTCAACTCGTCATGTTTGGAGGACAAAGAATGCTGAGTTGCATCCAAAGAACACCATACCTACTGTGAAGCATGGGGGTGGAAACATCATGCTTTGGGGCTGTTTTTCTGCAAAGGGACCAGGACGACTGATCGGTGTAAAGGAAAGAATGAATGGGGCCATGTATCGTGAGATTTTGAGTGAAAACCTCCTTCCATCAGCAAGGGCATTGAAGATGAAACGTGGCTGGGACTTTCAGCATGACAATGATCCCAAACACACCGCCCGGGCAACGAAGGAGTGGATTCGTAAGAAGCATTTCAAGGTCCTGGAGTGGCCTAGCCAGTCTCCAGATCTCAACCCCATAGAAAATCTTTGGAGGGAGTTGAAAGTCCGTGTTTCCCAGCGACAGCCCCAAAACATCACTGCTCTAGAGGAGATCTGCATGGAGGAATGGGCCAAAATACCAGCAACAGTGTGTGAAAACCTTGTGAAGACTTACAGAAAACGTTTGACCTGTGTCATTGCCAACAAAGGGTATATAACAAAGTATTGAGAAACTTTTGTTATTGACCAAATACTTATTTTCCACCATAATTTGCTAATAAATTCATTAAAAATCCTACAATGTGATTTTCTGGAGAAAAAAATTCTCATTTTGTCTGTCATAGTTGACGTGTACCTATGATGAAAATTACAGGCCTCTCTCAACTTTTTAAGTGGGAGAACTTGCACAATTGGTGGCTGACTAAATACTTTTTCCCCCCCCACTGTATATAGATACTGTGGGAAGTTCTACTAAGCTAACATATGGAACTGTTTTAAGATGGTCATACCAAGGATCATTTAGCTGTTTGATTTTGAACTTTAGGACCCTTTTAGGTGTAAATAAAATATATTTGAAAAAATTGGGGATGAAACATTGAATTTGGTCTTACTGCTATTAGCCCACATTGAACACATTCATACATGGAAAAACACATAGTCAAAAAATGTATCAAAAGGAAGTTTGTTTTAAAGTGTCTGTACTTGAGAGATATAAGAAAGATCAGGAAATGTAAAAATGTTTTGACCCATATTTAGCCTCTTTGTTTTGGCATTAAAACTACTTCCATATATATATATATATATATCCATTCAATTTTTAACTGGTACCAAGCTACCTTCAGACGAGTCTTGTGAGGCGTCAACCGACATGTACGTGTTCATGAGAGTCTCACCTTTCGATAGAGGTGTTCAGACGCTACAGACAGAAGTTGGCAGATCGGCTGTACCGACTTCAAACGAGTCTCGTGACACTTGTGGGGGTCGTAGAGCTAAATGGAGAACACCGTCGTAGTGGTCATTTTAGTTTGTTCGGACACTACAGACATTTTTCGGGATGTGTCTCATGGTCTGACAAACACTGCTGTAGCTCGGCCACCTTCCACCGCAGATGGAAAAAACGGCATTGGCAGATGCGGTGGATTGAGACGCAGCCTATGCAAAGAAAACAGATATCTCTAATATAAACAGACAGATTTTGATGGGGATGTTTTATTATGCTAGTTAGTTTTCCACGGGGGCACAGACATTTTAACAAGCACTTCAATTGTGTCCCTTGTTATTGCACTAGTCAGTTTCAATCAAGATTAAGAAATATAAAACATATGATTTATATCATGCCCATGGTTTGAAATAGTCCCCCAATTTCACCCTGTCTCACAGTATGGATGAAAACAGAGCTCCCATCGTCCCTTATGTGTACATTAAGCACACTGGTAAAGTGCTAGACGCCAAACCTGTCAGAGTGGTTAGCTCCTGTAACCTGGACATCTACACCTTCCCCTTTGACGTCCAGAACTGCACCTTCACCTTCAGATCCTACATCCATCACGGTAAGACGTCAATGCAAACATGCTTTAGGACTTCTTTGAAGATAAAAGTCCGATACCAAACCCATCGCTCCTTCTCTCTCAAAAAACCTTCCTGACTCTCTTTTGCAATCTAAAATGATAGGTATGAAACATGTTAGTCCATTGAGTCCATTGGAGTTTTTTATATATGACTCGGTGTCAACCAAGGTGTCAACCAAGGGATCCGTTTGGTATTAGGCCCAAGTTTACCATCCCCTCAGTACAGCTCATGTTCTGCTTCCATATAGGTTCAGCCCATTCATCCCAGTATGTCCCATTCCTTTATCTCCCCTGCAGTGTCGGACATAAGGATGATCTTAGGGAAGAAGGTGGAGGACATCCTGAAACACTCCAGGAGCGTGTTGTCCACTGAAGGGGAGTGGGAGCTGATGGACATCAAATCCAGGAAGTACAAGTTATCAGAAATCGATCAGGGAGAAAGCAACCCCTATGATGAGCTCTGCTTCTATGTACGAACCCAAAGCACTGCAATTTCTCAGACGCCATTCATTTGGCTTTACTACTACTGAACGTTGAGTTCTCTATATTTCTAGCGCTACTTTTGTTTCAGAGAGTACTTCATGTTTCACACATAGGATGCTAACCCAGCTATTTATGGCTTTGTCTTATCTGAAATGGGAATCTACTGCACAACACCAGATCACCCTTGAAGGTTGTCTTTCACCATTGTGTCTCTAAACTGTAGATTGTCCTGAGGCGCAGAGCCACACTCTACGTGGTGAATCTCCTGATCCCCAGCTGCCTCCTCATCACTGTGGATCTCTTCAGCTTTCTGCTGCCTCCCCAGAATGTGGACCGCTCCTCCTTCAAGATGACCCTTATTTTAGGCTACTCAGTCTTCCTGCTCATCGTGAATGACCTGCTGCCCGTCACAGGAAACACCATCCCACTGATAAGTGAGTATGAAACATATGTACTGGAAACACCATATTTGTCGTAAGTCTTAAATGTAGAGGTATATGTTTACTTTGTCTTATTGAATAACCTTGTTAGGTTAAGTGTCTTTTTTGAAGTCCACTTCCATTGTCCTCCTAAGAGTGGCTGAATATCTTCCTCTCTTCATATCCCTCTTCCTCTTGCCCATGCAGATGTGTTCTTCGCCATCTGCTTGGCTCTGATGGTGGCCAGCCTGCTGGAGACTATTCTCATCACTAACCTCCTGGTTGGCTCCAGTAACTTCCACCCAGTGCCTGGCTGGGTCCGAGTGCTCGTCCTGCGCTTCATGGGCACACTCGTCTGGCTGCCTCAGAAATCCAGAGAGGACATGATCATCCTCAATCCAGTTGCAGGAGGTACCCCTGATCTGATCACTCCAGGGAGTTACAATTACACAGACTTTTGGGCAATTAGCAGATACTTGTCTTGTCCAACCCAAAGCAATATAGTGAATGCATTCAATCACAGCCCTGAACAGTAACATAAATGCAGGTATCACTCTGAGAAATGTTTCCAGCATTTGACTAGGTCCGACCTTAGACAGAATTGTACTATCAACGTACATCAATAATTTATGTCTATAGGAGGTACATTCATAATTTCACCTTCCTCCCTTCCTTCCCTCTTGTCTCCAAGAAACAGACGTGAAAGTCTGCCCTCTAGTGATGCTGGAGAGACAGGTTCAAACAGGAGAACCAGGTGAGAAGGGGGCAGAGGCAGCCGATCCAGCCCTGGCGGAGCTGAGGAAGCTGGGCAATGACCTGCAGTCCATCCGCCTACAGGTGGCCCAGCATGTGGACGGGAACCAGATCTCCCAGGACTGGATGCAGGTGGGCTACATCATCGACCGACTGCTGTTTGGCGTCTACGGCATCTTCATCACCTTCAGCTTCATCGTCATCCTCAGCATTTGGAGTAATTCGTACTCCAGGTAAAAACAAATTGGTGGGTAAACGCCATTCGTTGTGAATAAAGTAACACTCCCTAAATGTTCTATGCATTTTTCCACAATAGGTGGCTAAATGTTTGTGTAAAATACAAAATGTGTGGAAATAGCGTTTACCCTCCACTACACCACTGCTTACAAGACGTAAGAGTCTGCCATGTTGTCGACTGGTGGTTAAACAATTACCTTATAATTACCATAACTTTAACAATTGTTTGTTTTATCTTCTGGCTGCACTGAGTAGGTGTGTTGACTGATATATTACAATATTAGAGGAAATCTATTTTCCTTTGTCAAATAAAAGTACTTTCACGAAAACCACTGTTTCATTAGTAACAACAATTCATTGGGGTTATCTGAGACGTTTTCTGAATTGTAATGTTGATGGTGGATCAATGTTGATGATGATCTCTCACACAAGACATGGATCAATGACATGGAAAGTAGGGGATCATCCAAAAACCACATCCTTGTTTGATTCGAGTGTAGACATACAGAAAGTATTATTTCAGTATTTTATTAGGATTCCCATTAGCTGTTACGAAAGCAGCAGCTACTCTTCCTGGGGTCCACACAAAACATGAAACATGACATAATACAGAATATTAATATACAAGAACAGCTCAAGGACATAACTAAATTAATTTTAAAACGACACACATAGCCTACATATCAATAAATCTACACAATATCTAGGTCAAGATAGGGGAGAGGCGTTGTGCCGTGAGGTGTTGCTGTATTTGCTTTTTGAAACCAGGTTTGCTGTTCATTTGAGCAATATGAGATGGAAGAGAGTTCCATGCAATAACTTCTCTATATAATACTGCACACTTTCTTGAATTTGTTCTGGATTTGGGGGAATTTGTTCTGGATTCAACCCCTGGTTGAATGTCTGGTGGGGTAAGTGTGTGTGTCAGAGCTGTGTGTAAGTTGACCATGCAAACAATTTGGAATTTTCTTCTAAAAAGAATAAGTGATGCAGGCAGACACTCCTCAACTCTTAGCCAGGAGAGACTGGCATGCATAGTATCTACAGTATATTACCCCTATGATTACAATGAAGAGTAAGACGTGCCACTCTGTTCTAATCCAACTGCAGCTTAACTAGGTATTTCTTTGCAGCACTTGACCACATGACTGGACAATAATCAAGATAAGATAAAACTAGAGCCTGCAGGACATTTTGGAGTGTGGAAGAGCATCTCTTTATTACGGACATACCTCTCCCCATCTTTACAACCACTGAATCTATATGTTTTGACCATGACAGTTTACAATCTAATGAAACACCAAGTTATTTAGTCTCCTCAACTTGTTCAACAGCCACACCATTCATTACCAGATTCAGCTGACGTCTAGAGCATAGGGAATGATTTGTACCAAATACAATGCTCTTAGTTTTAGAGATGTTCAGGACCAGTTTATTACTGGCCACCCATTCCAAAACTGACTACAACTCCTTGTTAAGGGATTCAGTGACTTCATTAGCTGTGGTTACTGACACGCATATGGTTCAATCATCAGCATACATGGACACACAGGCTTTGTTTAATTCCAGTGGCTCGTCATTGGTAAAAATAGAAAAGAGTAGAGGGCCTAGAGAGCTGCCCTGCAGTACACCACAACCTACATGTTTGACATTAGAGAGGCTTCTATTAAAGAAAACCCTCTGAGTTCTATTAGATAGATAGCTCTTAATTCTCAATTCTATTAGATAGATAGCTCTTAATTCTCAATTCGGCAGAGGTTGAAAATATATAAAACATACAGTACCAGTCAAAAGTTTGGACACACCTAGTCATTCCAGGGTTTTTCTTTATTTTTACTATTTTCTACATTGTAGAATAATAGTGAAGACATCAAAACTATGAAATAACACATATGGAATCATGTAGTAACCCAAAAAGTGTTAAACAAATCAAAATATATTTTATATTTGAGATTCTTCAAATAACCACCCTTTGCTTTGATGACAGCTTTGCACACTCTTGGCATTCTCTCAACCAGCTTCACCTGGAATGCTTTTCCAACAGTCTTGAAGGAGTTCCCACATATGCTGAGCACTTGTTGGCTGCTTTTTCTTCACTCTGCGTTCCGACTCATCCCAAACCATCTCAATTTGGTTGAGGTCTGGGGATTGAGGGGGCCAGGTCATCTGATGCAGCACTCCATCACTCTCCTTATTGGTCAAATAGCCCTTACACAGCCTGGAGGTGTTTTGGATCATTGTCCTGTTGAAAAACAAATGATAGTTCCACTAAGCCCAAACCAGATGGGATGGCGTATCGCTGCAGAATGCTGTGGTAGCCATGCTGGTTAAGTGTGCCTTGAATTCTAAATAAATCACAGACATTGTCACCAGCAAAGCACCCCCACACCATAACACCTCCTCCTCCATGCTTTACGGTGGGAAATACACATGCGGAAATTATCCGTTCACCCACACTGCGTCTCACAAAGACACGACTGTTGGAAGCAAAAATCTCCAATTTGAACTCCAGACCAAATGGCATATTTCCACCGGTTTAATGTCCATTGCTCGTGTTTCTTGGCCAAAGCAAGTCTCTTCTTCTTATTGGTGGCCTTTAGTAGTGGTTTCTTTGCAGCAATTCGACAGTGAAGGCCTGATTCACACAGTCTCCTCTGAACAGTTCTGTGAAGCATTTATTTGGGCTGCAATTTCTGAGGCTAGTAACTCTAATGAACTTATCCACAGCAGCAGAGGTAACTCTGGGTCTTTCTTTCCTGTTGCGGTCCTCATGAGAGCCAGTTTCATCATAGCGCTTGATGGTTTTTGCTAGTGCATGTCTTAAAGTAATGATGGACTGTCGTTACTCTTTGCTTATTTGAGCTGTCCTTGCCATAATATGGACATGGTCTTTTACCAAATAGGGCTATCTTCTGTATACCACCTATTCCTACCTTGAAATTTTATATCTTGACTTAACCTCACAACACAACTGATTGGCTCCAACGCATTAAGAAGGAAATAAATTCCACAAATTAACGTTTAAGATGTAACACCTGTTAATTGAAATGCATTCCAGGTGACTACCTCATGAAGCTGGTTGAGATAATGCTAAAAGCTGGCAAAGCTGTCATCAAGGCAAAGGGTGGCTATTTGAAGAATATCAAATATAAAATATATTTTGATTTGTTTAACACTTTTTTTCGTAACTACATGATTCCATGTGTTATTTCATAGTTTTGATGTCTTCACTATTATTCTACAATGTAATAAATAGTAAAAATAAAGAAAAACCCTTGAATGAGTAGGTGTGTCCAAACTGTTGACTGGTAGTGTACATTTTCTCAACAATAGGTTATTGTCAATAATTTCAAGGGCTGCACTGAAATCTAACAGTACAGATTCTACGAACGTCTTATTATCAATTTATTTCAACCAATCATCTGTCATTTATCTCAATGCAGTACATGATGAGTACCCTTCTCTATAAGCATGCTGAAAGTCTGTTGTCAATTTGTTTACAAGATATAGTATTGTATTTGGTCAAACACCATTTTTTCCAACCATTTGCTAAGAGCTGGCAACAAGCTGATAGGTCTGCTGTTAGAACCAGTAAAGGCCGCTTTACCACTCTTGGGTAGCGGAATGACTTTGGCTTCCCTCCAGGCCTGAGGACAAACACCTTCCTCTAGACTCAGATGAAAGATATGACAGATAAGAGTGGCCATAGAGTCAGCTACCATCCGCAGTAGTTTTCCATCTAAGTTGTCAATGCCAGGAGGTTTGTCATTATTGATCGATAACACACATTTTTGAGGGAAGTAACACGCGCTGCTGTTTTGGGGTTGTGGGTGGAGCTCTGCAGTTCAGGTAGGCCTATTTATATCCATTCCCCCACGTTGAAATTGATATATCTTGTTTCATTTATACATTTGATGTGTCCTTTACCTGTGCTAAACCTGTCCCCCGCAGAAGTTGGATAGGAGGGACGGGGACACAGGAGCTACAGAGCTATAGATGGTAGAAAACCATCTTGTTCAGGCCATGAATATTGAACAATTATTTTGTAACGGTACGTTGATAGATTGTGCTCTCTCCTCTTATAGAAGCTTGTACCAATCACTGTTTCCTTTAGGGGTTTTGTACTGGAGATGTTTAGATGTGTGATTCCAAAAATTGTCCAAATTGGTGAAGTGAAATGAAAAAAATAACATGTTTCAAAAAATTATAAAAAATAAATAACGGAAAAGTGGCGCGTGCATATGTATTCACCCCCTTTGCTATGAAGCCCCTAAATAACATCTGGTGCAACCAATTACCTTCAGAAGTCACATAATTAGTTAAATAAAGTCCACCTGTGTGCAATCTAAGTGTCACATGATCTCAGTATATATACACCTGTTCTGAAAGGCCCCAGAGTCTGCAACATCACTAAGCAAGGGGCACAACCAAGCAAGCGGCACCATGAAGACCAAGAATCTCTCCAAACAGGTCAGGGACAAAGTTGTGGAGACATACAGATCAGGGTTGGGTGATAAAAAAAATATCAGGATCTTTGAACATCCCACAGAGCACCATTAAACCCATTATTAAAAAATGGAAAGAATATGGCACCACAACAAACCACCAAAACTCACGGTCCAGGCAAGGAGGGCATTAATCAGAGAGGCAACAAAGAGATCAAAGATAATCCTGAAGGAGCTGCAAAGCTCCACAGCGGAGTATCTGTCCATGGGACCACTTTAAGCCGTGCACTCCACAGAGCTGGGCTTTACAGAAGAGTGGCCAGAAAAAAGCCATTGCTTAAAGAAAAAAATAAGCAAACACGTTTGGTGTTCGCCAAAAGGCATGTGGGAGACTCCCCAAACATATGGAAGAAGGTACTCTGGTCAGATGACACTAAAATTGAGCTTTATGGCAATCAAGGAAAACGCTATGTCTGGCACAAACCCAACACCTCTCATCACCCCGAGAACACCATCCCCACAGTGAAGCATGGTGGTGGCAGCATCATGCTGTGGGGATGTTTTTCATCGGCAGGATCTGGGAAACTGGTCAGAATTGAAGGAATGATGGATGGCGCTAAATACAGGGAAATTCTTGAGGGAAACCTGTTTCAGTCTTCCAGAGATTTGAGACTGGGACGGAGGTTCACCTTACAGCAGGACAATGACCCTAAGCATACTGCTAAAGCAACACTCAAATGGTTTAAGGGGAAACATTTAAATGTCTTGAAATGGCCTAGTCAAAGCCCAGACCTCAATCCAATTGAGAATCTGTGGTATGACTTAAAGATTGCTGTACACCAGCGGAACCCATCCAACTTGAAGGAGCTGGAGCAGTTTTGCCTTGAAGAATGGGCAAAAATCCCAGTGGCTAGATGTGCCAAGCTTATAGAGACATACTCCAAGAGACTTGCAGCTGTAATTGCTGCAAAAGGTGGCTGTACAAAGTATTGACTTTGGGGGGGTGAATAGTTATGCAAGCTCAAGATTTCAGTTTTTTTTACTTATTTCTGGTTTGTTCACAATAAAAAATATTTTGTATCTTCAAAGTGGTAGGCATGTTGTGTAAATCAAATGATACAAACCTCCAAAAATCCATTTAAAATTCCATGTTGTCCTGGGGTCATTCTGACCCCAAAATGGAAAATCTTTTCGCAAGCCTTAGGACAAAATATGTTTTTATTATCTTGGTCTGAAAGATAATCGGTAGTTTTGTTTAATAATGTCTTTATGATTCAAATAAATTGGTAGTTTGATTGTATGCCTGTTTACTAAATGTAATAACTTCTGTTGTCCTCTGGGGTCAAAAAAGACCCCGCAGCACAAAGTTTACATACTGCTTGGCAAAACATCTTTGATCATGTTTCTTTGATGTGTGGGGTCAAGCAATGGTTGTGACAACAACAACAACAACAAAAAGTATTTTTCTCACGGTGTTTGGGCATTTCACATTTTAGTCTCGAGAGAGACAGGCAGACTGAGGAGGCAGAAGTTTTATAATGCCAGGAGGCTTGCAAGATAATTTTTGAAATAAGAAAATAATGACCAGGAGGACAATGCTGCACATAACGAGGATGAATCAACTGATGAAGAGGGTTCAGGGTCAGAAGAGAGAACATGATGAGGTGATAGATCCAACATACAGACAGCATGCTACTTCTTCCTCCGAAGATTCCCCCATCTCCTGCTGCAGAAATGGAAGATGATTATGAATATGGAAATGGATGAACGTGATGATGACGGAATCTGAAGCTGCTATGGAAGAAGTGTCAGAAGTGGAGCACTGCACCTATTGTGATGAAGAATCAACAGATGGGTAGAATCTGAAGTTGAAATGGAGAGAAGTGTCAGAAGTGGAGGACATCATCTATTATGATGAAGACGAAGAATCAACAGATGAGGTAGAATCTGAGGAAGAGGACCGAGCTGAGATCGGTCCTCTTCCTCAGATTCTACCTCATCTGTTGATTCTTCGTCTTCATCATAATAGATGATGTCCTCCACTTCTGACACTTCTTCCATTTCAACTTCAGATTCTACCTCATCTGTTGATTCTTCATCATAATAGGTGCAGTGCTCCACTTCTGACACTTCTTCCATACCAGCTTCAGATTCTACGTCATCATCACGTTCATCCATTTCCCTATATTCATATCATCTTCCATTTCTGCAGCAGGAGATGTGGGGAATCTTCGGAGGAAGAAGTAGCATGCTGTCTGTATGTTGGATCTATCACCTCATCATTATGTTCCTCCTCTTCTGACCCTGAACCCTCTTCATCAGTTGATTCATCCTCATTATGTGCAGCATTGTCCTCCTGGTCATTATTTTCTTTATTTCAAAATTATCTTGCAAGCCTCCTGTGCATTATAAAACTTCTGCCTCCTCATTGTGCTGCCTGTCTCTCTCAGACTAAAATGTGAAATGCCCAAACACCTGTGAGAAAATACTTTTTTGTTGTTGTTGTTGTTGTCATAACCATTGCTTGACCCCACACATCAAAGAAACATGATCAAAGATGTTTTGACCCCACACATCAAAGAAACATGATCAAAGATGTTTTGCCAAGCAGTATGTAAACTTTGTGCTTCGGGGTCTTTTTGATCCCAGAGGACAACAGAAGTTATTACATTTAGTAAAACACCCATAATTCAATCAAATTACTTCAAATTTGTTTGAATCATAAAGAGCATAGTATTAAACAACTACCGTTATTTTCAGACTAAAGATGTAACACAGAATTGATTGAAAATGTATACTGTATGCTTTATAAACAGTCAAACCAGGCGGGGTCATTTTTGACGCCAGAGGACAAAAGGTGTGATTATGGGCTGTCATTAATAAAAATAAAATGATTCAAAAACAGCATCCTCACTAAACTTTTACAAATACCACTCAGTGATAAGTCAAATAGTCAAAATAATAATAGGTCAAAATAATTCATTGTTTCATTGTAATTTTACCTAAAAACAGGGTATAATTTTATGTAAACAAGGTCTATTGGCTCTAAATTCCAAAACAAATGAAAAAAATTCTAGTAATGGGTTGAACAGAAGTAAGACTAAAGATGTAACACAGAATTGATTGAAAATGTATACTGTATGCTTTATAAACAGTCAAACCAGGCGGGGTCATTTTTGACCCCAGAGGACAAAAGGCGTAAGGCATTTGGGAGGACAACACGAGGGTTAAATTCCAGGTTGTAAGGCAACAAAATAGGAAAAATATTTTCGCAAGCCACTGTAGGACAGCTTAATCCTGCCGCGTTTATTTCTTGGTCTGACAAGATAAAATTGATGGTTTCTGTTAAAATGTAACATGTTTCAAGATAAACTGTAGTTTGTTTGTATCCTGTTTAGTGAATGATTACTGTGAGTATTAATGGAGTTTAGACCATGAAACTGTGTGTATGCTAATTTGGAAAGGTTGACCTAATACTCACCCAAGATGGCGCCGGAGGAGATGGCTGCCATTTTATTGCCCTCTAACCAATTGTGCTATTATGTGTGTTTTTTCGCATTATTTGTAATTTATTCTGTACATAATGTTTCTGCCACCGTCTCTTATGAACAAAAAGAGCTTCTGGATATCAGGACAGCGATTACTCACCTCGTATTGGACAAAGATTTTTTCTTCAACGAGTCGGACGCAAAGGATATTCTACAGCCACCCGACAAGGCCCAAATTCCTGTCATTCACACGAGAAAGAGACGGAGATATCGTGGACGTAGGTCGGGGTGCCTTGTAAGGATACGACGGCGAGCGAGTAATCTGCATCTCCCGTCAATCCTATTAGCCAACGTACAATCATTTGAAAACAAAATGGACGACCTAAGATCAAGGATATCCTACCAACGGGACATAAAAAACTGTAATATCTTATGTTTCACCGAGTCGTGGCTGAACGACGACATAGATAACAAACAGCTGGCGGGATATACGCTACATCGGCAGGATAGAACGGCTGACTCTGGTAAGACAAGGGGTCGCGGTCTGTGTATATTTGTAAACAACAGCTGGTGCATAAAATCTAATACAAAGGAAGTCTCAAGGTTTTGCTCACCTGAGGTAGAGTATCTCATGATAAGCTGTATACCACACTATTTTCCAAGAGAGTTTTCTTCTATATTTTTCGTAGCTGTCTATTTACAACCACAAACCGATGCTGGCAATAAGATTGCACACAATGAGCTGTATAAGGCCATAAGCAAACAGGAAAATGCTCATCCAGAGGCAGCGCTCCTAGTGGCCGGGGAATTTAATGCAGGGAAACTTAAATCCGTTCTACCTAATTTCTACCAGCATGTTAAATAGAGGGCAAGAGGAAGAAAAAACTCTAGACCACCTTTACTCCACACAGAGACACGTACAAAGCTCTCCCTCGCCCTCTATTTGGCAAATCTGACCATAATTATATCCTCCTGATTCCTGCTTATGAACGAAAACTAAAGCAGGAAGCACCAGTGACTCGGTTAATAAGGAAGTGGTCAGATGACGCAGATGCTAAGCTACAGGACTGTTTTTCTAGCACAGACTGGAATATTGTCCCGGATTCTTCCAATGGCACTGAGGAGTACACCACATCAGTCACTGGCTTCATCAATAAGTGCATCGATGATATCGTCCCCACAGTGACCGTACGTACATACCCCAACCAGAAGCCATGGATTACAGAAAACGTCCGCACTGAGCTAAAGGGTAGAGCTTCCGCTTTCAAGGAGCGGGACTCTAACCCGGACGCTTATAAGAAATCCTGCTATGCCCTCCAACGAACCATCAAACAGGAAAAGAGTTATGGTGTGGGGGTGCTTTGCTGGTGACAATGTCTGTAATTTATTTAGAATTCTAGGCACACTTAACCAGCATGGCTACCTCAGCATTCTGCAGCGATACGCCATCCTATCTGGTTTGTGCTAGTGGGACTATCATTTGTTTTTCAACAGGACAATGACCCAAAACACCTCCAGGCTGTGTAAGGCTATTTGACCAAGAAGGAGAGTGATGGAGTGCTGCATCAGATGACCTGGCCTCCACAATCCCCCGACCACAACCCAATTGAGATGGTTTGGGATGAGTCGGACTGTTGAGTGAAGGAAAAGCAGCCAACAAGTGCTCAGCATAAGAGAAGACCATGGACATTCCACAGAGGAAATAAGGGAAACTCATTTGGGTCGTAAAATGTATAGGTCCTGAGCTACAGGCAGTTAGATTTGAGTATGTCATTTTAGGCGAAAATTGACTCATTTCATGGCTCATATTATAGCACGTCTATAATTAAATTATCAGCCTAAATATTGTATCAGACACAAGATAGAGGATAAACATAACACAAGTTGTATACCAAATGATTTGGGTGGGAGAGCTGAATGGGGGGACATTGGGACACCTGTTCCTTTGTGTTCTGAGTTGAACCCCCAGCTCATTTCCATAGCCCAGTAGGTGTATAGTCTGCAGAGCTGTGGTACACTATCGTCCGATTCCCACTGGTTGCACTTGTTACATAGGTTGGTACACCACAGCTCTGGGGTGGAATTTCTCCTAGGTACAGATCTAGGATCAGCTTCCCCTCCCCCAATCCTAACCTTAACCATTAGTGTGGAAAATGCCAAACTGACCCAGGATCAACATCTAGGGGCAACGTCACCCTACACCCCAGCCATTTACTGTGGCTCACGCCTGTTTTGTATCCAACCACCTGCAGGTAAAGTAGCTCTGTACCACAAGAGTTCACATGCTCTACTGACCACCTCATTTGCCCCAAGGTTTATGGATCTCACTCATGTTATTCTCTGTTGCTAGGAATATTTCTACCACATTTCTACCACACTTTATTTTTTATATCCTATGTTTGTTTGATTGTAGAATCAAGAAATCATTGAATCCTTGTGTCACTTCTAAGGATTCAGAGATCTTGGTGTCAGGAGAATTGTGTTCAAAGTTGAAAATAGTCTGGAACTGTAAGATCTTCTGTGGATTCTCCAACAGCAACGTATGATATGATTTTTTTTATTTTTTTTGGTATTTTATTAGTATCCCCATTAGCTGTTGCAACAGCAGCAGCTACTCTTCCTGGGGTCCACACAAAACATGAAACATGACATAATACAGAACATTAATAGACAAGAACAACTCAAGGACAGAACTATATAAAAAAAAATGTAAAGGCACACGTAGCCTACATATCAGTACATACACACAAACTATCTAGGTCAAATAGGGGAGAGGCGTTGTTTTATTTGTTTTTGAAACCAGGTTTGCTGTTCATTTGAGAAATATGAGATGGAACGGAGTTCCATGCAATAATGCCAATATATAATACTGTACACTTTCTCGATTTTGTTCTGGATTTGGGGACTGTGAAAAGACCCCTGGTGGCATGTCTGGTGGGGTAAGTGTGTGTGTCAAAGCTGTGTGTAAGTTGACTATGCAAACTATTTGGAATTTTCAACACAATGTTTCTTATAAAAAGAAGTGATGCAGTAAGTCTCTCCTCAACTCTTAGCCAAGACAGACTGGCATGCATAGTATTTATATTAGCCCTATGATTACAATGAAGAGCAAGATGTGCCGCTCTGTTCTGGGCCAGCTGCAGCTTAACTAGGTCTTTCTTTGCAGCACTTGACCACATAAAACTAAAGCCTGCAGGACTCTAGTGGTGTCAAAAAAGCAGAGCATCTCTTTATTATGGACATACCTCTCCCCATCTTTACAACCATTTAATCTATATATTCTGACCATGACAGTTTACAATCTAATGAAACACCAAGTTATTTAGTCTCCTTAACTTGTTTGACAGCCACACTGTTCATTACCAGATTCAGCTGAGGTCTAGAACTTAGGGAATGATTTGTACCAAATACAATGCTCTTAGTTTTAGATGTTCAGGACCAGTTTATTACTGGCCTCCCATTCTAAAACTGACTACAACTCCTTGTTAAGGGTTTTATTGACTTCATTAACTGTGTTTGCTGACACGTACAGTACCAATCAAAAGTTTGGACACACCTACTCATTCCAGGGTTTTTCTTTATTTTTACTATTTTCTACATTGTAGAATAATAGTGAAGACATCAAAACTATGAAATAACACACATGGAATCATGTAGTAACCCAAAAAGTGTTAAACAAATCAAAATATATTTTTATATTTGAGATTCTTCAAAGTAACCCTTTACCTTGATGACAGCTTTGCACATCTTTAATACAACCAGCTGCAAGGGAGATCTATCTCTGATTTCACAGGGAAGAACTCCCTAGCAGCTGCTTATATTAAAGATAATAATAATAATAATATGCCATTTAGCAGACGCTTTTATCCAAAGCGACTTACAGTCATGCGTGCATACATTTTTACGTATGGGTGGTCCCGGGGATCGAACCCACTACCTTGGCGTTACAAGCGCTGTGCTCTACCAGCTGAGCTACAGAGGAGATGTTTATATTATATCATTAAATAGTCCCTGCCTTAATATCTGGATGAAATTTTCCACAACATTTGGTGCCGTGACCCGGATGAGAGCGATCTGACTTGTTGATCCGTTTCGTTCGGCTTGGACTCGGACATCCGTCTGGCCAGAACTTTAAAAAGGTAAGAGACCTTATTCTAAAATCTCTGTGAGTGACTGTCTGTTTTCTAGCCGAGCCTTAATGGTGAAAGATCTCTTGTCCTCCTCATCCACAAAATGTTGGGGTTCAAGTTGAACAGTTTTTCCTATAATAATGAATCTGGCCGGTTAAAGTTGATCAATAGTGGGTATTTGGAGTTTGACCGCACTTTAAAGTATTCAGAGTTTGACTATACTTTAAAGCCCACATAATCACGTGATAGCCTACAGGAAAAGTATTCAGAGTTTGACCGTATGTTAAAGTAGGTAGAAAAGTATTCAGAGTTTGACCGTACTATAAGGACAGCCGGTAGAAAAGTATTGTGAGGTTGTATGTGTGGTATGTGTGTATAATGCGTTACTAGAGATTTGATAAAGTAACAATAAAAAAAAGAACAGAGAAAACATGTTTTTTTTTTTTTTTTTACACCACTTACGTACGTCTACGTGTGGGTGTGCAAGTGGTGTAAAAAGTGTTCTGAGAAATGTTCAGTGGTACCCTTACGGATCATTTGATAATGATAAGGTTTAAGCCATTTGCGTCGGCTAATTGGGATCCTAATGAATCTAATCAAAATCATGATAAGTGGAAACGATCTATACGGTGACTTTTTACTAAAGAGTGTTTCAACACTGAAATATACACCACTGGTCGAAAGTTTTAGAACACCTACTCATTCAAGGGTTTTTCTTTATTTTTGCTATTTTCTACATTGCAGAATAATAGTGAAGACATCAAAACTATGAAATAACACATATGGAATCATGTAGTAACCAAAAAAGTGTTAAACAAATCAAAATATATTTATATTTGAGATTCTTCAAATAGCCACCCTTTGCCTTGATGACAGCTTTGCACACTCTTGGCATTCTCTCAACCAGCTTCACCTGGAAGGCTTTTCCAACAGTCTTGAAGAAATTCCTACATATGCTGAGCACTTGTTGGCTGCTTTTCCTTCACTCTGCGGTCCGACTCATCCCAAACCATCTCAATTTGGTTGAGGTCGGGGGATTGTGGAGGCCAGGTCATCTGATGCAGCACTCCATCACTCTCCTTCTTGGTCAAATAGCCCTTACACAGTCTGGAGGTGTGTTGGGTCATTGTCCTGTTGAAAAACAAATGATAGTCCCACTAAGCCCAAACCAGATGGGATGGTGTATCGCTGCAGAATGCTGTGGTAGCCATGCTGGTTAAGTGTGCCTTGAATTTTAAATAAATCACAGACAGTGTCACCAGCAAAGCACCCCCACACCATAACACCTCCTTCCTCCATGCTTTACGGAGGGAAATATACATGCAGAGATCATCCGTTCACCCACACCGCGTCTCACAAAGACACGGCGGTTGGAACCAAAAATCTCAAATTTGGACTCCAGACCAAAGGACAAATTTCCACCGGTCTAATGTCCATTGCTCGTGTTTCTTGGCCCAAGCAAGTCTCTTCTTATTATTGGTGTCCTTTAGTAGTGGTTTCTTTGCAGCAATTCGACAGTGAAGGCCTGATTCACACAGTCTCCTCTGAACAGTTCTGTGAAGCATTTATTTGGGCTGCAATTTCTGAGGCTGGTAACTCTAATGAACTTATCCTCTGCAGCAGAGGTAACTTTGGGTCTTCCATTCCTGTGAAGGTCCTCATGAGAGCCAGTTTCATCATAGCACTTGATGGTTTTTGCGACTGCACTTGAAGAAACTTTCAAAGTTCTTTAAATATTGACTGACCTTCATGTCTTAAAGTAATGATGGACTATCGTTTCTCTTTGCTTATCTGAGCTGTTCTTGCCATAATATGGACTTGGTCATTTACCAAATAGGGCTATCTTCTGTATACCCCCCCCCCATTCCAGGTGACTACCTCATGAAGCTGGTTGAGAGAATGCAAAGCTGTCATCAAGGCAAAGGGTGGCTATTTGAAGAATCTCAAATATATTTTGATTTGTTTAACAATTTTTTAGTTACTACATGATTCCATATGTGTTATTTCATAGTTTTGGTGTCTTCACTATTATTCTACAATGTAGAAAATAGTAAAAATAAAGAAAAACCCTTGAATGAGTGTGTGTTCTAAAATGTTTGACCTGTAGTGTATTCTTCTGTATTACAGTAATGGGTGGATACCTCTTGGTTGTATAACTTATATATATTTATATATAATAGTGATTGGTTGTATTGCTGTACCTTAGGACCAGTGATGCTAGCTGACATCCAATTAAATGTGTGCCATTATCAGAACCTATGGTGTGATTAAGCTACATAGACTTCTACAAGACCAGTTTATTTCCCGTGGGCACAGATGTATTGAACTCAAAAAAATTTAATGGCTGAGTGGTTACTGCAGGTGTTAAAAAAACAACTCTGTTGTGTTCGTGTGACCGATTGCATGAGACTGTGAGTGTGGATTAGAGGCCGTGTGTGTGTCCCTTTTCATACTATCGTGCCGACCCAAGCCAAACTGTACCAGCTAGCTCAGATGCTTTCCAGCAAGGTTCAGTTTGGCCCAGCTTGGCTCGGCTCAGCTCGCCTCGGTAGTGTGAAAAGGGTATTGGAGCTGTGGTCTCACACTGTGTGTGTCTGCATTGTAAGTCCATCACTCAGTTTGGTCCGAGCTGGGTCTGTGCAGGACATTTGGTTAACTAGTACCATCCAACAGGGCACAGTATGGGACAACCATGGAGATTCATTCTTACCTCAGGTTTCTTTCTATTGGCAGGTAATATCCTTCATCTGCTTCATCTGTAGCTAAGATGTGAGCCATGAATTTCTGCATGTTACATTTCAAGTTTTATTACGTTGTAAATTATTGTACATGTTTTAACCAAGATTTTAAACATTTTAAGCATGTTTTGCGAGAAATATAATTATCTAATTATGCAGTGGGTACACATTTCAAGTTTTATTACGTTGTAAATTATTGTACATGTTTTAACCAAGATTTTAAACATTTTAAGCATGTTTTGCGAGAAATATAATGATCTAATTATGCAGTGGGTCCTCAGTAATTTTTTGAATGATTTATATCCTGGGAAATCTGTTTCCATTCACTTTAGTATATTGTATTTATTGTATGAATTTTGAAGGAAGGCGGCCGGACCTAGTTATCCTATATGTTGCACTCTGGGGGACTTGTGTACTTCTTTCAACCTAGATTATGATAAAACTTTAACCCCAAAATTAAATGTACATATTTCCTCGCACAACGCCGGTCAACAACTATTTCACATTTTTGCTAGGTACATTTGCACAGAAAAAGATCACAAGCAAAAAAGGTCAAAGTATCATGCTTGGTGCTCTCTTTTGGGATTTACAGATGCGGTCAAATATATTGGCAACCCTTTGCACTTTACAGAATGTTCAGTTTTTTTCTTCTCAAAACTGGTTGAAGGGCTATTTGTAGGTACCTGCAACTTACCACAGGTGAGATACATTACACACTAAACGAGAATCATTGCCTCCAGCCTAATTAATTTCAATTGTTTACAATTTAGTCCAGGCCATTTGTGACCATCAATTGAAACATTTCAATTTCTGATTTGATATTTTTTTGGGGGGGGTCCTGTGCAAACAAATACTTGCGTAAACAGCCCCAAAAAATGAAGGAGAAATAGTGAATCTTGCAAGGGTGCCAACATATTTGACCGCATCGGTACGTTTTTTAATCCTATGGATGTGCTCTTCTTACCCTCGTCTTTCCTACCATCTCTTTCTCTTTCTGTCTTTCCTACCATCTCTTTCTCTTTCTGTCTTTCCTACCATCTCTTTCTCTTTCTGTCTTTCCTACCATCTCTTTATCTTTCTGTCTCTCTTCATCTCTTTCTCTGTCTCTCTCTCTCTATCTCTCTCTCTCTCCTAAGTACATTTATGCCAGTGCGACTTGACCTGTAAAGAGGGCCACAGCGGTCCAACCTACGAGTCGATGCAGACTGTGTTCGACCGCATATCCTTCAGACCGGCAGTCAACCTGAGTAATCCCACCATAGCAAACATCTCCTTCACCCTGTATGCTGTGCTGGGCGTGGTGAGTGTTGGCCAGTATAGGCTGCGATGTTCCTCTTGCGTAGGGTCCATTCATTCAATTCATTCTCCACTAACAATTATCCGATTTCTTGCTTGAACTTATTTCAGAACGAGAAGACCCAGATCCTCACGACATTCCTGTGGCTGAGATTGGTGAGTGTTAAGAGATCAAAACACAGTCATCTTCCTATTTTTTTGGGCCAACAGTTTGTGGTGTTATAAGCTTTCCTAAACCTCATTCTTTCCTGCGTCCTTTTCAGTACTGGCACCATCAGTTCCTGGTTTGGGACGCTGATGATTGTGGCGGAGTCACCAGGATTTCTCTGCCAGTCAAACAGCTCTGGGTGCCTGACATCATCGTGTATGAGTTGTGAGTGTCCAAAGAAAACTGACGTTGTTTTACTCATCCATACGCCTATCTTCATGTCCTGTAGAAAACATGGGGTCAACCAACCCCTCTCCCATTTTCACTTCCTGCCTCTCTCCTCTATCACCTGCTGCTCTCAGGCCGCTTCTCTCCATCTTTCTCTCCCTCTTTCTCTCCCACTCCCCCTCCCTCCCTCCCTCCTTCCAGAGATGGGCAGTATTTCTGTTACATGTATTTGAAATACATATTGAAATACATTTCAATTACTTTTGAGTATTTTGTCATTTAAACTACACTGTCCTGAACTACAATCCAATGTACAGTATATTGTAACAAAATACTTTAGAGAGCTGTATTTTCTATTGGCAAAATACAAAATACTGTATACAAAATGCTGTATTTTCTATTGGCAAAATACAAAATACAAAATACTTTTATAGCAGTTCACAATTTTGTGCTCCCCTCTCACCCCAAATGTGCTGCATTGGTATCAGAAGTCAAAATGTAAATGTAAAAATGAACACAAAGCCAAATTGGGGGTGGAGCTCATTAAAATGTTATCCAGTGTACTTTGCAAGTGTTTATTTTTTACATTGACAATTTCGTCATTTCTGCAGACGCTCTTATCCAGAGCAATTTACAGTCAGTGCATTCAACTAAGGTAGATTAACAACCATATATCACAGGCATATCAAGTCAAAAGGTTCTGTAACCATTACTGAAAATATTGTTGTAGTTAAGCGGGCTACTTGCAAATGTATTTTTGTATATTTAAAATACAAATGTCATGTATTTTAATGAAATACAATCTTTACAAGAGTACATTTTATTTTGGTCTTTAGGTTATTTTGTAATTGTATCAAGACACATTTGGAAGAATCTGTGCCTCCTTCTTTGTCTCAGTGTGGATGACGACGTGTCACAGCAATGCCCCTACGTCTACGTCAACCACACAGGCCACATCCGCTGGGACAGGATGCTGCGCCTCGTCAGCGCCTGCAACCTGGAGATCTTCAGCTTCCCCTTCGATGTGCAGAACTGCTCGTTTACCTTCGGCTCCTACATGCACACCAGTAACTAACTTTTTGTATTTTTGTATTTATTAGGGATCCCCATTTGCTGCTGCCAAGTCATCAGCTGCTCTTCCTGGGGTCCAAACACATTAAGGCACTTACATTACACATTAAACAAAATATAAAACAGTACATCATATAACATTATTACACCACTACATATCTACAATACAACATGTATAATACCACCATACAACAATATTACAATGTACGTGTGTGTAGAGTGCGTGTGCCAGCGTGTGTGTGTGCGTATGCATGTGTCTGTACCTGTGTGTGTGTCTCTTCACAGTCCCCGCTGTTCCATAAGGTGCATTTTTATATTTAAAAAAAATCTGATTCTACTGCTTGCATCAGTTACTTGATGTGGAATAGAGTTCCATGTAGTCATGGCTCTATGTAGTACTGTGCACCTCCCATATTCTGTTCTGGACTAGGGGATTATGAAGAGACCTCTGGTAACGTGTCTTGTGGGGTATGCATGTGTGTCCGAGCTGTGTGCTAGTAGTTTAAAACGGACACCTCGGTGCATTCAGCTTGTCAACACTTCTTACAAAAACAAGTAGTGAATCAATCTCTCCTCAACTTTGAGCCATGAGAGATTTACATGCATATTATTAATGTTAGCTCTCCGTGTACATTTAAGGGCCAGCTGTGCTGCCCTGTTCTGAGCCAATTGTAATTTTCCGAGGTCCCTCTTTGTGGCACCTGACCACACGACTGAAAAGTAGCCCAGGTGTGACAAAACTAGGACCTGTAGGACCTGCCTTGTTGATAGTGTTGTTAAAAAGGAAAGACAGGCACTTTATTTTGGACAGACTTCTCCCCATCTTAGCTACTGTTGTATCAACATGTTTTGACCATGACAGTTTACAATCCAGGGTTACTCCAAGCAGTTTAGTCACCTCAACTTGCTAAATTTCAACATTATTCATTACAAGATTTAGTTGAGGTTTAGTGTTTAGTGAATGATTTGTCCCAAATACAATGCTTTTAGTTTTTGAAATATTTAGGACTAACTTATTCCTTGCCACCCATTCTGAAACGAACTGCAGCTCTTTGTTAAGTGTTGCAGTGATTTCACTCGCTGTAGTAGCTGACGTGTATAGTGTTGAGTCATCTGCATACACAGACACACTGGCTTTACTCAAAGCCAGTGGGATGTCATTAGTAAAGATTGAAAAAAGTAATAGGCCTAGACAGCTGCCCTGGGGAATTCCTGCCATCACTATTGCCTCTGATCTGGCGGACTCACTAAAAACAAATGCTTTGTTTGTTAATTATGTCTGAGTGTTGGAGTGTGCCCCTGGCTATCCGTCAATAATAAACAAAACAAATAAAATTGTGCCATCTGGTTTGCTTAATATAAGGAATTTGAAATGGTTTATACTTTTACTTTTGATACTTAAGTACATTTTAGCAATTCCATTTAGTTTTTATGCTTAAGTATATTTAAAACCAAATACTTTTAGACTTTTACTCAAGTAGTATTTTACTCAAGTATGACAATTGAGTACTTTTTCCACCACTGCCAGTACATTAATACACTGTGATAGGCTACTTCATGCACACCAGTACCTTACTATGGATTAATATGGTATCACACTGTGACAGTCATGTGGTGTACATGTCTGATTCGATGTACATATCATGGCCTGATATACATACTCTAGCCTACTTACCAATTGATACAAAAGTATCATGCAGTAATAATACTTTTGTTAATACTTTGGGATTGTGTCTGCACAATCTAGAAAATCCAGGGGAAGGATAGGGGTCCATTTGAACAATAATGTAGTAAAGTAGAATCTCCTGATTTTATACCCCCAGCTACTAATATCCTAAAATATACCTCCCCCCAGCTACTAAAATCCTAAAATATACCTCCCCCAGCTACTAATATCCTAAAATATACCTCCCCCAGCTACTAATATCCTAAAATACACCCCCGTAAGCTAATAATATAATAAAAAATACCCTCCCAGCTACTAATATCCTAAAATATACCCCCCCACACACACACACACACTACTAATATCCTAAATATACCCCCCAAGCTACTAATATCCTAAAATATACACACAAAGTTAATAATTACTCAAATATACACCCCCCAAGCATCTAATATCCTAAAATATACCCCCCATCCCAGCTATTAATATCCTAAAATATACAGTGAGGGAAAAAAGTATTTGATCCCCTGCTGATTTTGTACGTTTGCCCACTGACAAAGAAATGATCAGTCTATAATTTTAATGGTAGGTTTATTTGAACAGTGAGAGACAGGATAACAACAGAAAAATCCAGAAAAACGCATGTCAAAAATGTTATAAATTGATTTGCATTTTCATGAGGGAAATAAGTATTTGACCCCCTCTCAATCAGAAAGATTTCTGGCTCCCAGGTGTCTTTTATACAGGTAACGAGCTGAGATTAGGAGCACACTCTTAAAGGGAGTGCTCCTAATCTCAGCTTGTTACCTGTATAAAAGACACCTGTCCACAGAAGCAATCAATCAATCAGATTCCAAACTCTCCAGCATGGCCAAGACCAAAGAGCTCTCCAAGGATGTCAGGGTCAAGATTGTAGACCTACACAAGGCTGGAATGGGCTACAAGACCATCGCCAAGCAGCTTGGTGAGAAGGTGACAACAGTTGGTGTGATTATTCGCAAATGGAAGAAACACAAAAGACCTGTCAATCTCCCTCGGCCTGGGGCTACATGCAAGATCTCACCTCGTGGAGTTGCAATGATCATGAGAACGGTGAGGAATCAGCCCAAACCTACACGGTAGGATCTTGTCAATGATCTCAAGGCAGCTGGGACCATAGTCACGAAGAAAACAATTGGTAACACACTACGCCGTGAAGGACTGAAATCCTGCAGCACCCGCAAGGTCCCCCTGCTCAAGAAAGCACATATACAGGCCCGTCTGCAGTTTGCCAATGAACATCTGAATGATTCAGAGGAGAACTGGGTGAAAGTGTTGTGGTCAGATGAGACCAAAATGGAGCTCTTTGGCATCAACTCAACTCGCCGTGTTTGGAGGAGGAGGAATGCTGCCTATGACCCCAAGAACACGACCCCCACTGTCAAACATGGAGGTGGAAACATTATGCTTTGGGGGTGTTTTTCTGCTAAGGGGACAGGACAACTTCACCGCATCAAAGGGATGATGGACGGTGCTATGTACCGTCAAATCTTGGGTGAGAACCTCCTTCCCTCAGCCAGGGTATTGAAAATGGGTCGTTAATGGGTATTCCAGCATGACAATGACCCTAAACACACGGCCAAGGCAACAAAGGAGTGGCTCAAGAAGAGGCACATTAAGGTCCAGGAGTGGCCTAGCCAGTCTCCAGACCTTAATCCCATAGAAAATCTGTGGAGGGAGCTGAAGGTTCGAGTTGCCAAACGTCAGCCTTGAAACCTTAATGACTTGGAGAAGATCTGCAAAGAGAAGTGGGACAAAATCCCTCCTGAGATGTGTGGAAACCTGGTGGCCAACTACAAGAAACATCTGACCTCTGTGATTGCCAACAAGGGTTTTGCCACCAAGTACTAAGTCATGTTTTGCAGAGGGGTCAAATACTTATTTCCCTCATTAAAATGCGAATCAATTTATAACATTTTTGACATCCGTTTTTCTGGATTTTTTTGTTGTTATTCTGTCTCTCACTTTTCAAATAAACCTACCATTAAAATTATAGGCAAAATCAGCAGGGGATCAAAAACTTTTTTCCCTCACTGTACCTCCCCAGGTTCTAACATCCTAAAATATACCCCCAAAGCTGCAAATATCATAAAATGTATCCCCCACAAACTACTAATAACCATAAAAAAACACCCCTCCAAGCTATTAATATCATAAAATATACCCTCCCCAGCTACTAATATCATAAAATATACCCCCCCAGCTGCTAATATCCTAAATTACACCCCCCCTCCCCCGCAGCTACTAATTTCCTAAAATATACCTCCCCCGGCTACTAATATCCTAAAATATACCCCACCCACAGCTACTAATATCCTAAAATATACCCCCCAGCTGCTAATATCCTAAAATATACCTCCCACAGCTACTAATATCCTAAATATACCCCCCAAGCTACTTATATACTAAAATATACCCCCCCAAATGAATAACATCCTAAAATATACCCCCAAACTACTAATATCCTAAAATATACCCCCCCACCTACTAATATCCTAAAATATACCCCCAAATCCCAGCTACTAATATCCTAAAATATACCCCCAAATCCCAGCTACTAATATCCTAAAATATATCCCTCCCCAAGCTACTAATATCCTAAAAATACCCCCCAAGCTACTAATATCCTAAAATATACCCCCAAATCCCAGCTACTAATATCCTAAAAATACCCCCCAAGCTACTAATATCCTAAAATATACCCCAAATCCCAGCTACTAATATCCTAAAATATACACCCTCAGCTACAAATATCCTAAAATATAACCCTCCTCTCTCCTCTCTCCCCCCCACCCCACCGCCTCTCCTAGTAAGGGATGTGCGGTTGAGTCCAGCTCTGTCCTTTGAGGAGATGTCGGGGAACTCGAAACAGTACCTGGAGACCAGCGGGGAGTGGGAGCTGGTCAACATCTATGGAGAGACATCTGTCCTCAAGTTTGGCATCGACGAATGGGACATTATCACTTTCTGGGTGAGAGAGATAGACAGGGAGAGGGGGAGACAGGGAGAGAGGGAGGGAGAGTGAGACTCGCTAACCCAGGGATACAAGCACTTCTCATGGGTTATAAAATATTGTGTCTATAAGCACCAACAGAGATTGTGGTACAGTAAAAATACTTACCGTATCTGCCGCCTCTGCTCTCCAGTCTGTTTCCTAATACATCTGGTGTATTTGCTTCATCTCCCCACCAGGTGGTGATCAAGCGCAGACCAGTGCTCTACGTGGTCAACCTGCTCATCCCCAGCTCCTTCCTCATGCTCATCGACATCCTCTCCTTCTACCTGCCCCCTCACAGCGTGGACCGCGCATCCTTCAAGATGACCCTTATTTTGGGCTACACCGTATTCCTGCTCATCATGAACGACCTGCTGCCCAGCACGGCCAACGGCACCCCCCTCATAGGTCAGCGTCCTGTTCATTAGGTTACACAAATATGCTAAGGTTGTGGGTTCCATTCCTACGGGGGACCAGTACGAAAATGTATGCACTCAGTAGTGTAAGTTGCTCTGGATAAGAGCGATGCTTAAATGTAAAAGGATTTGAATAGACCATTTCAGTTTTCACATAGAAATAAGTTATATTTGCAAAGTATTTCAAGAAACTGGAAAACATACATCAAGGAAGTATTTTTATATCAGATTAACTGTTTTGTTAAGATAATTATCAGACTTAAATTACAAATGCTGGTAAACACTCAAATAAATGTAGTTTAAATGTTTTCACAAAAGTCCTGTATTAGTTGAGCATAGATGTGCGGCAATTTGTTTTCTTCTTCTGCACATTTGATGTACACTGTGAACCACGGTGAACATTTAATGTTGCAATGGTAAAAAGTTTGACACCTACATTTTCACCTGACAAGATAACTTTGCCTACTCTCAACTCTTGCCTAATATGTTGGCATGCATAACCTTGTTAAACTGGATCGAGTGACGAGTGTGTTGATAAAACGGTAATATTATTAAAACATTCAGATTTCAACCGGCATCATACTATATGATTTCGATCACATTATTCAAAATATCAGAATTGGTTAAATAACTCTAAATCGCTTTGGCACAGTAGGCATCAAGTCACTTCTCGACAAAGTTGCATAAAATGTTTGATAAAATGTTTGAACGGTCTATAATTTTCACCAACACATAGGCCCTAGATCAGGGGTGTCAAACTCATTTTAGCTCAGGGGCCACATGGAGGAAAATCTATTCCCAAGTGGGCCGGACCGGAAAAATCATGGTATATATAACTTAAAAACAACAACTTCAGATTGTTTTCTTTGTTTTAATACGATCAACATACAACATAAAGCTGGAGCCTGAGGACAGTGTGTCCAAAATAGTACAAGCACAACATCACTATTAATCATAAAACACGTCAAGTTTATTTGAAAATTCTAAAGAAAAAGAACACACAAACACACAATGCCTCAGTGATTAACAGAACTGTTTCACAGATCACAGAACTATATCAGGGTGTCATTTCTCAGGCAGAAATGTAGATAAAAAGAATGAAATCCTGTTCCCCAAACAAGTGCAAGAACCACATAGTCAAGAATAGGTTAAATATACAAATAAAATAAAAACAATTAAAAACAATAGCACATCAACATAAAAACATATAAACATAAAGCTGGAGCCTGAGGACAGTGTCCAAAAGCACAACATCACTATTAATCATAAAACACCTCAAGTTATTTGAAAGTTCTGAGGACAAAGAACACACAAACACACAATGCCTCAGTGATTCACAGAACTGTTTCACAGATCACAGAACTATATCAGGGTGTCATTTCTCAGACAGAAATGTAGATAAAAAGAATGAAATCCTGTTCCCCAAACAAGTGCAAGAACCACAGAGTCAAGAATAGGTTAAATATACAAATAAAATAAAAACAATTAAAAACAGTAGCACATCAACATAAAAACATATAAACATAAAGCTGGAGCCTGAGGACAGTGTCCAAAAGCACAACATCACTATTAATCATAAAACACCTCAAGTTATTTGAAAGTTCTGAGGTCAAAGAACACACAAACACACAATGCCTCAGTGATTCACAGAAGTATATCACAGATCACAGAACTATATCAGGGTGTCATTTCTCAGGCAGAAATGTAGATAAAAAGAATGAAATCCTGTTCCCCAAACAAGTGCAAGAACCACAGAGTCAAGAATAGGTTAAATATACAAATAAAATAAAAACAATTAAAAACAATAGCACATCAACATAAAAACATATAAACATAAAGCTGGAGCCTGAGGACAGTGTCCAAAAGCACAACATCACTATTAATCATAAAACACCTCAAGTTATTTGAAAGTTCTGAGGTCAAAGAACACACAAACACACAATGCCTCAGTGATTCACAGAAGTATATCACAGATCACAGAACTATATCAGGGTGTCATTTCTCAGGCAGAAATGTAGATAAAAATAATGAAATCCTGTTCCCCAAACAAGTGCAAGAACCACAGAGTCAAGAATAGGTTAAATATACAAATAAAATAAAATCAATTAAAAACAATAGCACATCAACATAAAAACATATAAACATAAATCTGAAAGCGTTGCTCAAACTCCCGTAACAGTCCCGTTATTTTATCTTTGAACCGCTTCATGTCTGCCACATGTTGGGTCGCGCACACATTTTTCAGACAGGGGAAGTGAGCTGCATCACCACCGGCAAGTTGCGTCTCCCACAATGACAGCTTCAACTTGAAAGAACGTATGCTGTCATAATACTGCGTGACAACTTTGTTGCGCCCTTGCAGCTGTTTGTTCAAGTTATTCAGGTGCTCTGTAACATCCACCATAAATGCAAGGTCCTGCATCCATTCTGCGGAATGAAATTCTAACACTGGTTTGCCCTTTTCTTCCATGAACTGTTCCATTTCTTCTCGTAAATCAAAGAAACGCCTCAGCACAGCACCTCGGCTTAACCATCTTACCTCAGTGTGGTATGGCAGGCCATAGATGTGGTCTTTCTCTCTGAGAAGGCTGTCAAATTGACGGTGATTCAGGCTTCTGGATCGGATGAAATTAACAGTTTGGATGACCACCTTCATGACGTTATCCATCTTTAATGACTTGCAACACAAAGCCTCCTGGTGCAAAATACAGTGAAAAGTCAAAAAATCACGTCCTCCATTTGCAGATTGCACTTTCTCTCTGAACTTTGTCACAACGCCTGCTTTTTTCCCGATCATTGAGGGCGCACCATCTGTAGCCAGGCTGACAGCGCGGGACAAGTCCACTCCGACCCTGTCCAGCGCGCCGACGAGTGCGGTAAAAATATCAGCTGCTGTCGTTGTATCTGTCATCGGCACCAACTCCACGAACTCCTCGGTGTCGGTCAATGTGTCATCAACTCCGCGGATGAAAATGGCCAGTTGTGCAACATCTGTAATGTCCGTGCTTTCATCAATTGCAACCGAAAATGCAATAAATTACTTTACTTTTTGCTTCAACTGGCTGTCCAAATCCACTGAAAGATCGGAAATCCTGTCTGCAACTGTGTTTCTTGTCAGGCTGATATTTGCAAAAGCCTGCCGCTTTTCAGGGCACACAATCTCCGCTGCCTTCATCATGCATGTTTTTACAAATTCACCCTCACTAAATGGTTTTGAAGCCACTGCGATTTCATTAGCAATGAGGTAGCTAGCTTTCACTGCAGCGTCACTGATGTCTCGGCTGTGAGTAAACACAGACTGCTGTTTCTTCAGACCCGCCAACAGTTCATTCACCTTCTCTCATCTCCGCTGTCCTTGAAAGTTGTCATATTTGTCGGCATGAAGACTCACATAGTGGCGACGAAGGTTATATTCTTTCAGCACTGCAACATGCTCTGAACACACCAAACATACAGCTTTCCCATTCAATTCCGTGAATAAATAGGATGACAATTTTTCTTGGAACACTCTGCACTCTGCGTCCACTTTTCTCTTTTTTGACAGAGACATATTGGGGCAATGAGGGTGCCAAAGCACATAATGTTAAAAGTAGAAGCCGTAATAAATATCGCGGGCAAAACAAAGTAGCTCATTGGCTGCACGTGCTTGACCTACTTGCTCTGCCCCGGTATAAACAGTTTGCTTGCTTAACACAATTGCTATTGCGCCATCCAGTGGACGCAAAAAAAAAAAAAATTCATCTCGCGGGCCGAATTAAACACGTTTGCGGGCCTGATCCGGCCCGCGGGCCGGACGTTTGACACCCCTGCCCTAGATGTTTCAATTGCCCAACTTATACGCATGCCACAAAACAACATAATTTTGATCATATTAACCTACCGTTTATCAAAACACTTATCACTCCCGTTCAACAACTCTAAATCGCGTTGGCATGCGCTCCTGTGGTATCGAAATAACGATGCTAATTATGCTGTGATGACCAGAAATCCGCTGACACTGTCCTTGATTATAATAGTTTATTACATCAAAGATTTCAGCGTCAGTTTTCTTTTAGATCCACAACTAGAATCCCTCCACAGCCTCATAGAGGATCTAGATACATTTTCTAACCTCTCTGGATTACAACCAAATTATGACAGATGTACTATATTACGGATTGGATCACTAAAAAATACAATTTTTACATTACCATGTAGTTTACCAATAAAATGGTCTGATGGTGATGTGGATATACTCGGAATACATATCCCAAAGGAAATAAATGATCTCACTTCAATGAATTTTAATAGAAAGTAAATCCGAACTGGTTCTCAAGCAAATTAGTAAGATTGTCTCACCCAATGTTCAAGAAAGACCTTTTTCCCTTTATTCAGATTACAACAACTCATTTGCAGTTATTTTAAAAGGAAATCATCTCCCAAATATCACTATTTCTAAAACAAGCCATAGAAAGTTGGTTGCAATTTCAATTTAATCCTCCAGAAACGACGGAACAAATAATGCAACAAATATTGTGGTTAAATTCAAATATACTAATTGACAAAAAACCTTTATTTTTTGACAGAATGTTTAAAAAAGGTATAATCTTCGTAAATGATATAATCGGTAGGACTGGTGGAGTTATGTCGCACATGCAGCTAACAAAAACAAATGGAAATGTCTGCTCTACCCAAAATTACAACCAAATAATTGCAGCCTTACCGCAAAAGTGGAAGAGGAAAGTGGAAGGGGGAGAAAGTAAGGAACTTGTCTGTCGGCCTTGCATTAAAGAACATAATTGGTTAAGGAAAACTGTGATAAATAAAAAAGTATATCAGTTTCACTTAAGGACCAAAGGATTGACAGCCGTCCCATATAGATTGCAAAATAGTTGGGAAGAGATCTTTGACGTACCGATTCCATGGCATAGTGTTTATGAACTGACACGCAAAAACGACACCGGATTCAAAAATTAGAATCTTTCAATTTAAATTATTATATAAAATTCTTGCTACCAATAGAATGTTATTTATATGGGGGGATACAATCTTCCCACCTCTGCAGATTTTGCTGTGAAGAGACAGAATCATTAGATCATTTGTTTTGGTTCTGTCCATTTGTAGCTTGTTTTTGGACACAGGTCCAGGAATGGCTAAAGGATTGCAATATTTACCTGGAGCTAACCTTGCAGATAGCATTACTGGGTGATCTGAAAAGTCATAGTCAATCGATCAATAATATAATAATACTTTTAGCAAAAATGTTTATTTTTAATTCACAATCTGTAGAAGCAATGAGAATAGAAAGGTTCAGAACTTTTGTAAAACATCACAGTACGGTTGAAATATATATGGCAAATAAAATCCTATATGGATGGTGTTAAGAGATAGATGGGAGGTATTGAATAGAGTTGAAGGATGGGACTAATAACAAATAACAACAAATAATAACAAAGATAGCTAATAATGTAAGCATACTGTGTCCATAATAAGTATATAGGTTGTATGTTGGGAGCTTTTGGGAAAGAGCACAGTTAGAAAGATATGGCATATAGAAGCAAACCGGATGGACATCATGAAAATGATCGGAGAGGTTGAGAATAGAAGAAGTTCAGGAGCAAAAAAAAATATAATATATATATATATATATATATATATATATAATAGAATTATTGTAAAATTAACTGTGTCCATAAGGTGTAGAGTATAGATGTAGTAAGTATAGACCGGAAGTAGAGGCCTGGGCATTGTTGTTCATTAATTTACTCCAAGTAGGGAAAGGATGGCGGGGTTGAAAAGTAATAAAGGGGAGTATATATATAAAAAACATGGGGGATTGGAAGTGATGCAGACAATTACATTGATAGAAGATACAATCTATCTGCAATATTAAGCTGATCCATCCCCCCCAAAAAAATAAAAATTAAAATAAAAAGACTCCTGCAGACATCTGGAGAACAACTGACCCAATCTCTAATATGTTGTTCCTCTCCGTCCTTTGTTCCAACCATGGTATTTATAATCTGTAACATGATATGGGTGGTTTTCCCATAAACCAATCCCAGGCCTTCACATAACAGACTTCCTCTGTTTTAGGGGGCCCCTATAGTATTGCTTTCCAGATGCTTCCGCAAGCTGAGTCAACTTCCTCTAACACACCATTTGCAAACGTCAGCAAAGTCATAAACTGTTTAGACACTACATATTTCCCCCCTTCGAGACTATTCGAAAACAAAAATAATAGGATTATGACAAATAACAATTTTTCTTATTGAGTAACTTTAGCAATAAACCAAAATTTATGGAGAGTAAACACATTTTTCTATGGAGTGTAAATAAATTTCTATGAAATATGAACAAATCTTTATGGAGTGTGAGAGCGAAAAACCTGTCTGGCAGCTTTCTTTCCAAATATCCATCAATCAATCAAGACAGTAAAATTCTCTCACGGCCCCTCTGCCCCAGGCGACCACCTAAGTACTCCAGATCAATTCATAAATCTTTATCAATGCATTTTAAACTAAGATGCAATTGAATACACATGAAAGCCTCAGAAAACAAAATACAATAAAAAATGTCCACATTCAGGCTGGTCGACCCATCGGACCTTCCTGTGGATTCTCTCTGTCCCTGCCTTGACCCAATATCCCTAAGCATCCACGAAATAAACAAAAACATCTGAGGTCCCCACATGTACCCAACAACAGAAAACATCATTCTTCAAAAATGAATACAGAAAGAATATGACACAAATTATGTATTACACATGCAAGTATGTCTATATATCATTGCAGACACTGGAATGTAGTCCACTACACTGCATCTCCTCAGCAGTGTCGACTTTCAATGCAACGTCGATGATGGAATCTGAACATTTCCACACCTTCCTTGTTCCACTTCCTCCAGTCCATTCATATTGTCCATGTTTGAGTATTTGAATCCCCTCTACATATGCGTCACCTTACGAGTTACATAGCCTTTTAACCAATAATTCTTAACCGGAACAAATTTTAACGCTGGCTCTAAATAAGTACACATATATTCTCCCTGATTTTCCCATGTAACATTACTCAAAATAACTGAGCAATCACTCATAACCCTCTTCCACTTCATATCGTTGTACAAAATATACTTCCTTTGACTAGATGAAACAGCTTCTACTTCTGGTCCTGATAACAACACTTCTTCTCCATAATTATCTCTCCACATAGGAGGAATGTCACCTCCCCTATTCCTTCTCTCACATCTACAAGGAAGATGAGCTGTACCACCCATCCTAACCCTAATGACAGTCTTTTCTTCTAAAATTGGTGTTGGAGCGATTTTCTGATGCTCCATTGTAATCAAATGTGATACATTTATAGCTTTAATAACTGTCAATGTTGAAAGAGTTGAATTGCTTCTCACTGTTGTTGTAATAGGCTGAAGTGTTGATGTCATTGTTGTTGATTCATCTATTTTCCCTACAGCTTTTGAGCTCTTTACTTGTATTTCCATCTATCACCACTAGTGTCACTACATTAACTCTCAGTCCCAACTCTAATCCCTCACTTTCAAACTGTGGATTATAAAAAATAAATGTATAATCACCTTGATCCTCCTGCTGGGAATTGTACACATAGAGACTGCAATCACCCTCAATCTTCAGTCTTCTCTTATCATTCAGCAACGCATACTTTCTCAATGCAACTGCTCCTAACAGATCTAAACTCCTGCCATATCTATCTTCCCACTGAACTCTAAATTTCCCTTCACCACTGTTCTCTCTCGTGCACTGGCATGGAAGCTGAGCTGACTTTCCTAGAGTTACTTCAACCCTATTTTTCCTAACTTTTTTTGTCTGACTTTTTCCCCAATTTTTTCAAAAACCATTTCACTGATTTATCCACAAAACTCTCTCCCACTAATTTGAGGATATGCTTATGACTTCTTTACACAAGAACTTGGCAACCGATTGAGCATATATTAGCTTAGTTGGACATCCTATGCACCTCTTGGTTTAGGAATGTAACCAAGAATAACAGTCACACCCCTGCGAACATTATTTTTCAGACAGATTGTGCACCTGCCTATGTCATAGTCAACCTGTTCAAGCAAATATGGTGCCCAGAAACCATACTCCTTTGTGATCTTTCTCCTAACCTTCCCCCTTGCAACATGAGCTAACCCATGTGCTTCCTGAATCATCAGACCTAATAGGTCTAGAGGCGCTACTATCAACCCCTCATGGTTTCTCCAAAAACAACAAAGGATTGTTACTCTGAGGATTTTTTTATTGTCTTCAAAACACCTGCTTTCGAAAGTCCTTCAATTTGTGGTTCAATCCCTTGGATTGCTTCATCTTTCAATGGATACTGATTCTTCCAAGGAGGTCTGGCTCCTGGTCGAAGTTCAACTTTCACCGGTTGGGCTGATTTCACAAGTCCAATTTCGGTACTGTGTTGAGACCACTAACATTCTGGAACTTGTTGCAACATCTCCTCTTTCATAGGGTCTGAATCCATCTTCACACTGCAAATAGATTAATGTGTCATCCGTACAGCTTATGGCTCTCCTTGTCCTTGAGCCAAAATCATTATTTTGAGAAATCGCTGATCTTCACTCCTCCAAATCCCCAAATTCTCTTTCATCGGTACGAAAACAGCTTTCTCTGCTTCTGTCATAATTTCTCCTATTTGTTTCTGCTCATAGCCTTCAGAAACCAACAAGGTCACATGTGGCACACTCTTCTCAATCTCAAATTCTTTATCCAGATAATCGTCTGTGTTTATCTTCATAGCTGCTCCTTGTGGTCCTAAAATTATCCAACATGAGCTGAGTTGAACATTCTTTGGTTGATGACTCAACCATTCCTCTGAGTTCGATTGGGCAGCATTCTTGAAATACTTGAGCGTACAATGAAATGGATATTCTGGAAGCCTCGCATCTGGCATATTTGCCACAATACATTTCTCCCATATCTTAGCCTGCTTCAAAAAAAATTCACTGAGATTTCCAATCCAGAATACTGTAGAAGAATCAATCTCTGTCATCATCAACAATTGGTAAACCTTTTCCTTTGGCACTTCTACCAGACAGCCGTCTGGTGTACATTTTATTGTACAGTTCAACTTACACAATGCATCTCTTCCCAACAATGCAATAGGTATATGTTCTGATACCAGTATGGGTATTGTAATTTTCTGATTTTTATAGCAGAGCTCAATTGGTTCCGTAAGAGGAATCAGCTGTTTCACTCCCTCAAATCCGATTGTCGTAATTAGTTGATTGGACATAGGGAGATGTGTAGCATCTTCAGGCCGAACACAGGTAAAAGCAGCTCCGCTATCCGCCATCACTTCCAATGGTCGCTTGTTTATTTTCACCTCAATTGTTGGATCTTTTTCCGGTCCTGATGCTACCAGCTGACATCCCCCTTTCGGATCTTCTGGGCACCCCTAGAATCCTTGCTCCGGGCCCCTATAAGGGTTCACCGGTCCTCCAGATGATCTTGACTGGCCCCTGTATCTTCCTCTGAAATTCCTTCTGGTGTTTCCTCCTGGCCCATTACACTCACGGGCAAAGTGACCAACCTGTCCACAATTATAACACACTTCTGAAGATTGCTGGAAGTATGGCTTGAATCTTCCTCCTCTTCCTCTTCCTAAGCCTTCTCGTCCTCTTCCTCTCCAATTCTGTGTCTGTCCAGAGACTGGCTGTGGATATGAAACAACTGGTACCGCTATTAGTGGCTGGTACAATTGCTGTTGGAACTGGTCCGGTTGAAGCTGTGGCAGTGATTGTTGATTTGGTGCACACTGGTTCTGCATAACCAAAGCTTGTTTCTTCTCCTTCTTATTCTCCACCAGTTGTATTTGATTGAGTTTTCTGAGAGTTTCTTGGTCCTGTTCTTTCTGGTTGTGTTCCTTTTTCCTGTACAGATCCACTTGATGGGCTATATGATCTGTATAGACACCTTTTGTAATGCTTCCAAGTCCAACCACCTCTGCCAGTTTGCTCCTTACTGGTGAGGGCAGTCCCATCTGCAGTTTAGCTCTCAAAATTGACTGCTCAATTTGACTCACATCTGGATCATTTCCGGTAATATTTCTCCACACTTGATGAACTCTTGACACATAGGCTCTCGGATTTTCTTGTTGTCCTAGTGGGTCAATCAGAATGTTGTCAGGATGCACATTTGTTGGAAACGTATCTTTCAGTGCTCTCCACAGCCGATTTCTACTTGCAGCCAACAATTCAGGATCATTCACCGCAGTCCCCACATATCTATTAAGTCCAGCTCTCTGAAAAATGTCTTACATATCTGGAATCCCAAGGAGATTAGCCAAAAGTCTCTTAATGTCTCCTATGGCAGACTGTGTTCCCACCGTAATTTCTTCCAATTTTGAAATCCAAGGATATGCTCCATCTTGAAGAGTATGCAGCTTCTCAAGTACAGTGGGGCAAAAAAGTATTTAGTCAGCCACTATTTGTGCAAGTTCTCCCACTTAAAAAGATGAGAGAGGGCTGTAATTTTCATCATAGGTACACGTCAACTATGAAAGACAAATTGAGAAAAAAAAATCCAGAAAATCACATAGTAGGATTTTTTATGAATTATTTGCAAATTATGGTGGAAAATAAGTATTTGGTCACCTACAAACAAGCAATATTTCTGGCTCTCACAGACCTGTAACTTCTTCTTTAAGAGGCTCCTCTGTCCTCCACTCGTTACCTGTATTAATGGTATCTGTTTGAACTTGTTATCAGTATAAAAGACACCTGTCCACAACCTCAAACAGTCACACTCCAAACTCCACTATGGCCAAGACCAAATAGCTGACAAAGGACACCAGAAACAAAATTGTAGACCTGCACCAGGCTGGGAAGACTGAATCTGCAATAGGTAAGCAGCTTGGTTTGAAGAAATCAACTGTGGGAGCAATTATTAGGAAATGGAAGACATACAAGACCACTGATAATCTCCCTCGATCTGGGGCTCCACGCAAGATCTCACCCCGTGTGGTCAAAATGATCACAAGAACGGTGAGCAAAAATCCCAGAACCACACGGGGGGACCTAGTGAATGACCTGCAGAGAGCTGGGACCAAAGTAACAAAGCCTACCATCAGTAACACACTACGCCGCCAGGGACTCAAATCCTGCAGTTCAAGACGTGTCCGCCTGCTTAAGCCAGTAAATGTCCAGGCCTGTCTGAAGTTTGCTAGAGTGCATTTGGATGATCCAGAAGAGGATTGGGAGAATGTCATATGGTCAGATGAAACCAAAATAGAACTTTTTGGTAAAAACTCAACTCGTCGTGTTTGGAGGACAAAGAATGCTGAGTTGCATCCAAAGAACACCATACCTACTGTGAAGTATGGGGGTGGAAACATCATGCTTTGGGGCTGTTTTTCTGCAAAGGGACCAGGACGACTGATCCGTGTAACAGAACGAATGAATGGGGCCATGTATCGTGAGATTTTGAGTGAAAACCTCCTTCCATCAGCAAGGGCATTGAAGATGAAACGTGGCTGGGTCTTTCAGCATGACAATGATCCCAAACACACCGCCCGGGCAATGAAGGAGTGGCTCGTAAGAAGCATTTCAAGGTCCTGGAGTGGCCTAGCCAGTCTCCTGATCTCAACCCCATAGAAAATCTTTGGAGGGGAGTTGAAAGTCTGTGTTGCCCAGCGACAGCCCCAAAACATCACTGCTCTAGAGGAGATCTGCATGGAGGAATGGGCCAAAATACCAGCAACAGTGTGTGAAAACCTTGTGAAGACTTACAGAAAACGTTTGACCTGTGTCATTGCCAACAAAGGGTATATAACAAAGTATTGAGAAACTTTTGTTATTGACCAAATACTTATTTTCCACCATCATTTGCAAATAAATTCATTAAAAATCCTACAATGTGATTTTCTGGATTTTTTTTCTCATTTTGTCTGTCATAGTTGACGTGTACCTATGATGAAAATTACAGGCCTCTCTCATCTTTTTAAGTGGGAGAACTTGCACAATTGGTGGCTGACTAAATACTTTTTTTCCCCACTGTATATCTGACATGTCGGTATTCTGCAAAGGTTTATACTCCAGGTTCTGTCCTCGAATTATCACTGGCATCATCTTCTTACTTGTGCTCTCTTTCCTTGGCCTCAATGTATACCTCTTCTCCAATTCTTGGGATCCTTTTCTCAGCAGTTTTTTCTTCTGTATCTTCAGCTTCTTGAGTTGTTCTTCCAGTTCTCTTACTTCTTCTAAATTATTCGCCTTATCCAGGCATGATACGCATCGGTCTATATCTCTTTCTATTTCTTCTGTGCTAATCATTGTAGGATAAAATCCTCTTGAATATGAAGCACCTTTAATCTCCAAATTTTCATCGCTATCTCCATCTTCACTTTCATCAGAGATCGAATCTCTTGTATTCTTCTCCTTCCAACTTCCATCACCCCTTCTTTCTGCTCTGGCCAACCTCCGTCTGATCACAGGGTCATATCCACCCATGATCTCTTCTGAATCACTCTGATCATCATCATCATCATCATCATCAAGTTCCATCCTCCTGAACCTCACTCCACCCTTAGTTTCCAGACATCTCGTTTTCTTCTTACTTTTGGAGTTTGGATTCATCTTTATGGTCGTTTCTGCTTTTCCTCTCTCTATTATTCGTTCATCTTCATCTCTGATGCAATAATCACCCTCCTGGATGATCACCGGAAGCTGAGGATAGACGTCCCCAAACTCTACTACTTCCTCGTAAGGTGGGGGTGTTTTTGCTGAATCCGTATGTGAGAAAGGTGTATTGACTTCTGCCATTAGTTTTTCTGTCACCTTCACCTCTTTTGCCATTTTCTCTATACCTCTGTTTCTTTTATCTTTGGTATCTTTTATCAGTTTTTGTCCTTCATTTTCAAACAGCTTAAGAACACCCAGCTCTCTTTGGCTCTTTTCTTTACGTTGTTCCCTTTTTTTTCCCTTCTTTTGATCTGCCTTATAAATCGACACAAGCACTTTCATTATGTTGATGACGTCAGGGTTAAGAGTCCCTTTAACTGGCCATGGTTGTTCAATGTCAGGCCAACATTTATTCAATTTTCCAGATAACCTTGCAATACCATTAACTAGAGGATTACTATTTTCTACTACATCAACAGGAGTAATTACTTTCATAGTTTCAATGTCCTTTTTCCCCATTGTAACAACTCTTCTATACTCCTTTATTGTGAATTATTTTATTATTATTATTATTTTAAACCAATTAATTTGTAAACCCAAAATACTTTAGACTATGTAGCTTATGTTTCCCTCCCTTTTTTTTTGATTGATTAATTAATTAATTAATCAATATATGTATTTATTTTTATTAATTAATTAATTTTTTTATTTTTATTTTATTTTACCAAATTATTGATTAGTGGCAATCTTACCACATCCGATCAGGAAATGTAAAGGAAAGTAGTCAACTTCAAAGCAATCCAAAAAAGAAAGACCTGTAATCCAGCAACACTACAGCACTCACAAACCAATTGCTTAATAATCACCCAATTACCTTAATTTTACAGAATAATGTCAGTGCTGGTTTTCCACAACTCAAATCAAACCAACCCATGCACAAAAAACTCCAATGTGCAATTCTTAATTACATCAATTGATCAGTCTGTTGCCAAGTCCCGGTCAAATTGTCACAACATGAAATATGCTAGGCACACACAATATCCTGTATGGGAAGGTAAGTTTTGTGAACAGAACAGTACTGGCCTTGATTGTACTTGATCTGTGGCAGCACACACTGTCGCGTGACGCACTGGTCAGCACCTCCTCTCTCTCTCTCTCTCTCTCTGTCTCCTCCTTCTCGTCTCTCACATGACAGAAGAACAAAGGAACAGACAATAATTTAGTATTTTATGCACTCACTGGGTTATTTCAACCATGCAATACCCTTTTAGACATACCTATGTTCACACTCGCGCTAAGAAATAAGCAAACAGCTTAACTCAGGAATATTATAAATATCGCAATAACATTTTCTTTTATTTATTTTTAATCCGTCAACATATCTCTCATTTATAAATTCAATAGATCTCAATCAAATAGTTTCATCGTTAAGCAACAGCCGATTTAACAAACAGAATACTTTATTTGTGTGTAAGTCTCCCCCTCCTTCTCTGTCTGCATGTCACAGCAGCTCAGTGCAGGCAGGGGAGTGGCATATTTGCTCTACGTAACTCTAATCTCATAAAATCCCACACATGCGCAGTTCATTCACCAGTGCAATTTCAGAGTGAGAGGAGCTCCCAAGCAGCTCTCTCCAAGCTAAACAACAGAAAGTAGACAGACCAGCTGTCCCTCCGTTATTTCCAACATAGACAAACAGTAACACTTAACAAAACACCCAAACCAACACAGAACATAGAACACAAATCCTACTTTGAAGTTTCTTAACTTCACTCATCCTAATCTGCAGATTTATAGTTATTTTCTTATCCATTACAAAACATCTCTATACACTCTTAAAATCCTCCCTGTAGGCTCATAATCTTTTAACAGTTATTAAACGTTCTCTTTTTATAGAGACTCATAAGATTTTAACCTTAACTTCCTCCCAGGGGGCTCATAGTTTTTTTAAACAATTATTAACGTTCTCACTAATGGAGACTCATAAGATTTTAATCTTAACTAACATATTTCCTTACAAAAAACTAAAACCCCTGTTCTCAACCAAAACATATATACGTATATATCTCTAACATAAATCTTATCATAACATGAGTCGACACACAGCTGAAACACAACAGAGACGTCTTTATTTTTTCTTTTATTTTTTCCCCCCACACACACACAATTCAAGAGGAATGCATCCGTTCCTACGGTCCTCTAAAGCATGCTACCGTCGTTCCTTATTTCTCATAGTTCCTTCCTAAATTTCCGCTACCTCGAGTTTGCAGATATTCAATGAGAGGTTACATCGAACATATACCTCGTCAACTATAAGTCGAGGGGTAACTTGCAACCGAATGTATCTACCACAAATTCCAGTTCCCAGAACTGACCTTAAAAATCAACCTAGTGAGTTTTCAGGATTTTCGGCCCATCCTAATGATCGCCTCGTTTGAGGGCTTCCATAGATCAACGACGTCCTAATTAGTATACATTTTTCCTTAGTTCCTGGCCTTATTCCTTCATTCTATTCTTTTTCAATTTTATTCAAGCCAAATATCCCTGTGCCCAGTGTTATCAATTCCTATAGACACTCCCCCCTGTTTGCGTTGTTTCCAACGCAAACAAATTTAGAAATTTAGAACGGATTCTTATCCCACAGCAAATAACGGCAAAGTGCACACATAAGTCTTTCAAACGGTACATCTCCCCAGCGCACACACCCACATAAGCAAACGAACCGACCAGCGCCCAAAATTGTGAGAAATCTCACCTTATGTGCCGGCGTCTTGAGCGGGAGTCACTTCGTAGCTCATGAATGGAACGCTGGAGAGACGCAACACGTCCCAAATTTCCTCGTCGCCATTCTGTGGTATCGAAATAACGATGCTAATTATGCTGTGATGACAAGAAATCCGCTGACACTGTCCTTGATTATAATAGTTTATTACATCAAAGATTTCAGCGTCAATTTACAGACTCCTGCAGACATCTGGAGAACAACTGACCCAATCTCTTAATATGTTGTTCCTCTCCGTCCTTTGTTCCAACCATGGTATTTATAATCTGTAACATGATATGGGTGGTTTTCCCATAAACCAATCCCAGGCCTTCACATAACAGACTTCCTCTGTTTTAGGGGGCCCCTATAGTATTGCTTTCCAGATGCTTCCGCAAGCTGAGTCAACTTCCTCTAACACATCATTTGCAAACGTCAGCAAAGTCATAAACTGTTTAGACACTACACTCCAAAGGGAAACTTGAAATAACATGATTTAGGTTAATGAAATAATCAAAAGAGAAATATGATTATTTATTCTTTATTCTTTCAATAACTCCAAAGCAATCGCCTGCGGCAACCACTGACTCATGAGGTCTCCTAAATATCTGTCAACTAGGTGGAACTCGTATGACTAAAGAGGTTTCATGCATAGCTTTTGTTTTAACCTATAAGACTATGTGTAAAAACTATTGGTTGCTAAATCCGGAGAAATAACGGACCATGTAAAAAAATAACTGTTGGTCACTAAATCCGGCTAGAAGGACCATGTAAAAACAGTTGGCTGGTATGCCCTCACGCGTCTGAGCTGTAGGCTGTGAATGCCGTCACACACTATATACTTCAAGTTTCAATTATATACTTCTAACTGATTGGTTTGGTTCTGCCCACTATAATGCTGTCCGGTTAGAACATGATGATGAGGTCCATCACTGTACTCTTGATAGTCACCACCACACACACCCACAGACACACACACCCACACACACACACACATACATACGCACACACACAAGCAGACACAGCTGTTTCCATTTGAGGATGTTTATATGATTTTGGTAATCCGAATGACTTGGAATCTTATTTTTGTGGTTCTATAAGATAAAGATATGCACACATACAAACAATATTAGTTAAGGGTTATAACTATGCAATATATATTTTTATACACCGGGTGGGTCTAATCCTGAATGCTGATTGGTTAAAACCGAATTCCAGCCGGTGTCTATTCCACAAGTTACCACCAGCTAAATCTATTACGTTAAAATGCCTATTTAGTCTGTTCCACAATCCACTGTCTCATCAGCCCAGCCAGGCTATTTATAAACTTGATCTCCAGTATAAAAAGCTAGAAATTATCTCACATTTCTTTTGGACTAACATTTAGTTTTCAACAGAGGATGTTTGTATAGACCTTGCTGTCTGTCTCTCTGACATTTGCAACATTGTTTCAATATTCAAATTCGATCTCCAGCTGTCCCATAGTAATGAATGTGTCGGGAGTCGGGACGAGACAGACAGGCAGGCAGCGTTTCTCAGCCAGTCGAAATCATGAATCAGCTGGCATCATTTTTATGGATATATACAAAGAAATAAGGTCAAATGAAACGAAGTGAAGCTAGTTTGCAGTTTTCCAGCTTCAGTTTGAAGTGATTGTTTTAGCTGTGTTGTTGGCTAGCTCCTCTGAACAACAGTGTCCTGACGAGTGAGCACATCTTCTATGCCAGGCAAAATCGCGCCTCATTAGCTCATTGTTACAGATGTCACTAGAAAACATCTTAAACAAATGCAAATGTAGCTACTTTGCTGTTATTCTGGCTGCACTTTTTGACGTGACTGTAAATTAGCCATAGTTGGCTAGCTAGCAAGCAAGGGATAAGAACGTTGCCAGCCAGTATGGCAGTGGAACATTTAGAACGAACGACTGGGTCACGTCCATAGATACAAAACAAAAAGACAGAACGACTGGGTCGCGTCCATAGATACAAAACAAAAAGACAGAACGACTGGGTCACGTCCATAGATACAAAACAAAAAGACAGAACGACTGGGTCACGTCCATAGATACAAAACAAAAAGACAGAACGACTGGGTCACCTCCATAGATACAAAACAAAAAGACAGAACGACTGGGTCACGTCCATAGATACAAAACAAAAAGACAGAACGACTGGGTCACGTCCATAGATACAAAACAAAAAGACAGAACGACTGGGTCACCTCCATAGATACAAAACAAAAAGACTGAACAACCAGCCGGCTTGGGTAGCAACCCTAGATTTGTGTCGGGACAATATCTTGTGGAAGGATGAAATAGTATGAATAAATTAAGAAAAATACAGTTTTTAATGAAAATATGTAAATCATTATTTGAATATGTTGGTAACCCTTTGTATAAAAGTGATAATGCCATCAAAGCCGGTGTTTGGAGGATATATTGGCACGGTTTGCCAGCCCTCGACTTGTCTCGGGCCTAACAACACCCCTGCCAATATATCCTCCAAACACCGGCTTCTCGGGCATTATCACTTAAATGTACATTAATAAATTGCATTACACTTACAACACGTCTATAAAAGGGCTATAGACACAGCATCCATATAAACATAAACATTCACCTCTTGGAGAGAGAGAGAAACGAATCACTTGGATTGACAAAGGATCAAGATTTATGGCACCATCTCTCTCCAGCCTTGTGCGCCACAGGGTCGTAAATTACTCTGCGCATGAGCAAGCTCCAAGACCTGTCTGGGATGACTCTAGAAGCTTGGCCATGGCAGCGCAATAAAACACCTTAATAAAGGCCACTATGGAAAACGCTGTGGTAGCGTGTGCGTGCAAAATACTATGTTTACCAGTACAACAATTAAACCACTTCTGCAAAAGTACTTGAGCAACCAATGCAATAACACTTATGGCAGTACGGAATAATTCTACATATGATAACAATACACAAAGCAGCATTGGCAACTCTAACATTAAAGAATACTGACAGCCATACAGTGGAACATATGGCTGAAACTTATCAAAGTAACATTATGTCATTAGTGGTAATTACCTATTATTACACAGAATGTAAAAAAACCAATAAACCCCCTGCAACGTACATTTCAATGCATGCACAACATTCAGACATTTGTGTTACTGTCGACAATAAAACGTCTTCTTCTCCCTTCCAACTAAGATAACACTCTGACCTGAGTAGGCGGGGCAGTGTCCAGATGCGCATTTCCAAGTGCTCTGATTGGTTGGGAATGGCAGGGCTACGATGGGTGAGGAATGACTAAGGTAGGCTGAGCAGCCAAACTAACGGGACTTAAGGGAAACTGAAGAGACTGTGAGGGGAAGTTAGGTAGAGAGGAGAGGAGGAGGACAGCCTTTTTTACAATAGGAGTAAAATGTCACTTACCACCAATTTTCTACTTCGAGACGCTTGGTGGATACGGTGTGATACGGCCCCTGGTCTACCTATTAGACACGGAGCAATGAGGTCTATGATAAGTGTTGTGGGTTAGATACGGAGCAATGAGGTCTATGATAAGTGTTGTGGGTTAGATATGGAGCAATGAGGTCTACGGTAAGTGTTGTGGGTTAGATACGGAGCAATGAGGTCTACGGTAAGTGTTGTGGGTTAGATATGGAGCAATGAGGTCTACGGTAAGTGTTGTGGGTTAGATACGGAGCAATGAGGTCTATGATAAGTGTTGTGGGTTAGACACAGAGCAATGAGGTCTATGATAAGTGTTGTGGTAGATACGGCGCAATGAGGTCTACGATAAGTGTTGTGGTAGATATGGAGCAATGAGGTCTCACGATAAGTGTTGTGGGTTAGATACAGAGCAATGAGGTCTACGGTAAGTGTTGTGGGTTAGATACGGAGCAATGAGGTCTACGGTAAGTGTTGTGGGTTAGATATGGAGCAATGAGGTCTACGGTAAGTGTTGTGGGTTAGATACGGAGCAATGAGGTCTATGATAAGTGTTGTGGGTTAGACACAGAGCAATGAGGTCTATGATAAGTGTTGTGGTAGATACGGCGCAATGAGGTCTACGATAAGTGTTGTGGTAGATATGGAGCAATGAGGTCTACGATAAGTGTTGTGGGTTAGATACAGAGCAATGAGGTCTACGGTAAGTGTTGTGGGTTAGATACGGAGCAATGAGGTCTACGGTAAGTGTTGTGGGTTAGATATGGAGCAATGAGGTCTACGGTAAGTGTTGTGGGTTAGATATGGAGCAATGAGGTCTACGGTAAGTGTTGTGGGTTAGATACGGAGCAATGAGGTCTATGATAAGTGTTGTGGGTTAGACACAGAGCAATGAGGTCAATGATAAGTGTTGTGGGTTAAACACGGACTAATGAGGTCTATGATAATTGTTGTGGGTTAGATACGGAGCAATGAGGTCTATAATAAGTGTTGTGGTAGATACGGCGCAATGAGGTCTATGATAAGTGTTGTGGGTTAGATACGGAGCAATGAGGTCTACGATAAGTGTTGTGGTAGATACAGAGCAATGAGGTCTACGGTAAGTGTTGTGGGTTAGATACGGAGCAATGAGGTCTACGGTAAGTGTTGTGGATTAGATACGGAGCAATGAGGTCTACGGTAAGTGTTGTGGGTTAGATACGGAGCAATGAGGTCTACGGTAAGTGTTGTGGGTTAGATATGGAGCAATGAGGTCTACGGTAAGTGTTGTGGGTTAGATACGGAGCAATGAGGTCTACGATAAGTGTTGTGGGTTAGATACGGGCGGCAGGTAGCTTAGTGGTTAAGAGCGTTGTGCCAGTAACCGAAAGGTCGCTGGTTCTAATCCCCGAGCCGACTAGGTGAAAAATATGTCGATGTGCCCTTGAGCAAGGCACTTAACCCTAATTGCTCCTGTAAGTGGCTCTGGATAAGAGCATCTGCTAAATTACTAAAAATGTAAATGTAAAAATACGGCGCAATGAGGTCTATGATAAGTGTTGTGGGTTAGATACGAAGCAATGAGGTCTATGATAAGTGTTGTGGGTTAGATACGAAGCAATGAGGTCTGCGATAAGTGTTGTGGGTTAGATACGGAGAAACAAAATAAACAAAACACTGTCCCTCAGTGGAGGCTGCTGAGGGGAGGACGGCTCATAATAATGGCTGCAAAGGAGTAAATGGAATGGCATCAAACACATCATTTAGAAACCATGTATTTGATACCATTCCACTGATTCCACTCCAGCCATTACCATGAGCCCATCCTCCCCAATTAAGGTGCCACCAACCTCCTGTGGTGTCCCTCCCTACTAATTGGGGTCAATTCTATTGCACTTCAGACACTTCTGGGAGTGAACTGAAGTCCTCTTTGAAAATGAATGTCACATCTCAATCTCATCTCCTGAATTGGAAGGGAATTTGACCCACCTAACCCTGTAGCGTCCCTGCTATCCTCCCCTCTCAGGTATTTACTTTTCGGTGTGTCTGGCCCTCATGGTCATCAGCCTGTTGGAGACGGTCATCATCACCAACGTGCTCCATTCCAACTCCAAGAAGTACCGCGAGGTGCCCCACTGGGTCCGTGTGGTCATCCTGAAGCACGTTGCCCGTATGATCTGCTACCAGTGGCCCAAGGAGCTCGTTAAACCCACGGCCTCCAGAGGATCCACCCGGGATGACAAGGCAGACAGACCAGACTCCACAAGCCCTCCCTGGGTCCTTGCACCAGCCACCCCTGTGCACACCCCTGTCCAGCACACTACAAGCAACATTGGTGAGGAGCCATTCACGGGGAAATTTGACTAGCCGACATGAAACTGTTATAAAGTAATAGTCTGGCCTCATTTCCATATCTACTTCCATCTAAGTCAATTTAAATACTTTACGATTGAAAGTGTTCATTATTTCAATTGGAGTGTTCTTACCATTCATTTCCGGAATTGAAATTGACTGGGTTACCAGGGAACTGGCCCAATCCCTGCCACATACCAAATCAGCATATTATCAGAAAGCTTTAACACCCTTGTAGGTAATATGCTGTTATTGTGAACATGTGCTTGCTCAAACATGATCAACTGGGTATTGAGCATCCAGTCTGGATGACCAACAGCAGTGTTTCAGCACTATAGGCTAAGCATCTACGCTCGTCACTTTTCTTTTCTAGGTCCTGGGGGGGTGTCCTCTGTGCCTGAACTGCGTCAGATCTGCCAGGACCTGAGCGACTTGCGCGCACACCTAACGTTGATGCAGAAGGAGGACGTGCTGCAGGAGCAGTGGTGCCACGTGGGCTATGTACTGGACTTCCTGCTCTTCCGTATCTACCTCATCCTCATCTCCTGCTACGCCATGGTCATCATCTGCATGTGGTGCATCTGGGTCAACCAATGAGAGACTTGGGGAGACCGAAAGGGTGCATTCGTTTTTGGCTTGCGATTTCCATTGGTCTAAAAGTGAAATCTCCGATCACCCCGGGCCAGTGGACGAGCTAAAACAAATGCACCCAGAGAGAGAAGGAAAGTAGAAGGGGGGGGGGGGTGAAAAGAGCTAGACCAATGTACAGGGGGTGCCATAAGTCTCTGAACAATTGTTCAATTTGTATTGATTTTTTGTCATGTGGAAAATCGAGTTTTGCACCCCATGTAATATGCCCCCTATAGTCCATGTAGGTTTACTACACATGTCAATATGTTATTTATCTGATAAACTAAATGCCTGTGGAGATTAGTGAAACGATACCACGTTCACCAAGAATAACACCCCACTGAAGGTTTAGAAGCACCGAGGTCTGAATACACGTTCTTCATGAACAGTAACTAAAAAGTACTCGACTGTTAAGAGCTGTGTTCTGTGTGTGTTCTGTGTGTGTTCTGTGTGTGTTCTGTGTGTTCTGTGTGTGTGTTCACACCAGCCCTTGCTATTCCAGTCCTCATTACCCACAGGGCTCAATTAACACTTAAGCCTGGTAACAGCCTGCGATGCTAGAAAATAACAAAATGGAAAATAGCTATAAGTTCACACAATTGTCGTGCCTTCTGCTTGACTCCATTCGCTTCATTGTCTAAATAAAAATATTGTGTCTTCTGGCAGAAAAACATCAAGCCATGGTTACGTCCCAATAATCTCTCCTTCCTCCTCATGTGTGGCCTCGTTCACTACTCAACACAAGTTTTAAAGCATTAGATCGGTGTAAGGCACGGGCTAGAGGGAGTTTCCATAAACCAGTCAAGCGCACTCTTCAGGAGAAAGAAGATTGGGATGCAACCCAAAGCTACTTTGGCCCTAAGGGCCACCGTACAAACCGCCCATCCCATCCCACAATCCCCCAGGAAAAAAGCAACGGCACCAGTAGAAACAGTCTGACCAGTCTTTTATTGTCATCATAATATTAGAATAATATAACAGTACATAAACACAAACAATAAAACAATAGCATTTTCTTCCAGTAGTTTACTTTAAACCTCCACGGCACCCTACACATAGAAAAACGGTGGTATATTTAATAAGGACGGGAGTCTGCTTGGGTCGGGGGAGGCCATCAGTAAAATCAACTGGAGATCACAATGTGTCTCGGAGTAGGACTGCCTTTCGGATCATAATGGATACTACTACATGGACGGACGGACGGACGGACGGGGGACGGGGGGGGTCCTGATCCTAGATCAGCAGTCCTACTCTGAGAGACTTTGTGAACACAGGCCCAGACGCCTTCCGGGCGACGATCATATTAATAGAGTTTCATTTTAAAGCAGGCTTGTTAAAATGTTAAGATGAATAGGTTATACTCCCCTGGTTGGTAATAGAACGTACACGTAAGTCTATCGGGAAGGGAACATCGAATTATGAGTCTTATGAGGGCGAACGCTATGCTGGTTTGATGTTTGTTTTTCCAGCCAGTCTGTTTATATGCAGTCCTGTGATCTACGGGCTAGTTTCCCAGAAACAGAAAGCATGTCTAATGGAAATTCTCCATCGTAAAAGCTTCTTAGTCGGAGACTCGGCTTTAATCTGTCAGGAAAACCAGGCCAAAATGTTGTGCATTACCAATAGTCTTGTGAATGTGCACAATCCCCATACACACCATCGTCTTTGACAGTCAGGGGATCGCTAACCAGAGCGACCAGAAGAAACACAATAGATTCGTCCCAAAACTCTTCAATCAACACCGTTCCATATCTTCTTTCCATCAGTCATCATAAACATTAACGGTGAAACTTGGATGATAGGTTTCCACAGTGTGTAAACCCACCAGGCCCACTGAATACAGCAAAACCCACCAGGTCCTCTGAATACAGCAAAACCCACCAGGCCCTCTGAATACAGCAAAACCCACCAGGTCCTCTGAATACAGCAAAACCCACCAGGCCCTCTGAATACAGCAAAACCCACCAGGTCCTCTGAATAGGGCAAAACCCACCAGGCCCTCTGAATACAGCAAAACCCACCAGGCCCTCTGAATACAGCAAAACCCACCAGGCCCACTGAGTACAGCAAAACCCACCAGGCCCACTGAGTACAGCAAAACCCACCAGGCCCACTGAGTACAGCAAAACCCACCAGGCCCACTGAGTACAGCAAAACCCACCAGGCCCACTGAATACAGCAAAACCCACCAGGCCCTCTGAGTACAGCAAAACCCACCAGGCCCACTGAGTACAGCAAAACCCACCAGGCCCACTGAATACAGCAAAACCCACCAGGCCCACTGAATAGGGCAAAACCCACCAGGTCCTCTGAATAGGGCAAAACCCACCAGGCCCACTGAATACAGCAAAACCCACCAGGCCCACTGAGTACAGCAAAACCCACCAGGTCCTCTGAATACAGCAAAACCCACCAGGCCCACTGAATACAGCAAAACCCACCAGGTCCTCTGAATACAGCAAAACCCACCAGGCCCACTGAGTACAGAAAAACCCACCAGGTCCTCTAAATACAGCAAAACCCTTGAAGGCCCTCTGAATACAGCAAAACCCACCAGGTCCTCTGAATAGGGCAAAACCCACCAGGCCCTCTGAATACAGCAAAAGCCTTGAAGGCCCTCTGAATACAGTAAAACCATGAAGGCCCTCTGAATACAGTAAAACCATGAAGGCCCTCTGAATACAGTAAAACCATGAAGGCCCTCTGAATACAGTAAAACCATGAAGGCACTCTGAATACAGCAAAACCATGAAGGCCCTCTGAATACAGTAAAACCATGAAGGCACTCTGAATACAGCAAAACCATGAAGGCACTCTGAACACAGCAGAGGCCCAAGTTGAATCCGTGTAGCGACACAGAATGTAAGCTCACAAGATCAGGATGGTCGTATGAGGCTAAAGTGAGAGAGGTACTATAACCCGTGAAAGCCCTATAACCCGTGAAAGCCCTATAACCTGTGAAAGCCCTATAACCTGTGAAAGCCCTATATGCTTTGTGTGAGATAAACATCAGCAACGCCCCTTGCCACCTCCCCAACCCGACAGATCAGTGCAATTAAATTGAATAAATCAACCAAAAAAAAAAACACACTTCATATTTGACACAGAAAATGAAATATTAAGTGCCCGATTAGGCTGGTGCAAAACCTTTTCACACGGATGCAGGTAGACATATATACACACACACACACACACACCCCTCACACACACACACACACACACACACACATTCACTTCATAGTACACACTTCCACTCACTTTTTTGTAAATGCACACATTATCTCTCTCACACACACGCACACACACACACGCACACACACGCACACAAAGCAGGACGAACACGGCACCTCCACTGCCTCATCTTAAAAATATTTGTAACTCTGTGCAACACTGACTGAAAGACTCCCTCCACAGACCTATCATTCCATCTCCTCTAGAACAACCAGTGGTGCCAGCTATGCCATTACAAGAACATTGGTCGCGGAGGCACTTGGCTATAATAGCATCAAATGGGTTTGAGTAAAACGTACTTGAATTAAAGGGATTCTTTGTTATTTGTTGTGGTTGATTTCAGTACTTCTACCTACCTTGTTCTATTTAAAGTGATCACTTGTTCACATAAATGGCAGGACTACATCATACTATGATATCTGCAATCAGAGCAGCAAACCATACAAGCAGAAAAAGTAGCCAATATATTAATATAATATGCCATTTAGCATATTGACAAGGCATTCAAAAAACAAAAGCAAGAATCCTGTCAGTTTAGGTGAAGGAAACAATCTAATATTTTGCTAAAACTAAAGCTAAAGCTACTGAAAAACAATCAAAAGCATCAGAGCTCATCCACTATCCAGAAGCTTCCAGGGAGAAGAGGGACAAAGGAGGGATGAATGGAGGGGGGTCAGTCACTACAATCATTGTCGTGTTGTGCTCTTGGTTTTTTCTTCTTTCTTTTCCAGTCCTCGCTCCCTCGTTTCTCAGTCCGTCGTCCTAGCTCCCACCTCCCTCGTTTCTCAGTCCGTCGTCCTAGCTCCCACCTCCCTCGTTTCTCAGTCCGTCGTCCTAGCTCCCTCCTCCCTCGTTATTCAGTCCGTCGTCCTAGCTCCCTCCTTCCTCGTTATTCAGTCCGTTGTCCTAGCTCCCTCCTCCCTCGTTTCTCAGTCCGTCGTCCTAGCTCCCACCTCCCTCGTTTCTCAGTCCGTCGTCCTAGCTCCCTCCTCCCTCGTCCTCCTCCTTATCCTCCTGCTCCTCCATGTTCTTGCGTGCCATCCTCTCCCGCCTCTCTGCCAGGCGCTGGCACCGCGGGCACTCCTTGCCTGCCCGGAAACATTTGCTGTGGAAACACGCCTTGCACTCTGAAAGACAAGACAACACAAAAGAAAGAGGTCAGTGCAAAAGCTACCATACTGAAACAATATGTAAGAGACACAGACAAACACACACAACTCGTATCCACATGGGTGGGGTCCATTTAAAAAAGACATTGTCTTGTGGATGTGCAGAGGAAGAATGCAAGGACATATATGGACAACGTCCTTATTCACTCAAAATAGGTGTTCCATCTCATAACTCCCCTGCTAACCAACTAAGCAAACATGGGGGCGCGTTCGGCAACGGTAATAACCGGTTTGACAACATTTCTCACAATGGGAAGAGGGCTGAGGCGCTGTGATGTCACGGCAGAAGAACCAATGATAGTCTCTGAAGTGAGGGGGAGGGGTGACAGAGGACTATAAAAAAGAGGTACGGCTGGTGGCAAGGCAGAAGGTGGGAGAGAGGAGTGGTAAAACACAGAAACCTGTCAAGAGTCAGTTCCCTATTCAAACCAGTTCAGACATGACCGCAATGAGAAGCCTATCCTCAATAGAGGCAGAGACACTGCTTCTAAAGCTCAGACTTGTGTGCCTGAACCATTTCAAGAAACATCTGTGTGGAAGCGTCAATTGTATACTTTTTTAAACAATATTTTCTAATGAATATATTTTTCCCACGATAATGAAATGACAAAGAAACTGAAATTCACAAATGTGTTTATTTTACATTCAAACAGAGAAGTTGATGCTTAAATAATAATGGTGGACAGCCAGTCACACATCAAAATAATAAAAACCCTTTCTGTCACTCCAATTCATCGTCCTCCATTACGTACACATGAAATAGGCCCATATCTTCATTCCTCAAGCTTCACAATATAAACCTGTCTCTGTACTTAAATAAAACACTAATAACCACTTTCAAATACTAAATAACTTTACAATTCTGTCAGGGGATGCAGACAGCAATAGCAACTCTTTGGCAAATTATGCCATGTCACATTTTAAATTCATGAACACAGCTGACAAACACTGTAGCCTATACCTCGGTTAAAAACAATGTTATTTGGCATTACCTCTAACATTTACATTCCTTACATCAAAAGGTGAGGCCAGTAGGACCTTTTGACCTTTGACAGCCATACTGAGTAGAGGCCAGAGGTCAGTGAGGCACCATGGAGAGGCCAGACAACAAGATCAAACAACTGTGGCAGCCACAACCAAAGATGTCAGATCATACTACAACTAACTACCTTACACCAGTAGTGCCACCCTGCACCAGAAAACCAGTTCAACCACCACCCTGCACCAGAAAACCAGTTCAACCACCACCCTGCACCAGAAAACCAGTTCAACCACCACCTTGCACCAGAAAACCAGTTCAACCACCACCATAGTAAGGGAAACCAGTTCAACCACCACCATAGTGAGGGATACCAGTTCAACCACCACCACCATAGTGAGGGAAACCAGTTCAACCACCACCACCATAGTGAGGGAAACCAGTTCAACCAACCACCACCATAGTGATGGAAACCAGTTCAACCACCACCATAGTGAGGGAAACCAGTTCAACCACCACCACCATAGTGAGGGAAACCAGTTCAACCACCACCACCATAGTGAGGGAAACCAGTTCAACCACCACCACCATAGTGAGGGAAACCAGTTCAACCACCACCACCATAGTGAGGGAAACCAGTTCAACCACCACCACCATAGTGAGGGAAACCAGTTCAACCACCACCATAGTGAGGGAAACCAGTTCAACCAACCACCACCATAGTGATGGAAACCAGTTCAACCACCACCATAGTGAGGGAAACCAGTTCAACCACCACCAAGTGAGGGAACCAGTTAACCACCATAGTGAGGGAAACCAGTTCAACCACCACCACCATAGTGAGGGAAACCAGTTCAACCAACCACCATAGTGAGGGAAACCAGTTCAACCAACCACCACCATAGTGAGGGAAAACCAGTTCAACCACCACCATAGTGAGGGAAACCAGTTCAACCACCACCATAGTGAGGGAAACCAGTTCAACCACCACCACCATAGTGAGGGAAACCAGTTCAACCAACCACCATAGTGAGGGAAACCAGTTCAACCAACCACCATAGTGAGGGAAACCAGTTCAACCACCACCATAGTGAGGGAAACCAGTTCAACCAACCAACCACCATAGTGAGGGAAACCAGTTCAACCACCACCACCATAGTGAGGGAAACCAGTTCAACCAACCACCATAGTGAGGGAAACCAGTTCAACCACCACCATAGTGAGGGAAAACCAGTTCAACCACCACCACCATAGTGAGGGAAACCAGTTCAACCAACCACCATAGTGAGGGAAACCAGTTCAACCACCACCATAGTGAGGGAAACCAGTTCAACCACCACCATAGTGAGGGAAACCAGTTCAACCACCACCACCATAGTGAGGGAAACCAGTTCAACCAACCACCATAGTGAGGGAAACCAGTTCAACCAACCACCATAGTGAGGGAAACCAGTTCAACCACCATAGTGAGGGAAACCAGTTCAACCACCACCATTGTGAGGGAAACCAGTTCAACCACCACCACCATAGTGAGGGAAACCAGTTCAACCAACCACCACCATAGTGAGGGAAACCAGTTCAACCACCACCACCATAGTGAGGGAAACCAGTTCAACCAACCACCACCATAGTGAGGGAAACCAGTTCAACCAACCACCACCATAGGGAGGAAAGCTCAATCCACCACACACACAGGAGCGCAAAGAATTCCACGCAAGAAGTGATCAACAATGAAATTAACGAGGGAGTTGCCAATGTGAATTGATACCCATGTAAACAATATCCTAGGTTGCATATTTCCATACCAATTCACCTCAGCCCACCTGTCTTCATTAAGTCTCTTAATAACTCTTTATGACAACTAGTACAAGTCAATGGCAATGAGAATGCTATACATTCTGCATCTCTAAATCATGTCTTTTGGAATTGGATGATATTTTCCTAATTCCAAATTGACCAGTAGGCCATAGGGGTTGATTGGGACAGCAACTGATCTGGGATTGATTGTAACCAAACCTTCTCTTGGTATTCCCTACTATTCTCTACATCCTTCCCAATACTCAGAGAGGGAATTTATTTCTGTTTGGAAGTCAATGAAAAGCTGCTTTCCCTCCTCTCCTCCCTCCATCCTCCTGTTTCTACCCTTCCTCTATCTGTCTTCTCTTCCTCCTCTGTTATGTTAGGCTTGGCTAGAGAGCCTTGGTCACCGCCCTCCATCTATTGCTCTGTTCCTTCCCCTCTACTTCTCTCCTCCTCCTCCTCCTGTCTCCACCACCCTCTCCTCCCACTTTACTTCTCTCCTCCTCCTCTTGTCTCCTCCCACTTTACTTCTCTCCTCCTCCTCTTGTCTCCTCCCCCTTTACTTCTCTCCTCCTCCTCTTGTCTCCTCCCCTTCTCCTCCTGCTTCTCCTCCCTCTCCCTCCTACCTATTGTCATCCTCCTGGCTTTGCGTGTTTTGCGGGATCTCCAGTTAGATGGGGTCTCAGTCTCCTGCTCTTCCATTCCCTCTCTTTCCTTTCCCTCTCTTTCCTTTCCCTCTCTTTCCTTTCCCTCTCTTTCCTTTCCCTCTCTTTCCTTTCCCTCTCTTTCCATTCCCTCTCTTTCCATTCCCTCTCTTTCATTTCCCTCTCTTTCCTTTCCCTCTCTTTCCTTTCCCTCTCTTTCCTTTCCCTCTCTTACCATTCCCTCTCTTTCCATTCCCTCTCTTTCCTTTCCCTCTCTTTCCATTCTATCGGTTTCTTCACTCATCTTCCTCCCCTCTTTCTTTCTGGTGTCTCTGGAGAAAATGTTGCGCAACCTAAGCCCCAAAAACCTCTCCCCTTTCACCGTGATCCCTCCATCCTCTCCTCCCACTACTACCCTACTGTTACTCTCCTCTACTTCACTTTCTCCTTTTTCCCAAGAATCTTTTTGAAAGAATTTCCCTTTACTTTCACACTTTTCTAATTCCTCTGCCTCTTTTTTCTCTTCCGCCTCTACTTTCCCTTTTGAGAAAGCCTTCGCTAGCCTCCCGACCCCTGGAACCTTCCAGAGTCCTCTCCTCTCTTCCTTCTCTGTCCCTTCCTCATCCCCCTGTTTTTCTTTCTCTCTTTCACCGGATCCATTGTCCTTGGAGAAAGTGTTGGTTAGTTTGCTGACACCGAGGTCCTTAAATAAGTGGCCCTTCTCTTTCTTCACGTGTTCTTCTGCACTTCCCTCACAGTCTTCCCTCACCTCCCTTTCTTTGTCCTCCACAGTTTCATAGTTTCCTTCCTCCTCCACTCCTTCCCTCTCTCCTTCTCTCCCTCCCTCTAGCTCCCCATCTTCTACCCTTCCTTTACTCCAAAAGGCCTTGGCCAGAGTTCCATGTCTGAACGCTGTGAATAACAACCTTGTCTCCCATTCTGTTCTCCTTCTCTCCTTCTCTCCCTCTCCAGTCCATTTGTCCTTATCTTCCCTTGCCTCAGACTCTTCCTCTTCCTCTCCTCCCTCTCCCTCTCTCCTGTCTTGGGACAGGGCCCTGGCCAGCCTGCGGAACTTCCAATTTCTCCAGGAGGGGGTCAGGAAGGGAGAGGGGGAGGGGGCCCGCGGGACAACCAGTCCTCCCACCAGCAGGGGGGGCTCACCTTCGCAGCACGTGCACTTGTTCAGCTCGAAGGGGAAGATGATGTCTTTGTCGTTGCCGCAGAACTCACACACGAAGCCCTTGGCCTGACACAGCTGTGGGAGACAAAGACAGAAAGAGGGAAAATTGAAGGCATACACACTGAGAATAAAACTATTTTTTACTTTTAAAATGTCACGTTAGGACACCCTCAAGTCCACTGGAACACACGGCACAAATAGTCATTTGACACATACAGTACCTGCCATCTTATAGAACGACAACGTCAGAATGTTAGTTCACAATCACACTGGATTGGTGACGACCTATAATGCAACTCATATGGATAGAATGTACACACCCATATCAAAATGAATGTCTCTATTACAGGATATGAGCGTTAACAATAGTGACAACAGGAGTATCTAGTTCATGATAAGTCAACGCATTCTCACCACACAGCCGGTCACGTGCGCGGAACCCAATTTCAGCAGCTCCCGTAGCCGTGGAGCCAGCTCTCCGTTGCGCACAGCGCTGAGGTCGCTGAGGGAGAACAGGTGCAGGTCCTCAGTCAGGTGACCAGGGAGGCTGTCGAACTGGTCCAGCACGCTGTGGGGCGAAACGCAGGGACACGCGTCAGGGGAATTCACACCATCCATAACTGGAATACTTTACCTGACAGTGCAGACACATAGCAGTAGCAGAGGAATACTATTTTAGAAGACATGTCAATGGAATGGACTGTCTCATACCAACAATACCAGTCATTGCAGGAGGACGCACGCACACACACACACACACACACACACACACACAACTTACTCTCTAGCTAGGCGGCAGGTCTTGAAGAGATTTTTCATGTGGAATAGTTGGACCCTCAAAACCTGTAGAATAGTAGGAAAATTCACTTAGTTTACAGAACGCATTTCAAACTCATAACTGTAACGCATTTTCCTTCTAGTACGAGTGGGTTACAGTAAAATGAACTAAAGTCAAGTAAAATAACTAACCTAACCAAACCTAAGATCAGATAAGCATTAAACTAGACTAACCAGGCTAAAGCATAACAAAGTTCAGTCCTCTCACCCGGACAGTCTCCAGCACTTTGTTCTTCTTGTAGAGGCTACTGTTGACGTCGTTGGGGTTGAACAAGGGGTCTCCTGATATCTTGCCCAGCAGGTCCCGGGCAAAGTTGCTGACGTAGTACTTGCTGAAGTCCCACTTCCTCAGCACGCGGCCCGGCACCACCGCCTGGGCGTTCTCGTGACAACACTGGCAGAAGTAGCGGCCCAGGTACTCGCAGTAGCGCAGTCGCTTGATGTAGTCTGTCCAGTGGAGGGGAGGAGGGGAAACAGAGTGGGTTTTAATGTGAGTGAGGCAGGGGGTGAGGTTTGACACAAAATGGCCGCCGTAGGATAGGGATAACATGAGTGGTCGTGCTTTGGCAGCGTGTGTCTTCAATATGGTTTGTACCTGGGTCTATGCGAGTCCCGCAGCCTGCACAGCGGTAGTTTTGCTTAGCCACAACTATCTTCCTCCTGATAGAGAGAAAAGGGGAGGGGGGAGGGTTAGTGAGACAGAAAAATAAAAATATACAGAACGCGAGACAAAGAGACAGACAGACAGAGGGAGAGAGACACAGAGAGAGAGAGAGAGACAGAGAGGGAGAGACAGAGAGAGGGACAGAGAGAGGGGAGAGAGAGAGAGAGAGAGAGAGAGAGAGAGAGAGAGACAGCAAGAGACAGCGAGAGAGAGATGGCGAGAGAGAGAGAGAGAGAGAGAGAGAGAGAGAGACAGAGAGAGAGAGAGAGAGAGAGAGAGAGAGAGAGAGAGAGAGAGAGAGAGAGAGAGGGAGAGAGAGAGAGAGAGAGAGAGAGAGAGAGAGAGAGAGAGAGAGAGAGAGAGAGAGAGAGAGAGAGAGAGAGAGAGAGAGAGAGAGAGAGAGAGAGAGAGAGAGAGAGAGAGAGAGAGAGAGAGAGAGAGAGAGAGAGAGAGAGAGAGGGGGAGAGAGAGAGAGAGAGGGAGAGAGAGGGGGAGAGAGAGAGAGAGACAGCGAGAGAGGGAGAGACAAAAAGGGGTAGAGGCAAACAGAGAATAGTGTGAAGTCAGCAACTAAGTTTGTGACCCGTGTGTTTGTGTGTGTGTGTGTGTGTGTGTGTGTGTGTGTGTGTGTGTGTGTGTGTGTTAAGGACTCACTTGGGCGCGGGGTGGATGTTGAAGATGATCTGGGGTCGCGGCGGGGCCCACTCCAGGTTGCCTCGCACCCGGATCCTCAGCTTGTAGATGTCAGCATGCTCCCCGTCGTCAGGAGAGATGGGCAGGGAGTCAGGGATGGGCAGGAGCTGAGGGGTAGAGGCAGGATACAGGTCAGTTTGTGTGAGTGTAGGGGGGTGTGTGTGTGTGTGTGTGTGTGTGTGTGTGTGTATGTGTGTGTGTGTGTGTGTGTATGTGTACCTTCTGTGGTGCGTCTTGCTCTGGGACCAGCCAGTCGAGCTCCGAGGCTGCGGGGAGCTGCATGCCCTCAAACTGCCTGAGGAGCCCCATGGCCACCGACTCAGCCGAGTTAGACTGGAGGAACGACGGAGAGCTGAGGAGAGAGAGAAAAATGTATCGTAGTAATAGAGAACAAGCATACACCAAACATCCCCGAACAACAGCTTAATTTTAACTACCACAAACAGCTTCATTTCAACTATCACAAACAGCTTCATTTCAACTATCACAAACAGCTTCATTTTAACTACCACAAACAAAAATAGCCTAATTTTAACTACCACAAACAAAAATAGCCTAATTTTAACTATGTCGCCTTTTCTTTTTCAACTTTACCTCTGTGCTTGATAAGGGTTTGATCGGAACCTAAAAATTCTGTCTATAGTCCGGCCCACTCCACGGACTACCATTCTTCATTGGGCCAAGGAGGGGTGTGGCCAAGGCCAGGGGCAGGAGAAATCAATGTCAAAATATACAATATTGGTGAGAGATTTCGAGTGGAATACTATGGGATGTTGGAGTCAGCAAGCCTAGGCTAGTTTGAAAATGTGAGGGGTTTCGAATAAGTGAATCTGGTAAAGAGCTACAAGCCTCAATGAAAACTAAGTGGAAACTAGGCTATTATGGATCACTAGGCTATTATGGATCACTAGGCTATTATGGATCACTAGGCTATTATGGATCACTAGGCTATTATGGATCACTAGGCTATTATGGATCACTAGGCTATTATGGATCACTAGGCTATTATGGATCACTAGGCTATTATGGATCACTAGGCTATTATGGATCACTAGGCTATTATGGATCACTAGGCTCAGGGGATGAAAGACAACTAGCATATGACCGACAAAAGTCATTAAACCAACTGAAAGAAAATCCCGACCGGGCTGATGGAAACAGGAAATGCCAGGACAAGTAAGTAAGCATCTGCCTCTGATTTCAAAGGTTGCAAGTTCGAATCCAGCAATAGAAAGGCAAACATTTTGACTGTACAGCTACAAGGATGCACTTTCATGCTAGGTTTAGGACCTCATATTGAAGCTTATAGAGACACCAACTGATGTATAGAATAATCTTTAAATTATCTACTTTGGTTTAGATACAAGTATCATGAAACCTCTAACACAATAAATTCATTTGACTTTGGTGAAAATCCGTTTTTTTTGGACTTAACTTGCTTACCACTTTTTCCATGTGGTTTCTTCCTTCACAGACTCCATGAAATGATGACCTCTTCCTAAATATTTGGTCAAATGATTCATTTTTGTGTATGGTTTCCTAGAAACAAGGGCGGCTCAACTTCCCCCTTTGGCTCAACGTACTCCACTCTCCCCTAACAGGAGTCGGCAACCTTTTTCAAGTGAAGTGCCAATTTATAATTTATCCTACCATTTCTACCGATCTGCACGCCAGTTATGATTTTCACATGCGCATTACAACTAATTGTGCCCATAGATTATACACTTTTGGAGATCTTGGTTAAGACTTATCCTATCAGAGGGCAAGTTGGTGCTCTTAACAAATTGTTTACACCTGTCAAATCCTCTCAAATCTCCACAAGTGCACAAGGGTCTAGAGGTCGATTTGGCCTACATATTTGAGGCTAGCAGGGGGGTTGTGAAGGGAGGAAGCAGTTCTTACATAGACTCTGATCTCAGGAAAGAGCGGCCACTGGATGTCACACCGCGCTTTATGTCTGCATCTGTATGTGTGAGAGAGAGAAAGAGAGAGACAGAGACAGAGACAGAGACAGAGACAGAGACAGAGACAGAGAGAGAGAGAGGGCTCTACTAGCATCATTTGGTTCAAAAGAAAGGCATCAAATTCAGACAATCAAAGAAAAATCACTACCTTTTTATGCAAAAGGACTGATAGATTAACCCGTTAGTTCGCTGCAAATTCTGACATATTCAACAAGTGCCCTTTGTCTTATGAAAGCAAACCACACAGCAGTATTTCTCACCAGAGCTAGAATTATCATCTCATCATTTATGAATAGCTACACCCTTATAGAACACAACTAATACGATTTGGTGGTAGTCCTTTGTAAAGCTCTTTACTCTAGTCTCGCATGTGTAGTATCTGATGTTTATTTTAAAGGAGCTATACGTAATATAGTTGCATTGTCTTTTCAGAAAATGTCAATATATCTACACTAATAGTGTAATGATAGCATTTCACAATATCTCCCCCCCCAAAAAAAAAAAAATTGGGGCCACACAAAATTTAATTATAATGGTGCAGCCTTCTTATTGGTCAAACAAAAGACGGGCCGTCACGTCAAATTGACTGGGGCCGAGTGAGTTCTACATGTTTGACGCTTACCCTTTGCTGGCCCCTAGTCAATTTGCAATTTTGAAACACTATCATTCCACTATTACTGTAGATATATTAAGGACATTCTGAAATTACAATGCAAAATATTACATATACCTCCTATAATGCAAGTCAGAGTGACATTGCTACCACTGCAGCACAGTGGAAATTGGCAACTTGACAAAGTGGAATGATTATTAGGTAGTTCCTGTTTCTAGGTGGAACTGAAAAGCAGTGAGACCGTGTGGAGTACTAACACCACTGGATGTGCATCAGCGAGGCCATCTCATGCACACAGAAAGCCTAAATCAATTGGTGAGTGAATGGATGGATGAATGAATGAAGACACAATAGCAGCAGCAGCTATGCACTGCTGCCAACAAATTGACAAGTCTAACTGAAGACCCCCACCGACATCAAAACCATAGGCGTATACATAAACTCACACCTCATCTCTCTAACTCTGGAGCAGCAAAGACATTATGAAGCCCAAATGCCAGGCCAGCGTCTAGCTGGATTCCAAATGGGAAAACCTTTCCCTCTGAAAGGACTAGGTACCAATGGGCACCGATCTGGAAGATATTATACCAAATGAAAAGTTCAAAAGAAAAAAGGTAGAGTCATTGACATATTGCTTAAAGCTGTCCATATGATGCAACCCAAAGATATACAGTGAGGGAAAAATGTATTTGATCCCCTGCTGATTTTGTACGTTTGCCCACTGACAAAGACATGATCAGTCTATAATTTTAATGGTAGGATTATTTATAAACAGTGAGAGACAGAATAACAACAAAAAAATCCAGAAAAACACATGTCAAAAATGTTATAAATTGAATTGCATTTTAATGAGGGAAATAAGTATTTGACCCCTCTGCAAAACATGACTTATTACTTGGTGGCAAAACCCTTGTTGGCAATCACAGAGGTCAGACGTTTCTTGTAGTTGGCCACCAGGTTTGCACACATCTCAGGAGGGATTTTGTCCCACTCCTCTTTGCAGATCTTCTCCAAGTCATTAAGGTTTGAGGCTGACGTTTGGCAACTCGAACCTTCAGCTCCCTCCACAGATTTTCTATGGGATTAAGGTCTGGAGACTGGCTAGGCCACTCCAGGACCTTAATGTGCTTCTTCTTGAGCCACTTTGTTGCCTTGGCCGTGTGTTTTGGGTCATTGTCATGCTGGAAAACACATCCACGACCCATTTTCAATGCCCTAGCTGAGGGAAGGAGGTTCTCACCCAAGATTTGATGGTACATGGCCCCGTCCTCCGTCCCTTTGATGCGGTGAAGTTGTCCTGTCCCCTTAGCAGAAAAACACCCCCAAAGCATAATGTTTCCACCTCCATGTTTGACGGTGGGGATAGTGTTCTTGGGGTCATAGGCAGCATTCCTCCTCCAAACACGGCAAGTTGAGTTGATGCCAAAGAGCTCCATTTTGGTCTCATCTGACCACAACACTTTCACCCAGTTCTCCTCTGAATCATTCAGATGTTCATTGGCAAACTGCAGACGGGCCTGTATATGTGCTTTCTTGAGCAGGGGGACCTTGCGGGCGCTGCAGGATTTCAGTCCTTCGCGGCATAGTGTGTTACCAATTGTTTTCTTGGTGACTATGGTCCCAGCTGCCTTGAGATCATTAACAAGATCCTCCCGTGTAGTTCTGGGCTGATTCCTCACCGTTCTCATGATCATTGCAACTCCAAGAGGTGAGATCTTGCATGGAGCCCCAGGCCGAGGGAGATTGATAGTTATTTTGTGTTCCTTCCATTTGCGAATAATCGCACCAACTGTTGTCACCTTCTCACCAAGCTGCTTGGCGATGGTCTTGTAGCCCATTCCAGCCTTGTGTAGGTCTACAATCTTGTCCCTGACATCCTTGGAGAGCTCTTTGGTCTTGGCCATGGTGGAGAGTTTGGAATCTGATTGATTGATTGATTCTGTGGACAGGTGTCTTTTATACAGGTAACAAACTGAGATTAGGAGCACTCCCTTTAAGAGTGTGCTCCTAATCTCACCTCGTTACCTGTATAAAAGACACCTGGGAGCCAGAAATCTTTCTGATTGAGAGGGGGTCAAATACTTATTTCCCTCAGTAAAATGCAAATCAATTTAAAACATTTTTGACATGCGTTTTTCTGGATTTTTTTGTTGTTATTCTGTCTCTCACTGTTCAAATAAACCTATCATTCAAATTATAGACTGATCATTTCTTTGTCAGTGGGCAAACGTACAAAATCAGCAGGGGATCAAATACTTTTTTCCCCCCTCACTGTATATATTTTTTATATTATTTCATCCTAATTTGTTTCAGGTCATGCTGCTAACCCATGCATGCTTACCCATGAACATCAGTCACTCAAAAAGGCAGAGAGAGTAAGGGGAGATGCGTTCTTCCTCAATTAATCTTTCCTCGATTCCTCGCCTCTACCCTCCTCACCTCCTTCGGTTGAGGAAGAGGTGAGGAGACAGGATGGGAGGAATCGAAGAAAGATAAATTGAGGAAGAGCCATGGAATCTAGCTACATTAGTCTAGCCCTCCACTAGGCTTGGACGGTATACCATATATACCGTATACCGGGGTATTTGATAAAAGCCACGGGATGATTTTTCAATACCCTCAAAACTATATTTTTTCAGATTTTCAATAAATGTGAATATTTGTAGGTACTTTTTAAGTTAATACCTACAGTCAACTTCTGCAATACTTTAGGCAATGAAGCAGATTGTGTTCTTCCTTTCACCGGTCACATTATTTTACATTATGAAGTTTACCGTAGTTCCCCAGAACAGTTGAGCCAGTCACGTGTTTGTTTGCATATAGCACAACGGGAGAGAGAGCGGGAGCTGGTGAGTCCAGCTGTGTATTTGGTTGATAGAGCCCAACCCTCCACACCCATAGCTCCCCCGCCTCCCTAGCCCAGTCTCCTAGCCCCGCGTCAGTCCAGATACCCGAGAAGAGTGAGGCGAGCGACAGGGGGGAGGCCGCTGCTAGACACCTCCATCAGGGACCGGCCCTCACAGCCATCTTGAGAGACAGATTACACTCAGCAACCAGCCCCACACAACCACATATATACACTACACAATACCAGCCCCAACACCCCCCACAAATATATACACTACACATTACCAGCCCCACACAACCACATATATACTACTACACATTACCAGCCCCACACAGCCACATATACAGTGGGGAGAACAAGCATTTGATACACTGCCGATTTTGCAGGTTTTCCTACTTACAAAGCATGTAGAGGTCTGTAATTTTTATCATAGGTACACTTCAACTGTGAGAGACGGAATCTAAAACAAAAATCCAGAAAATCACATTGTATGATTTTTAAGTAATTCATTTGCATTTTATTGCATGACATAAGTATTTGATCACCTACCAACCAGTAAGAATTCCGGCTCTCACAGACCTGTTAGTTTTTCTTTAAGAAGCCCTCCTGTTCTCCACTCATTACCTGTATTAACTGCACCTGTTTGAACTCGTTACCTGTATAAAAGACACCTGTCCACACACTCAATCAAACAGACTCCAACCTCTCCACAATGGCCAAGACCAGAGAGCTGTGTAAGGACATCAGGGATAAAATTGTAGACCTGCACAAGGCTGGGATGGGCTACAGGACAATAGGCAAGCAGCTTGGTTAGAAGGCAACAACTGTTGGCGCAATTATTAGAAAATGGAAGAAGTTCAAGATGACGGTCAATCATCCTCGGTCTGGGGCTCCATGCAAGATCTCACCTCGTGGGGCATCAATGATCATGAGGAAGGTGAGGGATCAGCCCAGAACTACACGGCAGGACCTGGTTAATGACCTGAAGAGAGCTGGGACCACAGTCTCAAAGAAAACTATTAGTAACACACTACGCCGTCATGGATTAAAATCCTGCAGCGCACGCAAGGTCCCCCTGATCAAGCCAGCGCATGTCCAGGCCCATCTGAAGTTTGCCAATGACCATCTGGATGATCCAGAGGAGGAATGGGAGAAGGTCATGTGGTCTGATGAGACAAAAATAGAGATTTTTGGTCTAAACTTCACTCGCCGTGTTTGGAGGAAGAAGGAGGATGAGTACAACCCCAAGAACACCATCCCAACAGTGAAGCATGGAGGTGGAAACATCATTCTTTGGGGATGCTTTTCTGCAAAGGGGACAGGACGACTGCACCGTATTGAGGGGAGGATGGATGGGGCCATGTATCGCGAGATCTTGGCCAACAACCTCCTTCCCTCAGTAAGAGCATTGAAGATGGGTCGTGGCTGGGTCTTCCAGCATGACAACGACCCGAAACACACAGCCAGGGCAACTAAGGAGTGGCTCCGTAAGAAGCATCTCAAGGTCCTGGAGTGGCCTAGCCAGTCTCCAGACCTGAACCCAATAGAAAATCTTTGGAGGGAGCTGAAAGTCCGTATTGCCCAGCGACAGCGCCGAAACCTGAAGGATCTGGAGAAGGTCTGTATGGAGGAGTGGGCCAAAATCCCTGCTGCAGTGTGTGCAGACCTGGTCAAGACCTACAGGAAACGTATGATCTCTGTAATTGCAAACAAAGGTTTCTGTACCAAATATTAAGTTCTGCTTTTCTGATGTATCAAATACTTATGTCATGCAATAAAATGCTAATTAATTACTTAAAAATCATACAATGTGATTTTCTGGATTTTAGTTTTAGATTCCGTCTCTCACAGTTGAAGTGTACCTATGAAGAAATTACAGACCTCTACATGCTTTGTAAGTAGGAAAACCTGCAAAATCTGCAGTGTATCAAATACTTGTTCTCCCCACTGAATACTACTACACATTACCAGTCCCACACCACCACATATATACTACTACACACTACCAGCCCCACACCACCACATATATACACTACTACACACTACCAGCCCCACACCACCACATATATACTACACATTACCAGCCCCACACCACCACATATATACTACTACACACTACCAGCCCCACACAACCACATATATACCACATACTACCAGTCCCACACAACCACATATATACTACACACTACCAGCCCCACACCACCACATATATACCACATACTACCAGTCCCACACCACCACATATACAGTGGAGAAAAAAAGTTTAGTCAGCCACCAATTGTGCAAGTTCTCCCACTTAAAAAGATGAGAGAGGCCTGTAATTTATCATAGGTACACGTCAACTATGACAGACAAAATGAGGAAAAAAATTCCAGAAAATCACATTGTAGGATTTTTAATGAATTTATTTGCAAATTATGGTGGAAAATAAGTATTTGGTCAATAACAAAAGTTTCTCAATACTTTGTTATATACCCTTTGTTGGCAATGACACAGGTCAAACGTTTTCTGTAAGTCTTCACAAGGTTTTCACACACTGTTGCTGGTATTTTGGCCCATTCCTCCATGCAGATCTCCTCTAGAGCAGTGATGTTTTGGGGCTGTCGCTGGGCAACACGGACTTTCAACTCCCTCCAAAGATTTTCTATGGGGTTGAGATCTGGAGACTGGCTAGGCCACTCCAGGACCTTGAAATGTTTCTTACGAAGCCACTCCTTCGTTGCCCGGACGGTGTGTTTGGGATCATTGTCATGCTGAAAGACCCAGCCACGTTTCAACTTCAATGCCCTTGCTGATGGAAGGAGGTTTTCACTCAAAATCTCACGATACATGGCCCCATTCATTCTATCCTTTACACGGATCAGTCGTCCTGGTCCCTTTGCAGAAAAACAGCCCCAAAGCATGATGTTTCCACCCCCATGCTTCACAGTAGGTATGGTGTTCTTTGGATGCAACTCAGCATTCTTTGTCCTCCAAACATGACGAGTTGAGTTTTTACCAAAAAGTTATATTTTGGTTTCATCTGACCATATGACATTCTCCCAATCCTCTTCTGGATCATCCAAATGCACTCTAGCAAACTTCAGACGGGCCTGGACATGTACTGGCTTAAGCAGGGGGACACGTCTGGCACTGCAGGATTTGAGTCCCTGGTGGCGTAGTGTGTTACTGATGGTAGGCTTTGTTACTTTGGTCCCAGCTCTCTGCAGGTCATTCACTAGGTCCCCCCGTGTGGTTCTGGGATTTTTGCTCACCGTTCTTGTGATCATTTTGACCCCACGGGGTGAGATCTTGCGTGGAGCCCCAGATCGAGGGAGATTATCAGTGGTCTTGTATGTCTTCCATTTCCTAATAATTGCTCCCACCGTTGATTTCTTCAAACCAAGCTGCTTACCTATTGCAGATTCAGTCTTCCCAGCCTGGTGCAGGTCTACAATTTTGTTTCTGGTGTCCTTTGACAGCTCTTTGGTCTTGGCCATAGTGGAGTTTGGAGTGTGACTGTTTGAGGTTGTGGACAGGTGTCTTTTATACTGATAACAAGTTCAAACAGGTGCCATTAATACAGGTAACGAGTGGAGGACAGAGGAGCCTCTTAAAGAAGAAGTTACAGGTCTGTGAGAGCCAGAAATCTTGCTTGTTTGTAGGTGAACAAATACTTATTTTTCACCATAATTTTAAAATAAATTCATAAAAAATCCTACAATGTGATTTTCTGGATTTTCTTTTCTCAATTTGTCTGTCATAGTTGATGTGTACCTATGATGAAAATTACAGGCCTATCTCGTCTTTTTAAGTGGGAGAACTTGCAGAATTGGTGGCTGACTAAATACTTTTTTTCACCACTGTATACTACTACACACTACCAGCCCCACACAACCACATATATACTACTACACACTACCAGCCCCACACAACCTCATATATACACTACACACTACCAGCCCCACACCACCACATATATACTACTACACACTACCAGCCCCACACAACCTCATATATACTACTACACACTACCAGCCCCACACCACCACATATATACTACTGCACACTACCAGCCCCACACCACCACATATATACTACTACACACTACCAGCCCCACACCACCACATATATACTACTACACACTACCAGCCCCACACCACCACATATATACTACTACACACTACCAGCCCCACACCACCACATATATACTACTACACACTACCAGCCCCACACAACCACATATATACTACTACACACTACCAGCCCCACACCACCACATATATACTACTACACACTACCAGCCCCACACCACCACATATATACTACTACACACTACCAGCCCCACACCACCACATATATACTACACATTACCAGCCTCACACAACCACATACATTGCATTCGGAAAGCATTCAAACCCCTTAACTCTTTCAACATTTTGTTAGGTTACAGCCTTATTCTAAAATGTATTACATTGTTTTTTTGCCCCCCATCAATCTACACACAATTCCCCATAATGACAAAGCAAAAACTGGTTTTTAGACATTTTTGCAAATTTATTAAAAATACAAAACAGAAATATCACATTTACATAAATATTCAGACCCTTTCCTCAGTACTTTGTTGAAACACCTTTTGGCAGCGATTACAGCCACAAGTCTTCTTTGGTATGACGCTACAAGCTTGGCACACCTGTATTTGGGGAGTTTCTCCCATTCTTCTCTGCAGATCCTCTCCAGCTCTGTCAGGTTGGATGGGGTGCGCTGCTGCAAAGCTATTTTCAGGTCTCTCCAAAGATGCTCGATCGGGTTCAAGTCCGGGCTCTGGCTGGGCCACTCAAGGACATTCAGAGACTTGTCCCGAAGCCACTCCTGCATTGTGTTGGCTGTGTGTTTAGGGTCATTGTCCTGTTGGAAGGTGATCCTTCGCCCCAGTCTGAGGTTCTGAGCGCTCTGGAGCAGGCTTTCATCAAGGATCTCTCTGTACTTTGCTCCGTTCATCTTTGCCTCGATCCTGACTAGTCTCCCAGTCCCTGCTGCTGAAAAACATCCCTACAGCATGATGCTGCCACCACCATGCTTCACCATAGGGATGGTGCCAGGTTTCCTCCAGACGTGACGCTTGGCATTCAGGCCAAAGAGTTCAATCTTGGTTTCATCAGACCAGAGAATCTTGTTATCTCATGGTCCGAGAGTCTTTAGGTGCCTTTTGGCAAACTCCAAGCAGGAAGTCATGTGCCTTTTAAAGAAAACCACTTGAATGAGTAGGTGTGTCCAAACTTCTGACTGGTGCTGTGTGTGTGTGTGTGTGTGTATATATAATCTTCTTCCTGGTACTGTATATACTATATCCTACTACACATCACATATATACTACACACTACCCACAAGGTAGTATTGTCTATACCCACCACACAGATAAAGGGCATGGGAACACACACACACACACACTAAAACCCACCCAACCATGCTGTTAGTCAGCACAGCAATGTTAGGTAAAAAGCGTATTCATATGTTAGCCCACAAACCCTGTAGTTAAGACTGGTACAGCATCTTAGCAGCTGGAAACCACAGAAAAATACTTTTTACACATCCTCCACTATTTTTTTTTCAAATAACAGTCTGTGCATGTAGGTTAAAACACTCATACAATCTTTAAAAAACACACACACTTCTTCGGGAAGCCACAGTTAGAGAATCATAAATACCCGAGTCTGTGCCAATGAACCTTAAATGAATCTGCCTTCAATGTTTCGATATGGCCTTATCATAGCTAATAAAAGGTTTACAACTTTTACAAACACACACACACACACCAATCTATCGTGCCCCTAACAGTCCAGAGAGCAATGTTAATGACTGCCAGTAAAAATGGAAGACATTTCCTGCCTTGGTGGATCAATAATATGGTACACATGACAATGAGGTTGTGAATGTATGGTACAGTAACACAAATGACAACTACTTCCCATGAAGCATGCGTTTAATGTCTCCCCTCGCTCTACCTTTCAGCTCGCACACCTCCTCCACCTCTTCGGCGGAGCCCGAGTCGGACAGGTTTAAGGAATCCCGGGAGCTCCTGCGGGAGCATCCACTGTCTATGGAGTGGAACACTGAGAGGGGAGAGAGAGACAGATGGTTAAAATGAATACCAGCTAAATTACGACATGGGGCCTAAGCCCCCAATGGAGGAGTTGTATGGGTGGCAGAGTATGTGAGTTGGAGGTGGTTGGAAGTATGTGAGTTGGAGGTGGTTGGAAGTATGTGAGTTGAGGTGGTTGGAAGTATGTGAGTTGAGGTGGTTGGAAGTATGTGAGTTCAGGTGGTTGGAAGTATGTGAGTTGAGCGGTTAGAAGTATGTGAGTTGAGGTGGTTGGAAGTATGTGAGTTGAGCGGTTGGAAGTATGTGAGTTGAGCGGTTAGAAGTATGTGAGTAGAGCGGTTGGAAGTATGTGAGTTGAGGGGTTGGAAGTATGTGAGTTGAAGTGGTTGGAAGTATGTGAGTTGAAGTGGTTGGAAGTATGTGAGTTGAGGTGGTTGGAAGTATGTGAGTTGAGGTGGTTGGAAGTATGTGAGTTGAGGTGGTTGGAAGTATGTGAGTTGAGGTGGTTGGAAGTATGTGAATTGAGCGGTTGGAAGTATGTGAGTTGAGCAGTTGGAAGTATGTGAGTTGAGCGGTTGGAAATACTGCTCATAGCTCATGGAGCAGTGCTAGTGCACCACTAAAGCGCTCCATGTCCTTTCCAAAACCACTACGCAATTATTTATTTTTTTGATATATAATCAAATAAAATAAATGCTGCTCCAAATTAACTCCATTCATTAAAATCACAATTTAACCAACACCCATCTATTTTTTTTGACTACCTGGACCTACCATTTGGTTTTTAAGTATTGAAACCAAACCATATGGATTTGAATTAAAAGTATTTGAATAAACATGACAAGGTGAATGTAAGCGCACATCATTTCAAAAAGGCTACATGTCATATGTGACTAGTTTCAGGAAACCAGGCGTATGTCACGCGTCACTACTTCACAGGAGAGGCATTTGAACGTAAACTTTTATTTTATTTATCAAAATGCGTTTTTTGACAGAAATGCCTTCTGGAACATCTGAACTTTCATGTGCCTTAATAACAAACTTGTACGCCATTTGTAAATACGAATAAAATTGATAAATTACGAGCCTAGTTGGTTTAGCCATGGAAAAAGACAGCAACCTTCCCGCTAGCCATGATTGGCTGAGATAATGAGTGGGCTGGACATGCCGAGAGATGAGTTCGGATTGGTCTGCCATGTAGCACGCTTCTGTCTATAATATGAGCTGGTCAGTATGTGTAGGTAATCCTTTCTAACCCAGCGTTTTTGAAAGATATCACGTAGTAGAACTGCATAATTGTTGCTCTCCACTTTCTGGAGGACCGAGTTTTGAAATCAGTGGAACTAGAGTATGATAGCTAAGGAGATGGAGAAATTTCTGGCATTTGATTGCAAATATGCAGACAGAGTCGAAAAGAGAACACAGAAGGCTCTGGATTACATCTTCAAACTAAGTGTCAACCATGTCATCCGTGACAGAGCGGGAGAAGCGTCCATGTATATGGTTAAGAGAGTCTAGCTAGCTACATTTTCTGATATTACACGTTTCTAATTGTCAGAAAGTCATTTTCATTTCAAGTTGAAGTGAGTGTTAGCTAGCTAGCTAACGTTAGCTGGCTGGCTAGCTAGCTAACATTACGTGTATGATCTGTGTAGTAATATTATTTGTATCTCAGAGTCATTTGCATTGCTAGTTATAGTCTAATGTTAGCTAGCTAACATTGAACCTGGTTGGTTAGCTACCTGCAGATTCATGCAGGGTAGTAACGTTATGAGTTGGGATTATGGTTCATTGTTTAGCTAGCTAGCTACATGTCTGAACAAAAGACTCCACTATGCAAGTAACTATTTCAATATAATGTTTATTATGTCACTGCGACAACTGTCGATAGACGTAGCTGGTAAATTCGCTGTGGCTATCTACTCAGATTTCAGAGCACTCGTCTGAGTGTGCCAGAGCGCAGAATAACTGACAAATTTACGAACGCTCAACACCCGTTGAATATGGCCGGTGTCAGTAAACGTTGGCAAAAAAAGCATAATTAAATTGTTGCCAGCAGTACAGTTGCAGTCACGAGTGCTCTGAAATCTGAGTAGATAGCCACAGCGAATTTACCAGCTACGTCTATCGACAGTTGTCGCAGTGACATCATAAACATTCTATTGAAATAGTTACTTGCATAGTGGAGTCTTTTGTTTAGACATGTAGCTAGCTAGCTAAACAATGAACCATAATCCCAACTCATAACGCAACCCCCAGTACAGTTGCAGTCACCAAGGCTCTGGATAACATAAAAACAGCCTAACCAGCTCTGCTAGGGCGAGTAAAATGTGTGTCTGGAAGTAGCTAGCCAATGTTAGCCAGTTAGCTTGGGTGCTTGACTGCTGTTGTTAGGTCAGAACACTGGGATCAACCCTACTTTTCGGCCAGAGCGTCCAGTGTGCGCTCCGAGAGCGAAACACTCTAAATTTACTAACGGCCAATCTGACAACGCTCTGAGTTTACGAACGTCCAGAGCACACTCTGGCACTCCAGATTAAATTCACGAACACACCCGTAGTATACACCAGCCTTTAGTCTTGTAATCTTTGTGTTCACATGTGAGGCTGTGTGCAAAACAACTTCACATGTGAATCCTTAACGAGATGGGTGGGGCTAAAGCTTAAAAGGGTGTGAACGATGATGAAAATGGGTGTAGACAAAGAAGAGCTCTCCAGTAGGTACCAAAACATTCAAAGGTCCATTTTCTCAAAAGTGAGATTACAAGTTCATCAACTTTCAAAGCAGAATTACTTTCCCATTGTTCCTCAACTGTAGTGTATGATCTACCATTTTCTAGCTCAGTCTTTACTTTTATCCAATGTAAAAAAACAAAATTTCTAATTTTGCTACATAAGACCGAATCGAGCCGGTCGGACACATTTTAAACAGCATATAAACACTCTAAATAGGTCAGGAGCCAGACAGGGAGCCTAAGGAGGAACGAAAATGAATTATTTAGGCTATATTATTATTTCAATGATTTCAAGGCTTTAGCCTACAAAGTAATACATTGTGAATCATTAGCGAGTGCAACACGCTAGTCTGGCAGGGACATAAAGTGCTCAGCATTTAAACACCATTTTGTTGTATTAAATCATTATAGTCTATACATTTCGCATTCGGAAAGTATTCAGACCCCTTTACTTTTTCCACATTTTATTACGTTACAGCCTTATTCAAAAATGGATTCAATCGTTTTTTTCCCCCTCGTCAATTTACACACAATACCCCATAATGACAAAGCAAACACAGATGTCGATTTTTTTTGCACATTTATAAAAAATTAAATAAAACTTAAATATCACATTTACATAAGTATTCAGATCCTTTACTCAGTACTTTGTTGAAGCACCTTTGGCAGCAATTACATCCTTGAATCTTCTTTGGCCTGATAGTCCCGTGTAGCTCAGTTGGTAGAGCATGGCGCTTGCAACGCCAGGGTTGTGGGTTCGATTCCCACGGGGGATGAAAAAATGTATGCACTCACTAACTGTAAGTCGCTCTGGATAAGAGCGTCTGCTAAATGACTAAAATGTAAAAGCCAAGCGTCACGTCTGGAGGAAACCTGGCAGCATCATGCTGTGAGGATGTTTTTCAGCAGCAGGGACTGGGAGACTAGTCAGGATCGAGGGAAACATGAACGGAGCAAAGTACAGAGATCCTTGATGCTCCAGAGCGCTCAGAACCTCAGACTGGGGCGAAGGTTCACCTTCCAACAGGACAACGACCCTAATCATACAGCCAAGACAACACAGGAGTGGCTTCAGGACAAGTCTCTGAATGTCCTTGAGTGGCCCAGCCAGAGCCCGGACTTGAACCCAATCGAACATCTCTGGAGAGACCTGAAAATAGCTGTGCAGTGATGCTCCCCATCCAAACTGACAGAGCTTGATATGATCTGCAGAGAAGAATGGGAGAAACTCCCCAAATACAGGTGTGATAAGCTTGTAGCATCACACCCAAGAGGACTCAAGGCTGTAACAAAGTACCAAGAAGACTCAAGGTGCTGAAACAAAGTACTGAGTAAAGGATCTGAATACTTATTTAAATGTGATATTTCTGAAAACCTGCTTTTGCTTTGTCGTTATGTGGTATTGTGTGTAGATTGGAGGTGGAAAAAAACGATTTAATCCATTTTAGAATAACGCTGTAACGTAACAAAATGTGGAAAATTGAAGAGGTCTGAATACTTTCCGAATGCACTGTATATTGCGATGATGCTCTTTCTGATGTCTCTCGAGGTCGGAAGTATTTTTCCTCGTGAACTTCTGGGTGCAAACACCGTCTTCTCCCGTGGAAACGTTGCAGTCGGTCTTGTTTGAATCGGCACGATAAGTAAAGTGTCTCCAAACATCACCCATTTTTCTACCGGGAGCTTGTACCACCGGCAGAGTAGCCATGCTGTGTGCCTTATTTACATCAATGATTTGTTGCCGCCAGATTGGAGAATGGTTGCTGGGCAGAGAAGTGACTCGTGAATGACCTGGGCATGTTATTTATTTTCCACCAATAAAAGCATTGCAATTCTGCTAATGTCATGCATGTTTTTGGTTGGACTAAACAAATAACAGTGAAAAGCTCTCAATCTCTCCAAAAACTCTTGTCCAGTCCACTTACTAATCAGATTTTAGTCACAGAGATAAATGAAAAATCCTTTGTTTAGTCCAGTCCTTCTCAAATAGTGGGGCGCGCCCCCCTGGGGGGGCTCGGAGCGATGCCGGGGGGGCGCGTGTGACCCCGGGGAACATGCTTTTTTTTGCCGCAGGGAGTAGGTTTTTTTTGCACCGAACAAGAGCACACAGCACAGAGCAGGAGATATGAAGTGCAGATAACAAACCCTTAGGAGACACCATGGAAAAATATTTAACAGGGATGAAAAGAAAGGCGGAGAGAGACGGAGATACTGAGACAAACGTAAGTCTCCCGAAAGCTAAGACGAGGAAATATGATGAAGCGTATGTAGCGCTTGGCTTGACTGTGACTACGGTGGGAGACGAGGAAAGACCGGTATGTTTACTGTGTCTAAAAATGTTGGCAGCGGACAGCATGAAGCCAAATAAATTAATGCGTCACTTAAAAACATTACACCCCAATCACGCTGATAAGCCGCTTGAGTTTTCAGCGAAAACGTGCCGAAAATTGCAAACAATCGTCCCGCTTTGTGAATGCTACTTCAGTAAACCAGCGAGCACTGTTAGCATCATATAAGGTGGCGTACCAAATTGCTCAGTGCAAAAAAAAACACTCCATAGCAGAGGAGCTGATACTGCCTGCAGCATTAGACATGGTCTCTGTCATGCTGGATGACGCAAGTGCTGCAAAAATAAAAACTATCCCTCTGTCCAATGACACTGTCGCCAGACGTATAAATGACATTGCTAACGATCTTAAAGAACAGCTGGTAGATAAACTCAAAGACAAACGTTTTGCCTTACAGTTCGATGAAGCAACTGACAGCAACAAAGACTGTTTGTTTATCAAGCTATGTACGTTTTGACATGACAAACTCCCTGTGTGAGGATCTACTTTTTTCGTAAATATGTCAGAAACAGAGCCACAGCTGAAGAGCTATTCAAAATGCTGGACTGCTTCCTGACTGAGAATGGGCTAAAGTGGGAGAACTGCATTGGTGTTTGCAGTGATGGTGCACAGACCATGGCAGGGATGAGAAAAGGACTTCGGGCACTCATCAAGAAGGCCTCACTTAATGCTGAGTGGACACACTGTGTTATACACAGAGAAGCACTGGCATCAAGGCACCTTTTCTCTGAATTAAGTGAGGTTATGACTGACATTGTAGGTGTAGTCAATTTTATAAAGACCAGACCACTAAAAACAAGAGTCTTCTCTGCTATCTGTGAGGAGATGAGAGCTGAACATCAAGCTGTGCTGTTTCACAGTGAAGCAAGGTGGCTGTCACGAGGAAAAGTCTTGTCCCGAGTTTTTGAGCTCAGAGAGCAGATAAGAATGTTTTCGAGCAGGAGCACAAGTATGACCTCGCAAAAAATTTTTGTGATGAGAACTTCCTGGCAAAACTGGCCTACCTGAGTGACATATTTGGAAAGCTAAATGAACTAAATCTACAGCTTCAAGGGAAAGATAAACACCTCCCACAGGTCACAGACAAGATCAGCTCTTTCACTCGAAAGCTTGCAATGTGGGGCAGGCGACTTGATGAAGGAAATACTGATTCATTCGAGAACCTGCATGAATTTGTTGACACTACTGACTATGATGCCACCTCAGTGATTACATATATTAAGGAGCATATTTCATCACTGATGGGATTCTTTAAAAAGTACTTCCCTGAAAACAGTTCCCAATATGACTGGGTGAGAGATCCTTTCAATGCACCAGCTCCAACTGGTTTCAGCTCTGCAGAGGAGGACCAGTTCATTGATATGACGTCTGACTCCACATTGAGACTGAGGTTCACATCACAGACACTGAGTGAATTCTGGCTGAGTGTAGAGAGGCAGTATCCACTCATAGGGCAGAGGGCCATGGGCATTCTTCTTCCTTTTGCAACATCTTATCTTTGTGAGACTGGCTTCTCTGCTGTTGCTGCACTGAAGACCAAGTACAGGTCCCAGCTAAACATTGAGCAGGAGCTGAGAATTGCAGTATCATGCTTCAAACTCCGCTTCGAAAAGCTGTGCACTGCAAAACGTGCTCATTGTAGCCATTAATCCTGACTTCCTCATTTTGATTTAAAAAATAATAATAAGCACAAATTGTTTTATTCATTTTATAGGTCAAAGTGTTTCATATATTGTGCTCCTGAGTTAATGTTGCTGATCAATTTGAATGTATTATTATTTATTGATTATATTTTATTTTATTTTTCAGTATCAAATGGTCAAAAAATGTTTACAGTTTAAATAAGGTTAGAATTTTTTTTTTTAATTTCAGGCAAATGTATGCACTTTTAGTATTTTCTGTTACAGACTAAAAAACAATGTTAATAAAGTTATTCTTTGTTGTAAGTTTATCTATATTTTTATTTTTTATTTTTTTGTTTTCTTTAATGTTAATAAGGATACAATGTTATGCAGAGGTGTACTTATAGCAATTTTATAGACAAATTATACTATTTACAGTTGCGGCGGAGAGTTGGGGGGCGCGAAATGTTTACTTCTTCCTAGGGGGGGGCGTAACAGAAAATAATTGAGAAGCACTGGTTTAGTTAGACCCAGAAAAAACGATTTAGTCAGTTACCGTTTCGTCAATTGCCACTGAAAAATAGGTTTGACTAATGTTTTTCACTATTTTTGTGGAGGAAATTAACACCGCCATGAACTCAATATTAAGAGGTGAGAAAATAAATAATACACTCACAGAGAGCGGCGACTCCTCTCTGACAGAGAGCGGCGACTCCTCTCTGACAGAGAGCGGCGACTCCTCTCTGACAGAGAGCGGCGACTCCTCTCTGACAGAGAGCGGCGACTCCTCTCTGACAGAGAGCGGCGACTCCTCTCTGACAGAGAGCGCGACTCCTCTCTGACAGAGAGCGGCGACTCCTCTCTGACAGAGAGCGGCGACTCCTCTCTGACAGAGAGCGGCGACTCCTCTCTGACAGAGAGCGGCGACTCCTCTCTGACAGAGAGCGGCGACTCCTCTCTGACAGAGAGCGGCGACTCCTCTCTGACAGAGAGCGCGACTCCTCTCTGACAGAGAGCGGCGACTCCTCTCTGACAGAGAGCGGCGACTCCTCTCTGACAGAGAGCGGCGACTCCTCTCTGACAGAGAGCGGCGACTCCTCTCTGACAGAGAGCGCGACTCCTCTCTGACAGAGAGCGGCGACTCCTCTCTGACAGAGAGCGGCGACTCCTCTCTGACAGAGAGCGGCGACTCCTCTCTGACAGAGAGCGGCGACTCCTCTCTGACAGAGAGCGGCGACTCCTCTCTGACAGAGAGCGGCGACTCCTCTCTGACAGAGAGCGGCGACTCCTCTCTGACAGAGAGCGCGACTCCTCTCTGACAGAGAGCGGCGACTCCTCTCTGACAGAGAGCGGCGACTCCTCTCTGACAGAGAGCGGCGACTCCTCTCTGACAGAGAGCGGCGACTCCTCTCTGACAGAGAGCGGCGACTCCTCTCTGACAGAGAGCGGCGACTCCTCTCTGACTGGAGCAACAGTAGTTGCTTAGAAAACTGTATTTTCCCGCAATTGCAGTTTGTGCAACGGTCATATCCTCCGTGAGCACAGTGGGGAGAGGGAGTGAGAGTGGCTCGATCACACAGCGACAGACAGCAAAACAGGAACAGGCTGATACTTTCATAGCAGGAATATCAACAAAATGCATAGGCTATTAACTGTTGACCAAATGAATGGTTTTAGAACAAAATCTACAGGAACGTTGTGTAACAAAAATCACAGAAAATTACAGACGTACGCAAAATGCTTCAGTAAGAGGACGGCAATGTCGGTGTGGGTAATGTTTGGTTTATGGTCCCCAGCTCTAACGTGTGTGTGTGCGTGTATCCGTGCAGGTGTACGTCTGGTCATGCGTAAACTCTTACAGTGCTGCGAGGGCGGCAGGCGGCTGCGCTGGATCTGGTGCCTACGCAGGCGGATCTTCTGTTTGAGCTGCTGGATCTCTGAGTCACTGTCGCCACCCTCCTCCTCCTCCTCCACCAGCCGCCGCAGGTTGCACTTCATCAGCTCGATGGCGGCAATCAGAGACTCTGAGATGCTGAAGTGGGCGTTCTCCTGGAATGAGACACAGATGGCCGGGGGGAGAGTGAGGCCTTGTTGTAACACTTTCAAAATGGATGCTCCCTTCTGCCCTAACTTGAAGTTATGACTGATTTAACACAGTTGGGGAGGTGAACTTAAGGGATATTAAGGTAAGGACATTATTATCGCAATAATCGTGCAATTTCTCAGTCCATTATATATATTTTTGTTGACAAAAGTGTAAAAGGGGCATCCGTTAAACATGAAATAAAAAGTGTAAGGCCCAATCCAATCGTATTAGATCATTGATTTCATCAAAAGAAACCTATCTTCCTTGCCAACCAGTGCCTTATTCGACCATGTTGCTTATCCTATAGGACAAGTTAGCAGCGGAGGCAGGTTCTAACTACGGCCCTATTCTCTAACCCTCTGTCTTTAGTGTGCGCTCATACACTTCCTTTAAAAGGAGTGGTCTGGGGTGAGGAATTCAATGTGTGGGGAGGAGTGCACGAGTGCAGACTTCGGGAGAATTGGAACGTTTGAACGTTAGATTCTAATCACTCAGAGAGAGGTCAAGGGTCAGGGGTCAGAAGCGGGTTTTATGAACCCTCCCCAAGGCTCACCTTCTCCAGGTCAGCACAGCTGCCGAAGTCCTGCTCCGACAGATAGCTGATGAGGCTCTGGCCCTCCAACGGCTTCCGGAACATGCAGTCTGGAACACTGCTGTACTGGGAGCAGTCTGCGGAGACCACACACACACACAAACACACAGCGAGACACACACACACACACACAGCGAGACACACACACACACACACACAGCGAGACACACACACACACACACACACACACACACAGCGAGACACACACACACACACGCAGCGAGACACACACACACACACGCAGCGAGACACACACACACACACACAGCGAGACACACACACACAGCGAGACACACACACACACGCAGCGAGACACACACACACACGCAGCGAGACACACACACACGCAGCGAGACACACACACACGCAGCGAGACACACACACACGCAGCGAGACACACACACACGCAGCGAGACACACACACACGCAGCGAGACACACACACACACACGCAGCGAGACACACACACACACACACGCAGCGAGACACAGACACACGCAGAGAGTCACACACACAAAGAGAGAGTCACACACACAAACCACACTTTCAGAAAAGACAGTGTTTAAACTTGAAGGTGCTGGTGTATGACAACATACAGTGCCTTAAGTTTTCATACCGCTTGACTTATTACACGTTGTTGTGTTACAGCCTGAATTCCAAATGGATTTGTAAAACAATATCTCACCCATCTACACACAATACCCCATAATGACAAAGGGGAAAAAAAACAATGTTTTTTGAAATGTTTGTTAATTTATTGAAAATGAAGTACAGAACTATCTCATTTACAAAAGTATTCACACCCGAGTCAGTACTTTCTAGAAGCACCTTTGGCAGCGATTACAGCTATGAGTCTTTCTGGATAAGTCTCTAAGAGCTTTGCACACCTGGATTGCATAATATTTGCACATTCTTTCAAAAAAAACTCTTGAAGCTCGATCACGTTGGTTGTTGATCATTGCTAGACAGCCATTTTCAAGTCTTGCCATAGATTTTCAAGCCAATTTAAGTCAAAACTGTAACTAGGTTACTCAGGTTCATTCAATGTCATCTTGGTAAGCAACTCCAGCGTATATTTGGCCTTGTGTTTTAGGTTATTGTCCTGCTGAAAGGTGAATTTGTCTCCCAATGTCTGTTGGAAAGCAGACAACCAGGTTTTCCTCTAGGATTTTGCCTGTGCTTAGCTCTACTCTGTTTCTTTTCATCCTAAAAAAAAAAAACTCTGTAGTCCTTGACGATGACAAGTGTAACCGGTGTGAAATGGCTAGCTAGATAGCGCTACGCGCTAGTAGCTTTTCAATCGGTGACGTCAAATCGCTCTGAGATCTTAAAGTAGTTGTTTTCCTTGCTTTGCAAGGACCACAGCTTTTGTGGCGTGAAGGGTAGCGATGCTTCGAGGGTGACTGTTGTCGATGTGTTCAGGGGTCCCTGGTTAAAGCCCAGATTGGGGTGAGGAGAGGGACGGAAGCAAAACTGTTACACAAGCATACCCATAACATGATGCAGCCACCACCATGTTTGAAACTATGAAGAGTGGTACTGTGTTGTATTGGATTTGCCCCAAACATAAAGCTTTGTATTCGGGACATAAAGGTCATTTCTTTGCCACATTTTTTGCAGTTTTAATTTAGTGCCTTATTGCAAACAGGATGCATGTTTTGGAATATTTTTTATTCTGTACAGGCTTCCTTCTTTTCACTCTGTCATTTAGGTTAGTATTGTGTGGAGTAACTACAATGTTGTTGTTTTAAAGTCAAACATTGGCCTCATGGTGAAATCCCTGAGCGGTTTCCTTCCTCTCCGGCAATGGAGTTAGGAAGAACGCCTGTATCTTTGTAGTGACTGGGTGTATTGATACACCATCCAAAGTGTAATTAATAACTTCACCATGCTGAAAAGGATATTAAATGTCGGCTTTAAAAAAAAAAAATTAACAATAGGTGCCCTTCTTTGCGAGGCATTGGAAAACATCCCTGGTCTTTGTGGTTGAATCTGTGTTTGAAATTCACTGCTCGGCTGACACAGATAATTGTATGTCAGGGGTACAGAGATGAGGTAGTAATAAAAACATAATAATGTTTAACTATTATTGCACACAGAATGAGTCCATGCAACTTATTATGTAACTTGTTAAGCAACTTTTTACTCCTGAACTTATTTAGGCTTGCCATAACAAAGGGGTGGAATACTAATTGGCTCAAGAAATTTCAGCTTTTTAATTTAAATTAAATTTGTCAAAATTACTAAAAACATAATTCCACTTTGACATTATGGGGTATTGTGGGTAGGCCAGTGACACAAAATCTCAAATGTAATCCATGTTAAATTCAGGCTGTAACACAACAAACTGGATAAAGTCAAGGGGTGTGAACACTTTCTACTTTCTGAAGGCAGTGCAGGTAACAGGAATATATACCTCGGGTAAGGTAATGAAGGACAATGTTCGAACCAGTCTACTCACTAGACAGCTAGGAATTTATCATGTTTGAACCAGTCTACTCACTAGCCTCCATATAGAGGGAACTGGGTGTGCTGGCATCACTGCTGGCAAGGGAGAAAGGGCTGTAGTCCTTCACACGACAGTCCTCTGCAACCAATGATTCTGACACACAGAACACACAGCCGACTTTAGATTGACCACGGAACTGACATTAGATCAGTCTTATCATCAAGGGCCAACAGATAGCCTGGTTGCCTGACTGGTTCTGTATTCAACATTTATGCTAAAGTTAGCTAACAGACTGGTAACTGATCGACTGTGTCAGTAGATTAGGATTTCAACGTTAGTATCCATGTTGAGACATGCTCAGTTAGACACCCACAAAAGGATAATATCGAAAGTAAACGTATAAAAACAAAACGTCAATGTTTTGTTACCAGCTAGGTCAATGACATCACAGGGTAAAAATCTATCAAATATCAAGTACTAAACATTTACATGTCCGTGCATGTGGTGTACTCGCTGCAAACCCAGGGCAAATATTGTGATGATACAGAGAAAAGAAATCATTCGTTAAAACAAATGGATAGTAAAATCATGATGCATTCAATGAATGACCAAAAAACAACATTGAAACACCATATTGTAATAAAAGTAGCGTGCATTTAAAACATTATCCAACACAATGAATGAACGTGGCTGTTTTGGCCTCGGGTCTTGATCTTGGTTTGACCTAAAACCAACCAAACGACAACCAAAACAGCAACCAAGAAAACAACGGCACAAATGAGGAACCAAAGGCAAGGCCAGATGAGAGGGGAAGAAGGGAATTAGCATGCGGAAGGATGGCAGGGAAAGGGTGATGAAAGAGGGATAGATGGAGCGCAGAAGAACTGCACTGCCAACCTGCTACAGGGTCCTCTATTATAATGCTGATTTTCCTGTGGCCCCTTCCTTCACGCAGATAGACAGAACGAGGAAAAGAGAGAGGGAGAGAGAGAGAAAAGATTACCGCAAAGCAGAGAGAGAGAGAAAGAGAGAGAAAGAGGAGAAGGAGAGAGCGAGAGAGAAGCTCATCTCTTGGCAGTAGGACTGAAGACAACTTTATATCAATTCAATTTGCTTTATTGGCATGACGTAACAATGTACATATCGCCAAAGCTTACTTTAGATATTTACACTATTAACATTGTCAACGGGACGACAACAGTAACAACAATAACCAAGGGTATTTTATCACCGACCTCAACCCAGAGTCTCTCAGAGCGTTCACAGTCAGCCCACTGACACCCTATCAGATCACAGCAAAATCACAGTCTCCTTGAACGGAGCAATAATCAACCAAGAGGCATGGAAGCCGAGCAGACTGCATACTATTAAGAAATGCAACAGATGGAAGGAGGGTAGTGTAGAAACCTACCGAAAAACAATTGGTCAACAACAAATCCAATCCCTCCTAGACAACTTCCTGGACAAAATGTTTTCCTGCAATAGTGAAGGTGTAAAACTTATCAAATTTAAAATTCCGGCAGAAAACCTAAGACAGCTAACAACAAAAGAGAAATGGTTTGATGAAGAATGTAAAAACCTACGAAAGAAAATTGAGAAACCTATCCAACCAAAAACACAGAGAACCAGAAAACCTGAGCTTACGCCTTCACTATGGTGAAACACTAAAACAATACAGAAATACACTAAGATAAAATTATTAACAGCACGTCAGAAAACAGTTCATTGTGATTGAAGAATCCATAGAATCAAATCACTTCTGGGAAAATTGGAACGCACTAATCAAACAACACAAAGAGCTATCTATCCAAAATGGAGATGTATGGATAAATCACTTCTCCAACCTTTTCAGCCATTTAACAAAGAACCAAGCGCAAAAACATATACATGATAATTTACTAAACTTAAAATCAGCTATTAAAGCCTACCAGAACCCACTGGATTATCCAATTACATTGGATGAGCTACAGGTCAAAATACAAACCCTCCAACCCAAAAATATTTATTTCCACAGATTGTCAGACTTGGGCCCCTGACAGTGAATCTCAGTAAGACAAAAATAATGGTGTTCCAAAAAAGGTCCAGTTGCCAGGACCACAAATACAAATTCTATCTAGACACTGTTGCCCTAGAGCACACAAAACATTACACCTACCTCGGCCTAAAAATCAACACCACAGGTAACTTCCACAAGGCGGTGAACGATCTAAGAGACATCAAAAACTCAACATCCCAATTGGGATCTGGCTAAAAAAATACTTCAATCAGTTATCGAACCCATTGCCCTCTATGGTTGTGAGATCTGGGGTCCACTCACCAACCAAGAATTCACAAAATGGGACAAACACCAAATTGAGATTGCATCCAGAATTCTGCAAAAATATACTTTGTGTACAATGCAAAACCCCAAACAATGCATGCAGAGCAGAATTAGGACTATACCCGCTAGTTATCAAAATCCAGAAAAGAGCTGTTCAATTCTACAACCACCTAAAAGGAAGAGATGCCCACACATTCCACCACAAAGCCCTCAACTATAGAAAGATGAACATAGAGAAAAGTATCCTCAGCCAGCTGGTTCTGGGGCTCTGTTCACAAACAGACCCCACAGAGCCCCAGGATAGAAACACATTTAGATCCAACCAAATTATGCGAAAGCAAAACAATAACTATTTTACACACGGGAAAGACTCAACCAAAACACTGAGCAAATTGGAATGCTATCTGGCCCTAAACAGAGTACACAGTGGCAGAATATCTGACCACCGTGACTGACCCCAAATTAAGAAAATCCTTGACTATGTACAGACTCAGTGAGCCTTGCTATTGAGAAAGGCCGTCGTAGGCAGACCTGGCTCTCGAGAGAAGACAGGCTATGTGCACACTGCCCACAAAATGAGGTAGAAACTGAGCTGTACTTCCTAACCTCCTGCCAAATGTATGACCACATTAGAGACATATTTCCCACAGATTACACAGACCCACAAAGAATTTGAAAACAAATCAAACATTGATAAACTCCCATATCTGTTAGGCAAAATACCGCAGTGTGCAATCACGGCAGCAAGATTTGTGGCCCGTTGCCATGAGAAAAGGGCAACCAGTGGAGCACAAACATTGTAAATGACTTTTTTGACATTTAAATTCACACCGAAACATGCATAGATAAAGACACTTACAGGCTTGCTTTCACGCTCAGCAAACATACCCTAACCTCTCACCTGCTGCACACGGACGCACACACACATAAACACACGCGCGCACACACGCACGCTCACCAGGTCTATGTTTGTTGTTGATCCCTGTGTCGGACATCGAGCGGATGTGCCCCCTGCTGCCCCCCCGACCCGGCTCCCTCTCACCCTCCGAGAAGGATGACCTCCGGGGAGCGGGAGGCGGGACCGAAGCCAAGGAGCTCCTCCCAGGGGACTGGACCTGAGTCTCGTCACCTGACTCGCCGCCGCCGCCGGGGGTGGAGCTTTGGGAGTGGCGCCGATTGCCACGTTGCCCTAGATTCCCGATAGCCAGATACTCGGGCCCGTCGTCGTAGTCGCCCTCGCCTGAGTCTAGAGCGTCGGAGTGGGCGGGGCCTGGGGAGGCGGGCTCAGTCAGGGCGATGGAGGGGACCGCCAATGAGGGACCGGGAGGGGGGGTCATGCCCCTTTCACCATCTCCCTCGGACCACCCCACGCACCCCCAGGGGGCTCTCGAGGACCTAGTGGATGGAGCAGAGTCTAGAGGAGAAACAAGAACAGTATGGGCTGAATCAGAGAGATAGATATATACCTTTATATAGCCTGGATACACTTATAGTAGTATGGGCTGAATCAGAGAGATAGATATATAACTTTATATAGCCTGGATACACTTATAGTAGTATGGGCTGAATCAGAGAGATAGATATAACTTTATATAGCCTGGATACACTTCTAGTAGTATGGGCTGAATCAGAGAGATAGATATAACTTTATATAGCTTATAGTAATTGCTACGTCTCTGATGAAATATAAAAAAATTGACTTATTCAAGAGATCATATCCTGATTCTCTAACGTGGAGTAGCATCCACAGTCTTTTCAATATATTCTATTTATATATGCAACATTCTGAATGTTTCGCTCTATCAAAAAAACACAGATAGGAGTTTTAGTGAATCCTTCATGTTACAGTCACTAATAAACCATATCTCCATTCCCAAATCAGGCCTGTGTAGGCTCAGGGCACTGACAAACACTGAAGCCAATTCTGGTGTCAGTGTGCTATTGTGGTCCATAGTGACTTATTGGGGACATCGACCTGTTGGAATGATGATGCAATAACATTTACATCCTTAAGGAATACCTGGGATAGGATAAAGTAATCCTTCTACCCCCACTTTCCCCACCCCCCAAAAAAAGTTGTGTAAAGTGGTTGTCCCACTGGCTATCATAAGGTGAATGCACCAATTTGTAAGTCGCTCTGGATAAGAGCGTCTGCTAAATGACGTAAATGTAAATTTGACACTCTTATCCACAGCGACTTACAGGTGCCTTGCTCAGGGGCACAGATTTCTCACCCAGTTGGCTTGGGGATTCGAACCAGCGACCTTTCGGTTACTGGCCCATCGCTCTTAAACAACAGGCTACCTACCGCCACAGAACACATCTTGTCTAACCTCCATTCAGACTGTTGCTCCACTATCGTCTCCCCCCTCTCACCATCCCTCGCTCCTCCCCCCTCTCTTCTATCCCTCTCTCTATCCCCCTCCACACTCATTATCCCTCACCCCTCTCCCCTCATTGTCCCTCTCTCCCCTCATTATCTCTCTCTCCCCTCATTGTCCCGCTCTCCCCTCTCATTACCCCTCTCCCCTCTCATTATCCCTCTCCCCTCTCATTATCCCTCTCCCCTCTCATTATCCCTCTCTCCCCTCATTATCCCCTCTCCCCATCCCTCTCCCCTCTCATTAGCCCTCTCATTATCCCCCCTCATTATCCCTCTCCCCTCTCATTATCCCTCTCCCCCTCTCATTATCCCTCTCTCCCCTCATTATCCCTTCTCCCCTCATTATCCCCTCTCCCCATCCCTCTCCCCTCTCATTATCCCCCCTCATTATCCCTCTCCCCTCTCATTATCCCCCCTCTCATTATCCCTCATTATCCCTCCCCCCTCTCATTATCCCCCTCATTATCCCCCTCATTATCCCTTCTCCCCTCATTATCCCCCCTCTCCCCTCTCATTATCCCCCCTCTCCCCTCTCATTATCCCCCTCTCCCCTCTCATTATCCCTCTCCCCTCTCATTACCCCTCATTACCCCTCCCCCCTCTCATTACCCCTCTCATTATCCCTCTCCCCTCTCATTATCCCTCTCCCCCCTCATTATCCCTCTCCCCTCTCATTATCCCTCTCCCCCTCATTATCCCTCTCCCCCCTCATTATCCCTCTCATTAGCCTTCTCCCCTCTCATTATCCCTCTCCCCCCTCTCATTAGCCCTCTCATTAGCCTTCTCCCCTCTCATTATCCCTCTCCCCCCTCTCATTAGCCCTCTCATTAGCCCCCTCATTATCCCTCTCCCCCCTCTCATTAGCCCTCTCATTAGCCCTCTCATTAGCCCCCTCATTATCCCTCTCCCCCCTCTCATTAGCCCTCTCATTAGCCCTCTCATTAGCCCTCTCCCCCATCTCACTATGTCCCTTCACTCCCCCCCCTCCTCACCTGAGTCGCTCTCTGAGATGGCCCCTGTGTTATTGCTGTTGGGTGTGAGTCCTCTGTCTCGGTGGGGGAGGGAGCACTGGGAGGTGGTGAGCCTGTGGTTCAGCTCCCCTCTGGGGGGATCCTGGCCTTCCCCGGACCTCCAGCCACCCCCAGTCCCCGGCAGAACACACAGACTCCGGCTCTTCAACAGGCCCTCCATGTATGGAGAGCACATTAGAGTGGACAGCTGAGAGAGAAAAAGAGAGGGATGTGGATTAGAGGAGAGAGAGAGTTACTGTAAGATACAGGGTAAGAGATGAATACATGCACAGAAAATGAGGTATAGAAAAAAAGTTACAGTAAAAACATGAGAGAAAAAAGGAAACAATTTCTGAGCGGCAGAGCTGAGAGGTAACAGAAAAGACAACACAAATAGATAGACAAGGAAAGAGGCAGAGAGATCAGCCACATACACTGAAGAGGATATCAGGGATAGACCCAGAGAGAGACAGAGAGACAGAGAGACAGAGACAGAGACAGAGACAGAGACAGAGACAGAGACAGAGACAGAGACAGAGACAGAGACAGACAGAAGAGAGAGAGAATGATTGGTGTGTGCTCAACTCTCTGTGTGTGTGTGTGTGTGTGTGTGTCTCACCCTAACTGTGTTGACAAGGGCCAGCAGACGGGGGTTGTTCTGCTCCACGGCCTCCAGACACTGGAACATGGCCTTCACATGGGGCTCACTCAGCAGAAAGGCCTCCACTGAGAGAGAGGCAGGCAGAGAGAGAGGCAAAGAGAGAGAGGCAGGCAGGCAGAGAGAGAGAGAGAGAGGCAGGCAGAGAGAGAGAGAGAGAGGCAGGCAGAGAGAGAGAGAGAGGCAGGCAGAGAGAGAGAGAGGCAGGCAGAGAGAGAGAGAGAGAGAGGAAGGCAGAGAGAGAGAGAGAGAGAGTCAAGATAAGATAGGGCAGGATAAAAATCTATAACACTGTCACAGTCGATCAACATCGAAGACCCAGAAGATTGATTACTTTGAAATCTTTCTTTCATCAAATTTCTTTCATCAAATGTCCATTTGCAAATGGTCTTGGTTTGCCACCCCCCACACCCAGTCTCACACCCACTCACACCAAAAAAACACAGCAGATTTTTTGGGGTTCAAATGCCAAATCTGGTTTTGGTTTGGCTCACACTCTTACCGTTGTAGTACTTGCGCGTGTGTCCCTGGTGTTTGAGCAGGGGTCGGAGCTGGGCTGAGAGCAGGTGGACCTGGAGGCTGTGCAGCAGCCAGCGCTCGGCCTTGTAGCCCTCCCCGACACTCTGCAGCCCACTGCTCAGCACGGGCTCCAGCTTACTGAACTACAGGGCCAGAGAGGGGAGGGAGAGAGGTGATGGTAGAGGGAGAGAGTGAGGGGAAGTGATGGAAGTGGAGGATAAGGGTGAGGAAAAATAAAGAGGAAGGCGAATAGATGAGAGGATGGAGGGGAGAAATCAATAGAGAGAGACACACAGAGCGAGAAAAAGACACAGAGAGCATGAGAGAGAACGCGGGAGAGAGAGAAAGGGAGACAGTCATGCCAATAAAGTGAATTGAGAGAGAGAGAGAGAGAGAGAGAGAGAGAGAGAGAGAGAGAGAGAGAGAGAGAGAGAGAGAGAGAGAGAGAGAGAGAGAGAGAGAGAGAGAGAGAGAGAGAAGGAGACAGTCATGCCAATAAAGGGAATTGAGAGAGAGAGAGAGAGAGAGAGAGAGAAGGGAGAGAGAGAACGGGAGAGAGAGAAAGGGAGACAGTCATGCCAATAAAGTGAATTGAGAGAGAGAGAGAGAGAGAGAGAGAGAGAGAGAGAGAGAGAGAGAGAGAGAGAGAAGGGAGAGAGAGAGGGAGACAGTCATGCCAATAAAGTGAATTGAGAGAGAGAGAGAGAGAGAGAGAGAGAGAGAGAGAGAGAGAGAGAGAGAGAGAGAGAAAGGGAGACAGTCATGCCAATAAAGTGAATTGAGAGAGAGAGAGAGAGAGAGAGAGAGAGATAGAGAGAGAGAGAGGGGGAGACAGTCATGCCAATAAAGTGAATTGAGAGAGAGAGAGAGAGAGAGAGAGAGAGAGAGAGAGAGAGAGAGAGAGAGAGAGAGAGAGAGAGAGAGAGAGAGAGCGGGAGAGAGAGAAAGGGAGACAGTCATGCCAATAAAGTGAATTGAGGAGAGAGAGAGAGAGAGAGAGAGAGAGAGAGAGAGAGAGAGAGAGAGAGAGAGAGAGAGAACGCGGGAGAGAGAGAAAGGGAGACAGTCATGCCAATAAAGTGAATAGAGAGAGAGAGAGAGAGAGAGAGAGAGAGAGAGAGAGAGAGAGAGAGAGAGAGAGAGAGAGAGAGAGAGAGAGAGAGAGAGAGGGAGACAGTCATGCCAATAAAGTAAATTGAGAGAGAGAGAGAGAGAGAGAGAGAGAGAGAGAGAGAGAGAACGCGGGAGAGAGAGAAAGGGAGACAGTCATGCCAATAAAGTGAATTGAGAGAGAGAGAGAGAGAGAGAGAGAGAGAGAGAGAGAGAGAGAGAGAGAGAGAGAGAGAGAGAGAGAGAGAGAGAGAAAGGGAGACAGTCATGCCAATGAAGTGAATTGAGAGAGAGAGAAAGAGAGAGAGAGAGAGAGAAAGAGGTGGGGGAGGCCATGAGAGAGAGAGAGAGAGAGAGAGAGAAAGAGAGAGAGAGAGAGAAAGAGGTGGGGGAGGCCATGAGAGAGAGATAGAGAGACAGAGAGAGAGAGAGCGAGAGAGAGAGAGACTCACATCAAAGCTCCGCTCACATGACCATTATATAACAGGTGAACCTGTGGCTGACCCCTCTCTCTCCCCCTCTCCAGCTGTTTGGTATGTAATAGTAGCCTGGTCAGATCTGTTTGTGCCGTCTGCGCTAACGTAACCTGGGCTAGCTGAGATCATTAAGAAAGCGCTGCGAAGATCAGCAGTGTGTGACAAGGGTGTTGATGAAGTATGACCCTAGTGAGAGCACGGAAGTCACTGCGTGTCAGTGTTTACTCATCCACTAAAGCTTTCCCTTGCTTCTTTTTAACTCATTGTCAACCGCAGGCCTATCAGTTCAGGTTTAGCATCAAATTAGCACCGCTACTTATCATTAGGCTACACAATGACTAATCACTGCATTGTTTAAATGACACAACCATAGAGATAAAACAATGGCCAGCGTACCAAATGGCACACTATTCCTTATATAGTGCACTTCATTTGACCTGGGCTCATAAGGCTCTGGTCTAAAGTAGTGCACTAAGTAGGGAATAGGGTGCCATTTGGGACGCACCAAAATGTCTGTGGTCACAATAAACTGTACTGGATCCACCACAATATAATATACATGGGGTGAAATGTCATTGAAAGGAGATGGGCATAAATAACATGGGGGGTAGATTGAGAGAGGACCTGTTCTACATGCGAGGCCAGGTGAGGGCTGATGTAACGGACGCACCACACAAAGGGCCAGTAGTCCTTCTGCTTGTAGTACACCTGCAACACAAAACCAGCGTTTACTACAGTAAAATGGTATTGGTATGGGGCTCATCTTACATTTGGGTTACCAGGACAGGATTTTATTTATTTTTTATGGCAAAACAGATTCTGAGAAAAAGCAGTAGAATTATGATGTGTTCATTCTTTTGCACCCAAAGAAAACACAGGGAAGAAAAGCCTGAACTCCCATTTAGCAGATGCTCTTATCCAGGGCAATAATATGATGCATTAAAATAAAGCGGCTGGAAAAACTGCCAAATAATAATGCCTTGGTTTTTTTTTCCTTCTCAAAAGTACAAATGACAGAGTAGAAGAGTAGTCATTCCCGAGGGCTGACCTGCTCGTGCTTGAGGCCGTGGATGAGGATGTGGTTCATGTCCTTGTGCAGCCGCTGCAAGCCCCCGTAGCGAGACCACACGTTGGGGTTGCTGCTGGACACCAGGCCCTCCACCGTGGTCTTCAGACTGGACAGCAGCTTCCAGTGTTCCCGCCTGGAGAAGGGGAGGGAGCAGGGAGAGAAAGGAGGGGGAGAAAAGAGAGAGAAGTCAGGTACAGGCTTGAATGAACTCGTGCCCCACCCAAACACTCAAGAGCAGACAGTTGAGAGATAAAACGGTTGCATGAAGTGACTGACTGTGAAGAATACACGACCATACAGTAAAATACTGCCATAACAAACAAACTACTGTGCAATGACCCCAAACGAACCATGGTGACTACAAACTACTGGCAGTGCACTGCATTTACAGCGCCCAATAAGATGCATTGTACTAGGCTAAGTAGCTATAGGCTAAGTAGCTATAGTATACTGCGACCATAGACTTGGAGTACGCCTACTGGTTCAACAGAAAAGCCTCCTGGGGAAGTCATTAATACTGAAGTTAGCATAGATTTTATTAGCAAAGGAAGTGTTTCCTAATGGTTGAGGAAGTAGTAGTTGAATGTCTTCAGTACAACATAGTGACTGTGCAGAGCATCTAAGACAGGTGATGTGGGCTATAACTTCCAATGGATATAGGCTAATGATAAACTCTTAAAACAACAGTGTGCAATGACAACATGGGCCAGCATCCCTGTGGAACGCTTTCGACACCTTGTAGAGTCCATGCCCAGTCGAACTGAAACTGTTCTGAGGGCAAAAGAGAGGGCGCAACTCAATATTAGGAAGGTGTTCCTAATGTTTGGTATAATCAGTGTAGATTGTTATTCTGAGTGAGTGAAACACACCAAGACAGTCGTGAAGAGGGCACGACAAAGCCTATTCCCCTTCAGGAGACTGAAAAGATTTGGCATGGGTCCTCAGATCCTCAAAAAGTTCTACAGCTGCACCATCGAGAGCATCCTGACTGGTTGCATCACCGCCTGGTATGGCAACTGCACGGCCTCCAACCACAAGGCACTACATAGGGTAGTGCGTGTGGCCCAGTACATCACTGGGGCCAAGCTTCCTGCCATCCAGGAGGAAGGCCCTAAAAATGGTCAAAGACTCCAACCACCCTAGTCATAGACTGTTCTCTGCTACCGCACGACAAGCGGTACCGGAGCACCAAGTCTAGGTCCAAAAGGCTTCTTAACAGCTTCTACCCCCAAGCCAGAAGAGTCCTGAACAGCTAATCATGGCTACCTGGACTATTTGCATTGTCCCCCCCACGCTGCTGCTACTCTGTTTATTATCTATGCATAGTAACTCTACCCACATGTACATATTACCTCAACTAACCTGTGCCCCCGCACATTGACTCTGTACCGGTACCCCCTGTATATAGCCTCCCTACTGTTATTTTACTGCTGCTCTTTATTTATTTTTATTTGTTATTTTTTACTTATCTATTTTTTACTAAACACTTATTTTTCTTAAAATTGCATTGTTGGTTAAGGGCTTGTATGTAAGCATTTCACTGTAAGGTCTACACCTGTTGTATTCGGCACATGTGAAAAATATTATTTGATTTGAAAAATCTGTCGTTCCACTCCTGAGCAAGGCAGTTAACCCACTGTTCCCCAAGCGCTGATGACGTGGATGTCGATTAAGGCAGCCCCCCGTTCCTCTCTGATTCAGAGGGGTTGGGTTAAATGCGTTAGACACATGTGGCAAATACAAATTTAATTTGATTCGATTTGAATAGAACCGTGCGTTTCCATGGAGAGATCAGGAAAAACAAAAGTTTTGATAAAATCCCTTTGGCGCCGTACTGGATGGCAGCCATTTTGCAAGCTCCTATCCAACTTTTCTATTTTGTGATTCTTTTGGCATTTATACTTTATTTTCATGAAATGTATCTGCCATCATTTCATATAACCGACAATAACCTTTGAACATCAGATCGGCAGTTGCTTACCCAGATTCTGGCTTAAACTTCAACTCATCGCCCTGGGGCTCTTTATGTAACTCCGACCACATTTTCGGGATATCCAAGAGGAAACGCTGGCGTTTGAGGCAGAGGAGGGGGAGTCCTCGGGAGATTAATGCGAAGAGAAAACCAGCCACCTCTTCCCTCGATTATATTGGCCAATGTACAGTCACTTGATAATAAAATGGATGACCTCCAAATCGCGGATTTGCTACCAACGGGACTCTCATAACTGCAATATTCTCTGCTTTTCTGAAACATGGCCTTTGGACAAGATACCCCCCACGCCAATCCAACTCGATGGATTCTCCATTCACCGAGCAGACAGGACAGTAGAGTCAGGGAAATCGAGAGGGGGAGGGATTTGCCTCTTCATCAACAATGTCTCGACCCATTGTCCACCCGTCTTGGAATACCTGAAGGTCAGATGCCGATCCTTCTACCTCCCAAAGGAGTTTTTAGCTGTTATCATGACTGTTGTATACATTCTACCACATAACAAGAAATATAACAAGCTGGCACTTAAACTGTACGAGGCTACAAACAAGCAGGAAAACGTAAATCCGATGGCCGCCTTTCTTTGCACCGGCGATTTTAATTCTGCATCAATAAGATACGTCTCCTTCGCCACTTGGGGCGATAAAGTCCTAGGCCATTGTTACTCTACCCACAAGGCCCTCCCTCGTCCGGCATTCGCCAAATCAGATCATGACTCTGTACTCCTGCTTCCTGTTTACAAGCAGAAGCTCAAAACAGGAAGCACCGGTGACTCGCTTAATTAAGAAATGGTCATCAGAATCAGAGAATATGCTACAGGACCGCTTTGCTTGCGCTAAACTGGAATATGTTCCAAGACTCCACCGAGAACGTCGACGAGCTAACCACCGTCACAGCCTTCATACGGCAATGCATCAGCGCCGTTGTCCCCACAGTGAAGGTTTGCTGCTTCCCCAATGAAAAGCCCTGTATTAACAGCAAGGTTGGCCCTAAACTAAAGGACAGGGCTACCGCACACAGGGCTATCGCAGACAACCCTGGGGCTACGGCTGAGGACAGGAATAAAAAGTCCCGCTACGACCTCCGCAAACGAGCAAAAGGACAATATAGGAATAAGTTGGAATCATATTACGCAGCATGTGGTAGCGGCTACAGTCCATTACAAACTACAAAAAGGAACACCCAGCTATGATCTTCCCAATGATGCCGCTCTTCCAGGCGAACTCAATGCATTTTATGCACACTTCCACAATAACAACACCGTACCGTGCGTGAGGGCCCCTGCCGACCCAGAGGACTGGGTGATCTCACTCTCCGAGGCCGACGTGAGTAACGTTTTAAAATCAGGGGGCCGGACGGTACTCAAGGACGGGGGAACGGACGGTATTCCTGGGCGCGTTCTCAGAGCATGGGCAGATCAGCTGGCAGGAATATTCATGGTAATTTTCAACATCTTGTTCCAGTCTGTAATCCACACGTCTTAAGAGTACCACCATTATTCCTGTTCACACTTCATGATTACATCTGTAATCATGAAGTGCTTTGAAAAGGCTGGTTATGGCACACATCAACTCCATCATCCCAGACCCCACCAATATGCATACCACCCCAACAGATCCATAGATGACGCAATCTCAATTGCACTCCACACTGCCCTCACCCACCGAAATAAGAGGAATACCTACACCAACATGACCAAAAGTATGTGGACACCTACTCGTCGAACATCTCATTCTAAAATAATGGGCATTAATATGGAGTTGGTTCCCCCTTTGCTGCTATAACAACCTCCACTCTTCTGGGAAGGCTTTCCACTATATGTTGGAACATTGCTGCGGTGACTTGCTTCCATTCCAACACAAGCGCATTCGTGAGGTCGGGCACTGATGTTGGGCGATTAGGCCTGGTTCGCAGTCGCCGTTCCAATTCATCCCAAAGGTGTTCTGTCGTAGCCAGGCTCTGTCGTAGCCGGCCGCGACCGGGAGACCCATGGGGCGGCGTACAATTGGCCCAGCGTCGTCCAGGGTAGGGGAGGGAACGGCCGGCAGGGATGTAGCTCAGTTGGTAGAGCATGGTGTTTGCAAGGCCAGGGTTGTGGGTTCGATTCCCACGGGGGGCCAGTATGAAAAGTAAAAAAATAATGTATGCACTCACTAACTGTAAGTCGCTCTGGATAAGAGCATCTGCTAAATGACTAAAATGTAAATGTAAAAATGTGTTCGACGGGGTTGAGGTCAGGGCTCTGTGCAGGCCAATCAAGATCTTCCACACCGATCTCGACAAACCATTTCTGTACGGACCTCGCTTTGTGCACAGGGACATTTTCATGCTGAACCAGAAAAGGGCCTTTCCCAGACTGTTGCCACAACAGTTGAAAGTACAGAATCGTCTAGAATGTCACTGTATGCGGTAACGTTAAGATTCCCCTTCATTGGAGTTAAGGGGTCTGGACCGAAACATGAAACACTGTTATGACGAGTTTCTCTGGTATCTCGTACTTCAGGATGTAAGAGAATAGTTAAACACTTAGATGGAGAGTTTATTCATAGTTATTTAATAGTTACAGTCCTGGATTTGTATGACAAGCGGTACGGGCGTAGCCTATTGTCATCAGAATGACTTACATTTACATTTACATTTTAGTCATTTAGCAGACGCTCTTATCCAGAGCGACTTACTTACATAGAAACATCTCTCAGTTTATATAATGCTTTCTGAGCTACTTCCATACAACAGTTGCCAATCATTATTGAGCGTCACTCATCTCCTACAATAGGATCCCCATACATGGTATCTTGTGGCACCCTAGACAGGCTATTCTATCACGTACTCCTTCTAAGATTAGCACCAGTGGCCCCCAAGCTATCTTGGCACGCAGACCTTCTGGCACCCACCAGTGACAGAAATACTACCTGGAATCTCCTTCTCCTCTCACTCCCATACAGCTCAGGAGATAGACATGAACAAATACTGTATAAAAATATGTTGTTATATCAAACACAGTCCCAGACCATTATTCCTCCTCCACCCAACTTTACAGTTGGCCCTATGCATTCGGGCAGGTAGCGTTCTCCTGGCATCCGCCAAACCCAGAGTCGGCCATCGGACTGCCAGATGGTGAATTGTCATTCATCACTCCAGAGAACGCGTTTCCACTGCTCCAGAGTCCAATGGCGGCGAGCGTTACACCACTCCAGCCGACGCTTGGCATTGCGTCTGGTGATCTTAGGCTTGTGTGCGGCTGCTCAGCCATAGAAACCCATTTCATGAAGCTCCCGACCAACAGTTATTGTGCTGACGTTGCTTCCAGAGGTAGTTTGGAACTCGGTAGTGAGTGTTGCAACCAAGAACAGACAATTTTTACGTGCTTCAGCTGTCTCGTTCTGTGAGCTTGTGTGGCCTACCACTTCGCGTCTGAGCCGTTGTTGCTCCTAGATGTTTCCACTTCACAATAACAGCACTTACAGTTGACCGGGGCAGCTCTAGCACGGCAGTCATTTGACAAACTGACTTGTTGGAAAGCTGGCATCCTATGACGGTGCCATGTTGAAAGTCACTGAGATCTTCAGTTAGGCCATTCTACTGTCAATGTTTGTCTATGGAGATTGCATGGCTGTGTGCTCGATTTTAGATACCTGTCAGCAACAGGTGTGGCTAAAATAGCTGAATCCACTAATTTGAAGGGCTGTCCACATACTTTTGTATATATAGTGTATGTGAGAATGCTGTTAATTGTCTACAGCTCAGCGTTTAACACCATTGTCCCCTCCAAGCTAGTCACCAAACTTAGGACCATGGGACTGAACACCACCCTCTGCAACTGGATCCTGGACTTCCTGACCCCAGGTGGTGAGGATAGGCAACATCACCTCCGCCACGCTGACCTTCAACACGTGGGCCCCACAGGGGTGTGTGCTTACTCCCCTCCTGTACTTCCCTCCTGTACTCCCCTCCTGTACTCCCCTCCTGTACTCCCTGTTCACCCACGACTGCGTGGCCACGCACAGCTCCTACAGCATCATCAAGTTTGCTGATGACATGACGGTGGTAGGCCTGATCACCGGCAACGATGAGACCAGCCTATAGGGAGGAGGTCAGTGACCTGGCAGTGTGGTTCCGGAGCAACAACCTCTATCTCAACATCAGTAAGACCAAGGAGCTGATCGTGGACTACAGGAAACGGGGGGGGTGCAGTGGAGCGGGTCGAGAGCTTCAAGTTCCTCAGTGTCCAAATCACTAAGGACTTAAAATGATCCACTCACACGCGCACAGTGGTGAAGAAGGAGCGACAGCGCCTCTTACCCCTCAGGAGGTTCGAAAAGTTCTACAGCTGCACCATTGAGAGCATCTTGATTGGCTGCATCACTGCTTGGTCTGGCAACAGCACCGCCCTCGATCGCATGGTGCTAGAGGGTAGTGCGGACAGCCCAGTACATCATTGGGGCCGAGCTCCCTGCCATCCAGGACCTCGATATCAGGTGGTGCGAAAGGAAGGCCCCGGAAATCCATCAAAGACACCAGCCACCCAAGCCATAGACTGTTCTCTCTGCTTCCGCACGGCAAAGTCTGACACCAACAGGCTCCTGAACAGCTTCTATCCCCAAGCCATAAGACTCACAGACTATCTGAGTTGACCCTTGTATTTTATTTTTACACTGTCTCTATGCACACTGACACCAACACACACATAATATGCGCATACATTTATACTGACTCTACACACACCCACTCACATACAAGCTGCTGCTACTCTGTTTATCTTATATCCTGTTGCCTAGTCACCTTACCCCTGTACATATCTACCTCCATCACGCCAGTATCCCTGCACATTGTAAATATGGTATTGGAACTGTCCCTGTATATAGCATCTTACATTCTCGTGTTCTTAATCCCATTTCTCGTGTGTTTTTGTTCTACATTATTGTTATTTTTAGTGCTACATTGATGTTGATTACCGCGTTGTTGGGTTTGGAGCTTGCAAGAAAGGCATTTCACTGTATTTGTGCGCGTGACGTTAAAACTTGACACAACAGACTTCCTCCTTTTTCCCTCAAGTCAGCAGCTACTGTAGCTGGACACAAAAACGGACACACACTCTCTCTCTTTACTGTGTTACGTCTACCCCTGAGGCCAGGTTGAACATTTTGGCACTCTTACACCGTTTAAACTGTCAACACCAAACCAAAGTTGAGATGTTCAGATTGCTTGCATTCAGATTAGATTGCTTGTATTGCTTGTATTTTGATACCATTCATACTTTTTGAACTATAATCATTTTAAAATGTTCATAAAAGCTCCATAGGCTTGAATGGGAGGTATTTGGATTCGCCACTGCTCTTACATCGCTTAAGCTATCAACGCCAAACCAACGTTGATTGCATTCAGATTTTTTATACAATTTTTTATTTTACTATAAACATTTAACATTTGCATAACATTTCCAAGCTAGAGACACAAAACCAACTTTCTCATGTTCAGGCTATCCTAACTTCAAATTCTTAAAAAACATTTAATAACTATAACTATTTACACTACCGGTCAAAAGTTTTAGAACACCTACTCATTCAAGTGTTTTTCTTTATTTGTACTATTTTCTACATTGTAGAATAATTGTGAAGACATCAAAACTATGAAATAACACATATGGAATCATGTAGTAACCAAAAAACTGTTAAACAAACCAGCTTCATGAGGTAGTCACCTGGAATGCATTTCAATTAACAGGTGTGCCATCTTGAAAGTTAATTTGTGGAATTTATTTTCTTCTTAATGCGTTTGAGCCAATCAGTTGTGTTGTGACAAGGTAGGGGGGGGTTACAGAAGATAGCCTTATTTGGTAAAAGATCAAGTCCATATAATGGCAAAAATAGCTCAAATAAGCAAAGAGAAACGACAGTCCATCATTACTTTAAGACATGAAGGTCAGTCAATATGGAACATTTCAAGAACTTTAAAAGTTTCTTCAAGTGCAGTCGCAAAAACCATCCCAAAGGTGTTCTGTCGTAGCCAGGCTCTGTCGTAGCCGGCCGCGACCGGGAGACCCATGGGGCGCCGCACAATTGGCCCAGCGTCGTCCAGGGTAGGGGAGGGAATGGCCGGCAGGGATGTAGCTCAGTTGGTAGAGCATGGCGTTTGCAACGCCAGGGTTGTGGGTTTGATTCCCACGGGGGGCCAGTATGAAAAAAAATTCAAAAACTGACACACACTCTCTCTCTCTTTACTGTGTTAAGTCTACCCCTGAGGCCAGGTTGAACATTTTGGCACTCTTACACCGTTTAAACTGTCAACACCAAACCAAAGTTGAGATGTTCAGATTGCTTGCATTCAGATTAGATTGCTTGTATTGCTTGTATTTTGATACCATTTATACTTTTTGAACTATAAATCATTTTAAAATGTTCATAAAAGCTCCATAGGCTTGAATGGGAGGTATTTGGATTCGCCACTGCTCTTACATCCAAATTGGAGATTTGGGTGAGCGATGAGAGTGTGCGTCTGCTAAATGACTAAAATGTAAATGTAAAAATGGGGTGCTTTGCTGGTGACACTGTCAGTGATTTATTTAGAATTCAAGGCACACTTAACCAGCATGGATACCACAGCATTCTGCAGCGATACGCCATCCCATCTGGTTTGGGCTTACTGGGACTATCATTTGTTTTTCAACAGGACAATGACCCAACACACATCCAGGCTGTGTAAGGGCTATTTGACCAAGAAGGAGAGTGATGGAGTGCTGCATCAGATGACCTGGCCTCCACAATCCCCCGACCTCAACCCAATTGAGATGGTTTGGGATGAGTCGGACCGCAAAGCGAAGAAAAAGCAGCCAACAAGTGCTCAGCATATGTGGAAACTCCTTCAAGACTGTTGGAAAAGCATTCCAGGTGAAGCTGGTTGAGAGAATGCCAAGAGAGTGCAAAGCTGTCATCAAGGCAAAGGGTGGGCATTTGAAGAATCTCAAATATAAAATATATTTTGATTTGTTTAACACTTTTTTGGTTACTACATGATTCCATAAGTGTTATTTCAACAGTAACTAGATACACCAAACCAACTTTCACATGTTCAGGCTATCCTGTCTTATCCTATCCAATCAACCGATCAACCGATCAATCTTTCCATATACAGTGAGGGAAAAAAGTATTTGATCCCCTGCTGATTTTGTACGTTTGCCCACCGACAAAGAAATGATCAGTCTATAATTTTAACGGTAGGTTTATTTGAACAGTGAGAGACAGAATAACAACAAAAAAATCCAGAAAAACGCATGTCAAAAATGTTATAAATTGATTTGCATTTTAATGAGGGAAATAAGTATTTGACCCCTCTGCAAAACATGACTTAGTACTTGGTGGCAAAACCCTTGTTGGCAATCACAGGTCAGACGTTTCTTGTAGTTGGCCACCAGGTTTGCAAACATCTCAGGAGGGATTTTGTCCCACTCCTCTTTGCAGATCTTCTCCAAGTCATTAAGGTTTCGAGGCTGACGTTTGGCAACTCGAACATTCAGCTCCCTCCACAGATTTTCTATGGGATTAAGGTCTGGAGACTGGCTAGGCCACTCCAGGACCTTAATGTGCTTCTTCTTGAGCCACTCCTTTGTTGCCTTGGCCATGTGTTTTGGGGTCATTGTCATGCTGGAATACCCATCCACAACCCATTTTCAATGCCCTGGCTGAGGGAAGGAGGTTCTCACCCAAGATTTGACGGTACATGGCCCCGTCCATCGTCCCTTTGATGCGGTGAAGTTGTCCTGTCCCCTTAGCAGAAAAACACCCCCAAAGCATAATGTTTCCACCTCCATATTTGACGGTGGGAAGGTGTTCTTGGGGTCATAGGCAGCATTCCTCCTCCTCCAAACATGGCGAGTTGAGTTGATGACAAAGAGCTCAATTTTGGTCTCATCTGACCACAACACTTTCACCCAGTTCTCCTCTGAATCATTCAGATGTTCATTGGCAAACTTCAGACGGGCCTGTATATGTGCTTTCTTGAGCAGGGGGACCTTGCGGGCGCTGCAGGATTTCAGTCCTTCACGGCGTAGTGTGTTCCCAATTGTTTTCTTGGTGACTATGGTCCCAGCTGCCTTGAGATCATTGACAAGATCCTCCCGTGTAGTTCTGGGCTAATTCCTCACCGTTCTCATGATCATTGCAACTCCACGAGGTGAGATCTTGCATGGAGCCCCAGGCCAAGGGAGATTGACAGTTATTTTGTGTTTCTTCCATTTGCGAATAATCGCACCAACTGTTGTCACCTTCTCACCAAGCTGCTTGGCGATGGTCTTGTAGCCCATTCCAGCCTTGTGTAGTCTACAATCTTGTCCCTGACATCCTTTGAGAGCTCTTTGGTCTTGGCCATGGTGGAGAGTTTGGAATCTGATTGATTGATTGCTTCTGTGGACAGATGTCTTTTATACAGGTAACAAACTGAGATTAGGAGCACTCCCTTTAAGAGTGTGCTCCTAATCTCAGCTCGTTACCTGTATAAAAGACACCTGGGAGCCAGAAATCTTTCTGATTGAGAGGGGGTCAAATACATATTTCCCTAATTAAAATGCAAATCAATTTATAACATTTTTGACATGCGTTTTTCTGGATTTTGTTGTTGTTATTCTGTCTCTCACTGTCCAAATAAACCTACCATTAAAATTATAGACTGATCATGTCTTTGTCAGTGGGCAAACGTACAAAATAAGCAGGGGATCAAATACATTTTATCCCTCACTGTACCTACTTTTTCAACTATAACCAGTCACCACCATTACTACTGCAGTCACTACCACTACTCACTCTGACCCACACACACACTCACTCACTCTGACCCACACACACACTCACTCACTCTGTCCCCACACACACACACACACGCACTCTCACCCACTCACTCTGTCCCCACACACACATACACTCTGTCCCCATACAAACACACACACGCACTCTCACCCACACACTCTGTCCCCACACACATATACACACTGCCCCCACACAAACACACTCTGTCCCCACATAAATACTCTGTCCCCAAACACACATTCTGTTCCCAAACACACACGCTCTCTCCCACACACTCTCTATCCCACACACACACTCCCAAACACACTCTCTCTCCCCCACACACTCGCACTGTCCCACACACAAACACACAAACTCACTCCCCCCCCACACACACTCACTCTGTCCCCATACAAACACACACTCTCCCCCACGCACTCTCCCCCACGCACTCTCCCCCACGCACTCTCCCCCACGCACTCTCCCCCACGCACTCTCCCCCACGCACTCTCCCCCACGCACTCTCCCCCACACACTCTCCCCCACACACTCTCCCCCACACACTCTCCCCCACACACATATACACACTGTCCCCACACAAACACACTCTGTCCCCAAACACACACTCTCTCTCCCACACACACACTCTCTCTCTCCCACACACACACACAAACACAACCTCTTTCCCACACACACACACCCTCTCTCCCCCACACACACACACACCCTCTCTCCCCCACACACACACACCCTCTCTCCCACACACACACACACACCCTCTCACCCACACACACACCCTCTCACCCACACACACACACACCCTCTCACCCACACACACACACACACCCTCTCACCCACACACACACACTCTCTCCCACACACACTCTCTCCCACACACACACACACACTCTCTCCCACACAAACACACTCTGTCCCCAAACACACACTCTCTCTCCCACACACTCTCCCAAACACACTCTCTCCCATACACTCTCTCTCTCCCACACACACACACACACACACACAAACACAACCTCTTTCCCCCACACACACACACACACACACACACACTCTCTCCCACACACACACTATCCCACACACACACACTCTCTCTCTCTCTCTCTCCCACACACACACACACACAAAGTCTCGTACAACTAACCTTGTGGGGACACAAAATTCAGTCACATTCAAAATCCTATTTTCCCTAACCCCCTAGAAATAGCATTTGACCTTGTGGGGACTAACAAAATGTCCCCAGTTAGTACAATTTTTGTTAGTTTACTATTCTTGTGGGGACTTCTGGTCCTCACAAGTATAGTTAAATATCCACACACACACTCTCACGCTCTCTCTCTCCAACACACACTCACTCTCTCCCACACAAAAGGGTAATGAGGAACAATGGAGAACAGAAGGGAGGTTCTAGTAAAATCTCTGCATCTTCGCATGACTCAAATCTGCAGCAAAGTATGAAAGAAATGAGGCCTAAAAACATCCCATTCGGGTTAAATAAAGGGTTTTTTCATTTCAAGGCAGGAGACGCGGTTGAGAGAAATGACTGGTCAGTCTTATGGATGTGAAATTGGCTGTGAGGAGTAAACAAAGTTACATTCATGACCATTACAGGCTCTTTCAGTGTGCCAAGTGAGCAGTCCCTAGTGACGACCATCACGAGTTCAACCACTGACTGCTCTAATCAAATCAACGTCACATTTTAAACCAGAGAAAGGCCAGAACATGGGACACACACATTCTCCCCGTAGCAGGGAGAACGGATAGTTTTACAGCAGGAGGTGGTGTGGTGTGTGTCACTGTTTCATGACTACTGGAGGAGTCGGTCAGTGATTATAGAGTGGTGTCAAGCGGTCACACAGATCAAAGCAAAGGTCAACAACAGGCAGTGACGAGAGGCATGGGTCCCTAGTGCCTACCTACATATCTGTGTAGTTCAATAAAACAAGCTAAGAATTAGGTGTTGTTGTAATTGTAAACAGTTGAGTCAGAGCTGGGTTACGACCTTGTGCATCGTATTCTGTTTAACAGAGTGCAGCCACAATTGACTGATGCATTAACACACACACAAAAAGATCATGTTTGCGCCAATTTCCATGTTGTCTTATAATACACTACATGACCAAAAGTATGTGGACACCTGCTCGACGAACATCTCATTCCAAAATCATGGGCATTAATATGGAGTTGGTCCCCCCTTTGCTGCTATAACAGCCTCCACTCTTCTGGGAAGGCTTTCCACTAGATGTTGGAACATTGCTGCAGGGGACTTGCTTCCATTCAGCCACAAGAGCATTAGTGAGGATGTTGGGAGATTAGGCCTGGCTCGCAGTCAGCGTTCCAATTCATCCCAAAGGTGTTCGATGGGGTTGAGGTCAGGGCTCTGTGCAGGCCAGTCAAGTTATTCCACACCGATCTTGAAAAACCACTTCTGTATGGACCTAGCTTTGTGCACAGGGGCTGAAACAGGAAAGGGCCTTCCCCAAACTGTTGCCACAAAGTTGGAAGTACAGAATAGTCTAGAATGTCATTGTATGCTGAAGCATTAAGATTTCCCTTCACTGGAACTAAGGGGTCCAGCTCAAACCATGAAAAACAGCCCCAGACCATTATTCCTCCTCCACCAAACTTTACAGTTGGCAATATGCATTGGGGGGCAGGTAGCGTTTTCCTGGCAGTGCCAAACCCAGATAGTGAAGCGTGATTCATCACTCTAGAGAACGTGTTTCCACTGCTCCAAAGTCCAATGGCAGCGAGCTTTACATCACTCCAGCCGACGCTTGGCATCGCTCAAGGTGATCTCAGGCTTATGTGCGGCTACTCGGCCATGGAAACCCATTTCATGAAGCTCCCAATGAACAGTTCTTGTGCTGCCGTTGCTTCCAGAGGCAGTTTGGAACTCGGTAGTGAGTGCTCTAGCAGGGCTGAAATGTGACAAACTGACTTGTTGGAAAAATCGCATCCTATGACGGTGCCATGTTGAAAGTCACTGAGCTCTTCAGTAAGGCCATTCTACTGCCAATGTTCGTCTATGGAGATTGCATGGCTGTGTGCTCGATTTTATACACCTGTCAACAATGGGTGTTGCTGAAATAGCCAAATCCACTAATTTGAAGGGGTGTCCACATACTTTTGTATATATAGTGTAGCATAGTGCATTACATACAATAAGGTCTGTCTGTTGTGGAAAGCGAGAAAAGGATTGTTTTGATTGGCAGTTAATACAACATGGGTAACTATGTTGTTGCTGAAGTGCATTTCCTCAGGACTGAGCCTCTTCCCAAAACTTAACAGAGGTGGCTTATTGCTAACACCCTGGCCTTAGAACACCGCAGAAAAGTGGTGTTAGTTAGCTGTCAAGTTACATAAACTGATAATTTATTGACTGCAATATCCCTGCATCATACATAGATAATCCTGCAGAGTAAATCCCAGTCAATCAAATAGCAAAGGCTTACGTATGACCTTAGCCAGCTAGCTAGGCGCCTGTCTTGCAAACACAAATAATGATTAATGAACCCCGGCAATGTGAACTCTATAAATAGCTACCCCTTGTGTACGCACCTGTAAAACTGGAATTTGCCATACCCCAAAAAATTGCCCGTTCCTTCCAGAGTTTGCAATTTAACTAGCTATTTAGCTAACGTTAGCTGCCTAGTTAGTTTAGCGTCATCTAGCTAATGCCAACTAGCTAACTAGTTAGCAAATATATATTTCTGAAGCATTATTGGATATGCCATGGTACTGAGGACAACATTTGAAATTCTATTTCAAATTTGTTTTTATTCGTAAACATCCAAAATGTAGTCAACGAGCTAGTCGGCTAAGCTAATGTTAGCTAGCAAGCATAAACGTGTAATCTTGGTTAGCTAGCTAGCTTGGTTAGCCGACTCCCCACCCAGTCCCTCACCTGCGTTCTTCGGCTTCATCCTCCGACATATTCTCAATTTCCTCGAAGCATGCAAATTCCCTGGAAGCAATGGGGAAACTGAATACGGTATCAGCTTCCCCCCAAGTCCCCTTCCAGTTGGCACAAGTCACCGGCCACTTACAGTCGGTGGTTTAAAATTAGCTCGTCGCATTTACTTCGGCTAGGAGTGTGACTGTGGTCCAACATAAACGCTGTCAGTGTCAGAATCGCAGGTCTAAACAGTAGGACAGTCCTAACTAAACACAAACACACAACCGCATGACTTCAGTGGGCGGGGTTCATGTTTCAAAGGCTCCTACTCCAACTATTTGACACAGGTTGGTTTTTAAGTGATATATTGACATGTATTTTGCTAGAGCTATTTATTGCAAAATAGCTTCATGCTTCATGCTGATCTTATCTGTGAGTTATTCTAATGAACATGACTGCACATTTGCTACCTTACTCAATTATCCTCTATTCTCTGTTGAATCAAGTCTGGGACATTAAATGTCAAGTTTTACATTATTATTTGTAGCTGGTGGGGGATGAATTAATGACTTTTCTAGAAAATTCCAGAACAGCCCAGAACCTCACGTTTTCATACATATCTAGCAGAGACAGTATATATATATATATATATATATATATATATATATAGGCCTAGAACTCTACTTTTCATACAAAGCCTGCTAATATATTGACAATGCTTCCACCTGCTGGTCCTGAAGGGTTCTCTCTCTTTCTCGCTCTCTCACTCTCTCTATCATTCTCTCTCTCACACACACAAACACACACACACACAAACACACACACACACACACACACACACACAGAAAAAAATCCTTCCGTATTTCGCAAGCTTTTCATCCTTGTACCATGTGTGAACTTTAGTCACGGTTACTAGTCGGTTACCACCTGGTACTCAACCCTGCACCTTAGAGACTGCTGCCCGATGTACATAGTCATTGAACGCTGGTCACTTTAATAATGTTTACATACTGTTTTACCCACTTCATATGTATATACTGTATTCTAGTAAAGGCTCATCCTATATAACTACTGCTGTACACACCTTTTCTATTCATATACTGTCCATAATGTCTATACACACCATCATATACATACATTATTATATTGCGGACTCTGACATTCCTCGTTTAATATTGCTATATTTCTTAATTCCTTTATTTTAATTTTTTGGATTTGTATGTATTGTTTTGTATTGTTAGGTATTACTGCACTGTTGTAGCTAGGAACATACGCATTTTGCTACACCCGTGATAACATCTGCAAAATATGTGTGCGCGTCCAATACAATTTGATTTGATTTGAAAAGCTATTGTTACTTTGTAAGGGCCCCTGGCACTGTGTGCCCATCGCTTGTTGCATGCTCTGCTCAATAAACTGTTGATGTGCGCACCACACACACACGCGCATGGGCACACACACACACAAAGATTATGTCTAGGAACAAACGCATAAGGAGAGGATTTGACGTCTTTACCTACAGGGGATTGCGTCTCTCGTCACTGGTCAGTAGTGTAGCGATCCTCGCTATACAAACCAGGTTACAATTTCCCACCAAGTGGGTTAATCCTACTGGCGCAATGCGTAGGGTGTTGGCTTTTCACGCCGGAGACCTGGGTTTGCTGCACCCGCCGTTCGCTACATTATTTTCAATAAAGAAGAAAGGGCTATTAGTGTTATGTATCATATTCCTCCAGTAACTCTTGTTCTGAGTATTCATTCAGTAAGTTTATTTTGAGAAACTTTGTGACTTTCTAAAGACCATAGACAGAAACACATACGAAGATACTCATGTGGTGGCAACATCTATCTTTGATAACCCCTTTATCTAGGGAAAAGTTCATGGATTTGTGTCAATGTTTTACAAGGTTCCCACATGATGGCGCTATCTAGTCACGGCTCAATAAACGGGTCTATGCAGAGAGAGCGGTTGCTGTTGAGGCAGGTTTGGAAAAGGGAAGGTTTGGGTTAAACGTCTTCCACATTTAACCCAAATCCTCTGAATCAGGCCTATTCAAGTATGTGCATGTAATGAACAGTAATGTCTTTGAGAAGCCGGTTTCTCCACTGAAAGTGTGCCTCAGTCACGGGCCTGTAAACACAAAGCGTCTTAAGAGTAGAAGTGCTGATCTAGAATCAGCTTTGCCTTATTACATTATAATGATCCTAGATCAGCACTCTTATGCTGAGGTGCTGAATGAACACGGTCCCAGGACTACATGCTTATTCTGTGTCCTGTCATCCACTCAGACATGATCAAGGCCCCACATCTTGAGGCGTTATGGACTACTGAGTGATGTAAGACTGTGTCATTGATTGACAGCAAGTGATTTACACAAGATTCACAGACACATCCATGACCGTGTGAATGGTCACGTACTGGAATAATTACTGCATCAGACTTCCTTACTCTGTTGCTGCCAAGACAATTTGTCATATCGTTTTCGTAATACTATATTGTACCTAATGGTATCATTTGGCATCAGAATCACCTTTATTCACCAAATACATTTGCATGTACAGGAATTTGACTCTGTGAAATGGTGTCGCCACTATAAACAGAATATACAGACAGATGTTAAACAGGATATACAGCCAGATGTTAAACAGGATATACAGACAGACTATAAACAGGATATACAGACAGACTATAAACAGGATATACAGACAGACTATAAACAGGATATACAGCCAGATGTTAAACTGGATATACAGACAGACTATAAACAGGATATACAGCCAGACTATAAACAGGATATACAGCCAGACAGTAAACAGGATATACAGCCAGACTATAACAGGATATATAGACAGACTGTAAACAGGATATACAGCCAGACTATAAACAGGATATACAGCCAGATGTTAAACAGGATATACAGCCAGACAATAAACAGGATATACAGCCAGATGTTAAACAGGATATACAGCCAGACAATAAACAGGATATACAGACAGACTATAAACAGGATATACAGCCAGACTATAAACAGGATATACAGCCAGACTATAAACAGGATATACAGCCAGATGTTAAACAGGATATACAGCCAGACAATAAACAGGATATACAGACAGACTATAAACAGGATATACAGCCAGACTATAAACAGGATATACACCTAGACTATAAACAGGATATACAGCCAGACTATAAACAGGATATACAGCCAGACTATAAACAGGATATACAGACAACGTAATTAGCACAAGTCCACATGCGGTATGTACACCGTGAACACCGTAGCTGAGAACTATAGGTTAAGGCTAAAGACACTAAGCTACATTGTAAATTATATATACAGTTGAAGTTTCCATACGCTCTTATCCAGAGCGACTTACATGAGCAATTAGAGTTAAGTGCCTTGCTCAAGGGCACATCGACAGATTTTTCACCTTGTTGACTCGGGGATTAGAACCAGCAACCTTTCGGTTACTGGCACAACGCTCTTAACCACTAAGCTACCTGTCGCCCAATTAATTTAAACTCAGTTTTTCACAATTCCTGACATTTAATCCTAGTAAAAAGTCCCTGTTTTAGGTCAGTTAATTTTAAGAATGTGAAATGTCAGAATAATAGTAGAGATAATTATTTCTTTCAGCTTTTATTTCTTTTATCACATTCCCAGTGGGTCAGAAGTTTACATACACTCAATTAGTATTTGGTAGCATTGCCTTTAAATTGTTTAACTTGGGTCAATGTCACGACTTCCTCCGAAGCTGCCTCCTCTCCTGGTTCGGGCAGGCTTCGGCGTTCGTCGTCACCGGCCTTCTAGCCACTGCCGCTCCTCATCTCATCATTCCATTTGTTTTGTCTTGCTTATTACACACACCTGGTTCAGATCCCCTCATTAGTACGTGTATACGTGTTCCCTCTGCCACCTTGTCCTTGTGGGTGATTGTTTATTGTGAGGAGTAGCAGCTCGGTTGAGCTCTGTGTATTTTGTATTGCCGGGGTATATTTTCCCCGTGTGCCTGTTTGGTTTCAGTGCGCCTGTTTTGCGCACTGGACTGGTTGACGCTATTCTGCGTAACGCTGTATTACAGAATAAACCCTGTATTCTGTAATTTACCCTCCTGCACCTGACTCCTTCAAATCACGCATCACAGTCAAACGTTTCGGGTAGCCTTCCACAAGCTTCTCACAATAAGTTGGGTGAATTTTGGCCCATTCCTCCTGACAGAGCTGGTGTAACTGAGTCAGGTTTGTAGGCCTCCTTGCTCGCACACGCTTTTTCAGTTCTGCCCACACATTTTCTATAGGATTGAGGTCAGGGCTTTGTGATGGCCACTCCAATACCTTGACTTTGTTGTCCTTAGGCCATTTTGCCACAACTTTGGAAGTATGCATGGGGTCATTGTCCATTTGGAAGACCCATTTGCGACCAAGCTTTAACTTCCTGACTGATGTCTTGAGATGTTGCTTCAATATATCCACATAATTTTCCTTCCGCCATCTAATTTGTGAAGTGCACCAGTCCCTCCTGCAGCAAAGCACCCCCACAGCATGATGCTGCCACCCCCGTGCTTCACGGTTGGGATGGTGTTCTTTGGCTTGCAAGCACCCCCTTTTTCCTCCAAACATAACGGTGGTCTTTATGGCCAAACAGTTATATTTTTGTTTCATCAGACCAGAGGACATTTCTCCAAAAAGTCAGATCTTTGTCCCCATGTGCAGTTGCAAACCATAGTCTGGCTTTTTTATGGCGGTTTTGGAGCAGTGGCTTCTTCCTTGCTGAGCGGCCTTTCAGGTTATGTCGATATAGGACTTGTTTTACTGTGGATATAGATACTTTTGTACCTGTTTCCTCCAGCATCTTCACAAGGTCCTTTGCTGTTGTTCTGGGATTGATTTGCACTTTTCGCACCAAAGTACGTTAATCTCTAGAAGACAGAACGCGTCTCCTTCCTGAGCGGTATTACGGCTGCGTGGTCCCATGGTGTTTATACTTGCGTACTATTGTTTGTACAGATGAACGTGGTATCTTCAGGCGTTTGGAAATTGCTCCCAAGGATGAACCAGACGTGGAGGTCTACAATATTTCTTCTGAGGTCTTGGCTGATTTCTTTTGATTTTCCCATGATGTCAAGCAAAGAGGCACTGAGTTTGAAGGTAGGCCTTGAAATATATCCACAGGTACACCTCCAATTGACTCAAATGATGTCAATTATCCTATCAGAAGCTTCTAAACCCATGACATCATTTTCTGGAATTTTCCAAGCTGTTTAAAGGCACAGTCAACTTAGTGTATATAAACTTCTGACTCACTGGAATTGTGATACAGTGAATTATAAGTTAATCTGTCTATAAACAATTTTTGGAAAAATTACTTGTGTCATGCACAAAGTAGATGTCCTAACCGACTTGGCAAAACTATAGTTTGTTAACAAGAAATTTGTGGAGTGGTTGAAAAACGAGTTTTAATGACTCCAACCTAAATGTATGTAAACTTCCGACTTCAACTGTAAATAACAACAATTTAACAGGATGATGTGCAATGGGGAAAATATACAGTGCCTTCAGAATGTATTCATACCCCTTGACTTATTCCACATTTTGTTGTATTACAGCCTGAATTCAAAATGAATAAAAACATATAGATATTCTCACCCATCTACACACAATACCCCATAATAACAAAGTGAAAACATGTTTTTAGACATTTTAGCAAATGTATTGAAAATGAAATACAGAAATATCTCATTTACATACTAGAAGTATTCACTCCCCTTTGCTACGACACTCCAAATTGTCCTCAGGTGCATCCAATTTCCATTGATCATCCTTGAGATGTCACTACACCTGTTTATATAAAAGGTCCCACAGATGACAGTGCATGTCAGAACAGAAACTGTACCATGAAGTTCAAGGAACTGACCATAGATCTCAGAGATAGAATTGTGATGAGGCATATACGTATCTGGGGAAGGGTATAAAACAATTTCTAGGGTGTTGAAAGTTTCCAAGAGCACAGTGGTCTCCATCATTGGGAAATGGAAAAAATATTAAACTACCCAGACTGCCGTCCGACTAAACTGAGCAACCTGGCAAGAAGGACCTTGGTCAGGGAGGTGACCAAGAACCCAATGACCACTCTGACAGAACTACAGAATTCCTTGGCTGAGATGGGAGAACCTGCCAGAAGGATAACAGTCTCTACAGCACTTCACCAATCTTTATGGGAGAGTGGCCAGATGGAAGCCACTCCTGAGAAAAAGGCACATGACAGCAAGCCTGGAGTTTTCAAAAAAGCACGTGAAAGACTCTGAGAGCATGAGGCAAAAGATGCAGTGGTCTGATGAGACAAAAATGTAACTATTTGGCCTGAATGCAAAGCGCTATGTCTGTAGAAAACCAGGCACAGCTCATCACCCGTATAACACCATCCCTACCATGAAGCATGGTGGTGGCAGCATCATGCTACGGGGATGCTTTTCGGCGGCAGGCACTGGGAGACTGGTAAGGATAGAGGGAACAATGAATGGAGCCAAATACAGGCAAATCCTTGATGAAAACCTGCTTCAGAGTGCAAACTACCTTTACGTTCCAACAGGACAATGACCCCAAGCATACAGTGGGAGTTTCCCCAAACATATGGAAGAAGGTAGTCTGGTCAGATGAGACTAAAATTTAGCTTTTTGGCCATCAAGGAAAACGCTATGTCTGGCGCAAACCCAACACCTCTCATCACCCCGAGAACACCATCCCCACAGTGAAATATGGTGGTGGCAGCATCATGCTGTGGGGATGTTTGTCATCGGCAGGGACTGGGAAACTGGTCAGAATTGAAGGAATGATGGATGGCGCTAAATACAGGGAAATTCTTGAGGGAAACCTGTTTAAGTCTTCCAGAGATTTGAGACTGGGATGGAGGTTCACCTTCCAACAGGACAATGACACTAAGCATACTGCTAAAGCAACACTCGAGTGGTTTAAGGGGAAACATTTAAATGTCTTGGAATGGCCTAGTCAAAGCTCAGACCTCAATCCAATTGGTGGACTTAAAGATTGCTGTACACCAGTGGAACCCATCCAACTTGAAGGAGCTGGAAAAGTTTTCCCTTGAAGAATGTGAAAAAATCCCAGTGGCTATCTTATAGAGACATACCCCAAGAGACTTGCAGCTGTAATTGCTGCAAAAGGTGGCTCTACAAAGTATTGACTTTGGGGGGGTAAATAGTTATGCACGCTCAAGTTTTCTGTTTTTTTGTCTTATTTGTTGTTTGTTTCGCACACAAAAAATATTTTGCATCTTCAAAGTGGTAGGCATGTTGTGTAAATCAAATGATACAAACCCCCCAAAAAATCCATTTTAATTCCAGGTTGTAAGGCCAAGGGGGGTGAATACTTTCGTAAGCCACTGTACCTACCCAAGATGACTCAAAGCTGTAATCGACGCCAAAGTTGCTTCTACAAAGTATTGATTCACGGGTGTGAATTCTTATGTAAATTCGATATTTCTGTGTTTATTTTTAATACATTTGCTAGAATTTCTAAAAACATGTTTTCACTTTCTCATTATGGGGCATTGGTTCAGGATGTAACAAAACCAAATGTGGAGTAAGTCAATAGGTGTCAATACTTTCTGAAGACACTGTATATGTAGAGTCAGGTGTATAGGAGTATGTGCAAAGAGTAACATGCAGTTCTAGGATGATAGTTCAGGATGCATAGACCATGAATTAGAAGATCATCCTGGACCAGGTGGCCAGTTGGTGAGAGCCACGGCGCGGGGGACTGAAGCTGTTCAGGTGGCGGGAGGTTTTGGTCGTGATTGACCTGAACTGTCCGTTTGCCAGAGTCTTTGGAAGATAGGGTGTCCGGGGGTGGAAGGGGTCGGTGATGATCTTTCCTGCACGCTTCCTTGCCCTGGAGTCATACAGGACCTCGATGGATGGCAGATGGCAGCCGATGACCCTCTAAGTAGAACGGACAATCCGTTGCAGTTTGCCCTTGGACCGGGCAGACGCATTCCCGAATCAAACAGTGATCGAGGAGGTGAAGATGGACTCGACGATGGTTGAGTAGAATAGAATCAGTATTGTCTGTGAGAGCTTCTGATTTAACTAGCATTTATTTAGAAATCCCAGAGTACAATGGTCATTACATTGTTACTACCTAAACGTTGGGAGTTTAGTTTCTTTGGGATGCATTGAAACAAGCAACACACTGTAGGCAAATATCTAACTTGGTTGTAGGCTACCATTTGGTACCAGGAAATACCATGTTGAAATCTTTGAAGTACGTATGATACAGTTAGGTACACATTACCACAGAATTTCTTAGGAAATACTAAGGAAATACCAGCTAGCTATAATAACTCATCACGCCCATTCAGTGATGTTCTTACTGTGGAATGCAGTGTTTGGTTTTCGCCAGGCATAATGAAACCCATTTCGTCCAAAAAGTTGACTCAAGTTTGCCAAAAAGCACCTGGATGATCATCAAGAATCTTGGAAGAACGTTCTATGTACAGATGATTCAAAAGTATAACTCAAAAGTATAACTTTTTGGACGACATGGTTCCAGCAATGCCTGGCGAAAACCAAACTCTGCATTCCACAGTAAGAACATCATACCAAAGGTCAAGCATGGTGGTGGTGGTGTGATGGCTTGGGGATGCTTTGCTGCCTCAGGACCTGGACGACTTGCCTTAATTGAAGGAACCATGAATTCTGCTCTGTATCAGAGAATTCTACAGGAGAATGTCAGACCATCCGTCTGTGAGCTGAAGCTGAAGCGCAGCTGGGTCATGCAGCAAGACAATGATCCAAAACACACAATCAAGTCTACATGAATATTGCTAAAAAGCAACAAATTTGAAGTTTTGGAATGGCCTAGTCAAAGTCCAGACCTAATCCCAATTGAGATGTTGTGGCAGGATTTGAAACGAGCAGTTTATGCTTGAAAAACCACACGTCACTGAGTTAAAGCAGTTCTGCATGGAAGAGTGGGCCAAAATTCCTCCACAGCGACGTGAGAGACTGATCAACAACTACAGGAAGCATTTGGTTGGAGTCATTGCAGCTAAAGGTGGCACAACCCAGTTATTGAGTGTAAGGGGACAAATACTTTTTCACACAGGGGAATTGGGTGTTGCATAACTTTGTTTATGAAATAAATGAAATAAATATGTAATTGTTGTGTTATTTGTTCACATATGTTCCCTTTATCTAATATTAGGTTTTGGTTGAAGATCTGATAACATTCAGTATCACAAATATGCAAAAGTTGAGAAAATTAGAAATGGGGCAAATCAGGTATTAGCCCTCTGGGAAGATATACTATATATAACAAAGTATGTGGACACCCCTTCAAATTAGTGGATTTGCCTATTTAAGCCACGCCCGTTGCTGACAGGTGTATAGAATCGAGCACACTGCCATGCAATCTCCATAGACAAACATTGGCAGTAGAACAGCCTTACTGAAGAGCTCAGTGACTTTCAACGTGACACCGTCATAGGATCCCACCTTTCCAACAAATCAGTTCATCACATTTCTGCCCTGCTAGAGCTGCCCCGGTCAACTGTAAGTGCTGTTATTGTGAAGTGGAAACGTCTAGGAGCAACAACGGCTCAACCGCAAAATGGTAGGCCACACAAACTAAAAGAAATGGTGCGCCGAGTGCTGAAGCGCATAAAAATCGTCTGTCCTCGGTTGCAACACTCACTACCCGAGTTCCAAACTGCCTCTGGAAGCAACGGCAGCACAAGAACTGTTCGTCGGGAGCTTCATGAAATGGGTTCCATGGCCGAGCAGCCACACATAAGCCTAAGATCACCATGAGCAATGCCAAGCGTTGGCTGGAGTGATGTAAAGCTCGCTGCCATTGGACTCTGGAGCAGAGGAATCACGCTTCACTATCTGGCAGTCCGACGGACAAATCTTGGTTTGGCGGATGCCAGAACGCTACCTGCCCGAATGCATAGTGCCAACTGTAAAGTTTGGTGGAGGAGGAATAATGGTCTGTGTCTGTTTTTCATGGTTCGGGCTAGGCCCTTTAATTCCAGTGAAGGGAAATCTTAATGCTACAGCATCCAATGACATTTTAGATGATTCTGTGCTTCCAGCTTTGTGGCAACAGTTTGGGGAAGGCCCTTTCCTGTTTCATTATGACAATAACCCCGTGCACAAAGCGAGGTCCATGCAGAAATGGTTTGTCGAGATCGGTGTGGAAGAACTTGACTGGCCTGCAGAGCCCTGACCTCAACCCCATCGAACACCTTTGGGATGAACTGGAACGCCGACTATGAGCCAGGCCTAATCTCCCAACATCAGTGCCCGACCTCACTAATGCTCTTGTGGCTGAATGGAAGCAAGTCCCCGCAGCAATGTTCCAACATCTAGTGGAAAGCCTTCCCAGAAGAGTGGTCGCTGTTATAGTAGCAAAGGGGGGACCAACTCCATATCGTTGCCTATGATTTTGGAATGAGATGTTCAACGAGCAGGTGTCCACATACTTTTGGTCATGTAGTGTACATTGGAAGCAGGCATTAACCCTCCGGGCAATTTCCTATTCAGCTTTTAGCTCGAACCAGCTTAGTCAGTCTAGGCTGATCATTAGTCATTCATTGTAAGATGACACACAAACACACAAACTGCACTGGGCGAGACATTGACATTCTTAATAAAACAGTAATTTATTTTTTTTACTGAAAACTGAAACCGTCAGAACAGCACATTACAAGGGCATTGTTAAGATATTTTCTCCAAGGCTCAGTGATAATCACGTTCATACAGTACACCTGGCATGTGCACAGCATCTCCTTCAAACAAAAAAATAAAAAACCCAACTGAAGGTGAAATCTAAATTCATCCCGCTAAAGATGACCGATTGTACAATTATAAGCCACAAAGAATAAACCAGGTCGCCGACAACCGGCGATGGTGCAGGAGGCACAAAATACATCTAACACAGATAGGACATACCATAATACGCTCATACAAGAATTTACTGGGTTCAAGCTAGAGTTGTGAAATGTGTACAAAGTTTTCCGTTAAGTTTGAACGTTTTTTTATTGAAGTACGGATTGGAACACTACAATCAGAATGTAAATGTTTGCATTCATCAAATACATTAAAATGTAACAAAACTTTGTCTGCATATGACATTTTAAAGAAAACACTGTTTACATGAACAAAAAGATGGGTCAAACTTCATTTTCTGCTAATGTGAGCATCGGACTCTCCCTTCCTCTTAATCCCTCATTCTGTCTCTCTCCCCTCAATCTCTCAGATCGCTCCTTTACCCATCGCTCAGACTGAATGACTAACTACATGTTACATTAAGAGTGTTGGATAAAAACATGAGGTAAGAAAGTGGTTTGATTATAGATCATGCAGAACATGCTAAACAGCATCCCAAAAAAAACATTTGATGTGAAGGAGGAAGTAAAAAATAAAAAATAAAAAAAAATACATAGAAGTGTGCATTAAAAAATAAAAATAAAAATATAGGAATTACACAGCTTTGTGTCTTTGGTTACAAAAGTAAGTTGAACAATTTCACAGCTTTTTTTTTTTTTTTTACCCCCAGCTCAGAAATTAAATATGCGCAATATAATTTTCTAAAAGGTTGGGGAAGTATGGCAATTTTTACATTTTTTTCAAAAAAGAAACTATAGCAAAGGAAATGAACAGTGTTCTTCATCAAAATATAACCACCGAAAATTCATTGAAGAATATATATTTGAAGAACTGGTTTTCACCTGTACAAACCCTCTATGCTCTCAATACTTTACACGCTCTACAAAATGTACATTCAACCTGGATTTCATCTCATTTAAACGAACTGCCTTTTAGTGTTAGCGGTGCTATTGCCTATACGGAACTACTTTTTGCATTAGACTACCAACTGAATGCCTGACCGATAATCTAACATACCAGAAACTTGTTTTTGTTTTTTTTTATAATATAAGTATTTCTGTGACATTGTTCATTTACATTATGAAAATAGCAGCCCCGAAATAAATAAATGCAAACAGTAAAACTGAACTAATGAAGGTATTATTTTTTTTTACTTGGGTCAAAGTGTGGTGGCTCTGGGAAAACTAGTCTCGCTCGCTCTTCTCACCGTGAGAGACCCATTCCTCCTATGGTGGGGTGAATCCTCTTCTCACCGTGAGAGACCCATTCCTCCTATGGTGGGGTGAATCCTCTTCTCACCGTGAGAGACCCCTTCCTCCTATGGTGGGGTGAATCCTCTTCTCACCGTGAGAGACCCATTCCTCCTATGGTGGGGTGAATCCTCTTCTCACCGTGAGAGACCCATTCCTCCTATGGTGGGGTGAATCCTCTTCTCACCGTGAGAGACCCATTCCTCCTATGGTGGGGTGAATCCTCTTCTCACCGTGAGAGACCCATTCCTCCTATGGTGGGGTGAATCCTCTTCTCCACCTCAGTCTCTTTGTTTCTCTCATTCCCCTGCTCTTTTCCACTCGCCACCAACAGCCCATAGTTTTTGGGCCCTTTGGACCACCACCAGATATCCTGCCACCATGCAGCCCATCACTTCTCTCCCCTGCGTGGGGCGCAGCCTGCACCGTACTCCTCCATTGGCCAGCTCCCTTTCGACTTAACGCGGGGACGCCCGGCCAAAAGAACGCTTTCACAGGATGATGATTGTCTAATACAGGGGAAGCAGCAGCACACTGCAGCACGGCTCTTAACGCCACTCAAAGACAATGGCGGCAAACAAAGGTCAATTTTGCTTGTTTTTGCTTCTCAAAAAAAACATAATCAAGTGTTGATTATGTTATGGTTGGTTAGTTGGGGTCTCCTCATCGCGTATTTCGGGGAGGTGTGTTACGGAGGCAGGGGATCATGCCGAGGTGACGTTGGGCTGCTGGGGCAGGCTGAGAGCCTGAGCTGCACCCTCCAAGTGGGGTTTGGTGTTATTGGTGGGGGGTAGCTGCTGAGGCGGGGAGATGCTGCCGGCCGGGCTGATTTGGGTGGACGACAGCTGGGTGAGCTGGTCAGTGTTGGCCAGGGACTTGAGCACAGCGTTCTCCCGCTCCAGCTGAGAGTTCCTCTCATACAGCTCCTTGATCTGCTCCTTCAGCACCTCCACCTCCTCCCTCACCGCATACATCAGGTGGCTCTTCACTAGGTCCTGAGAGAGAGAGAGAGAGGGCGAGAGAGAGAGAGAGAGGCGTGCGTTAGTACAACAACTCAGGGCCATATAACACTGCACACTACAGAGATGTGAGGGGTTATGTCAGAGGGCTAGCAAGACAGCAATACTACCATGTCATATGTTACTCATAGGCTTTAACACTGACTTCAGGTCAAAATCATGTACTTCAACTTTTCAATATGTTAGTAGAGCCTAGCTAAAGGGTAGAAAATGTAGAACCAGAGATACACTCACCATTGCTTGCTCGATCTTGTTATCGATGGCTACAACACTGGCTCCAGAAGAACTGTGGAGAAAGAGTCAGAGAGAAAATAATGTTAATACACCGAAGGAATGAGGAAAAGGCCCCCCGAATTGAAGAGAATCATCAAACCTCTATTACACATTCCAATGTATGTTTCTGTTTTCCATGATGACTGCCACCAGTCAAGCCTAAGCATGACGTCATATCCCCTTTACTTTGGAGCAGAACTGAACTTATTTTCCAAGGTAGGCACCAATCATCATTAGGACGGTACAGTGTATTCAATATTATAGAAGAACTTAGCAAAAGTCATCTGTTCGCCCATTCAGCAGAATGCAGGGACCCATGCAGCGGAATGCAGGGACTTATGCACAATCCTGTGTAACACCACATTTGACAGTCTGCTTTTCCAGCATGTAGAAGAATGCTGCCTGCCTCTTAATACTGTTAAAAAAAAAAAAAAAGCCTAAATGCATTTGGGATTTAGGCTAGTTTAACATTTAAAAGGGGGTTTAAGCAGCACAGATGTTTTGGGGATTAGGTTTATAGCACAGAATCCAGTGGTGAAAGGGGTTCATGCAAAATGCCTTCCACCCCCTGGGAGCTCCATTGTGTGGAAAGTCATCGTTTCATGATACAGTGCACTTTCAATAGGCCCAGAGCCAACGTGAGCCGCACACGACGCATTTCAGCTGCACATTTACTCCAATATGATATCTAATCAAGTGCAAACAAAACCTAAAGGACAAGGGAATAAGCAAATTCGCATAAAATTGTTATACTGTGGAAGATAAAATGCGTGGTCACTGCATTCCAGCGACAGAATTACATGCCATACAAAACAGAACGGACCAACAACCGATCCCATTATTATTTGAAAACAATATTATTACCGTTTATTATGCAGATCATATGTAAAATGGGATAATCTCACAAAAGGAGCATCTCATTTTGATGCATGAGTAAAAGCTGCGCATTGCTCACAACCACACATGGAAAAACGAGGAAAGAAATATTCAAAACACCATCCTCTAAATAATTATTACTCATGTCAGATGTAATACTATAGAGACAGAGAGAGATCATGTTTTGGCACGCTTTGTCGACATCGGTTTGAGGATAGTATTTGTTGCAATATTTTGTTGTCTAGGCGACACGTAGCCTACAGTCGAATACACAGCATATGGTGTACCCTTTTATGGTGGTTCCCACCAGCTCTCCTCCCTTACTCTGTTTAGCGCATTACCCTTATAGAAAATACATTATACTCACCTCGATCAGACCCCAACGTCTCGTTGACATTAAATAATCTCACAAATCGCAATTTAATGCCCAAAATGTGTTTTTTTTATCCCTTTACCAACGCGCGGTCGATGCCTCTCGTGCACTGACTACACCGCCCCGCAAAGCTCCGACTGAACAAAGGGGCTTGCGCGCAACACGCCGCTAGAAGGTGCACTGGCAAGACAACACACTGTCCAGGTGTGTAATTGTGTGATTTAATCTTTTACTGATCATACAGAATAAATTAAATGGTATTCTTCCTCCATTTGCCCGGGTTAAGTGAAACTATACGGCCCATGCTGTTCTGCTCCAAAGACAGTGGAAGTTTTACGTTTCCTCGCTTTTACTTCAAACATGAACAGGATACAGAACATTAATTTGCTGATCAATGTACATATGTATCAAATGTCCCTTTACAATTCGGACTTAGAGCGCATCGTCGGCGTGTGATAGTGTCTACAGGTGGTAAACGCTTGTGTGAGAGTCCCCATGTAGCTCAGTTGGTAGAGCATGGCGCTTGCAACGCCAGGGTTGTGGGTTCGTTTCCCACGGGGGGCCAGTATGAAAATGTATGCACTAACTGTAAGTCGCTCTGGATAAGAGCGTCTGCTAAATGACTTAAAATGTAAATGTAAGGTAGAGAGTGTGTCTGTGTGGGAATATCACTCAGCTGTTGCCTAAAATTATGCTGGCGCGCAATTTAACTTACAATTCGCAAAACAGTTGATAAGATCATTTTCAATTAGGTCCTGAGTATTCCATAAATGTCGTAGGCTCCTCCATTCAATGTAAACACAAAGCATCGATCAATCGTCGACGCCCATTGTACCCCCACAACTATGTAGGCTACGTGCCTCGCTGCAGCTCAGCAAGGCGATGAGTGGACGTGCAGAGAGGGCGCACTGTACCACCAAGACTATGTAGGCTACATGACTTGCAGCTCAACAAGGCGACGTGAGGACGTACAGAGAGAGACAGTCACAACTGCCCAGTCAAAACACCACGTTGAAGTTACTGATTCTACAAAGTAGCCAAAGCGCTTAAATCACTGCGGCTACAAAGTTGATACAATTGGTAACAATACCGTGGAGATATTCTCAATGGGACACTGGCACACTATGTTCTTCTAACTGATAATGGATATAGAGCAAGAGCACAAGCAAGTTGATAAAATACCACAAAAAAACAACATTGATATAAATCCTGCATTGATGATGCGTCTTCATACAGTAGCAAAGACAGCTACAGGATGATGAGGGAATACAGCATGTCCAAATACTCAAGACTATTACCTGCATCGTGCTCTGTAAGTAACCACACGTCCTGAATTTGTGGGTGAGGATCCTGGCGAGCAGTGAAGACTGTAGCTCATTTCGCAGCGCATGACTCCCAAAAGTTCCCAAAACACACAACTCTCAGAAAAGTAAAAAGAAGAGCCCACGGTATCTCTCTGACTCGTAGGTATCAGTGTTTTGATGGGAGTGCGTGTATCCAGTCTTTAAAAGCCTTTCACGTCACGTGGACTTGCTTGGGAGAATGTTAGGGGAGGAGTTTGGTGGGCTCTACATTCTAATTTGTCTACTTAGTGACAGGCTTATATAATCATATTTCCTTTAAATTCGCTGCTGCCAAATGTAATGTACCACCCTGCATGTGTAAACCACACCTTTAACAATCTAAGTTTACTCATACATCTCTCAAGTCTGCACACGTTTAATTATTCTTTGATTTCTATCAAGCCCAAATTATGGCACTTACTTTTGAATAACTATGGTTATTGAATATCGATATGGTATTTCAGGGTGATACTATTTTCAGGTTGTGTGGGCCTGATAATTACCTTTGTCTAAACTTAACTTAAACCCCCCCAAACCATACCATCTTCAGATTATTAAAATACTGTCAGACTGATTTGTAATAGACTGTCATAGCCCAAATTAAAAAAGTAAACTTTGACAGTTGATTACTTAACTTTTTTCTTTTTTTACATGGTGGGGGTCTCAGATTTTTTAAAATATAAAAATGGGAACAGTTTGGGAACCCCTGAATTAAACAAATAAAATATCCAACTTAACTTTCCTCATGTCACCAAGGTCCTTACTGTGCAGTATTCTGTGGCAGAGTTTCAAAACGCAAACATCCAACTATCAAAAGCGGGTATCAATAGATGGAATTTTTTTGAAACTATGGATCGTTTGACCCTTTGACCTTTTCCAGCGTCTCTACTCAACAGTGGACAATTGGGGAGACATTATTCCTGCTGCGATTACCTACTTTCAAAATGTTGTTATAGTGGCTATGCATACTACAGCTACACAGGCCAGGGACTGAGGGGAATGCGATGCCAACAGGTCCACGATAACATGCGAGACAGCTAAATTAAGTGACCGGAGTTGATTGAAATCCGATAAACAAGGCGAGAACAGCACATTCTTTCCCCTTTGAACCGACCAATTAACACATCCAGGACAAAGGAGGTGACAGAATGCCCAACGACTGAGTACGGAATGTGTTTATCCATTACAAAACACAGAGCCAGCAGTCGGCAATGTTCTGCTGTGTCACTGACCAATAAGAGCCGGGGAAGGATGATGGCAGGGAGGGGTTAAAAGGAGGACAGACACTGGCAGCCAAATCTAAAGGAAAACAAGGTGGCCTGTACATTTTGTTGACGGAGGGGACCTATGGGCCGTTTATATAAGAGAGAACACAACACCAGGCATTCCAGTCGCCCCCAGACCCCCAACACAACGCCCCCGCGACGCAAACCCAAACATCCAAGTCACCTCACTCCCGACGGGACACCGGCAGAACCAAAACACCCCACATTCGGGTCAGGGGTGCTGACCGGATACCAGGGACACAAAAACATAGAGAACACGTGCTTTCAGAGATGAAAAATCTAATTCGTTCTTCATCAGGGGACAGATGCACAGGCACACTTCGCCCTGCAAACCCATACAAAACACCCCACCAGGAGGCAGCAGCTGTACAAATCATACTTCAACCCCTCAGCCAATGGATCTCAAACTATGGAGAGAGGCGTGCGGGGGGGGGTCTCAAATAGCCGCCTATCCCTTTTAATAGCTGCCACACGTTTCAGCAAATAAACGCCCGTTTCAAATAAACACCGGGTCTAAAATGAATTGTTTACGAGTGAACTTCAAAGTGAGTAATGTAAAGATTGCGCAACAGAAGACAAAGAATAACACCATTGCCTTGGATGAAACAGCAGTGTGGTTTGACATGGTCAGCTCAACAAGCAACAAGATCTCACTTCAGTATTCAACGTTTGTCCAGGGGGATAAACATCTATAGGTGAAGTAAAAGTAAAGTTGTTAAAAACAGAAAAGCACTTCACGGTGAAGCATAACATTTTTTACGGTTAAGTTGCACCTAGTGGACGGTATTAAAGGCATCATCCAATGTCCTGGGGATGAGGGACAAACACTGAATACTGAAGTGATCGCGTTGCAACTACGATACAAGGCAAAACAAGTGAGAGAATAGAGCTGAACCAGATGTCAGCAGAGTTATCAGCCATTATCCTCACCTAAACCAGATGTCAGGAGAGTTATCAGCAATTATCCTCACCTAAACCAGATGTCAGGAGAGTTATCAGCCATTATCTCACCTAAACCAGATGTCAGCAGAGTTATCAGCAATTATCTCACCTAAACCAGATGTCAGGAGAGTTATCAGCCATTATCTCACCTAAACCAGATGTCAGGAGAGTTATCAGCCATTATCTCACCTAAACCAGATGTCAGGAGAGTTATCAGCCATTATCTCACCTAAACCAGATGTCAGGAGAGTTATCAGCCATTATCTCACCTAAACCAGATGTCAGGAGAGTTATCAGCCATTATCTCACCTAAACCAGATGTCAGGAGAGTTATCAGCAATTATCTCACCTAAACCAGATGTCAGGAGAGTTATCAGCCATTATCTCACCTAAACCAGATGTCAGGAGAGTTATCAGCCATTATCTCACCTAAACCAGATGTCAGGAGAGTTAACAGCCATTATCTCACCTAAACCAGATGATGTCAGCAGAGTTATCAGCCATTATCTCACCTAAACCAGATGATGTCAGCAGAGTTATCAGCCACGATCCTCATCTAAATCAATGTCAACAAACGACTTCAGTTGATTATGAACTAGGTCAAACAGAACAGAAGCCCAGTTGATCAGGTACGTTATGTTAAATAGACCATTCATGTCTTGGCAGTTGTTCACCCAAGACCAGAAGACTAAAGGGATAATGGTCCTGCATGGTAAATGTAAAACATCAAGAAAGACAAAAAAAAATGCTTATAAACCAGCTTTGCTCCTCCACTGTCTTAAATGGTGCCCATTATCAAAGTATAGAGCCCAGTATAAACATGCCCAGAGGGGGGTCTCTATGGGTACTGTGAGGGCTATTGGGTTAATGTTTACCTTTTCAATCAGATAGGGAGCCATGGGGAACATATAGAGCCTATTCAGATTGAAGAGAGTTGAAGCAGAGGCATCGCAAAGAACTTTCAATTTACACAATACGTACATAAACATTTCAATTTACATTAGAAACGGGAATGTCATGTACCGAGAGAGGGTTTGGGGGGCTTGAAGTGACGTATGCACGCTTATCACCTTGAACAGCCACATGACCTGGAAGGCGTATAAACTCACTGGTATTTTGTTTACCTTCAATTCTACATGGCAATCTCCAGGGAACAAGTGCTGCTTCTGGTATAAATGTTGACATGCCTGTTTGGTAGGGTTTTAAAATGCATCGTGACAATGACACATATGGTCCATACGGAGACCGGTACGTGCAATTTTAACAGACCGAAGACAAGAAGCTTTGAGAAGGCTAACTTTAGCATTAGCTACTGCCACAGGACGTGGGAACACAGTAATCACTGGTGGGGAAACATTGTTGGAAACTTCACCGAAGTGGACTGGGTGAAATCTGACTTTTAACACTATAGAGTTGCAGCCACTTGTTGAGCGCACCGACACTCGCTTGAGAGTCACGGTACCAGTGAGGAAACGTGTTGCTATTGCGGTGTGGTGGCTGGCTACAGGTGCGTCTGTTCTACCCTTCAAGAAGTACACTACATTACCAAAAGTATGTGGGCACCTGCTCGTCGAATATCTAATTCCAAAATCATGGGCATTAATATGGAGTTGGTCCCCCCTTTGCTGCTATAACAGCCTCCACTCTTCTGGGAAGGCTTTCCACTAGATGTTGGAACATTGCTGCAGGGGACTTGCTTCCATTCAGCCACAACAGCATTAGTGAGGTCAGGCACTGATGTTGGGAGATTAGGCCTGGCTCGCAGTCTGCTTTCCAATTCATTCCAAAGGTGTTCGATGGGGTTGAGGTCAGGGCTCTGTGCAGGCCAATCGAGTTCTTCGACACCGATCTCGACAAACAATTTCTGTATGGACCTCGCTTTGTGCATGGAGGCATTGTCATGCTGAAACAGGAAAGGGCCTTACCCAAACTGTTGCCACAAATTTGGAAGCACAGAATCGTCTGGAATGTCATTGTATACTGTAGCATTAATATTTCCCTTCACTGGAACTAAGGGGCCTAGCCGGAACCATGAAAAACAGCCCCAGACCATTATTCCTCCTCCACCAAACTTTACAGTTGGCACTATGCAGTCGGGCAGGCAGCGTTCATCTGGCATCTGCCAAACCCAGATTCACTCTAGCCGACGCTTGGCAATGCGCATGGTGATCTTAGGCTTGTGTGCGGCTGCTCGGCCATGGAAACCCATTTCATGAAGCTCCCGACGAACAGTTATTGTGCCGACGTTGCTTTCAGAGGCAGTTTGGAACTCGGTGAGTGTTGCAAGCGAGGACAGACGATTTCTACGCTCTTCAGCACTCGGCGGTCCTGTTCTGTGAGCTTGTGTAGCCTACCACTTCGCGGCTGAGCCGTTGTTGCTCCTAGACGTTTCCACTTCACAATAACAGCATTTACAGTTGACCCGGGGCAGCTCTAGCAGGGCAAACATTTGACGAACTGACTTGTTGCAAAGGTGGCATCCTATGACGGTGCCACGTTGAAAGTCAGTAAGGACATTCTACTGCCAATGTTTGTCTATGGAGGCTGTGTGGCTGTGTGTTCGATTTTATACACCAGTCAGCAACGGGCGTGGCTGAAATAGCCAAATCCACTAATTTGAAGGGGTGTCCAAATACTTTTGTATATATAATGTATGCTTTGCAATTGAGCTCAGGTTGATGGATAACTGGAGATAGACGGAGGGACACAGTCAGGGGATTCAGGCAACTTGATCTTGGATTCCCTCAATGTCTAGGTACCATTTACCCATCATAAGCCCACCACTCGACAGTCACACAGACCACTTCAATCGGAAGGGATGGCATTAGATTATTCAACAAGGGGTCGACGACCACCACTCAAGGTAAAAACTTGTTAGTTGAAGGCCAAGCAACATTAATAGTACATAGCAGAAAAAATATGGAATGTCTTACAACGCTGCCTTTGGCGACTCAAAAGAGCACTGGACAATGGCAAACGTGCAAAAAGATGGCAGAATCCAGATATATGACGTAATCGTTTTAGCACTATTCATAGTTTTTAAACTATGACGCAGACATCGTTCAATGCGGCAATAAATCAACCCAATATACTTTTTTTTTTTTTTTTCATCTTGGAGCAAGAATGTGCATCATGTGTACTGTGCCAATTACGATACAAAAAAAGAGTAACGAGAGCAATGTGCAATACGGCAAACGAGGACACTTGTGGTAAGTGCATGGGGGCCGCCATCTTTATGCACCTCTGCTATTAAGGAGCTTGATATTTAATCAATGTTAACTCATAACTATTAGCTATAATGTAATGTCAATGCTGTGTGACTGTTTAAAAAAAAATACTTTCTAATACAGGTTCATGGACATCAATGTGGGATAGCCAGGGAGTGTACACAATGCTAAAGTGCAAAGCCATTTCAAGATGCTGAGAGTGGAGCTCTTCTGCCAGACGTAGGTCTCTTTTACTTAGATTAACTCAAAAGTGCTGTACAGTCAATAGCAGTTCCCGGTTAGCCTAATCGATTACACATTGTCAAGATCTCAACTTCTGTGTTTTCTGGAACATGAATGAGCCACGGTGTTCCAGTCCCTCACGGCGTTCCAGTCCCTCACGGCGTTCCAGTCCCTCACGGCGTTCCAGTCCCTCACGGCGTTCCAGTCCCTCACGGCGTTCCAGTCCCTCACGGCGTTCCAGTCCCTCACGGCGTTCCAGTCCCTCACGGCGTTCCAGTCCCTCACGGCGTTCCAGTCCCTCACGGCGTTCCAGTCCCTCACGGCGTTCCAGTCCCTCTGGGTATTCTGGTTGATCCAGCATACCCGCTGCTTCCATGGCTGATGAAGTCCTATCCCGGGCACAAGACTCAGTACCAGGATGACTGTGGAGTGTGCCTTCGGCCGACTGAAGGAAAGGTGGCGGTGTCTACTGAAACGGATGGACATCCACATAAGCAAGGTGTCACCCTGTTGTGTCCTTCACAATCTATACGAAAGGAACAACAAGGCCTATGAATGGGACTAGCTTCCAATGCTCAGCAGCCCGTGCACCATCCGGGAGCTGGGTCCGACGCCAGACCCAAAGCTGCAAGGGACGCAATAAAGAGAATGCTTGCTGAACGGCAAAATATAATATTGTGCAAATCAAAGTAATAGCAAACTGAAACCAAACTAATGTAAAAAGTAAAAGGGTCAATTTAAAAGAACATGTATAAAATAAAATAAAACTTGTTGCAAAATATACACTATAAATCAAAGTAATATCAAAAAAGTATATAAAAAAGGTTTAAAAAGATGCACTACGCAGAAATCGCGTCGCCATTTCCTGCTTGCTCAAATTCAAATAGTTTGCCTAATTTCAGTTTATGTGACAAAACAAGCAAGTACAGTGTAGAGAATCATTGTACCATCTAAACCGCTGTGAAATATATTTTCCATCACCATAGATATTGTATTTTGAGCTGTTTGAAGCTGGTGTACACAACAGAAAGTAAAAAGACGCAAAAACAAAACTTAACGGGAAGCATAGAAATAGCGCACATAGAACAGATATACCATGACAGATCTATAACAAGTACGTAACCAAAATCTTCAAGTTCAAAGGCATTGTGGTGTCGTCTATACAGGGTAATTATTATCTGTAGCTCAGCTGGTAGAGCACGGCGCTTGTAACGCCAAGGTAGTGGGTTCGATCCCCGGGACCACCCATACACAAAAAAATTTATGCACGCATGACTGTAAGTCGCTTTGGATAAAAGCGTCTGCTAAATGGCATATTATATTATATTATATATTATTATATATTATAATCAAAAAGAGACCCATTGTGTGTTTGGTGCGCAAAACCAGCTGATCCAGATAGGTAAAAAAATAAAAAATAAAATGGGTCCACACTAAAAGATGTCGCATAGAGCTTACTACTTAATTTTTTATATTTTATTTTTTATGTATTACGAGAACAACATGCACAGACGTTTCAGCTTTCGCTTTCTTCAGTGTGGGAAACTACAGCCAATAATAACCGTTGTTTCCCTGGCTGGATTGTCATAAGTCAATGTGGCGTCACCAACCAAACATCAAGTACAATAAAATGTTATACTGTCCTACACCTGCAAGGGATCTTTTGCTGGCCCGAGGAGGGCTCCCCGAGCCAAGATATGAGTTGGTTAGACTTGGGAGGGAAACCAGGGGCAGACTGCTCAGAGTTGGGGCTACTGAAGGGCCAAGGGCTGGGGCTACTGACACGCTTAAACTCAAATTAAAACTACGCTATTGCGTTAGGCATGCAAATCATTCCTACTTAAAAATTATATAATAATTTGACTGTAAATTGGAGTACAGTGTTACATCCTAGAGCAGCTACTGCTGGGCCCAGGGCTGGTGTTGCTGAATGGCTTTTCGTCAGTCTGTGTGGGACAGAGTGATAAACTAAGTTACCAAACAGGATACATTCGTTATCAACAGTGACTTTTGTTAGCAAGCAGCTAGCAGTCAACAATGTAAAGTAGTGGTGAAATAACTATACGGCAACTAGCTCGTAGTCATTACAAGCATTTGGGTGAGAGTGATAAGCAAAGTTTACAAACAGGCTAGCAACATTCGCTAACGTTATGAACAGTGAGTTTTGTTAGCAGCCAGCTAGCAGACAACAACGTGAAGTAGTGATACTTTTGATTCATATAACTTATAACTAGCTAGCCGGCTGGGTAATACATTAGGACATATCAGTGTCCGGACGTCTTTTCTTAGCTACAAATAAAAAGTACTTGCCTTTATTTTTCTCTTCATCCGCTGCAGTTACCCTGGACTCAATAACACGGAGGCAGGTCGTGTGCCGAGGAATTCGTCCAATTCCCTATAGAACGGAAAGGCCTCTACGCCACTACCACCACCACTCAGTCCATTTTCGTCTTTGGTCCGGTGATACGCATATTTCATGTCTTAGATTTTTGTCTGGCACTGCTTCCACGAACGATGGTGGCCATGTTCAAGCAACAAGGTAGACAAGGTAGGTTTCTGTAACACTGCAACAACCTCGCTAGAATCTGATCGCTTGACCAAATTGTGGAGATCAAAAGCTTTGTCTCCGCAGTGTACCAGGTCCGTGCACTCTCATTTCACTACTGGTGTTGTCGATATCGATATACGGATACGTACAAACAGCATGCAGAGCATAGGGATTTCTCTCTGTCCGTTTGACCTCTGAACCTAGACCTCGTACGTCACCGCTCACGTGACTACAATACACATTGGCCAATACATTTCTCTTCACACAGCGATGCTCGGAGGGGGTGTGAATCTCAAGCAAGGCTCGCAGCCTCCATAAAGTCGCGTAGAAGACGTGACAAGTTTGCAAGTTTACATTACAGTAAAAAGGTCTAGCTGAGGGTATTTTCTCAAAACCTCTCTCTTGTAGCGTGAAGACCTTCTAAGTAAGGAGCCCAGTATAAACCTGGTCTATTGGGCTAATATTTAGCCAGGGGGAACATTAACATACAGGGCCCACACTGATCTGCAGGGGCTCTGGGGGTTGCCCTGAAAATAGTGTTTCTGTACCAATGTTATTTTTTACTCCTTATGAAATGCCTATGTTATATATTTTGACTGCTTCCCTAGGTGCCCTGATTCTGTAGACTGTTATAGATGCGCTTTGCACCACTGCAATTCAAACCCTGCTTCTATACATTAGGTTCAAGCTTGTTTTTGAGTCTCTTGAATTGGTATGGGTCAGATCCTACTAATATTCATACTCCGGTATAGTCAGCATTGGGTTGGGGGATCAACTTAACCCTTGCACTCTACTTTGACAGTAGGGTTGCAAAAAAATAACTTTCCCAAAATTCTCTGGATTTGTAGAAATCCTGGTTGGAGGATTTCTGGAATAAACAGGGAATAAGTTGACGGAATCCTCCAACCTGGAATCCTTCAACTGGGGTTTCTAAAAAAAAAAAAAAAAAAGGGAATTTTGCAACCCTATTTGATTGTAAGATGCTCTTTAGTTGGATTTGAAGGGAACGCAATGAGCAACTGGGTTGAGCCGGTGGGTTGGTTGGGTTTGTTATGATACCCGTTTCATGTGAGTAGGGGGACAGATTCTGGGAACCTGAGAACGAACACACACACACACACGAGGCGGAGGTCGGCCAAAAGACTGACTTGACACCCGGACAGCACAGCACAGAAAATACTCCACACACTAGAGTGCCACAGGAAAGGGCTGTCCCAGACTAATGTCGTCTGTTCTTTTGACCAATCGATTGGTCAACATTTTAAAAACGTGTATATTTCCATATATAGACACACCCTATGTATTTTAAATCAAATCAACTATATGCACTGAGCTTGGCTGATGTTTTAAGTGCACAGTTTTCTGAAATAATTAAGACACACAAATGACTCCACTCAAAATGTATTTGACTGTGCCGGGCCAGGCTCAGCCGTGCTGTGCTAAAAAATGTTTTACAGCTTGTGCCTGTGTGACAAGCACCCGTCGTCTTTCTCAACTCCCTGCTGCAGGGACCACCAGAAAACATCAACAGTGTTTATTGCGCAGTTGAAGCTGCAACATAATTACAGCCATTTCTAACTGAAAAGTTCCGAAATCCTCAATTTGTTTAGGAAAAACATTCCCTATTCTCTCAACCTTTGCTCTCTTTACATGACATGGCTTCATCACATGCACGTGACCAATGGGGCCTGACCTATAGCCTATCATAATCACATCATTAAATTGGTTATAACAAACTCTGAACACCGCAACACGTCAGAAAAATTACGTGAAGGACGTGAAAAACAAACTCAAAACGGGGGAATGTTTACTGGTTGCTGAGGAGGTAAAGGGGAATGTTTACTGGTTGCTGAGGAGGGGAACAGGAAGTCAGATGTGTGGAAGAAATTTGACTAGTTGTGGAAAATACTGGAGATCAAGAAAAAAGAGGAAGGTAAGGAGAGAGAGCTTTGTGTGACAAACAGGTGCTTCCAGGTCATATTATGTGTGACAAACAGGTGCTTCCAGGTCATATTATGTGTAACAAACAGGTGCTTCCAGGTCATATTATGTGTGACAAACAGGTGCTTCCAGGTCATATTATGTGTGACAAACAGGTGCTTCCAGGTCATATTATGTGTAACAAACAGGTGCTTCCAGGTCATATTATGTGTGACAAACAGGTGCTTCCAGGTCATATTATGTGTAACAAACAGGTGCTCTTGGATTACAATTAAAAACAGCTGATTTTGCTTCTTAACACTGCTCGCTTGACCCAGAACTCTATTAGGAATGTTCAAATCTGACTTCTCTATGTGGCCGTCTATGGAAACTGTCTTTCTGGCCCGAGCGTTAGTTAAACTGCAGTACCAAAGAAAATAAAAAAATAACTGTAGGAGCAGCCAAAACCGTGCTTCTAGATCGGAACCCTGGTCCCTTGATCTCAAGTCATGCCATAATTCCAAGGAAGATGACAATTGAAGGATGTGGGATCTGGATGAACGGGTTCCTCTGAACAACCATTTTTCTGAGGTTGCATTGTTAGGATGTAATCTACTGTAAATGGAGATTGGTTGACAAAAAAAGAAACAGAGAGAGAAAGAGCCTCAAACGCCCCATGCCTGTACATAATCAGATCACTGGCCCATGCTATTTTCCAATGCAAAATCAGAGTTATGAGCATTGTCCCTCCCAAGGCTTTCCTGTAAACAGGCCTTAATAGAAACCTGATGCCGGCCAGCTCGTTCACTGTCCTGTTGCATAATCCTTGGGCGGGTACACACACACACACACACACAGCTGCTCTGTCTGCAGATGTCCCAGCATGCATGCTGCGCTGTGAGCTTATAGGTTGTTCTCCTTCAGACACACGTCCTCCTCCTGGCAGGCGGGCTGGAATGAGCACAAGTGTGTGTGTGTGTGTGTGTGTGTGTGTGTGTGTGTGTGTGTGTGAGAGTGGCAAGAGTGGGGAGAGGTATACAGAATTGTAGATGTTTTGGATGTGAGTGACGAGAGAGTTTGCTCCACACACACACACACACACACACACACACACACACACAAGCACGTTAGACCCTACTAAAGTCTGCCGGGAGCTATGTTAGTCTAACATTGTCCTTTAAAATAACTTGTTAAATGGAGGAGAATCCTGGCTTGCCAAGGAGCGAGTGTTAACCCCCTGGGGACATGAAACGGTAAATCTCCCCCAAGTCGTAAAGCAAAAGATCAGCGTGCCTGGCTTGTGTCATATCTATCAGGCCTCGTAGAGAAGAGATTTGAGATTTTGCCTGCAGTGGAGGCACCATGTAATCCCCTCAAAATGATGTACTTACGTGTGCTCCTTAATAAGATGCTTAGACAAGGACAGTGAAATTAATTGTAGTTTGGGAGGCCTCCCTATAGGAAATACACTGCGGCCTGTTAGTAATTATACTCTGGGGGGGGGTAATAGGCCAATCTTCAAATTTACTTCAGGAGTAGTAAGGAGGAGGGGGTATCGGTTGAAAATGAAATCTGAACAACAACCTTATTTCATCGTCGTTGTCGGGACAGAAAACATCATCAATGTACGAGCAACACCTTAAAAGGGATATGTCACCCAAATTAGAAAATGACATTGTTTCCTTACTCTGTAAGCAGTCTATGGACAAGGTATGGCGGCAATCCATGCTTTGGTTTAGTTTCCATGGCACGGTTTCCGAATGCTAACGTCTTAGCATAAGTGGCTCAGATCCCATTCAAGTCATGGTACCGATATGAGCATTTTTCACGCGTCATGCTCAAATCATCTATACGTGACTTTGTAGAGCTTCACAATACATTTGAGATACTTTGGTATGACTTGGACATGATGCGAGAAAATTGCTAATATCGGTACCATGAGTTAAACAGAATTTGTGCCATAAATGCTCAAATGTTAGCATTTAGAAACAGTGCCAGGGAAACTAAACCAAAAGCATGGATTACTGTTAACATTGATATCAGCAAACCTCTCGCCCACACGAAACCATACATGCAGTCTGCCCGGTACAGTTGAAACCAGGATTCATCCTTGAAGAGCACACTTCTCCAGCGTGCAAGTGGCCATCGAAGGTGAGGATTTTCCAACTGACGTCGGGTTACAACGCCAAACTGCAGTCAGTTCAAGACCCTGGTGAGGACAACGAGCACGCAGATGAGCTTCCCTGAGACGGTTTCTGACAGATTGTGCAGAAATTCTGCGAATGTGCAAACCCACAGTTTCATCAGCTGTCCGGGTGGCTGGTCTCAGACAATCCCGCAGGTTAAGAAGCCGGATGTGGAGGTCCTGGGCTGGCGTGGTTACACGTGGTCTGCGGTTGTGAGGCCGGTTAGACGTACTGCCAAATTCTCTAAAACGATGTTGGAGGCGGTTTATGGTAGCGAAATTAACATTTAATTCTCTGGCAAGAGCTCTGGTGGACATTCCTGCAGTCCGCATGCTAATTGCACACTCCCTCAAAACTTGAGACATCTGTGGCAGATGTGTTGTGTGACAAAACTGCACATTTTAGAGTGGCCTTTTATTGTCCCCAGCACAAGGTGCACCTGTGTAATGATCATGCTGTTTAATCAGCTTCTTGATATGCCAAACATGTCAGTTGGATGGATTATCTTGGCAAATGAGAAATGCTCACTAACAGGGATGTAAAAAAAATTGTGCACAAAATCTGAGAGAAATAAGCTTTTTGTGCGTATGGAAAATCAGGACTCTTATTTCAGCTCATGAAACATGGGACCAAGACTTTACATGTTGCGTTTATATTTTTGTTCAGTGTAAATGGTCTATCTGGATAGTGTCCTAGCTACTACATTTACATTACATTTCCGTCATTTAGCAGACGCTCTTATCCAGAGCAATTAGGGTTAAGTGCCTTGCTTAAGGGCACATCGACAGATTTTTCACCTAGTCGGCTCGGGGATTAGAACCAGTGACCTTTCGGTTACTGGCACAACGCTCTTAACCACTAAGCTACCTGCCGCCCACTAAAGCGGACTCCACGATCTTGTAGGGCACTAACGAGGTGCATCGATAACAATTCAGTCTGCTTTCCCACGATCAAGTTTACCTCTGTCGCTCTTGATAATATAATGTTTTTTTCCAGCCATAAATATGGGCCACATACCTGATCTACATCAAATCACCCTCTATACCAGACTGGCATGAGATATGTGCACTCTACTATAAATCTGTCTAATTTTATAGCCCATAATCATAAAGTATTTTATTCAGGGCTATGGGCAGTAAAAAAAAAAAAAAAAAAAGAATGCATCTGCTACTTTAGTTTGGGTCCAAGTTCATTTTTGGTGCTGCCACCTTTTACAATGATCCCATTCAGCACGCCAACCGGTAGCTTTCCTGGAATGTTTACAAACGCAGTCAGTGCGATCGCTAATTCGGTCATGGTGACCAAAAATGTAGTCATCGATATGTTTTTTGCTGTTTAAAAAGGAAGCCCATAACAGGTAGAGATGCGAGCGGAGTCACTTAACTTTGAACGACGACGCCCCCATTTAAAAATTAGCCAAAGGAAACATGAGACCAACGGAGTTTCGGTGTTGGCTTACTCCAGTGGTTGCACTATAAAAAGGTCAAATGGCGATTATAATACAATTTAGGGATAAGCCATTGGTTGAAACAATGACTGATACTTTTACTTTACTTTTAGTCGTTTAGCAGACGCTCTTATCCAGAGCGACTTACAGGAGCAATTAGGGTTAAGTGCCTTGCTCAAGAGCACATCGACAGATTTTTCACCTAGTCGGCTCTGGGATTAGAACCAGCGACCTTTCGGTTACTGGCACAACGCTCTTAACCACTAAGCTACCTGCCGCCCATAGATCCAACCCACCTACAAGGTTTGCCATTTGTAAAAAAAAATATATATATATATATATAATTTTAAAAAGTTATTTCGAAGGAATGTTTTTTTCTCCCTCAAATTGCTTTCAAGCAAGTTAGCCTAGGGCGATATGTCCAAAATATCATATTACGGTATGGCGGTATTTTATGTTTTTGAATAATACAAATTCTAAATTTACTTTATGAGTAGTGCGTGACCCTAGGGTAGCAACACATACATTCTACGTGATTTCAAATGGGGTTTTCTCCATTCTGATTGTTTTACACTGTTCAATTAAACTTCAGCCAAAAATAGTCTTTATTTGAATCGATTTCTTCATTTCCTGCACTAATTTGAGAATTTCCACACTGCCACGTAGAGCCGCACGATATTGGCAAAAAAAAAATCAGGGTAGGAACCAAAGTGTTTGTCAGTGTTTCCTAGGGGACCCTATAATCTTTGGCTACATTAAATGTTCTCTTAGCTACATCATGTAGTTATCAAATTCATGCTTCGCCTAATCCTCTTTGGTTTTGAAGACACTGTTGCACAAACATGCTGATTTAGGCCTACACCATCACTGGTATCAGGCTGTATTAGCTAGCTACGTTTGCTCGGACTCAGTACATGTATTAGCTAGCAATTAGCATTAGCGGCTAACACAATTTAGCCACAACCTGCTAAGAAAACACAAACTAGCTGTTTGCAGATGTAAGAAACACAAACTAATAGTGTAATTATAGAATGCTTCTGGATTTATATTAAGAAGCAAAGTGGAAACAGCATCGTAGTCATCAATATTGTTGCATGTGCTGCATTGACCATGCAGACTGAACGCAAGTGCCTTGTAGCCGAGCAACAACAAATGCCCTCGAGTGACAGGGGGCGGGGCTAGGTCTGGGTGGAAAGCGGCATGGAGAGAGAGAGAGAGCGGAGGGAGATGACTCAAGCAGCGGCTCAGCTGGTAGAGCACAGCGCTTGTAACGCCAAGGTAGTGGGTTCGATCCCCGGGACCACCCATACACGAAAATGTATGCACGCATGACTGTAAGTCGCTTTGGATAAAAGCGTCTGCTAAATGGCATATTATTATAAAAATGGACGTTACACACAGTGTATCACATTTAACAAACAAAACATTCAAATACCATTATAGAAGTTAAAGTAAACACCCCAAACCGGTCCGTGCATCAATACCGGTATATAGTAACATTACGGTATACCACCCAGTTCTACGTTAGCCCCATTCCAACAAGTCAGACCTTGCAGAGGAGCGACGAGTTAGCCGACTCCAGACAAAGGGAAGGTGGATGGGAGGCAGTTCTCAGGTTTACCTGTGGTTAGATTAAATCGGTTGGGAATAAAGACAAACCGTTTGTCACTGCAGCTGGATGGGGATCAAACACATTAGTGGTGTACCCACGGCATACCGAGCCACAGCTCTTGTGCAACTCAGCTACTGTTGTTTACCCCAATCCAACCAATTTCAACAGCAGGTGTGGACAAACGCCATCTATCTCTTGCCAAGTGTGACAGTGTGTTGTTGGTGAACTGGGAGTGTATGGTAACCGGCGCTTGGGTCACAATAGGACATACTACTGGATGACAGTGAAAAACAAAACAGTGATAGAAAACATAGCCCAACCTTCATGCAAACATCTATGGCAGTGACCTTGCATGAACTTGAATATATAAATAACTGTTGAGAAAGACCCTCAGAGATAGCTTCAGAATAGGTTACCCACTGGTGCACTGTAGGCCTATACCTAACGCTGACTCAAAATCACATTCTGTACCCCCCCAAAATCACATTCTGTACCACCAAAATCACACACTGTACCACCAAAGCACACTGTACCACCAAAGCACATTCTCCATGGTCGACCGCTCCTTATATAAATCATGAGATCAGAGCGGTTGTATACTGCTCCTAACTACGACGTCTAGACAAACAGACATGAGATGTGTCCTGCCTTTTAACCCATAAAACAAAAAAGGCACTAGCTTGCAGCCAATAACGTCCGTGGCGGAGAGTCAAGTGCTGCAGGGGCATGAGACGGCACATGGGAAAGTCTTTCATCTGCCTCAATCATCAGAACAGGGGTATGAGTAATACATGCTCGTCTCCGAACAATGTACATAGCCGTCACATCATTTCAAAAAGTGTAAATGGAATTCTCCAATCCAATATTATCTACATTTAACTCATTTAGCAGACGCTCTTATCCAGAGCGACTTACAGTAGTGAGTGAATACATTTTTCTTTTTTCATACTGGTCCCCCCGTGGGAATCGAACCCACAACCCTAGCGTTGCAAGCGCCAGGCTCTACCAACTGAGCCACACAGGACCTAATATTATCACCTGTATTGTCAAAAGTACCGCAGGCATTTCATTACAAAAGGAGATTCAATGATTGATTTACAATATGCATGGTTGGTTATATAACCCGTCTTCAGTTCCAGGTGGGTCGGCTGGAGGATTTGATACAATGTTGGCCTATACTTCCAAAAACAGGCACTTATTATATTGAGGTAGGCCTAAAGTTTTGTTACTGAGGCAATACAACACACACACACAGATTAAAGTCTTATCCAAGTGTTTCAATAATGCGAGTTAAAAGTTGTCAAATCTAATGCAAGTGAATGATTGATGTCCCATAGGAGTTATGCAAGGTCACTTAAACAAACCAAGTTACTGCATGACTTCACAGTTGGTCATGTCCGTAACACCAAACAAAACTCAAGTTCCATCAATCACGTCAACATACAAAATATCTGTAAAATGTATATGTAGCAGAAAAGATGTAAAAGCTAAAAAGATGCATCCTCCGAAGAGGGGGGGATGGGTTAATAATAAAAATATATATCTGTCCTCTTACTGCCTGGTCTGTCAGAGTTCAATTTCAATATAACACTTTTTAGCACATGACTCTTCAGTTTTGTACAGAATCATTTTATATGCTACTGAGATATTTTAGATAATCTTTTCACAAAGGCTAATGGACGAGTCAAAAATACTTTGCCTAAGCTAAACGAGGTGAAGGTATTCACCAAATCTGCTCTTCAGCGTTCCCTAACATTCCCCCCCCAAAAATACAGCTTTCAAAATATTACGTAAGTCGCATCGTATTTCATGGGATATTACACAAAGTAATAGGTGACTTTCTATTTGGAGCGCTAAACCCGCGGCGGTACTCTGTACAGCTGCGGCGCCAAATAAACTTGAGTGCTGGGTCCTCATGGCCTATAGATGACCACACTGAAAGTGTCAACGGGTCCTGTAGTGTTGCCTGAAGTGAGTGAGAAACTCCGACCTGCCCCGACACTTCCCACAATGCCATACTTCTAAAACATGCAAACTTGGGGATCGCCAACCATGGCTGGTCCACATGCACAGTACACACACACACACACACACACACACACACAACACATACCTATCACTGACAGGCTTTGACCCCCAGAACTTGCTAGTAGGGAAGGTTTGTTAGAGAGTAGTGGACGGATTCCTGTACATAAACATAGAAATAAAAGAGAAGGAAGAGAAACATGAGTATGGAAGAAAAAAAAAAAAGAAGTATAAATAAAGAGGGGAAAAGGGGTGAAGCTGAGGTTTACTACTGACTCAGTCCAGGCTGAGCTCTCACATCAAATTATATGATGTTCCACAGCCCCATGAACCAGCACTAAAACTTGCTTCCAGAATAAATAAAAACATTTGATCCCAAAATGGTATTTCATGCCTACAGTTACCTTTAGAATCTGACCTAGGCTACATTTGCAAACCGAATCCTCCTTTAGGTATAGAACGGTCAGTTTAACTGTGTTTCACTCAGCGAGTGCAGTACAACAGAAGGTTGTCTAATATAATATAAAACATTACCTATATGTACTTGGCTTTAACTGAACATGTTTCAGTTAATGTTCTTTTAGTGCAACTGTGCCCCGGCTTGGAAATCGAGGCTATAGGCCTAAGGCTGAAATCGGTCAACTACAGCTAGACCAAGTTCGGCTGTAATTTGGTTGAGAGATGCAGCATGTTCACTTTGTGAGATACCAGCACAGTAATTGTTCCTTTGCATGAGAACATCACAAAGCACTTAGCGATTATTATCACACAAATATCATCACGTTTGTACACCACACACTGCAAGGTATGATTCCCTGTACCTTTCGAGATGTACCCAATTAACGATTTATAGAATGACACTTCCTGGATCCAACGCTAGGGTTTTTTTCTCTGATCAAAAAGAGGCTTAGGTGGTATTCGTGGAAGGGGGTGCGGTCTGTACGGCTGAATCCCCACCCCCCCCTCAATCTACCCCATAATGTCAAAGCAAAAAACAGGTTTTTAAAAATGTTTGCAAATGCATAATAAAAAATAAAATAAAACGTTAATATTACATTTACATAAGTATTCAGACCGTTTACTCATTACTTTTGTTGAAGCACCTTTGGCAGCGATCGAGTCTTCTTGGGTGTGACGCTACAAGCTTGGCACACCTGTATTTGGAGAGTTTCTCCCATTCTTCTCTGCAGATCCTCTCAAGCTCTGTCAGGTTGGATGGGGAGCGTCGCCCCATTCTTTCCTCCAGACATGACGCTTGGCATTCAGGTCAAAGAATTCAATCTTGGTTTCATCAGTCCAGAGAATCTTGTTTCTCATGGTCCGAGAGTCCCTTGGGTGCCTTTTGGCAAACTCCAAGCGGGCTGTCATGTGCCTTTTACTGAGGAATTGCTTCCATCTGGCAACTCTACCATAAAGGCCTGATTGGTGGAGTGCTGCAAAGATGGTTGTCCTTCTGGAAGGTTCTCCCATCTCCACAGAGGCACTCTGGAGCTCTGTCAGAGTGGCCATCGTGTTCTTGGTCACCTCCCTGACGAAGGCCCTTCTCCCCCGATTGCCCAGCTCTAGGAAGAGTCTTGGTGGTTCCAAACTTCTTCCATTTAAGAATGATGGAGGCCAATGTGTTATTGGGGACCTTCAATGCTGCAGAAATGTTTTAGTACCCTTCCCCAGATCTGTGCCTTGACACAATCCTGTCTCGGAGCTCTACGGACAATTCCTTCAACCTCATGTCTTGGTTTTTGCTCTGACATGCACTGTCAACTGTGGGACCGTATATAGACAGGTGTGTGCCTTTCCAAATCATATCCAATCAATTTAATTTACCACAGGAGGACTCCAATCAAGTTGTAGAAACATCAAGGATGATCAACGGAAACAGGATGCACCAGAGCTCAATTTCGAGTCGAAAAAGGGAAGATTTCTGAATACTTTCCGAATGCACTGTATATTTTAGCTCATGACAGATTTATTTTTCATCACGCCTCCGAGTCTCGCTCACAACCCATGTTGCGGAATTACCTCACAAGTGAGCGCTGTAAAGAGGCACTTTCACGTCAACAAATACCTCAGAGAGCAGCTGTGAGGTCACTCGGTAACAACCAGAGTAAGAAACCAAATGACTGGTTTTAAAGAACGAGGCAGTCAGACACCCCTAGTGCCCAGAATGAGTTCCTTTGGGGGACGAATGAGGCCAGACAGAAAAGAGAGAAGGGGAGAGAAAGTTAACTCGGAGAAAGTTAAAACTTGAAAAAGAAAGTGATGTTTGTTTCGATGGGCGAGGGAGAAATAACTTATAGTATTGGTCACCATCTGGAATCTGGATGTCACAGTGACATGACAATTAGCTAACGTAACGACAAGCCGGTGTGAATGACCAGTGTTGTATCAAGGTGCTTCCCACTGTTGCTTCCCACTGGGCAGCTGTATCACATGTCGCTGGTGGTAGCTAACGTGGCCAATTTGTTCCATCCCACTTGATTATATTTAGAGTAGGATAGCAGCTTACACAAGAAATAACTTGTAATATTGATAGTAAGCGTCCGGAAAATTATCGGCACCAGGTATGTCCGTAAAGCCTCTCCCGCTTACTACATCAAACAGTAAAAGTATCGTCTGTGATCCCCAGAGATTGGAAAGCTGCCGCGGTCATCCCCCTCTTCAAAGGGGGTGACACTCTAGATCCAAACTGTTACAGACCTACAGTGGGGGAAAAAAAGTATTTAGTCAGCCACCAATTGTGCAAGTTCTCCCACTTAAAAAGATGAGAGAGGCCTGTAATTTTCATCATAGGTACACGTCAACTATGACAGACAAAATGAGGGGGAAAAAATCCAGAAAATCACATTGTAGGATTTTTAATGAATTTATTTGCAAATTATGGTGGAAAATAAGTATTTGGTCAATAACAAAAGTTTCTCAATACTTTGTTATATACCCTTTGTTGGCAATGACACAGGTCAAAAGTTTTCTGTAAGTCTTCACAAGGTTTTCACACACTGTTGCTGGTATTTTGGCCCATTCCTCCATGCAGATCTCCTCTAGAGCAGTGATGTTTTGGGGCTGTCGCTGGGCAACACGGCCTTTCAACTCCCTCCAAAGATTTTCTATGGGATTGAGATCTAGAGACTGGCTAGGCCCCTCCAGGACCTTGAAATGCTTCTTACGAAGCCACTCCTTCGTTGCCCGGGCGGTGTGTTTGGGATCATCGTCATGCTGAAAGACCCAGCCACGTTTCATCTTCAATGCCCTTGCTGATGGAAGGAGGTTTTCACTCAAAATCTCACACGATACATGGCCCCATTCATTCTTTCCTTTACACGGATCAGTCGTCCTGGTCCCTTTGCAGAAAAAGCCCCAAAGCATGATGTTTCCACCCCCATGCTTCACAGTAGGTATGGTGTTCTTTGGATGCAACTCAGCATTCTTTGTCCTCCAAACACGACGAGTTGAGTTTTTACCAAAAAGTTCTATTTTGGTTTCATCTGACCATTTGACATTCTCCCAATCCTCTTCTGGATCATCCAAATGCACTCTAGCAAACTTCAGAAGGGCCTGGACATGTACTGGCTTAAGCAGGGGGACACGTCTGGCACTGCAGGATTTGAGTCCCTGGCGGCGTAGTGTGTTACTGATGGTAGGCTTTGTTACTTTGGTCCCAGCTCTCTGCAGGTCATTCACCAGGTCCTCCTGTGTGGTTCTGGGATTTTTGCTCACCGTTCTTGTGATCATTTTGACCCCACGGGTGAGATCTTGCGTGGAGCCCTAGATCGAGGGAGATTATCAGTGGTCTTGTATGTCTTCCATTTCCTAATAATTGCTCCCACAGTTGATTTCTTCAAACCAAGCTGCTTACCCATTGCAGATTCAGTCTTCCCAGCCTGGTGCAGGTCTACAATTTTGTTTCTGGTGTCCTTTGACAGCTCTTTGGTCTTGGCCATAGTGGAGTTTGGAGTGTGACTGTTTGAGGTTGTGGACAGGTGTCTTTTATACTGATACAGTGGGGAAAAAAAGTATTTAGTCAGCCACCAATTGTGCAAGTTCTCCCACTTAAAAAGATGAGAGAGGCCTGTAATTTTCATCATAGGTACACGTCAACTATGACAGACAAATTAAGGAAAAAAAATCCAGAAAATCACATTGTAGGATTTTTTATGAATTTATTTGCAAATTATGGTGGAAAATAAGTATTTGGTCACTGACAAACAAGCAAGATTTCTGGCTCTCACAGACCTGTAACTTCTTCTTTAAGAGGCTCCTCTGTCCTCCACTCGTTACCTGTATTAATGGCACCTGTTTGAACTTGTTATCAGTATAAAAGACACCTGTCCACAACCTCAAACAGTCACACTCCAAACTCCACTATGGCCAAGACTAAAGAGCTGTCAAAGGACACCAGAAACAAAATTGTAGACCTGCACCAGGCTGGGAAGACTGAATCTGCAATAGGTAAGCAGCTTGGTTTGAAGAAATCAACTGTGGGAGCAATTATTAGGAAATGGAAGACATACAAGACCACTGATAATCTCCCACGATCTGGGGCTCCACGCAAGATCTCACCCTGTGGGGTCAAAATGATCACAAGAACGGTGAGCAAAAATACCGAACCACACAGGGGGACCTAGTGAATAACCTGCAGAGAGCTGGGACCAAAGTAACAAAGCCTACCATTAGTAACACACTACGCCACCAGGGACTAAAATCCTGCAGTGCCAGACGTGTCCCCTGCTTAAGCCGGTACATGTCCAGGCCCGTCTGAAGTTTGCTAGTGTGCATTTGGATGATCCAGAAGAGGATTGGGAGAATGTCATATGAAACCAAAATAGAACTTTTTGGTAAAAACTCAACTCGTCGTGTTTGGAGGACAAAGAATGCTGAGTTGCATCCAAAGAACACCATACCTACTGTGAAGCATTGGGGTGGAAACATCATGCTTTGGGGCTGTTTTTCTGCAAATGGACCAGGACGACTGATCCGTAAAGGAAAGAATGAATGGGACCATGTATCGTGAGATTTTGAGTGAAAACCTCCTTCCATCAGCAAGGGCATTGAAGATGAAACGTGGCTGGGTCTTTCAGCATGACAATGATCCCAAACACACCGCCCGGGCAACGAAGGAGTGGCTTCGTAAGAAGCATTTCAAGGTCCTGGAGTGGCCTAGCCAGTCTCCAGATCTCAACCCCATAGAAAATCTTTGGAGGGAGTTGAAAGTCCGTGTTGCCCAGCGACAGCCCCAAAACATCACTGCTCTAGAGGAGATCTGCATGGAGGAATGGGCCAAAATACCAGCAACAGTGTGTGAAAACCTTGTGAAGACTTACAGAAAACGTTTGACCTGTGTCATTGCCAACAAAGGGTATATAACAAAGTATTGAGAAACTTTTTGTTATTGACCAAATACTTATTTTCCACCATAATTTGCAAATAAATTCATAAAAAATCCTACAATGTGATTTTCTGAATTATTTTTTCTCATTTTGTCTGTCATAGTGGACGTGTACCTATGATGAAAATTACAGGCCTCTCTCATCTTTTTAAGTGGGGGAACTTGCACAATTGGTGGCTGACTAAATACTTATTTTCCCCACTGTAACAAGTTCAAACAGGTGCCATTAATACAGGTAACGAGTAGAGGACAGAGGAGCCTCTTAAAGAAGAAGTTACAGGTCTGTGAAAGCCAGACATCTTGCTTGTTTGTAGGTGACCAAATCCTTATTTTCCACGATAATTTGCAAATAAATTCATAAAAAAATCCTACAATGTGATTTTCTGGAAGAAATATTCTCAATTTGTCTGTCATAGTTGACGTGTACCTATGATGAAAATTACAGGCCTCTCTCATCTTTATAAGTGGGAGAACTTGCACAATTGGTGGCTGACTAAATACTTTTTTCCCCCACTGTATATCCATCCTGCCCTGCCTTTCGAAAGTATTTGAAAGCCAAGTTAACAAACAGATCACCGACCATTTAGAATCCCACCGTACCTTCTCCGCTATGCAATCTGGTTTCCGAGCTGGTCATGGGTGTACCTCAGCCACGCTCAAGGTCCTAAACGATATAATAACCGCGATCGATAAAAGACAGTACCGTGCAGCCATCTTCATTGACCTGGCCAAGGCTTTTGACTCTGTCAATCAACACATTCTTATTGGCAGACTAAATAGCCTTGGTTTCTCAAATGACTGCCTCACCTGGTTCACCAACTACTTCTCAGATAGAGTTCAATGTGTCAAATCGGAGGGCCTGTTGCCTGGACCTCTGGCAGTCTCTGGGGGTGCCACAGGGTTCAATTCTCGGGCCGACTCTATTCTCTGTGTATATCAATGATGTTGCTCTTGCTGCTGGTGAAGCTCGGATCCACCTCTATGCGGACGACACCATTTTGTATACATCTGGCCCTTCATTGGACACTGTGTTAACAAACCTCCAAACGAGCTTAAATGCCATACAACACTCCTTCCGTGGCCTCCAACTGCTCTTAAACGCTAGTAAAACTAAATGCATGCTCTTCAATCAAACGCTGCTTGCACTCGCCTGCCCGACTAGAATCACTACTCTCGGCGGCTCTGACCTAGAGTATGTGGACAACTACAAATACCTAGGTGTCTGGTTAGACTGTAAATTCTCCTTCCAGACTCACATTAAGCATCTCCAATCCAAAGTTAAATCTAGAATCGGCTTCCTATTTCACAACAAAGCCTCCTTCACTCATGCTGCTAAACATGCCCTCGTAAAACTGACTATCCTACCGATCCTTGACTTCGGCGATGTCATTTACAAAATAGCTTCCAACACTCTACTCAGCAAATTGGATGTAGTCTATCACAGTGCCATCCGTTTTGTCACCAAAGCCCCATATACTACCCACCATTGAAACATGTACACTCTCGTTGGCTGGCACTCACTACATATTCCCGAGTGGCGCAATGGTCTAACGCACTGCATCGCAGTGCTAGCTGTGCCACTAGAGATCCTGGCTCTGTCGTAGCCGGCCGCGACCGGGAGACCCATGGGGCGGCGCACAATTGGCCCAGCGTCGTCCAGGGTAGGGGAGGGAATGGCTGGCAGGGATGTAGCTCAGTTGGTAGAGCATGGCGTTTGCAACGCCAGGGTTGTGGGTTTGATTCCCAAGAGGGGCCAGTATGAAAAATAAAAAAATAATGTCGCTCTGGATAAGAGTGTCTGCTAAATGACTAAAATGTAATATTCGTCGCCAAACCCACTGGCTCCAGGTCATCTATAAATTCCTTATAGGCAAATGCCCGCCTTATCTTAGCTCATTGGTCTCCATAGCAACACCCACCCGTAGTATGCGTTCCAGCAGGTATATCTCACTGGTCATCCCCAAAGCCAACACCTCCTTTGGTCGCCATTCCTTCCAGTTCTCTGCTGAAAATGACTGGAACGAACTGCAAAAATCTCTGAAGCTGGAGACACTTATCTCCCTCACTATCTTTAAGCATCAGTTGTCAGAGCAGCTTACCGATCACTGCACCTGTACACAGCCCATCAAATTAGCCCGCCCAACTACCTCATCCCTATATTGTTATTTATTTTGCTCATTTGCACCCCAGTATCTCTATTTGCACATCATATTCTGCACATCTATCACTCCAGTGTTAATACTAAATTATAATTGTAATTATTTTGCACTATGGCCTATTTATTGCCTTACCTCCATAACTTACTACATTTGCACACACTGTATATAGATGTTCTATTGTGTTATTGACTGTACGTTTTGTTTATTCCATATGTAACTCTGTGTTGTTGTTTTTATCGCACTGCTTTGCTTTATCTTGGCCAGGTCGCAGTTGTAAATGAGAACTTGTTCTCAACTGGCTTACCTGGTTAAATAAAATTTTAAAAAACGTATTGGGTTAAATATGGACTACCTGTACGCCAAAATGTAGAGACTGCAGTCAAATAATTGCTTTAGATAAGAGTGTAAAGGTGTGGAAACGCTGCCGGGTAGAGGTTGATGCCACAAAAGAATGCTTCCTATCTGGGTGACCTATAGCCCCCGAGTCTGCATGAGAAACGTGACCAGAAACTATGTGCATCTCTCTGGCATGGTCTTGTCAGATAATTACTCAAAAACATTCAGATTTAGAGCACTGCTGCACTTGGCTGGCAGGTAAGGTCATATTCATCAAAACACGAGTGATTGCAGACTCCTACAGGTGAGCTGAGAGTAGAAAAGTATTGGTCCTAGGATACAGCCTTGGGTCACACCTGTCCAGGCTAATATTATGGATTTGGCCCAAACCATGGGAAATCAAAACAGCACAAATAAATACTACAAGGTCTTTATTGTGCTAGTCACCCTAGAACGCATCATAATGATAACCGTTAAAAGAGTGTCTTGGCCTCATGATGCCTACTTGACAGGGGATTAAGAAACGAGCACTTCAGTAAATAGAGAAGCTTTGCGCAACAAATGAAAATATAAGTGTTCTTAAGGGTTATCCTTTCAGTGATCATAGCCATTGGCAGCTGTTACCAAAAGCCTAAAATATTATACAAGGTGATGAGTGAAACGGTTCCTTTACATAATTGATGTATTGTATTTCAAATTAGGCTAAATAAGGTGAATATTTGAAGCCCAGTTGTAAACACAACCTAAACAAAACAAACTTGAATCCATTTGCCCTGACAGGTCAAATGCGTCAACATGTTACCTGGAAAAACCTGAGGCGGGTTTAACATATTCCAAGATATTTATCTCATTTTGGGTGCCAAAACCTCTTTCGAAATGTGGTGTGAATTGAATATGAATGCAGCCACTCATACTCAGGTCACTCAGCTGAGTGCATCCTCTGTGAAAATGCATGATTTCTCCCCATCCCTCCCAACAAAAAACACCCACAAGCCACATATACAACAAGACACTGTCCTCTTAAGCGGGAAAACATGAACGATCCTGTACACAGAATGCAATGCAAGGGCCTTGAGGCCAGGGGGCGTCCATTGTCTGGTGTCCCTCATCCAGCGTAGTGGCCCCACCATTCCCTGTGCTACTACTTCCTAACGGCTCCACCATTCCCTGTGCTACTACTTCCTAACGGCTCCACCATTCCCTGTGCTACTACTTCCTAACGGCGCCACCATTCCCTGTGCTACTACTTCCTAACGGGCGCCACCATTCCCTGTAGCACTATTCCTAACGGCGCCACCATTCCCTGTAGCACATTCCTAACGGGCGCCACCATTCCCTGTGCTACTACTTCCTAACGGCGCTACCATTCCTCTGTGCTTCCTAACGGCTCCACCATTCCCTGTGCTACTACTTCCTAACGGGCTCTACCATTCCTAGTGCTACTACTTCCTAACGGGCGCCACCATTCCTCAGTACTAATTCCTTAACGGGCGCCACCATTCCTGTGCTACTACTTCCTAACGGCTCCACCATTCCCTGTGCTACTACTTCCTAACGGCTCCACCATTCCTGTGCTACTACTTCCTAACGGCTCCACCATTCCCTGTGCTACTACTTCCTAACGGCTCCACCATTCCTGTGCACTACTTCCTAACGGGCCCACCATTCCTGTGCACTACTTCCCTAACGGCTCCACCATTCCTGTGCTACTACTTCCTAACGGTCTCACCATTCCCCGATGCTACTACTTCCTAACGGCTCCACCATTCCCTGTGCTACTACTTCCTAACGGCTCCACCATTCCCTGTGCTTCCTAACGGCTCCACCATTCCCTGTGCTACTACTTCCTAACGGCTCCACCATTCCCTGTGCTACTACTTCCTAACGGCTCCACCACTCCCTGTGCTTCCTAACGGCTCCACCACTCCCTGTGCTTCCTAACGGCTCCACCATTCCTGTGCTACTACTTCCTAACGGTGCCACCATTCCTGTGCTTTCAACGGCTCCACCATTCCCTGTGCTACTACTTCCTAACAGCGCCACCATTCCCTGTGCTACTACTTCCTAACGGCTCCACCATTTCCTGTGCTACTACTTCCTAACGGCTCCACCATTCCCTGTGCTACTACTTCCTAACGGCTCCACCATTCCCTGTGCTACTACTTCCTAACGGCTCCACCATTCCCTGTGCTACTACTTCCTAACGGCTCCACCATTCCCTGTGCTACTACTTCCTAACGGCTCCACCATTCCCTGTGCTACTACTTCCTAACGGCGCCACCATTCCCTGTGCTTCCTAACGGCTCCACCATTCCCTGTGCTACTACTTCCTAACGGCGCCACCATTCCCTGTGCTTCCTAACGGCTCCACCATTCCCTGTGCTACTACTTCCTAACGGCGCCACCATTCCCTGTGCTACTACTTCCTAACGGCTCCACCATTCCCTGTGCTACTACTTCCTAACGGCTCCACCATTCCCTATGCTACTACTTCTAACGGCTCCACCATTCCCTGTGCTACTACTTCTAACGGCTCCACCATTCCCTGTGCTACTACTTCCTAACGGCGCCACCATTCCCTGTGCTACTACTTCCTAACGGCTCCACCACTCCCTGTGCTTCCTAACGGCGCCACCATTCCCTGTGCTACTACTTCCTAACGGCTCCACCATTCCCTGTGCTACTACTTCCTAACGGCTCCACCATTCCCTGTGCTACTACTTCCTAACGGCCCCACCATTCCCTGTGCTACTACTTCCTAACGGCTCCACCATTCCCTGTGCTACTACTTCCTAACGGCTCCAGCATTCCCTGTAGCACTACTTCCTAACGGCTCCACCATTCCTGTACTACTTCCTAACGGCTCCACCATTCCCTGTGCTACTACTCCTAACGGCCCCACCATTCCCTGTGCACTACTTCCTAACGGCGCCACTCATTCCCTGAGCATACTCTTCCTAACGGCTCCACCATTCCCTGTTGCACTACTTCCTAACGGGCGCCACCATTCCTGTGCTACTACTTCCTAACGGCTCCACCATTCCCTGTGCTACTACTTCCTAACGGCTCCACCATTCCCTGTGCTACTACTTCCTAACGGCGCCACCATTCCCTGTAGCTTCCTAACGGCTCCACCATTCCTGTGCTACTACTTCCTAACGGGCGCCACCATTCCTGTGCTTCCTAACGGCTCCACCATTCCTCTGTGCTACTACTTCCTAACGGCGCCACCATTCCTGTAGCTACTACTTCCTAACGGCTCCACCATTCCCTGTGCTACTACTTCCTAACGGCTCCACCATTCCTGTAGCTACTACTTCCTAACGGCTCCACCATTCCCTTAGCACTACTTCCTAACGGCTCCACCATTCCCTGTGCTACTACTTCCTAACGGCTCCACCATTCCCTGTGCTACTACTTCCTAACGGGCGCCACCATTCCTGTGCTTCCTAACGGCTCCACCATTCCTGTAGCTACTACTTCCTAACGGCGCCACCATTCCTGTGCTTCCTAACGGCTCCACCATTCCTGTGCTACTACTTCCTAACGGGCGCCACCATTCCCTGTGCTACTACTTCCTAACGGCTCCACCATTCCTGTGCTACATGCTTCCTAACGGCTCCACCATTCCTAGTACTACTTCCTAACGGCTCCACCATTCCCTGTGCACTACTTCCTAACGGGGCCACCATTCCTGTGCTACTACTTCCTAACGGGCCCACCACTCCCTGGCTTCCTAACGGCGCCACCATTCCTGTGCACTACTTCCTAACGGCTCCACCATTCCCTGTGCTACTACTTCCCTAACGGCTCCACCATTCCCTGTGCTACTACTTCTAACGGCGCCACCATTCCCTGTGCTACACTTCCTAACGGCTCCACCATTCCCTGTGTACTCTTCCTAACGGGCGCCACCATTCCCTGTGCTACTACTTCCTAACGGCTCCACCATTCCTGTGCACATACTTCCTAACGGCTCCACCATTCCCTGTTGCACTATTCCTAACGGCTCCACCATTCCCTGTGCTACTACTTCCTAACGGCTCCACCATTCCCTGTGCTACTACTTCCTAACGGCTCCACCATTCCTGTGCTACTACTTCCTAACGGCTCCACCATTCCCTGTGCTACTACTTCCTAACGGCTCCACCATTCCCTGTGCTACTACTTCCTAACGGCTCCACCATTCCCGTGCTACTACTTCCTAACGGCTCCACCATTCCTGTGCTACTACTTCTAACGGCTCCACCATTCCCTGTGCTACTACTTCCTAACGGCTCCACCACTCCCTGTGCTTCCTAACGGCTCCACCACTCCCTGTGCTTCCTAACGGCTCCACCATTCCCTGTGCTACTACTTCATAAGGGCTCCACCATTCCCCAGCTACTACTTCCTAACGGCTCCACCATTCCCTGTGCTACTACTTCCTAACGGCTCCACCATTCCCTGTGCTACTACTTCCTAACGGCTCCACCATTCCCTGTGCTACTACTTCCTAACGGCTCCACCATTCCCTGTGCTACTACTTCCTAACGGCTCCACCATTCCCTGTGCTACTACTTCCTAACGGCTCCACCATTCCCTGTGCTACTACTTCCTAACGGCTCCACCATTCCCTCAGCCTACTTCCTAACGGCGCCACCATTCCCTGTTACTACTTCCTAACGGCTCCACCATTCCCTGTGCTATTACTTCCAACGGCTCCACCATTCCTGTGCTACTACTTCCTAACGGCCCCACCATTCCCTGTGCACTACTTCCTAACGGCTCCACCATTCCCTGTGCTACTACTTCCTAACGGCTCCACCATTCCCCTAGCTACTACTTCCTAACGGCTCCACCATTCCTGTGCTACTACTTCCTAACGGCTCCACCATTCCCTGTGCTACTACTTCTAACGGCTCCACCATTCCTGTGCTACTACTTCCTAACGGCTCCACCATTCCTCTGTGCACTACTTCTAAGGTCCACCATTCCTGTGCTCTACTTCCTAACGGTACCACCATTCCCTGTGCTACTACTTCCTAACGGCTCCACCATTCCCTGTTACTTCCCTAACGGCTCCACCATTCCCTGTGCTAGTACTTCCTAACGGCTCCACCATTCCCTGTGCTAGTACTTCCTAACGGCACCACCATTCCCTGTGCTACTACTTCCTAACGGCTCCACCATTCCCTGTGCTACTACTTCCTAACGGCTCCACCATTCCCTGTGCTACTACTTCCTAACGGCTCCACCATTCCCTGTGCTTCCTAACGGCTCCACCATTCCCTGTGCTACTACTCCCTAACGGCGCCACCATTCCCTGTGCTACTACTTCCTAACGGCTCCACCATTCCCTGTGCTACTACTTCCTAACGGGCGCCACCATTCCTGTGCTACTACTTCCTAACGGCGCCACCATTCCTGTGCTACTACTTCCTAACGGCTCCACCATTCCCTGCTACTACTTCCTAACGGGCCACCATTCCTGTGCTACTACTTCCTAACGGGCGCCACCATTCCCTGTGCTACACTTCCTAACGGCTCCACCATTCCCTCAGGCTACTACTTCCTAACGGCGCCACCATTCCTGTGCTACTACTTCCTAACGGCTCCACCATTCCTGTGCACTACTTCCTAACGGCTCCACCATTCCTGTGCTACTACTTCCTAACGGCGCCACCATTCCTGTTAGCACTACTTCCTAACGGCTCCACCATTCCTCTGCACTACTTCCTAACGGCTCCACCATTCCCTGTAGCTACTACTTCCTAACGGCTCCACCATTCCTGCTAGCTACTTCCTAACGGCTCCACCATTCCCTGTGCTACTACTTCCTAACGGGCTCCACCATTCCTGTGCTACTACTTCCTAACGCGCCACCATTCCTGTGCTACTACTTCCTAACGGCGCCACCATTCCTCGTGCACATTTCTAACGGTCCACTACTCCTGTGCTTCCTAACGGGCGCCACCATTCCTGTGCACTACTTCCTAACGGCTCCACCATTCCTGTTAGCTACTACTTCCTAACGGCTCCACCATTCCTGTGCTACTACTTCCTAACGGCGCCACCATTCCCTGCACATTCCCTAACGGCGCCACCATTCCTGTGCTACTACTTCAAGGCTCCACCACCTGTGCTTCCTAACGGCGCCACCATTCCTGTTAAGCACTACTTCCTAACGGCTCCACCATTCCCGTTTCCTAACGGCTCCACCATTCCCTGTGCTACTACTTCTAACGGCTCCACCATTCCCTGTGCTACTACTTCCTAACGGCGCCACCATTCCCTGTGCTACTACTTCCTAACGACGCCACCATTCCCTGTGCTACTACTTCCTAACGGCGCCACCATTCCCTGTGCTACTACTTCCTAACGGCTCCACCATTCCCTGTGCTACTACTTCCTAACGGCTCCACCATTCTCTGTTGCTACTACTTCCTAACGGCTCCACCATTCCTGTGCTACTACTTCCTAACGGCTCCACCATTCCTGTGCTACTACTTCCTAACGGCTCCACCATTCCTCTGCCATTCCTAACGGCTCCACCATTCCCTGTAGCTACTACTTCCTAACGGCTCCACCATTCCCTGTGCTACTACTTCCTAACGGCTCCACCATTCCCGTTCCTCGTTCCACCACTCCCTGTGCTTCCTAACGGCTCCACCATTCCCTGTGTCCTAACGGCTCCACCATTCCCCTGCACTACTTCCTAACGGCTCCACCATTCCCTAGCTACTACTTCCTAACGGCTCCACCATTCCCTGTGCTACTACTTCCTAACGGCTCCACCATTCCCTGTGCACTACTTCCTAACGGCTCCACCATTCCCTGTGCTACTACTTCCTAACGGGCCACCATTCTCTGCACATTCCTAACGGCCCACCATTCCCTGTGCTACTACTTTCTAACGGCTCCACCATTCCTGTCTAGCACTACTTCTAACGGCGCCACCATTCCCTGTGCTACTACTTCCTAACGGCTCCACCATTCCCTGTGCTACTTCCTAACGGCTCACCCTTACCTAACGGCTCCACCATTCCCTGTAGCACTACTTCCTAACGGCTCCACCATTCCCTGTGCTACTACTTCCTAACGGCTCCACCATTCCTGTGCTACTACTTCCTAACGGCTCCACCATTCCTGTGCTACTACTTCCTAACGGCTCCACCATTCTCGTGCTACTACTTCCTAACGGCTCCACCATTCCTGTAAGCACTACTTCCTAACGGCTCCACCATTCCTCTGTGCTACTACGTTCCTAACGGCTCCACCATTCCCTGTGCTACTACTTCCTAACGGCTCCACCATTCCTGTGCTACTACTTCCCTAACGGCTCCACCATTCCTAGCATTTCCCTAACGGTCCACCATTCCCTGTGCTAGTACTTCCTAACGGCTCCACCATTCCCTGTGCTAGTACTTCCCTAACGCACCACCATTCCTGCTGCACTACTTCCTAACGGCTCCACCATTCCCCGTGCTACTACTTCCTAACGCTCCACCATCCTGCTACTACTCCCCAACGGCTCCACCATTCCCTGTACTCTTCTAACGGCTCCACCATTCCTGTGCTACTACTCCTAACGGCGCTCACCATTCCCTGTAGCACTATTCCTAACGGCTCCACCATTCCTGTGCACTACTTCCTAACGGCGCCACCATTCCTGTGGGCATTCCTAACGGCCACCATTCCCTAACACTATTCTAACGGCCACCATTCCCTGTAAACTACTTTCTAACAGCGCCACCATTCCCTGAAGCACACTCCTAACGGCTCCACCATTCCTATGCTACACTTTCTAACGGCTCCACCATTCCCTAGTGCTACACTTCTAACGGCTCCACCATTCCCTGTGCACTACTTCCTAACGGCGCCACCATTCCCTGTGCTACTACTTCCTAACGGCTCCACCATTCCTGTGCTACTACTTCCTAACGGCTCCACCATTCCTGTGCTACACTTCCTAACGGCTCCACCATTCCCTAGCATTACTTCCTAACGGCTCCACCATTCCTGTGCTACTACTTCCTAACGGCTCCACCATTCCTGTGCTACTACTTCCTAACGGCTCCACCATTCCTGTGCTACTATTCCTAACGGCTCCACCATTCTCAGTATATTCCTAAGACCATTCCCTGAGCATTACTTCCCAACGGCTCCACCATTCCCGTACTACTTCCTAACGGCTCCACCATTCCCTGTAGCTACTACTTCCTAACGGCTCCACCATTCCTTGTGCTACACTTCCTAACGGCGCCACCATTCCTGTTGGCACTACTTCCCTAACGGCTCCACCATTCCCTGTGCTACACTTCCTAACGGCTCCACCATTCCTGTGCTACACTTCCTAACGGCCACCATTCCCTGTAGCTAACTTCCTAACGGCTCCACCATTCCCTGTGCTACATCTAACGGCCCACCACCTGTGCTTCCTAACGGGCCACCATTCCTAAGCATACTCTAACGGCTCCACCATTCCCTGTGCTACTATTCCTAACGGGCCACCATTCCTTGTGCTACTACTTCCTAACGGCGCCACCATTCCCTGTGGGCATATTTCTAACGGTCCAACATTCCCTGAGCACACTTCCTAACGGTTCACCATCCCTGTGCTACTACTTCCTAACGGGCCACCATTCCTGTGGCACTACTTCCTAACGGCTCCACCATTCCCTGTGCACATTTCCTAACGGGCTCCACCATTCCTCAGGCTACTACTTCCTAACGGCGCCACCATTCCTGTGCTACTACTCTCCTAACGGCTCCACCATTCCCTGAGCACTACTTCCTAACGGGTCCACCATTCCCTGTAGCACTACTTCCTAACGGCTCCACCATTCCTGTGTAATACTTCCTAACGGCGCCACCATTCCTGTGCTACTACTTCTAACGGCGCCACCATTCCCTGTAGCTACTACTTCTAACGGCTCCACCATTCCTGTAGCACTACTTCCTAACGGTCCACCATTCCTGAGCTACTACTTCCTAACGGCTCCACCATTCCCTGTGACTACTTCTAACGGCCCACCATTCCTCTAGCACTACTTCCTAACGGGCCACCATTCCCTGTGCTACTACTTCCTAACGGCTCACCATTCCTCGCTACTTCCCTAACGCTCCACCATTCCCCTGTGAACTTCCTAACGGCTCCACCATTCCCTGTGCTACTACTTCCTAACGCCACCATTCCTGTAGCTACTATTCCTAACGGCTCCACCATCCCTGTGCACACTTCTAACGGCTCCACCATCCCTTAGCACATTCCTAACGCCCACCATTCCCTGAGCACTACTTCCTAACGGCTCCACCATCCCTGTGCTACTACTTCCTAACGGCTCCACCATTCCTTGTACCTTCTAACGCGCACCATTCCCTGTGCACTACTCCTAACGGTCCACCATCCTGTGCTACTACCTAACCCACCACGAGCACACTCTAACGGCTCCACCATTCCTAGCTAACTTCCTAACGGCTCCACCATTCCCTGTGCTACTACTTCCTAACGGCTCCACCATTCCCTGTGCACTACTTCCTAACGCCCACCATTCCTCAGCACTACTTTCCTAACGGTCCACCATCCTGTGATACTTCCTAAGGCTCCACCATTCGAGCGACTAACGGCTCCACCATTCCTCTGCTAGCTTCCTAACGGGGCCACCATTCCCTGTGCACACTTCCTAACGGTTCCACCATTCCCTGTGACTACTTCCTAACGGGCGCCACCATTCCTGTAGCTACTACTTCTAACGGTCCACCATTCCCTGTAAAGCACTACTTCCTAACGCTCCACCATTCCTCAGGGCACACTTCCTAACGGCTCCACCATTCCTGTGCTACTACTTCCTAACGGCGCCACCATTCCTTAGCACTACTTCCTAACGCTCCACCATCCCTGTAGCACTACTTCCTAACGGCTCCACCATTCCTGAGCACTACTTTCCTAACCACCATTCCTAGCTACACTTCCTAACGGCCACCATTCCCTGTATACTACTTCCTAACGGCCACCATCCTGTAGCAACTTCAACGGCTCCACCATCCCTGAGCATTACTTCCTAACGGCGCCACCATTCCTCAGCACTACTTCTAACGGCCCACCATTCCCTGTAGCTACTACTTCCTAACGGCTCCACCATTCTCAGCACTACTTCCAACGGCTCCACCATTCCCTGTGCTACTACTTCCTAACGGGCGCCACCATTCCGTGCACTACTTCCTAACGGCTCCACCATTCCTGAGCTACTACTTCCTAACGGGCTCCACCATTCCCTGTGCTTCAACGGCTCCACCATTCCCTGAGCTACTCTAACGGTCACCATTCCCTGTAAGCATACTTCCTAACGGCTCCACCATTCCTGTGCACTACTTCCTAACGGCTCCACCATCCCGTGCTACTACTTCCTAACGGCCACCATTCCAGCACTATTTCTAACGGCTCCACCATTCCTGTGCTACTACTTCCTAACGGCTCCACCATTCCTGGAGCAACTTCTAACGGCTCACCATTCCTAGCACACTAACGGCTCCACTATTCCTGTAGCACATTTCCTAACGGCGCCACCATTCCCTGAGCTACTACTTCCTAACGGCTCCACCATTCCCTGTGCTACTACTTCCTAACGGTCCACCATTCCTGTGCATACTTCTAACGGCGCCACCATTCCTATGCACTACTTCCTAACGGCTCCACCATTCTCTGTGAAACTTCCTAACGGGCCACCATTCCCTGTGCTACTTCCTAACGGCCCACCATTCCCGCACTACTTCCAACGGCTCCACCATTCCTGTGCTACTATTCCTAACGGTCCACCATTCCCCACGCACACTTCCTAACGGCACTATCTCAACATTACTTTTAACGGCGCCACCATTCCTTGTGCACCACTCCTAACGTCACATTCTCGGGCATATTTAAGCCCACCATTCCTTAAGATATTAAGACTATCCGGTAGCATCTAACGACACATTCCCTAGCATTACTCTAAGGCACATTCCTCAGCACATCCAAGGACCACTCAGCACATTCTAAGTACCATCAGCAACTTCTAATCCACCATTCCGTGCATAACGTAACAATTATTCAAACCATTCCTAGCAATCAAAAAAAAGATATTAAGCAATCAAAAAAAGGGCGAGCATTACAACAACAAACACAAAACATTCCCTGTGTACTACTTCCTAACGGCTCCACCATTCCCGTACTACTCCTAAGGTCACATTCCCACATTACTTCCTAACGGCTCCACCATTCCCGCTCTCCCTAACTCCACATTCCTTAAAACGACATTAAGACAACCACCATTCCCGGTAGCATTTAACAACAGGACATTCTAAACCATTTAACAACTAACGGGGCATATTCAGGGCAATATTTGCTAACGGGACCATATTTCCTAAGGACATTCCCTGTAAGCATATTCTAACGGGACCATTCTGAGCATTACCTAACCAATAAAGCATTACTAATCAATTCCAGAATTCAACGGACCATTCCTAGCACCAACGACATACTAAGTAATTCTAGAATTAACACACCTAGAAATCAAAATAGCAAGTCCATAAAGAACACATATCCTAACCACTATCCAACATTACCTAAGTAATCCAACATTTCTAACAATTCTCAGGCACTACTTTCTAACGGGCCCACCATTCGGTGCTATACTCTAAGGGCACCATTAAAACATCACAACCCACATGACATTTCAATACTATCCCAGAGTACACCCTAACGGCGCCACCATTCCCTCTAAGGCATTACTTTAAGCCCACATTCAGATTATCTAACGGCCCGACTATTCCTCAGGCACTATTTAACGGCTGCACCATTCCTGAGCATACTTTAACACATTCCTGTGGCATATTAGACATTCTCAGGGCATATAACAATTCCAAGAATTTCCTAATCCACCATTCCCAGCATATTCTAAGCGGCTACTCATTCTCAGTGCATTACTTCTAACGGCCCCCACATCTAGATTACTCTAACTCACCATCTGTAAAATTAGCCAAAGCATTATTCTAAAACTTAATTAACGCACCATCAGCATTATTCTAAGGTCACATCACTAAACGAATCCTAAGCACATTAAGAATCTGAGCAATTCCTAACGACATTCCTAAGAAATTAAGGAACGAATAACGTCACCATTCCGAAGAATTTCCTAACGGCCACCATTAGAACCCTAACACATTCCCTGTGCAATAACGAATCCAATTATAAACACTACAACAAGAAAATATTTAACGGTACATAAAGCATACTTCCTAACGGTAATTCCTGTGCACCCTAACCACCATCCTGTGCACTACTTAAACATTCCCTGTAAATTAAAATCAGCAATTTCCTAAGGAATTCTGTATACCTAAGACACACTCCTAGTGTAACCAACTACCATTACTAAAATTCGGTATACTTCTAACGGCTCACCATTCCTGAATCACACCATTCCTAGCACATTCAACGGCACCATTCTCAGACTATCTAAGCAATCAAGCAACTAAAACGGCTACTAAAAAAGAATCTAAGGAACCATCCCTGTAACTATACTAACTCACCATTTAGCAAACAACGGAATAAGAACCGGTAACCACTAATTAAACCAAGTCACTAAGACTAACAACAAAGCATATCAATAATCCTCAGGACACAAGGACCATTCCTAAACATACTCCTAAAATTCTAAGATACTCTAAGCACCATCCAGCGTACAAAGGCACCATTCCCTGTGCTAGCACTATTCCTAACGGCCCACCATTCCTGTGTTACTTTCCTAACGGTCCACCATTCCCTTGCAATTCCTAACGGCGCCACATTCCCAGCACACTCCTAACGCCCACCATTTCCTGACACTTCCTAACGGTCCACCATTCCTGTGTATCTCACTTCCCTAACGGCTCCACCATTCCCTGTGCACTATTCCTAACGCATCCACCATTCCCTGTAGGCACTACTTTCTAACGTCCACCATTCCCTAGCATACTTCCTAACGGCTCTACCATTCCCTGTGCTACTACTTCTAACGGCTCCACCATTCCCTGTAGCATACTCCTAACGGCTCCACCATTCCCTGTAAGCATTACTTCCTAACGGCTCCACCATTCTCTGTGCACACTTCCTAACGCTCCACCATCCAAGCTGTACTTCCTAACGGCTCCACCACTCCCTGTGCTTACTACTTCAAGCTCCACCATTCCTCAAGCTTTCCTAACGGCTCCACCATTCCCTGTATACTACTTCCTAACGGCTCCACCATTCCCTAGCACTACTTCCAACGGCTCCACCATTCCCTCTGAGCACTATTCCTAACGGCTCCACCATTCCCTGTGCATTACTTCCTAACGGCTCCACCATTCCTAAAGCATTACTTCCTAACGGTCCACCATTCCCTGTGCTTACTTCCTAACGGCTCCACCATTCCTGTGCTACTACTTCCTAACGGCGCCACCATTCCCTGTGCTACTACTTCCTAACGGGCTCCACCATTCCCTGCTTACTTCCTAACGGCTCCACCATTCCTGTTTCTCCTAACGGCTCCACCATTCCTGTGCCACTTCCTAACGGCTCCACCATTCCCTGTGCTATACTTCTAACGCTCCACCATTCCCTGTGCTACTACTCCCTAACGGCTCCACCATTCCCTGTGCTACTACTTCCTAACGGCTCCACCACTCCCTGTGCTACTACTTCCTAACGGCTCCACCATTCCCCTGTGCCACTACTTCCCTAACGGCTCCACCATTCTGTGCTACTACTTCCTAACGGCCCACCATTCCCTGTGCACTACTTCCTAACGCTCCACCATTCCTCAGTGCTACTACTTCCTAACGGCTCCACCATTCCCTGTGCACTACTTCTAACGGCTCCACCATTCCCTGTGCTACTACTTCTAACGGGCTCCACCATTCCTGTGCTACTACTTCCTAACGGTCCACCATTCCCTGTAGCATACTTTCCTAACGGCTCCACCATTCCCTGTGCTACTACTTCCTAACGGCTCCACCATTCCTGTTCTACTACTTCCTAACGGGTCCACCATTCCCTGTGCTACTACTTCCTAACGGCTCCACCATTCTCCCTGTGCACTACCTAACGCTCCACATTCCCTGTGCTACTACTTCTAAGGACACCTGCACTACTTCAACGGCCACCATTCCCTGTCACTATTTCTAACGGCTCCACCATTCCCTGTGCTACTACTTCCTAACGGCTCCACCATTCCCTGTGCTACTACTTCCTAACGGCTCCACCATTCCCTGTTAGCTACTTTCCTAACGGGCCACATTCCTGTGCACTACTTCTAACGGCTCCACCATTCCCTTGTAAGCTAACTTCCTAACGGCTCCACCATTCCCTGTGCTACTACTTCCTAACGGCGCCACCATTCCCTGTGCTACTACTTCCTAACGGCTCCACCATTCCCTGTGCTACTACTCCCTAACGGCTCCACCATTCCCTGTGCTACTACTTCCTAACGGCTCCACCATTCCCTGTGCTACTACTTCCTAACGGCTCCACCATTCCCTGTGCTACTACTTTAGCTACATTCCTGTGCTACTTAACGGCTCCACCATTCCTGTGCTACTACTCTAACGGCTCCACCATTCCTGTGCTACTACTTCCTAACGGCTCCACCATTCCCTGTGCTACTACTTCCTAACTTGGCTCCACCATTCCCTAGTACTACTTCCCAACGGCTCCACCATTCCCTGTACTACTACCTAACGGCTCCACCATTCCCGTGCTCTTCTAACGACCATTCCCTGGTGCTACTACTTCCTAACGGCTCCACCATTCCCTGTGCTACTACTTCTAACGGCTCCACCATTCTCTAGCACATTCCTAACGGCTCCACCATTCCTGTGCACTACTTCCTAACGGGCTCCACCATTCCCTGTGCTACTACTTCTAACGGCTCCACCATTCCCATGTGTACTATTCTTTTAACGGCTCCACCATTCCTGTCTACTACTTCTAACGGCTCCACCATTCCCTGTAGCACTACTTCCTAACGGCTCCACCATTCCCTGTGCTACTACTTCCTAACGGCTCACCATTCCCTGTAGCTACTACTTCCTAACGGGCTCCACCATTCCCTGTGCTACTACTTCCTAACGGCGCCACCATTCCCTGTGCTACTACTTCCTAACGGTCCACCATTCCCTGTGCTACTACTTCCTAACGGCTCCACCATTCCCTGTGCTACTACTTCCTAACGGTCCACCATTCCCTGTGCTACTACTTCCTAACGGCTCCACCATTCCCTGTGCTACTACTCCCTAACGGCTCCACCATTCCCTGTGATACTACTTCCTAACGGCTCCACCATTCCCTGTGCTACTACTTCCTAACGGCTCCACCATTCCCTGTGCTACTACTTCCTAACGGCTCCACCATTCCCTGTGCTACTACTTCCTAACGGCTCCACCATTCCTGTGCTACTACTTCCTAACGGCTCCACCATTCCCTGTGCTACATACTTCCTAACGGCTCCACCATTCCCTGTGCTACTACTTCCTAACGGCTCCACCATTCCTGTGCTACTTCCTAACGGCGCCACCATTCCTGTGCTACTACTTCCTAACGGCTCCACCATTCCCTGTGCTACTACTTCCTAACGGCCCACCATTCCCTAGTACTTCCTAACGGCTGCCACCATTCCCTGCTACTACTTCCTAACGGCTCCACCATTCCCTGTGCTACTACTTCCCTAACGGCTCCACCATTCCTGCTACTTCTAACGGCCCTCTTTGCAACGCTCCACCATTCCCTGTGCCATTGCTTCCCTAACGGCTCCACCATTCCTGTGCTACTACTTCCTAACGGCGCCACCATTCCTGTGACTTCCCTAACGGCTCCACCATTCCCTGTGCTACTACTTCCTAACGGCTCCACCATTCCCCTAGCACTACTTCCTAACGGGCTCCACCATTCCCTGTGCTACTACTTCCCTTAACGGCGCCACCATTCCCTGTGCTACTACTTCTAACGGCTCCACCATTCCTGTGCTTCTAACGGCGCCACCATTCCCTGTGCTACTACTTCCTAACGGCGCCACCATTCCCTGTGCTACTACTTCCTAACGGCTCCACCATTCCCTGTGCTTCCTAACGGCTCCACCATTCCCTGTGCTTCCTAACGGCTCCACCATTCCCAGTGCTACTTTCTAACGGCCCACCATTCCCTGAGCTACTACTTCCTAACGGCTCCACCATTCCCTGTGCTACTCTTCCTAACGGCTCCACCACTCCCTGTGCTTCCTAACGGCTCCACCATTCCCTGTGCTTCCTAACGGCTCCACCATTCCCTGTGCTACTACTTCCTAACGGCTCCACCATTCCCTGTGCTACTACTTCCTAACGGCTCCACCATTCCCTGTGCTACTACTTCCTAACGGCGCCACCATTCCCTGTGCTACTACTTCCTAACGGCGCCACCATTCCCTGTGCTACTACTTCCTAACGGCTCCACCATTCCCTGTGCTACTACTTCCTAACGGCCCACCATTCCCTGTGCTACTACTTCCCTAACGGCTCCACCATTCTCTAGCTACTTCCTAACGGCTCCACCATTCCCTGTGCTTACCTAACGGCTCCACCATTCTCACATTTAACCATCTATTTCCTAACGGCTCCACCATTCTGTGCTACTACTTCTAACGGCTCCACCATTCCCTGTGCTACTACTTCCTAACGGCGCCACCATTCCCTGTGCTACTACTTCCTAACGGGCTCCACCATTCCCTGTGCTACTACTTCCTAACGGCTCCACCATTCCTAGCTACTTCCAACGGCTCCACATTCCCTGTGCTTCCTAACGGCTCCACCATTCCCTGTGCTACTAACGGCCACCATTCCGTGCTTCCTAACCCACCATTCCCTGTGCTACTACTTCCTAACGGCTCCACGTTCCCTGTGCTACTACCTTCAACGGTCCACCATTCTCAGCACACTTCCTAACGGGCGCCACCATTCCTCAGCACTACTTCCTAACGGGCTCCACCATTCCCTGTGCTTCCTAACGGCTCCACCATTCCTGTGCTATTCCTAACGGCTCCACCATTCTCTGTAGCATCTCTAACGGCTCCACCATTCCCTTGCACTACTTCCTAACGGGTCCACCATTCCCTGTAGCTACTACTTCCTAACGCTCCACCATTCCCTGTAAGCTTCCTAACGGGCGCCACCATTCCCTGTGCTACTACTTCCTAACAGCTCCACCATTCCCTGTGCTACTACTTCCTAACGGCTCCACCATTCCTGTGCTACTACTAACGGCTCCACCATTCCCTGTGCTACTACTTCCTAACGGCGCCACCATTCCCTGTGCTACTACTTCCTAACGGCTCCACCATTCTCTTAGTGCTACTCGCTACTATTCCTAACGGTCCACCATTCCCTGTGCTACTACTCCTAACGGCCCACCATTCCTGTGCTTCCTAACGGCTCCACCATTCCCTGTGCTACTACTTCCTAACGGCTCCACCATTCCCTGCTATACTTCCTAACGGTCACATTCTGCTTCCTAACGGCGCCACCATTCCTGTGCTACTACTTCCTAACGGCTCCACTATTCCCTGTGCTACTACTTCCTAACGGCTCCACCATTCCGTGCTCTGCACTACTTCCTAACGGCCCACCATTCCCTGTGCTACTACTTCCTAACGGCTCCACCATTCCCTGTGCTACTACTTCCTAACGGCTCCACCATTCCCTGTGCTACTACTCCCTAACGGCTCCACCATTCCCTGTGCTACTTTCATACGTGCGCCACCATTCCCTGTAGCACTACTTCTAACGGCTCCACCATTCCCTAGCATACTTCCTAACGGGCGCTACCATTCCCGGTGCTACTATCCCTAACGGCCCACCATTCCCTGTGCTACTACTCCTAACGGGCGCCACCATTCCCTGTGCTACTACTTCTTAACGCTCCACCATTCCTGTGCTACTACTTCCTAACGGCTCCACCATTCCCTGTGCTACTACTTCCTAACGGCTCCACCATTCCCTGTGCTACTACTTCCCTAACGGGGCTCCACCATTCCTGTGCTACTACTCTCCTATCGCTCCACCATTCCCTGTGCTACTACTTCCTAACGACGCCACCATTCCCTGTGCTACTACTTCCTAACGGCCCCACCATTCCCTGTGCTACTACTTCCTAACGGGCGCCACCATTCTGTGCTACTACTTTAACGGTTACCATTCCTGTGCTACTACTTCCTAACGGCTCCACCATTCGTTTCTCCCTAACGGCTCCACCATTCCTTGTGCTACTACTCCCTAACGGCTCCACCATTCCCTGTGCTACTACTCCCTAACGGCTCCACCATTCCCTGTGCTACTACTTCCTAACGGCTCCACCATTCCCTGTGCTACTACTTCCTAACGGCTCCACCATTCCCTGTGCTACTACTTCCTAACGCTCCACCATTCCCTGTGCTACTACTTCCTAACGGCTCCACCATTCCCTGTGCTACTACTTCCCTAACGCGCCACCATTCCCTGTGCTACTACTTCCTAACGGCTCCACCATTCCCTGTGCTACTACTTCCTAACGGCTCCACCATTCCCTGTGCTACTACTTCCTAACGGCTCCACCATTCCCTGTGCTACTACTTCCTAACGGCGCCACCATTCCCTGTGCTACTACTTCCTAACGGCTCCACCATTCCCTGTGCTACTACTTCCTAACGGCGCCACCATTCCCTGTGCTACTACTTCCTAACGGCGCCACCATTCCCTGTGCTACTACTTCCTAACGGCTCCACCATTCCCTGTGCTACTACTCCCTAACGGCTCCACCATTCCCTGTGCTACAACTTCCTAACAGCTCCACCATTCCCTGTGCTACTACTTCCTAACGGCTCCACCATTCCCTGTGCTACTACTTCCTAACGGCTCCACCATTCCCTGTGCTACTACTTCCTAACGGCTCCACCATTCCCTATGCTACTACTTTCTAACGGCTCCACCATTCCCTGTGCTACTACTTCCTAACGGAAATATCCCATACAGAATATGAACAACAGAGGTAATGTGAGCTCAGGGCACAGAGACAGATGACTGAGGCAGTGAGTCAGCTGGATGGGGAGTCAAATAAAAACAGTGAGTGAGCTGCAGCAGGACTGCTAGTCTCATAAGAGCTGATGCATTACGATCTGGGAGATGGGGAGAGATTGGACGGCTAAAGGACGTGACTCTCAGTAGGGGGCCGACCCTGCAGTCACACTGACTCAGACAGAGTACCATCTGTGCTGCTAACCACCACCCATCCCTGCCTCCGTCCTTAGGGGTCAGGACACGGAGGAGGGTTGAGGTGGGTCACAGTTGGCAGGGCGTGGGCAGGCGTCTCGTAAAACATCCAAACACAGCGTGAGAGAGGGGCGAGAGTCTTCTGACTCACCTGCACACAGTGCTAACAGAAAAATTGCTCCCCAGTAGCTGGCTAAACGTTAAGTCAGTGAAAGGTGGACGCCAAAAATATTACACAGATTAGAATCAGCTCTATGTGCCAAAAGGTGTTAAATTCCTTGTGCATCTTTGCTGACACTGTCACAATAAGTCAATCCAAGTGAGTAAAACAGCTACTGTATAGGCCCACAGCCTGGCCTATTCAGCTGGGGTAGCACAAGCAACTGATAACATTAGCTTGGTAAGAAAGACACGCCATCGGCTCGATTTCACTAATCGGGGTCTAGTTCATTGACTCCTCCGATTAAATAAAGCACAGAATTGGTTCCTGAAGCGTGAGCGTGACCCACTGAACTCCCTGTGTCTCCCTCAGATCTGCTCTAGCGCGGCCAGACAATGCCCTTTAACAACACGGTCACTCTTCAGTGACTTTGCCTGTGGTCCAATGAGCAGGCCTGTTGCACAGCCGAGAGCTGATGAGGAGTGTGAGGCATCCACTGTTACAGCCACTGTGCAGCAGAGCGAGAGAGAGTGGCAACATGACAGACTGGACTGGCACATCACAGTTCATCCCTGCCTGTGCCACGTTATACAATGGTAGCAAATGAACAGGGCTCCCAGTAAAAGGATTCAGTTAAAAAGGCCGCTTTGTGCAGCCATGCGGCATGTGACCCTCTGTTACATAACTTGTATCCTGAATCTTTAAAGCTGTGCTTAGACAGCTAATAATGCAGGCCTGGACCGTACATACCACTACTAATGACTACAGGGCCCAAGAATCCCAGGCCTCTCGTCTGTGCTGCAGTTAACACAAGACTGTGACAAGTCACAAGCAACTCCCTTTACATACCGTACTCTCTGCGACGGGCGTGCCTTATGGACAGCATACTGGATGCCCTGAGCAAACCTTTATCGAAATCAAAGCAACCATCACTTCAAGCTTTAGGTGGCTGTCATCGTTGCAGTTCTGAATGAAAGGGATGACGCAAAGAGGGATTTGAGAATGAATGCGCTATGATTATGTTGTCAGGGTAGGTTTCACGTGGCGTCTTACCACATCCTTTTTTTAAATTAATCCCTCGTAATGCTCTGAAATGGTAAATGATTTTATTGGACGTGGTCTCCTTCTGGTTTCCACATTCAGGACTATTCAGGGACGTGACACTGACAGCTATTGTCACGGACGGGGTAAAATCACAGTCTTGGCTCTAGTGCGTAGGTGAGAGATTCAAGGGGCTTAGCATACATTAGTCAGCACACCCTTGAAGGCATAGAAGGATGGCAACAGTGGCTCGCAAACGCCAAGATATGCCACGTTACAGAATTTGCTTTGTGTCATTCAGAATTGATAGGAACCAACAAATATACTAGATTAGTGCAGAAGATTCTCCTAATTCTGTACCCCCCCCCCAACCCCCACGGGACCTATAACTAAAAGGAGAGTTGGAAAGGAGTGAGGTTACCCAAGTGCACTGTGACCAAATTACGGGTAGGAGTTACACCCTCATTTACGCCACTTGGTGAATGACAAACACACACTGATTGAATACTAGTCTGTTGTCTGTTGCAAAACTGTGTCAGAATAGTGAATTAAACTGCTACCGCTCTACTCTGCTAGTATGAGTCACGTCCGTTTCACAGAAGCTCAACACAAGAGGGGGAACAGAAAGTACCTAATGCTGACAAGAGGAAACACTAGAAACAAAGTTGAAAAACCGAGGATGTAGTTTGACAAAAATAAAAGCGAACATCAAAACAGGAAAATAAGTTTGTTTAAGACAGATCTGAGCAGAGAGAAAAATGCACCCAGAATCATTTGCATTGCTCATTTAGGAATGTCATATTTAAAATTGCTGAGAATAAACCTCAGACGGCCTCCATATTTTTCACCCTCTCTCTCCAACCAATGTGAACCTAAAAAAGCCCCAGAGGGTGATTCCCCTACACGGTCGACACAGCCTCCTTCTCCTCTCTTATGAAGACTGTGGTTTGTAATCATCTCTGCAGTGATTTGACACGCTGTATATTTTCTGTCTCGCAGAGTCCAGTAGGACCCCTGCCCATATCACACACACAGAGCGAGAGAGAGAGAGCGAGAGAGAGAGGCAGAGTGGGTTGATCAATATGACAAAGATGGACAGCCAGAGCAGTTCAGAGTGGGATTGATATCATAGCCAAACAGCCCGACACTCACAGGAAGATAAATGAATAACAAGCTAATCTCTCTCTCACACACACACACGTGATTGAACACGTTTTAGGGAGGCCGTAAAAGTTTTGTATTGTAGGCATTTCAACATTCAAATTGGAAAACATCGCAACTTGGAAACATGAAGTTGGTCCTTGCGTACTCCTACCTCAACTTACACATACACTCAAACATCCCTCAATCCAAGGGACAGGTTCATCTGACAACCCAGTCATAGTTGTTGTTCAAGGAGGCCATCCACGGTGAGGCTACGAGAGAGGAAACATTTGTTGCCCAAATGCTAACCAACTGCTTTGTAGTGACGAGAGGAGGGACAAAGAAACTGCCCGGGGTAAAATAACTGTGACAGTGATGGGCTACAGCATGGGGTAGGATAGGGGCCTCAGCACAACTCGAGATAGGAGAGATGAAGTATGACGGAGGCCCATTGATTAGAGAATGCCCATCTCTCTTCCACACAATGGATGCTTTCATGTGGCACTCACTCAACACTTTACCTAAGCTCAAGCTGTCTGTCGAAGCAGGGCGGAACAACTGTACAGGTGAGCTACTCCAGTACATACATGCAAACAGTACATCAAGGAACACAATGTACAGGTTGCGCTCTGGCCATTCCCCTCCAACCCCCCCTCCCTCTTCACCTCCTGTTGTTCTAACAGTGGATGGTCGCGCCTGCGCAAAGAGGACACACGAAAGGGTTCCTACCGAAGTACAAAGTAAAGTCTTGATAAAGAAGTCGGGTAACTTCACGCCCGTGCAACAAAACACCACAAATTGACATAAAAACACACCCACCACTATGCTCAGAGAAGTCCTGATTTGGATAGGGAGGGCATGCACTGTCATACGGAGTGCAGGGCTGACCAACGAGAGAGGGAGAGCTGTCGAGTGTGCTTCTCGGGGGGGTCTTATCGGATAATATACAGTTGGCTGGGTTTTCCGTGCATCGGTAGGACAGAACAGCTACGTCCGGTAAGACGAGGGGTGGGGGTGTGTGTCTGTGTCTATTTGTCAATAACAGCTGGTGCGCGATGTCTAATATTAAGGAAGTCTCAAGGTATTGCTCGCCTGAGGTAGAGTACCTCATGATAAGCTGTAGACTATACTATTTACCAAGAGAGTTTTCATCTATATTTTTCGTAGTCGTCTATTTACCACCACAAACCGATGCTGGCACTAAGACCGCACTCAACGAGCTGTATAAGGCCATAAGCAAACAAGAAAATGCTCATCAAGAAACAGTGCTCCTAGCCATGGATTACAGGCAACATCCGCACCGAGCTAAAGGCTAGAGCTGCCGCTTTCAAGGAGCGGGACACTAATCCGGACGCTTATAAGAAATCCCACTATGCCCTCAGATGAACCATCAAACAGGAAAAGCGTCAATACAGGACTAAGATTTAGTCTTACTACACAGGCTCTGACACTCGTCAGATGTGGCAGGGCTTGCAAACTATTACGGACTACGAAGGGAAACCCAGCCGCGAGCTACCCAGTGACGTAAGCCTACCAGACGAGATAAATGCCTTTTATGCTCGCTTCGAGGCAAGCAACACGGAAGCATGCATGAGAGCACCAGTTGTTCCGGACGACTGTGTGATCACGCTCTCCGTAGCCGATGTGAGCAAGACCTTTAAACAGGTCAACATTCACAAGGCCGCGGGCCAAATGGATTACCAGGACGTGTACTCAGAGCATGCGCGGACCAACTGGCAAGTGTCTTCACTGACATTTTCAACCTCTCCCTGACCGAGTCTGTAATACCTACATGTTTCAAGCAGACCACCATAGTCCCTCTGCCCAAGAAAGCGAAAGTAACCTGCCTAAATGACTACCGCCCCGTAGCACTCACATCGGTAGCCATGAAGTGCTTTGAAAGGCTGGTCATGGCTCACATTAACACCATCATCCCCAAAACCCTAGACCCACTCCAATTCGCATAGCGCCCCAACAGATTCACAGATGACAATCTCAATCGCACTCCACACATCCTTTCCCACCTGGACAAAAGTAACACCTATGTGAGAATGCTATTCATTGACTACAGCTCAGCGTTGAACACCATAGTGCGCACAAAGCTCATCACTAAGCTAAGGACCCTGGGACTTAACACCTCCCTCTGCAACTGGATCCTGGACATCCTGACGCGCCGCCCCCAGGTGGTAAGGGTAGGCAACAACACGTCTGCCACGCTGATCCACAACACGGGGGCCCCTCAGAGGTGCGTGCTTAGTCCCCTCCTGTACTCATCTCCTTTGAGCAAGACAAAGGAGATGATCGTGGACTACAGGAAAAGGAGGGCTGAACACGCCCCATTCACATTGACGGGGCTTGTAGTGGAGCGGGGTCGAGAGTTTCAAGTTCCTTGGTGTCCACATCAACAAACTATCATGGTCCAAACACACCAAGAAAGTAGTGAAGAGGGCACGACAACACCTTTTTCCCCCTCAGGAGACTGAAAAGATTTGGCATGGGTCCACAGATCCTCAAAAAGTTATACAGCTGCACCATCGAGAGCATCCTGACCGGTTGCATCATCGCCTGGTATGGCAACTGCTCGGGCATCTGACCATAAGGCGCTACAGAGGGTAGTGCGTACGGCCCAGTACATCACTGGGGCCAAGCTTCCTGCCATCCAGGACCTATATACACTCGCCAGTGTCAGAGGAAGGCTCAAAAAATTGTCAAAGACTCCAGCCACCCTAGTCATAATCTGTTCTCTCTGCTACCGCATGGCAAGCGGTACCGGAGCGACAAGTCTAGGTCCAAAAGGCTCCTTAACAGCTTCTACCCCAAAGCAATAAGACTGCTGAACAATTAATCAAAAGGCCACCCAGACTATTTACATTGACCCCCCCTTTGTTTTTACACTGCTGCTACTCGCTGTTTACCCTCATTGTTGTTATTTTATTGTGTTCATTATTTTATTTTTTTTTACTTCCGTTTATTTTCTTAAAAAACTGCATTGCTGGTTAAGGGCTTGTAAGTAAGCATTTCACGGTAAGGTATACACCTGTTGTATTTGGCGCATCTGACAAAGGGAAAGAACTAGAGTGCATAGTTAGAAAAGGCCAATCAGAGCAGCAAGCCCACCAACCAATAGTAGGGTAGGGGGGTCTCAGCAGTGACACAGGGGCGAGGCTCACATGCGTCCGCTTTGTTAAGCAGAGCCACCACAGGGGCACAAGACTATCAATGCTGGGTCCTGGAGTGACCACATGATGGCATAAAGCCTGACTGTAGCTCAATCTGGGTTGTTGATGCCACCTTCACTAGTTCCTGGGTTTTCCTCTGAAGAGTAGCCCAGGTATTTATCTCAAGGGGAAAAAATATTTATGTGATAAATACAGGTTAAATAATTGATAATAATAATAATAATAATAATAAATAATAATAGATTGCATGTTAAGATGTAGTCCTATGTTATTGGTGGTTGAAGTAACATACCCTTTCCCCACTTGGTAAACAAATGTAGCATGAATTTAGTTCTATTTTAGCCCATCTTCATAGAACTTCCTTGAAATAGTACTACTTACTGAATTATCACCCAAATGTCATCGCTGTTAAAATAACTGCTAAGTGCATTCAGATTTAAGGAACCCGACTACAAAGTTAGTGTTAGTTTGACATTTGAGTGATTAGTGACTACACTAAGAACATCACAACAAGCTAAGCCTAGTACTCAGTCAGCGCCACACCAACTATGAACAATGTTTACTTGCTCCCAGAAACGTGTCAAGGATCCAACTACTAGCCCCACTAACCTCTCCATTGAGAGTCAGGCTGAGGGGATCTATCCGGGGAGTTGTAATTCAGTTAAAGACCAAGCCATTCTGTTGAATGGAGCCAATTTGTCCCAAGGGCATCCTCACTGGTTTATTTGGCAGTAGGACAGCATTGAGCATAGAAGATGCCAACCGATACAAGCTGAAGACTCAATCTCTCCCCAGTCCCACTCCTCCACCCAGCATTGTTTTAATTCAGACCAGAACAAAACAATGAGACTTGGCCCTGACCTGGTTTCATGTAGGAGTTTAAATTGTGTCCAGAACAATTTGTCTTTGACTGTAGGAGTAAACATGTCACTCCCTATAAAGACATGATTTGAGATGTGTTTCTTACATTTTGATATTATTGAATTCTCAGGAAGTTTTATATATTTTATCTGAATATTAGCTGATAACATAATAATCTAGGGCCTAGCTGGCTCTGCTAGCCTGCTATCTCCCCCCTAGTCTACACACAGGCTAGCCAACCAGCACACACTCCCAAGATTAACCAAACTTCAGCACAGGAACATTCTACACACGTGTTTCTGTGATAATCTATAGGAAGCCTCTGGAGATCCCCCAAAAGTAAATAAACAGTGAGAGTACAAGTCAGCAAGAACCAGTCTGAAATGTGAGCGATTTCAAGGACAGAGAAAATCCCATATGTCAACATCAGCAAGGGCAGGCCATGACAGGACTGAGCTAGACAGTTGACAGAGACTAGGACTCAATCCAGCCGTGTCATCTCATCGCTGACTGGAGCCCACATCCGTTGGCTATCACCGTCACCTCGACCTGTCCTCTCCACCGACACCCTGTCCTGGTCTGCTTCCCAAATGACACCCTATTCTCTATAGGAATCTGGTCAAAAGTAGTGAATAGGGTGTCATTTGGGACGCAGGCCTGACCTGCTGCCATCGTGGCTCCATGGTCGGTTACATAGGGCTAAGCTGATGTCACGGCCAACATCCGAGAACGATTATAAAATGGGCACGGGCTGTTTCCCCGATGACATCACACTGGCAACAACTTGCTCTGTCCATCTTCATTCCTCCCTCTTTTCCCACTATTTATGAGGTGTCATGCTAGGAAAAGATCCAGAGGAGGTATTCTACCCCATAGAGAACAAAACACAGGGCTACATGCTAGGAGAGTATTCACTTCAGTGAAGTGTCAGCTGCAAAACATAATTACTTTTAGTGTAATATATTTAAGAGCCCTCAACTCGAAAAGGAGGAGGGGGGAGGGGGTAAATAAGGGGTTCTGAGTGACTATAACGAAGTGGGTTGTTATCCAGTGTTTTAGTACGCACTAGGGCTGTCCTCGACTAGAAAAAATCTTGGTCGACCAAGAGCAGTCTGTTCTTTTGACCAATCGACTGGTCGACATTTTTAAACGTGCATTTTTTCCATATATAGACCCACCCTGTGTGTTTTATTCAAATCAACTATAAGTAAGCTACTGAACTTGTCTGATGCTTTAAGCACACTGTGATTACATAATTAAGACACACAAATGACTCAAAAGGGAGCCAGAGATCAAGATAGCCTAACCAGAAGAAAATAACACCGGTTCCCGAACCACCTCCTCCCGCTGCTGCTGGCCTTCACAGATTCTGCCATTAGCTTCCGAAGTTGCCGGTAATAGGCTACACGCCAGGGGTTGGCAACCTTCTCCATTCAGAGTGCCAATTTAGCCTACCATTTCTACCGATCTGAATGCTAGTTATGATTTTCAAATGCACATTTTCGTGGAACAATCATTTATTTTATAATAAAGTCTTCATATCTCAAAATCATTGTCATGTGATTAATAAAAACTCAAATGAAAACTATACAAATCTAAAAGTAACTTATAATACCATTGTCAACTATGTAAAAATAGCCTACATAAAGCCAACAAATAAAATAATTGCAGCCTGCAGGTAGAAAAGAAATCACATTGGCTGCGCATGGCCTGTCTGCAATGAACTTAAAAACATTGAATCAACTATCAACTTGGTCCGGCCCAAAGCTTGCACTAACAAACTTTCAACATTGTATAAAATATTCTGGACTCTGAGTTTCCACGCCAGTGAGCTCCAGACAGACACAGCTGTATTTGCGCAAAGGATAAGTAATGAGGTAGGCCTATTTTATGACGTTTCCATCGGGTCAGAGCGTGACATTTTTTTTCCAGAAATACTATCATATCCCCAAATGAGCACATTTATAAGCCTAAATTTGCGTGCAAGCCAGGTAGACTAGGCCTACTTCTATGCGTAATCAGGTGCGCGTCCTTACTCAACATTGATAGGAGCGCTCCAAACAAAACACAATGAATAAATTGACAAAACTCGTAAATGGAATGAAATAAACCAAAACTTGTTTCTCACAAGTGTAGCCTCGGTTGTGCGCTCTGCAAACAACAGGTCCACTCCGACAATGAGAACTGTAAAATAATAATAATAATAATAATAATAATATATTGAATGCATTAACAGAAACTACAGTAACCAAACAAACATTGTAGATTAGAAATTATTGGAATTAGCATCCACAATGGATTAGTCCACGGAGACAGGCGTCAATCAAGACACGTGCCATAAAAAAATTATTTTTTTGCAACTGCTCGACTAAATTAAAATAAAACATAAAATACAAAAATCAACCAGTCCACTAAAATGGGGTCAGCCCTAGTAGGCACTAATAAAAAAAAAACACCTTCAAAAATATTCCTTCCTCCATGCCAGTTCTCTCTGGCGCAGTGCTCCCCCCTGCCACCTTGCCCGCTGTACTCCCGCCCCCAAACTCCACATTTACCCTCCTAACACAACTGCGAGAGATGTTTTTACATACAAGTAAACATTTCCAGGAATAGCATAACTCACACTAGCCTTGGCAAGAGGAGGCCTTCACTACACAATGTCGAGTATGACCGCACTGCTGCAGAATGCCATGGGAATGCATAACATGATGGCAGTCTTCCAGATACTCCCTCAGTGCTACTCAGTTTTCCAACACTTTAGCTTTATTTTCATCTTAACATGATGCCTATTGAGTGTGAATGGTAAACACCCTACCTGGACACTACAGAACACAGATAAGGTTGAACATTGAGCTAGGGCCTCTGACTCCGACATTTGAAGTGAATTTGAAACAAATCTCTTACCCATCCTCATCTCCATCCATGGGAATGGCTATCCCGAACAGGCTGTTGACGGTGGGAGTAGCCAGCTGCAAGCTCTCAGGGATGAAAGGCCTCATGACATCTTTTCCAGGGGTGGCATTGGGCTGAGGTAGGGTGTCCGACCTCCTGCGGCTGTCATCCCCCTGGCTGGCTGTGGGAAGGCCCTGCCCGGCTGCTCCAGCTGTGGTCTCACCGTGAGCTACCTGGGCCAGGGGGAGTCCTCCTGTGTCAGGAGCCTGGCTTGGCATGCCTGGGGTGTTGTTGGTGGCGCTGGGCACTGTGGCAGGCACATTCTGTACAACGGAGGCGCTGCCCACTCCTCCTGACGGCTGAGGATGACTCACCGGCTGCTGTAGGGCACCCCCGGGCAGGAGAGGAGCCATAACTGCCCCGCTGGCTACCTGCAGCAACAGCCCCTGGGCCAAGGCTAAAGGACCGCCGTGCAAAGACCCAGCCAGCTCCCCGGCCTGAGGGGTTTTGCCAGACGAGGGGCCCTGGCTCGAAGGATGCCCCACAGAGAGGGAGGCCACGGGGAGGGTTTGAGGGCTGGAGCCCTGAGGCTGTAGAGGGGGTAAGTGCTGACTGGGGGGCATTCCAGACGGATGAGCGGAGTAGGCAAACTGCTGGGCCTGCGTGGGAAGAGGCATAAGGGGGGATTTTTGCAGCATGCCATCTTGGGGCACGCCATTGAGGCCAGTAGGGTGAAGTGTTTGGGGGACAGCGGGCTGCACGTTGACCTGGGACTGGGATACCGTCGCTGAGTACCCTGTGGGCTGTAAGGCACTCGCCCCGCTCCCTGTCTGGGGCTCTAAGCCGTAGCCTTGCTGCTGAAGCTCCGGAGGATGGCCATGGTGGAAAGTGTAGTAGCCACTATCACCCGCTGACTCCTGAGCCTGTGTGGAGAGGGTACTAGGAGCGACCACAGTGCCTCCTGTGGCCCCTAGCCCACTGTCTGCATTGTGGTCAGTGGTGACAGCATGTTTTATGCTATCCACAGTCCTGCTCATGCTACAGCCCTCAGAATCTCTCTCATAGAACTCTGTACATGTCCATCTGCCCCGTCTGAAGGGCTCTCCTGTACCGTGGTCAAGTTTAATGACCCTGAAACGTGAACTACAGCTTGTCGTCGTTGAAGAGCTAGGTGCCGCCGCGGGGGGCATCTGAGACACACTTGGGGAAACACTTGCAGCAGGGCCAGTGTTGACTGTTGTCGGCTGCTGGGTGGCCGAGGTTGGAATGGATGGCTGACTCACAGCTGGTACAGGAACACTCCCCCCTAAAAAGGGTGGGTTGACATGACTCACGCCTGTACTTCTAAAAACATGGCCCCCATTAAAAGGACCTGTTGCAGCCACTGGCTGCCCCTCTTGAAGTAAATGTAAGACCATGACAGCTGCCTCCGCTTCCCCTACATTGTTTAAAGTCTCCTCCGATGAACTTCTGTCACATACTCCAGGATCGGCCCGGGACACGTCGAATATTTCGGATGACACATCCTCGGTCCTGGATTCGTCCGGGTCGTCCAGACTCTCGGTGTCATCAGTGATGCTACTGGCCGCCACCTGAGCCTGTGTCACACTCGTGATCTGAAAACAACTCTTCTTCTTTGCTGGCATTTTTGACATGTTGAATATCTACGCTTGTCACTCAGGTGACTGTATTTCCAGATAAGTGTTTCGTCTGAGCTCAATAAGTTATAGCTATTAGCTAGCTACCTAAAGAATTCACAGATTATAACAAGTATGCGACATATTCCTTGCTCCCTTCTCCTGTTGCAGATTGTGTCTGTAAAAACGAACGAGCCCACTTCGTCCGAAATCGGACAGGGTAACGTTAGCTAGTCTCTGTGTGACAAGTCTCCCGATCCCACCGACTCCTCTCCTCCGGTTCTTCCGAACCTGGCCTCCTGCGTGCGTTATTGTCCCGGCCCCGGAGTTGCAAGCAGCTCCCTGTTGCAGTTACCGCTCACCAGCTGCTACCGACACTTTAGTCTGAGGCGGGCTCCGTTCTTCACCACTCTCCCTTTTAGCTAGCTAGCTAATGTAGCTAAAAGCTAACTAGCTAGCCAAATAATAGCTATCGGTGTCGTTAGTTCGATCCCTACCTAGAAACAAGCCTGTACGACATCATGTAAACAAGTCCATATCCTCTTCCAAATCTTCACATTGAATCTATATCCTCCGACAGACAGAAATGGCTTAATTTAAGAAAGTTTATCTTCCTCGTCCTCAGGTTCTCTCACTCTTTAGAGCTGCTGCTATGACAGAAATGCACTTACTAGCAGCAAGCTAACTGCCGCTCTGCTCTTCCTCTTACCACTCGACAAGATGGCAAAAAAAACGCACTGCACTCTGGGAGGGTTGCGCATTGATTTACGTAAATCATTGGAGATTTCGGATGGGATACGCTGATTTGCTTTTATTATCGTAAAAATTCCTGAAAACATTAATTTAAGGTCAGGGGTTAGGCAGTGTGGTTAAGGGTTAGGTTTAAAATCAGACTTTAGGAAAATAAATGGTAGAAATAGGTGGGGTTTATGACTTTGTGGCTGTGGTAACTAGTGACGACCATTCTGAAGGGACACACCAAACCACAGATAGAACAACATCTTTGACTATGTTGTGCTGTATTTGGACACACTCTTTTCACGCAATTTCAATACAGCTACGACCTGCAGGTTAGGAGAACATTTTCCCTAACCCTAATCTTAACTTCCGGTTGTAGCTGTATCGAAGTGGCGTGAAAAGAGTGTTTCTCATCTCAAACCAGTGTCTAATGCTGCGTTCACTTGCTATCGGAAACTCAGAACCTCCAAGTTAAAATAAACATTCTTTACGAAGAGCACAGGCGTCAAACTCAGTGGAGGCTGCTGAGGGGAGCACAGCTCATAATAATGGCTGAACGGAGCAAATGGAATGGCATCAAACACATGGAAACCATGTGTTTGATGTATTTGATACCATTCCACTCATACCGCTCCAGCCATTAACACAAGCCCGTTCTCCCCAATTAATGTGCCAACAACCTCCTGTGGTCAAACTCATTCCACAGAGGGCCGAGTATCTGCAGGTTTTCACTCCTCCCTTGTACTTGATTAATGAATGAAGGTCACTAATTAGTAAGGAACTCCCCTCACCTGGTTGTCAAGGTCTTAATTGAAAGGAAAAACCAAAATCCTGCAGACACTAGGACTTCCATGGAATGAGTTTGACACCCCTGGTGTAAGCTTCCTATTGGTTGATTCTGATACTTACCAAGAAACTCGGGATCATTTTTCTACAACGAGTAAGCACGTCCGAAATTTCGGAGTTTCCTAGTTCCGACAAGCACATGAATGTGGCATAACTCTGACGTTTCTGACTTGCTTAGTCGCTGTAGAAATGCCGCGTTCACATTGTGTTGGAAACTCTGAAATGTCCAATTTGCTAATCTAGGCGGAAGATTCGGATCCCGAGTTTTCCACTTGGGAGGTATCAGAATCAACCAATAGGAAGCTCTATGCAAATAACTTACATTAATTTAAACTCGGAGGTCCTGAGTTTCTGACATGACGTGAACTCGGCATCAAACACTGAGCTATATGTTGGATCTCAAACAAATGTTCTCTACTGAGCCACTTAAGACTCGGAGTTGTGCAAGCTAGGCTCATGAAAATGTGTGCCACAATCAGTGGAGGCAGCTGAGGGGAGGACGGCTCATAATAATGGCTGGAACGGAGCAAATGGAATGGCATCAAACACATGTTTGATGTATTTGATACCATTCCACTCCAGCCATTACCCCAAGCCTGTTCTCCCAAATTAAGGTGCCACCAACCCCCTGTGGCCACAATGAATCCAGGTATGATGATTCAGCTTGATGTCAATCTTTAGTTCAATAGATAAATGACTCATGACCATGATTCACGGATCAAGATGAATGTAATAATTTTCTTGAATGAGTCATATTTTCAGTCAATGAGGTTTTCCAGATATATTTTTTTATATTGTAGTTTTTTTTCCCATGCAGCCTGATTGGACATATTCATTATAGATATTGCAATGTTAAAGCTATGAAAATGCAATATAGATCTAAAGATTATAATTATTTTATCAACCTAATATGGCACACATCATTTAGATTAGGCCACCCCACTAAGCATTTGACTGGTGCAGTGCAGACCGGCCTTGATTTCTCAACGTCCCCGGACGTAGATTTTTGGTCCAGTTCGGACCAGACTAAATCTGAACCAATCATAGACGTCCACAGATGTCCGGTCTATATTTGGCCCAAACTTAGACGTCCAGATTTGGTCCGGACCGACCTTGATTTATCCCAAACATAGACATCTATAATTACATAACAGACATGGAAATTCTTTACATATTTAATCATATTTAATAGTTTTTATGTAAATATTATTTGATAAACTTTTTATTTTGTAATAGCTAAATGAGTGCAGATCAAGTCTTCATATCATGTATTGGATTTTTGCCCTAAATTGATGAAAAACAGTGTTGTCAACAAGCTAGCTAGCTAATGCTATCTATCCAGTGTGTGTTTTCATTTGAATTACACCTACTGACTCTGGGTTGTTTTTCACCAACGGTGACCCAAGAGGAGGCTTTGCATGCAGAGGTGGCAGTGGGCCAGCTTTTTCATTGCTCAGGAAGATACTTCTGAAGTAAGGAGAGAATCTGCAGATGTCGGAGACGCCCTGATGACATTCAGCTGCCTACCTACCTGCCTGCCCTTGGACATGCTGACCTGGCCACCAGTTCCGACCACCACCTCTGACCACCACTTCCGCTGACCATCTAGCTATGAGCTTCCAGATCCTCTCATGACCACATCTGCCCATCTGCTGGAGGCTTCAAGAAGCACATGCTATAAAAGTTTGATAAAGTCTTATTATTAATTATGATAATTGGTTCAGATATCCACACCAATCATAATGTTTTATTTAACCTTAATTTAATAAGCAAGTCAGTTAAGAACAAATTCTAATTGACAATGATGGCCTACCCCGGCGACAATGGGCCAATTGTGTGCCGCCCAATCACGGCCTGGAATGGAACCAGGGTCTGTAGTGACGCCTCTAGCAGTGAGATAATAATAATATGCCATTTAGCAGACGCTTTTATCCAAAGCCACTTACAGTCATGTGTGCATACATTTTTAAGTATGGGTGGTCCTGGGGATCGAACCCACTACCCTGGCATTACAAGCACCATGCTCTACCAATTGAGCTACAGAGGACCACGAGATGCAGTGCCTTAGACCACTGCGCCACTCGGGAGCCCATCTAGTTTGTAGACATCTGTTTCACAAGTTTGGACAGCACAGCAGAGTAGAGTAGAGTACAGTACAGCACAGTAGAGTACAGTACAGTACAGCACAGTAGAGTACAGTACAGTACAGCACAGTAGAGCACAGTAGAGCATAGCACAGTACAGTAAAGTACAGCACAGCACAGCAGAGTAGAGTACAGTACAGCACAGTAGAGAACAGCACAGTACAGTAGAGCACAGCACAGTACCTTAGAGAACAGCACAGTAGAGCACAGCACAGTACAGTAGAGCACAGCACAGTACAGTAGAGAACAGCACAGTACAGTAGAGCACAGCACAGTAGAGTAGAGAACAGCACAGTAGAGCACAGCACAGTACAGTAGAGAACAGCACAGTACAGTAGAGCACAGCACAGTAGAGTAGAGAACAGCACAGTAGAGCACAGCACAGTACACTAGAGCACAGCACAGTAGAGCACAGCACAGTACACTAGAGCACAGCACAGTAGAGAACAGCACAGTAGAGCACAGGACAGAACAGTAGAGAACAGTACAGTACAGTACAATCCAATAGCACACTAGAGTACAGCACAGTAAAGAAAAGTATAGTGTACTGTATTGTACTCTACTTTACTCTAATGTACTCTACTAGGGCAGTGGGCCTAGCGGTTAAGAGCGTTGGGCCAGTACTTGAAAAGTTGCTGGTTCAAATCCCTGAGCTGACTAAATTAAGAAGCTGTTGATGTGCTCTTGAACAAGGCACTAAACCTTGTAAGTTACTCTGGGTAAGAGTGTCTGCTAAATGACGACTGTATATTCTATTGTACACTACTTTACTGTCCAATACACGTATTGTACCGTGTTCTATTGTACAAAACTGTGCTCTACTGTGCTGTTCAAACTTGTGAAACTGTGATTTGTTTGGATCTGGTCCGCACCGACCAAATCTGCAGTTGTTTGGGGGTGGTGCTTTTTTTTTTTCTTATCCAGAGTGACACAATCAGTCCATTCAACTAAGGTAGATAAACAACAACATATCACAGTCATAGCAAGAAAAAAATAATCTGTAACCGTTACTGAGAATGTTACTGTAGTTGAAGTGGTCTGTTGGTTCATTCTGTAGGTTGGACTACATTGAACATCATTGCTGCCAGTTTTAAAGCTTTTGAAAAAGCTAACATAATTGCATGAGATAGATGGGAGCAATAATATATATTTTGTTGTAGTCCCGTGTGGCTCAGTGTAGTCCCATGTGGCTCAGTGTAGTCCCGTGTGGCTCAGTGTAGTCCCGTGTGGCTCAGTGTAGTCCCGTGTGGCTCAGTGTAGTCCATTGTGTCTCAGTGTAGTCCTGTGTGGCTCAGTGTAGTCCTGTGTGGCTCAGTGTAGTCCAGTGTGGCTCAGTGTAGTCCCGTGTGGCTCAGTGTAGTCCCATGTGGCTCAGTGTAGTCCCGTGTGGCTCAGTGTAGTCCTGTGTGGCTCAGTGTAGTCCTGTGTGGCTCAGTGTAGTCCCGTGTGGCTCAGTGTAGTCCCGTGTGGCTCAGTGTAGTCCCGTGTGGCTCAGTGTAGTCCCGTGTGGCTCAGTGTAGTCCTGTGTGGCTCAGTGTAGTCCCGTGTGGCTCAGTGTAGTCCTGTGTGGCTCAGTGTAGTCCTGTGTGGCTCAGTGTAGTCCTGTGTGGCTCAGTGTAGTCCCGTGTGGCTCAGTGTAGTCCCGTGTGGCTCAGTGTAGTCCCGTGTGGCTCAGTGTAGTCCCATGTGGCTCAGTTGGTGGAGCATGCCATTTTCAACGCCAGAGTTGTAGGTTCGATTCCCACGGTGGACCAGTTTGTTAAAGTATGAAACTTGTATGCACTCACTATTGTAAATGTTGCAATCTTCAGTTGGCTCCTCTTTCCTATTAAGAGGTGTGAAAAGTTCTTATTTTTAAATAATGCATACTTAATTGAGAATGTATAGTGGTTGAAATATTGGCCAATCAATGACCGAAAAATACTTTTCAATGTCTGTAAATTACATATTTTCAACTTCCGGAAAATATGTATTTTTACCTTTCATTCAGCACCTAAAATACACCTGATTTCAATGTCTAGAAAATTTGTATTTTTAATGTCCGGAAAATAACTATTTTCTATGTCTGGAAAATAAGTATTTTTGACGTCCATATAAGACGTCTTTTCAACGTCCATCTAATACTTTTTTTTGCCTAAACTTTCATTCAGCGCCTGAAATGCATGTGATGTCAGCGTCTGGAAAAGACGTCTAAAATATCATTTTGCCTACTGGGACGCTACTGCCTCAGTCAATCAAGTCATTTTAAAAGTCTGTTTTTCTAACTCATTGGAATGGCTGCAAGTTGCCACAATGTAGCCTAGTTAGACCAATGTGATTTGATATGGTTAAGTAAATTAAATTATTAAACATCCAATTTTATAAGCAAATATGATGACACACCACCACAGTCTATAGACAGGAATACTGTCCAAATGCAGTACTTGTGGTGGCAACACGGACTCCAAATCTGCTCCAAATAGCCATAAACATTTTCTCCATTGCAAAACAAAAGTTTTGTGGCCAAAATCTGTGATATTCATCTGAAGCGAATGAAAAACGGATTTTACTGCAAAAACAACGGTAGGCCTAGTTTAACTTTTCTGATGTATCTGAATATAGTCAGACTTATGCAAAACTTGCCCTGATGAAGCATAATGGTCCTTATAGTTGATATTGGAAGAAAATAACATGTGTTTGAATTAGTTGTCGAGAATATGGAGTGAGACTTATAACATGGTGGTCCCTGCGGCTGTCAGTCCAACATCTTCGCCATATAATATATTTAATAATAATATGCCATTTAGCAAACGCTTTTATCCAAAAGCGACTTACAGTCATGTGTGCATACATTTTTACATATGGGTGGTACCGGGGATCGAACCCACTACCCCGGCGTTATAAGCGCCATGCTCTACCAATTGAGCTACTAAGGTCGCACTAAGGTTTCTACACTACCCCTTTCCTACACACAACGTGTCAGCACACTTCGCCTGGACCAATGGGATACACTTTCGATGGCCTCATATCAGCGACACCGACACTTCTGACATTGATGTAGCAAATTTGGGGGGCAGCCATACCAGGACTTGAACCTGGGGTCCCTGTGACTGTTAGTCCAACACCTTGACACCAAGACATCTGAACCTCTTAACAAGTAGGTGTAGGTGTTGAAGGTTGCTACAGTATCTAGTCTAACCAGTGCTTTGCAAGTGGTCTTTAATCTTGTGAACTGCATGATTCTAGCGCCTGTCCTCGGATAACCAAGCAAGAATGGTATACAGGTCTACCGCTAATTCAGTTGTTCAGATGTCCTCAGGCAATGTGGCATGGAAGTGGTTGGCACAGAGCCACGTGGCTCTGGGTTGGACTAGAAGGACCTCATTGATTATAGCTGTCAGTTTTTCCTCAGATGTTGATTTACTGTATTTTGTAAAATGTGAGTGAAAGGTAAAGACAGGCCATTCTCAGCTTTATGGACATATTATAAGTGTCACGACTTCCGCCGAGGCTGCCTCCCCTCCTTGTTCGGGCAGGCTTCTGCGTTCATCATCACCGGCTTACTAACCACTGCCGCTCCATATCTCATCATTCCATTTGTCTTGTCTTGTCATGGTTCTAATCCCCTCATTAGTCCTTGTATAAGTGTTCCCTCTGCCACCTTTGTCCTTGTGGGTGATTGTTTTATGTGAGTTGAGTGTAGCTCGGTGGCGCTACCCGTACCTTGTATTGCCGGGTTAGATTATTCCCCTGTGCCTGTATTTTGTTGTCGCTCTCCAGCGCAACTGTGTACGACGGAATAAACTCTGTATTCGGTGATTTACCCTCCTGCGCCTGACTCCTTCTAATCACACTCATCACAATAAGCACGCACGCGCACACACACACACACACACACACACACAAATGATCAGGCATCCTGCCAATGAATTTCCCTGTCTTTCCCCTCCAATGCACAGAATGCAGTGTAGCATTCCGTTGGGTGCAGTAAACCAGTATAGAGATCAAATGTTTAAAAACCATATGCTTCACCTGTCTGAATTAGGTGATATTCAAGTTGTCCAAATGTTTTTATGATGAATATATTACATGAATGGATCCATATAAATAGCTGAATCAGATATAGTGTTCTATATCTACGCATGGATCTTGTATCTGTCATGGAACAATTATAGACCAAACCAACTGATTTCAAGTTAATATCTTTTCCAGATAGATGGTGTATGTTGTAATAATAATGACTGTGACGTGTATACGCTTTTGCTGATTTTAATGTATTTATTTATATCAAATACAGCCAGTATGCATGGGTCTAATGCAATCTTTCGATCTCTCTTCTTCAGCTTGCCAATACAAACATAATGTCTAAAAAAATAAAAATAAAAAAATCTATAAATGAATCGCTGATGGAATTGATTTGATCTCCATCATATCCGGGGGGTTGCTGCCTAAGTTCCGTGAAAACGCCCGCTCATGAACTAGAGACCTAGTGAACTGTTGTCACAAGCTCAACCCATGACATACAGCAAAACATCCTCTGACAAGCAGAGCATCCTTGGTCACACTGTTTTTGGACTCCATTGTAGAATCCATTCATCTTGAATTAGACTCGAGGGTTCGTAGTGGAATGTGTCATGGGGAAGTGTATAGGTACACTGACTTGCATTGTTGTTGGAAGCTGCTGCTTCATAAATATATAAGCAGCCCCATGCTTTCTGGCAGTCTCTGTTGGAAGGGGTGAAATTAGGAAAAGTCCAACTCGGAGCCAAGCCTTCACTCCCTGCCCCAGGTGAACGCATGGTCACAGAGGCCGTTTAGGGTTTCCTTACTCGAAAACCCCCTCTCTAGTCCTCCAGCCTAATGTACGCACACATGACTGTAAGTCGCTTTGGATAAAAGCGTCTGCTAAATGGCATATTATGGTATATTATTATTATATTAACCTTAACCACTAACCAGTGGAGGCTGCTGAGGGGAGAACGGCTCATAATAATGTCCGGAACGGAGCAAATGGAATGGCATCAAACACCTGGAAACCAATGTTTGATGTATTTGATACCATTCCACTGATTCCGCTCCAGACATTACCATGAGCCCATTCTCCCCAATATAGGAGCCACCAACCTCTTGTGCCCCTAACCCTCTCTCGTCCTCCAGCCTAACCCCTAACCCTCTCTCGTTCTCCAGCCTAACCCCTAACCCTCTCTCGTCCTCCAGCCTAACCTTAACCCTTAACCCCTAACCCTCTCTCGTTCTCCAGCCTAACCCCTAACCCTCTCTCGTCCTCCAGCCTAACCTTAACCCTTAACCCCTAGCCTTAACCCTTAACCCCTAACCCTCTCTCGTTCTCCAGCCTAACCCCTAACCCTCTCTCGTCCTCCAGCCTAACCTTAACCCTTAACCCCTAACCCTCTCTCGTTCTCCAGTCTAACCCTTAACCCTCTCTCGTTCTCCAGTCTAACCCTTAACCCTCTCTCGTTCTCCAGCCTAACCTTAACCCTTAACCCCTAGCCTTAACCCTTAACCCCTAACCCTCTCTCGTCCTCCAGCCTAACCTTAACCCTTAACCCCTAGCCTTAACCCTTAACCCCTAACCCTCTCTCGTTCTCCAGCCTAACCCTTAACCCCTAGCCTTAACCCTTAACCCCTAACCCTCTCTTGTTCTCCAGTCTAACCCTTAACCCTCTCTCGTTCTCCAGTCTAACCCTTAACCCTCTCTCGTTCTCCAGCCTAACCCCTAACCCTCTCTCGTACTCCAGCCTAACCTTAACCCTTAACCCCTAGCCTTAACCCTTAACCCCTAACCCTCTCTCGTTCTCCAGCCTAACCCTTAACCACTAGCCTTAACCCTTAACCCCTAACCCTCTCTCGTCCTCCAGCCTAACCTTAACCCTTAACCCTCTTGCATTAGCCATGTCAGCAAATAAAAATGTGATTAGATTGGTAAATTAGTCTAGCCAGCTATCTAAACTTGTAGTAATCATAGCTGAATACCGACCGGGCACGCAGGACACGTGCCCAGAGGCCCTGACTTCCAGGGGGCCCCATTGATTTTGTTAGTCACTCTCACGCACAGGAGGTTGGTGGCACCTTAATTGGGGAGAACGGGCTCGTGGTAATGACTGGAGCGGAATTAATGGAATGGTATAAAATACATCAATCACATTGGTTTCCATGCGTTTGATGCCATTCAATTGGCTCCTTTCCGGGCATTATTATGAGCCGTTCTCCCCTCAGCAGCCTCCACTGCTCTCACTCAGATATCATTAACACGGCATAAGTCATGGCGAAATGAGGAGAATTACAGGAAATTTGTTACATTTTAGTCATTTAGCAGACGCTCTTATCCAGAGCGACTTACAGGAGCAATTAGGGTTAAGTGCCTTGCTCAAGGGCACATCGACAGATTTTTCACCTAGTCGGCTCTGGGATTAGAACCAGCGACCTTCCGGTTACTGGCACAACGCTCTTAACCACTAAGCTACCTGCCGCCCCATTTAGCAGACGCTCTTATCCAGAGCGACTTACAGTTAGTGAGTGCATACATTATTTTAATTATATTTTTTTCATACTGGCCCCCCGTGGGAATCAAACCCACAACCCTGGCGTTGCAAACGCCATGCTCTACCAACTGAGCTACATATAAAATTGCTAAATGTTCTCTCCGCACCATGGCAAAATGTGTAGAACTGCAAAAAAAACTTGCTTTAAAATTGCAACATTTTCTCTACACCTCATGGCAAAATGTGTAGAATTCCGTTGTCAAGACGGTGGCAACTAAAATGGGGGCAAAACATATTAGCTCTAACAGTTCATGGAAATATATCTAGTTCTGTCATGAGGTTTGGTTACAATGGCACATCTCACACTAACTGCCTGACAAAGTTGCGACATCCTTACTTAGAAACAGACCCTAAAAACTAACTTAGGCTCTTCCAGACTGGCCCAACTGTTTGTGTAGCTGGACATGTTTATTTGTGCTGGTCTGAGGGTTGACTCTTGCCAGTGACTGAGCACTGTGTTACGGTTCGGTTTGGGCCCAGTTTCAGAGTATCAGCGGTAACAAGTCAGGCATTGTGTGGCCAGCCTTTTTCAGGAGAGAGGTCCTGGCCAGTGGTCACTCTCTGTGGTCCAACCTGGTTCAACTCTGACCTCTAGCGAAGCGCCTGCGGGCTGAGAGAGCACGGTAAACAAACATGTTTGACAAAAGATCACTCTGCACATTCTAAAATGGTCGGCCACCAAAAGGTCACGAGGAGTCATCCCAGGTCATATCTGAACATTTAAAATAATAAATAATAAGCATGTGTTCTTTGCGCATGGCTGAAGCTTTTATAAAAAATGGCCAGGTGTTTTTGCCCCGAAAAAAATCTGTTTTTTTTCATTGTAAGTGTTGTGTTGTGGGTGTGTTAGTGGGTTGCCAGTAAATGAAAATCTTGGCTTGAATTCGGATTAACCCTTAAGGATGAGCGGAACAGCATGATGGGGTGATTGGGTAGCTATTGTGAGAAAGAAAAGCAGCCAGATGGATTCAGAAGATACTAGAATGACCTCTACCTTTGCAAGACTTTTGGGGTTGATAAATGCCCAACATCAACCATCTGTTGTATTATTTAAAAGAGTACATGAATGAATAAATACCATGATACACTTAGATTGGTAACACTTTAATAACTTTCATGAATAAGCTTATGTTTGTAAATGTGTTAGATGCCTATGAATTGTAAGGTGTATAATCATTATAGCTAAATGTTTATAAATGTTTACAAATAATGAAATGCACATTTATGAATAGTTTATTAGTAATTTATTAATGCATAATCATGAACGTTATTTTAAAGTACCCTTACATGTTTTAGGCATGCCTTTCTCACTGTTGTACAGATCATGTATTTTATTTATAATGTAATGTCGTCTGTTTAAGCCACAAGGCGACCCAAGCCATAGACTGTTCTCTCTGCTACCGCACAGCAAGCGGTACCAGTGCACCATGTCCGAACCAACAGGACCCTGAACAGCTTTACCCCCAATCCATAAGACTGCTAAACAAGACTGCTAAATGGCTAATCAAATGTCAACCTGACTACCTGCATTGACTCTTTTTGCACTAACTCTCTTGCACTGACTCTACGCACACACACTGGACTCTAACCACACATCACTGTAAAACCGGATAAGTTCTGGCTACTCAAACATTTTGAGAAAACCGATTACCTAAAAAAAATTAAGTTAAGAAACTTAAATAGCTGAATTGAGCAGTACTACCTTCATTTGATTAATACAAATGCTTTTTTTTGTAAGGTATACTTAAATTTAACACCCCTACTAAGCCACGCCTCCAATCATTTCCCAGTGAGCCTTGCATTTTCAATTGAATTGTAGAGTTACCACCCATGACTGTATTTGTTAGAGACAGATAAATTAATTTGTTAATTTTCAGTCCTGTGGCGTTCACCAAGTGAGTTGCTAGGTAAATAATGACTACCAGTGTTAAGAACAGTGGGACTAAACTACCTAAGCCAATTAAACTGAAACAACCATTTCAGTAATGGGTGCAAAAATGAAATGATTGGATTAGTTTAGAAAAAAACTATTTATCTTTGTGTAGCATAACATTTAATCAATCAATCACTCAATGTACATGAAAAAACACAGATATTAAAAACAATTCCAAAAAACCAACTTGCAGTAGAGCATGCTGGGAAAAATGTTAAAAAACATTTTTTTTTATATAGAGTTGATGTGACTTCTCATTTCGTCTTGAGTCAGTACCACATACAATTTTTAAGTAATAATGACTTTTCATTGACTTTGAGTTCAACTTACTATAAGTATTTGAGTTAAAAAGGCCTTGGGGTTTACAGTGTACTTACACTGACACCCTATCACAACCACAAACACACACACTACATATGTGGTCCTCTGTAGCTCAGCTGGTAGAGCACGGCGCTTGTAACGCCAAGGTAGTGGGTTCGATCCCCGGGACCACCCATACACAAAAAAAAAATGTATGCACGCATGACTGTAAGTCGCTTTGGATAAAAGCGTCTGCTAAATGGCATATTATTATATTACATACGTCCTGTCACACCCTGGCTCTGGGACTCATTATGTTGAGCCAGGGTGTGTTCATTTCTATGTGTGTATTTCTATGTTGGTGTTCATTCTAGTTTGTTGTATTCTATGTTTGCCTGAGTGACTCCCAATCAGAGGCAACGAGTGTCAGCTGTTGGCTGGTTGTCTCTGATTGGGAGCCATATTTAAACTGTATGTTTTCCCTTTGTGGTTGTGGGTTTTTGTTCCGTGTTCGGTCATTGATACCGTGGACGTCACGAGTCGTTTCTTGTTTTGTTTCGTGCTTTAACTAATTAAAGTCATGTTTGTTCATCACGCTGCGCCTTGGTCTACTTCTCTCCCTGACGATCGTGACAGAAAAACCCACCATGCAACGACCAAGCAGCGTGTCCAGGGGCAGCCCTTGGGGTGGACATGGGAGGAAGCGCCGGGAAAGGCCCTGGCGAAAGAGGAGCAGCGTGTCCAGGAGCAGGCAGCCTGGACATGGGAGGAGATATTGGACGGTAAAGGGTCCTGGACTTGGGGGGAAATCCTGGCCGGGATGGATCGCCGGCCATGGAGTGAGACAGTGGAGAGGCGACGGAGAGAGGAGCAACGGCGTGATCAGGGTCGTCGTCGGACGGTCGTGAGGCAACCCCAGAATTTTTTTAGGGGGGGGCACACGGCATGGACGACGGGGCTGACGGAGGAGAAAAGGGGGCGGATCCAGAAGGCCACCAGGCCAGGGGTTCACCGCCCTGTACGTCCTGTGCGGATGCCTCACACAGAGTGCGTGAGGGTAGGCATTCAGCCAGGACGGGTGGTGGCCGCTCTTCACTCCAGGCCTCCTATCCGTCTCCACAGCCCGGTTCGGCCTGTCCCTGCTCCACGCACCAAGCCTACGGTGTGCGTCGCCAGCCCAGCCCGGCCTGTCTCTGCTCCACGCACCAAGCCTACGGTGTGCGTCGCCAGCCCAGTCCGGCCTGTCCCTGCTCCACGCACCAAGCCTACGGTGCGCGTCGCCAGCCCGGTCCGGCCTGTTCCTGCCACCCGCACCAAGTCTACGGTGCGCGTCGCCAGCCCGACCCGGCCTGTTCCTGCCACTGCGCACCAAACCTACGGTGCGCGTCACCAGCCCGGTCCGGCCTGTTCCTGCCACCCGCACCAAGTCTACGGTGCGCGTCGCCAGCCCGACCCGGCCTGTTCCTGCCACCGCACCAAGTCTACGGTGCGCGTCGCCAACCCGACCCGGCCTGTTCCTGCCACTCGCACCAAGCCTACGGTGCGCGTCGCCAGCCCGGTCCGGCCTGTTCCTGCCACCCGCACCAAGTCTACGGTGCGCGTCGCCAGCCCGACCCGGCCTGTTCCTGCCACTCGCACCAAACCTACGGTGCGCGTCGCCAGCCCGGTCCGGCCTGTTCCTGCCACTCGCACTAAGCCAGGGGTGCGAGAAGTCAGCCTGGTAAGGCCCGTTCCTTCTCCACGCACCAAGCCAGGGGTGCGAGTTGTCAGCCTGGTAAGGCCCGTTCCTCCTCCACGCACCAAGCCAGGGGGTGCGCGTCGTCAGCCTGGTAAGGCTCGTTCCTCCTCCACGCACCAAGCCAGGGGGTGCGAGTCGACAGCCTGGTAAGGATCGCTCCTGTTAAGTCCAGTCCTGCTCCAGCCGGCGGGGCCAGACTGGACCAGGGGCACTATGGGGGGGTGTATTGGAGGGTGGTGGTCAAGGCCGGAGCCAGAACCGCCGCCGAGGAGGTATGCCCGCCCAGCCCTCCCCTGGTTTGTTTAGTTGAGGCGCGGTCGCAGTCCGCGCCTTTAGGGGATACTGTCACACCCTGGCTCTGGGACTCATTATGTTGAGCCAGGGTGTGTTCATTTCTATGTGTGTATTTCTATGTTGGTGTTCATTCTAGTTTGTTGTATTCTATGTTTGCCTGAGTGACTCCCAATCAGAGGCAACGAGTGTCAGCTGTTGGCTGGTTGTCTCTGATTGGGAGCCATATTTAAACTGTATGTTTTCCCTTTGTGGTTGTGGGTTTTTGTTCCGTGTTCGGTCATTGATACCGTGGACGTTACGAGTCGTTTCTTGTTTTGTTTCGTGCTTTAACTAATTAAAGTCATGTTTGTTCATCACGCTGCGCCTTGGTCTACTTCTCTCCCTGACGATCGTGACACGTCCACAGACACATAAAATGCACACATACGCATACTGACGCCACACACACACATGCATACTGATGCCACACACACACACACAAACACTTTCACACTGACCACATACACTGCTGCTACTGTTTATTATATATCCTGTTGCCCAGTAACTTGAACCCTACCTACAGTGGGGAGAACAAGTATTTGATACACTGCTGATTTTGCAGGTTTTCCTACTTACAAAGCATGTAGAGGTCTGTAATTTTTATCATAGGTACACTTCAACTGTGAGAGACGGAATCTAAAACAAAACTCCAGAAAATCACATTGTATGATTTTTAAGTAATTCATTTGCATTTTATTGCATGACATAAGTATTTGATCACCTACCAACGAGTAAGAATTCTGGCTCTCACAGACCTGTTCGTTTTTCTTTAAGAAGCCCTCCTGTTCTCCACTCATTACCTGTATTAACTGCACCTGTTTGAACTCGTTACCTGTATAAAAGACACCTGTCCACACACTCAATCAAACAGACTCCAACCTCTCCACAATGGCCAAGACCAGAGAGCTGTGTAAGGACATCAGGGATAAAATTGTAGACCTGCACAAGGCTGGGATGGGCTACAGGACAATAGGCAAGCAGCTTGGTGAGAAGGCAACAACTGTTGGCGCAATTATTAGAAAATGGAAGAAGTTTAAGATGACGGTCAATCACCCTCGGTCTGGGGCTCCATGCAAGATCTCACCTCGTGGGGCATCAATGATCATGAGGAATGTGAGGGATCAGCCTAGAACTACACGGCAGGACCTGGTCAATGACCTGAAGAGAGCTGGGACCACAGTCTCAAAGGAAACCATTAGTAACACACTACGCCGTCATGGATTAAAATCCTGCAGCGCATGCAAGGTCCCCCTGCTCAAGCCAGCGCATGTCCAGGCCCGTCTGAAGTTTGCCAATGACCATCTGGATGATCCCGAGGAGGAATGGGAGAAGGTCATGTGGTCTGATGAGACAAAAATAGAGCTTTTTGGTCTAAACTCCACTCGCCGTGTTTGGAGGAAGAAGAAGGATGAGTACAACCCCAAGAACACCATCCCAACCGTGAACCATGGAGGTGGAAACATCATTCTTTGGGGATGCTTTTCTGCAAAGGGGACAGGACGACTGCACCGTATTGAGAGGAGGATGGATGGGGCCATGTATCGTGAGATCTTGGCCAACAACCTCCTTCCCTCAGTAAGAGCATTGAAGATGGGTCGTGGCTGGGTCTTCCAGCATGACAACGACCCGAAACACACAGCCAGGGCAACTAAGGAGTGGCTCCGTAAGAAGCATCTCAAGGTCCTGGAGTGGCCTAGCCAGTCTCAGACCTGAACCCAATAGAAAATCTTTGGAGGGGAGCTGAAAGTCCGTATTGCCCAGCGACAGCCCCGAAACCTGAAGGATCTGGAGAAGGTCTGTATGGAGGAGTGGGCCAAAATCCCTGCTGCAGTGTGTGCAAACCTGGTCAAGACCTACAGGAAACGTATGATCTCTGTAATTGCAAACAAAGGTTTCTGTACCAAATATTAAGTTCTGCTTTTCTGATGTATCAAATACTTATGTCATGCAATAAAATGCAAATTAATTACTTAAAAATCATACAATGTGATTTTCTGGATTTTTGTTTTAGATTCCGTCTCTCACAGTTGAAGTGTACCTATGATAAAAAATTACAGACCTCTACATGCTTTGTAAGTAGGAAAACCTGCAAAATCGGCAGTGTATCAAATAATTGTTCTCCCCACTGTACATGTACAGTACATAGCTATCTCAATTACCTCGTACCCCTGCACATCGACTCGGTACTGCTACTCCCTGTACACTGAGTGTACCAAACATTAAGGACACCTGCTCTTTCCATGACATAGACTGACCAGGGGAATCCAGGTGAAAGCTATGATCCCTTATTGATGTCACTTGTTAAATCCACTTTGATCAGTGTAGATGAAGCTGAGGAGGTTAAAGAAGGATTTTTAAGCCTTGAGACAATTGAGACATGGATTGTGTATGTGTGCCATTCAGATTTAAAATATTTAAGTGTCTTTGAACGGGGTATGGTAGTAGGTGCCAGGCGTACCTGTTTGCGTCAAGAACTGCAACGCTGCTGGATTTTTCACGCTCAACATTTTCCCATGTGTATCAAGAATGGTCCACCACCCAAAGGACATCCAGCCAACTTGACACAACTGTGGGAAGCGTTGGAGTCAACATGGGCCAGCATCCCAACATGGGCCAGTCCATTTTTTTATTTTATCTTTAACTCTGCATTGTTGGAAAAGGTCCCGTAAGTAAGCATTTAACTGTTAATCTGCACTTGTTGTCTACGAAGCATGTGACAAATAAAATGGTATTTTATTTGACCTACTTCCATATTCACTACCTTATATTTCATTTATTATCACTTTATTATCATATTATTATATAATATGCCTTCAGAAAGTATTCATACCCCTTGACTTATTCCACATTTTGTTGTGGTGTTACAGCCTGAATTCAAAATGGATTACATATATATTTTTACACACAATACCCCATAATGACAAAGTGAAAACCTGTTTTTAGAAATGTCAGCAAATTTCTTGAAAATGAAATACAGAAATATCTAATTTACCTAAGTATTCACACCCCTGAGTCAATACTTTGTAGAAGCACCTTTGGCATCGATTAAAGCTGTGAGTCTTTCTGGGTAAGTCTCAAATAACTTTCCATACCTGGATTGTGCAAAATTTGGTCAGCTCGGTCAAATTGGTTGTTGTCATTGCTAGACAACCATTTTCAGGTCTTTCCATAGATTTTGAAATAGATTTAAGTCAAAACTGTAACTTGGCCAATCAGGAAAATTCACTGTCTTCTTAGTAACCAACTCCAGTGTAGATTTGGCCTTGTGTTTTAGGTTATTGTCCTGCTGAAAGGTGAATTAATCTCCCAGTGTCTGGTGGAAAGCAGACTGAACCAGGTTTTCCTCTAGGATTTTGCCTGTGCTTAGCTCTATTCCGTTTCTTTTTTATCCTGAAAAACTCCCCAGTCCTTAACGATTACAAGCATACCCATAACATGATGCAGCTACCACTATGCTTGAAAATATTGGTACTCAGTAATGTGTTGTATTGGATTTGCCCCAAACATAACACTTTGTATTCAGGACAAAAAAATTATTGCTTTACCACATTTTTTGCAGTATTACTTTAGTGCCTGGTTGCAAACAGGATGCATGTGTTGGAAATTTTTTATTCTGTACAGGCTTCCTTCTTTTCACTCTGTCAATTAGGTTAGTATTGTGGAGTAACTACAATGTTGTTGATCAAACCTCAGTTTTCTCCTATCACAGCCATTAAACTCTGTAACTGTTTTAAAGTCGTCTTTGGCCTCATGGCGAAATCCCTGAGCGTGATCCTTCCTCTTAGGCAGCTGAGTTAGGAAGGACTCCTGTATCTTTGTAGTGACTGGGTGTATTGATACACCATCCAAAGTGTAATTAATAACGTCACCATGTTCAAAGGGATGTTCAATGTCTGCATTTTTTTATTTTTACCCATCTGCCAACAGGTGTCCTTCTTTACGAGGCATTGGAATACCTCCATGGTCTTTGTGGTTGAATCTGTGTTTGAAAATTCACTGCTCGACTGAAGGAACTTAATTGTATGTGTGGGGTAGTCATTCAAAAAGAATGTTAAATACAGAGTTGAGTCCATGCAACTTATTATGTGACCTGTTAAGCACATTTTTATTTAGGCTTGCCATAAGAAATGGGTTGAATACTAATTGACTCAAGATATTTCAGCTTTTCATTTTAAATTAATTAGTAAAATAAAATAAAAAATGTCTAAAAACAGGTTTTCACTTTGTCATTATGGGTAGATGGGTGACAAAACAATCTCGACTTAAATAAATTTTGAATTCAGGCTTTAACACAACAAAATGTGGAATAAGTTAAGGGGTATGAATACTTTCTGACGGCACTGTATATAATTAGTAATATATAATATAATTTACATTATATTATATAATAACTGTGTAATATTGCTACAGATTTTTTGACAAATTCTTTATGTATTTTTTTAAACAATTTTTAAAGTGAACAAATTTGATTTAACTTAGGTGTGCTATTTGAACTAATAGAAGTATAATGCTTTTTATCAAGAAAACCATTCCCAAATGGTATTTTCTCACCTTTCCACAGAGCATTATACTATATTGTATTATAGCTAATTTTATCTAAGACATTTATTTATCTAATTTTGTCTGCTTAAGTCTTGAGACATGTCCTTTAGACTGCTGCTATAATAGATCTAAAGAAATAACTTTATTTGTTATTTGATCATGTCTGATTACTTTATTTGCACTATGAACACGTTTGGTTACTCTTTGGGGCGGCAGGTAGCTTAGTGGTTAAGAGCGTTGTGCCAGTATGGTATCTGAAGATTATGCCTTTGTTAAATGTTTTTCATGAAGAGATAGAATGTTGTTTATGGTAGTATCAAGGGGGAATGTTTTAGGTGTAATACCACATATCACAGACAGGGGGGGTTGTAGACAGGGGAGACTGGTGATTGGCCAGAAGAGTGGGCATCAGGGTTTATAAATAGGGGTTAAACGATGAGACGTTAGAACGAGCATAACAATCTGGCGAGTCGTTCTCCGGACAACGCGTGTCTGTAATTTATGCTGTAACCTCGTGGTATGAATAAAACTTCTAACATGATGCAGCATAACGGACTCTTTGTTGACAGCAGTAATTGCCACAATTCATCATATACTACACCAGTAACCGAAAGGTCGCTGGTTCTAATCCCCGAGCCGACTAGGTGAAAAATCTGTAGATGTGCCCTTGAGCAACCCTAATTGCTCCTGTAAGTCGCTCTGGATAAGAGCGTCTGCTAAATGACTAAAATGATTTTAAAAAAAAATTCTTAGGCTACAACACCCAAAGACTTAACAACATATCACTGTAAGAGTTGGGCCCGCCAGATTTTTCATTTGAAGCCTTGACTCCACCGCCTTGTTAATTTTTATATCGCATAATGAAATGAAATGACCAGACTGATTTATATGTTTGACAGTTTTGAACGTGAATACTTATCTTTTATTTGGAAACTGTCACGATCGTCGGATACAGAGGACCAAGGCGCAGCGTGAAAGGTGAACATATTTATTAAATAATGATTACACGAACAAAAAAACAACAAATCGATACGTGCCGTCCAAAGGTGCAAACCACAAACCTACACAGGAACAAGATCCCACAAACACTGTGTGGAAAACTGGCTGCTTAAGTATGGTTCCCAATCAGAGACAACAAGCAACAGCTGATACACGTTGCCTCTGATTGAGAACCACACTGGCCAACATAGAACTACAAAACTAGAACGAAAAACAAATGAAAACTCACACCCTGGCTCAACATACTAGAGTCCCCAGAGCCAGGGCGTGACAGACACAGACGCTGTGACTAATACACACGGCGCAAAGACAAATAATGGTAAGAATGAAATGGTTTTAGATATCATCATTAAATGAAACACATGGAAACACTTCACATGAGGGAGATATGGTCATCAAATAGATTTTTGGGACAAGTCAAAACAAAATATACTAGCTCAGTGGCGGTCTGGTGACTTTTAAGATGAGGGAGGATGATTATATTTTTAATGAACATGGCCTTATTTCTATTACAGCATATTGGATGACTGTCGTACATACTCCATTCACCCAGCTCAATGTAACATCGACAGGTTTAGGCTATTACATGATACTTGCATTTCCGCTATACACATCATGAGGTTGCTACAATGTAGGTGCACATGGGGAGAGAATTTTGAGTAATTAAGGTGAAAGACAGTGACACATTCAATACCGCCTTGCACACTCTTGCCTGCATCTAGCTGATCTAGGGTGTAATTATTAGTCCAACAGTTGCAAACGAGAGTTTCTATTGGACAAATTCAGGTATGTTTATCCTCGTTTCGTTCCATTTGCTTCCATTTAAGAAACATTTTTCAACAGAATTGGCGCAATTAATACACCCCTGATCACACGCAAACACAGACTGGCCAATAAAAAGAAAATATTAAGATGGGCAGTCTGAGATATGGCTTTTTCTTTGCAACTCTGCCTAGAAGGTCAGCATCCCGGAGTCGCCTCTTCACTGTTGATGTTGAGACTGGTGTTTTGCGGGTACTATTTAATGAAGCTGCCAGTTGAGGACCTGTGAGGCGCCTGTTTCTCAAACTAGACACTCTAATGTATTTATCCTCTTGCTCAGTTGTGCACCGCAGCCTCCCACTCCTCTTTCTATTCTGGTTAGAGCCAGTTTGTGCTGTTCTGTGAAGAGAGTAGTACACAGCGTTGTACGAGATCTTCAGTTTCTTGGCAATTTCTTCATTTCTCAGAACAAGAATAGACTGAAGAGTTTTAGAAGAAAGTTATTTGTTTCTGGCCATTTTGAGCCTGTAATCGAACCCACAATTGCTGATGCTCCAGATAGTCAACTAGTCTCAAGAAGGCCAGTTTTATTGCTTCTTTATTCAGCACAACAGTTTTCAGCTGTGCTAACATAATTGCAAAAGGGTTTTCTAATGATCAATTAGCCTTTTAAAATGATAAACTTGGATTAGCAAACACAACGTGCCATTGGAACACAGGACTATTGTAATGGACAAAAATAATGCTTTTCTTTAAAAAACAAGGACATTTCTAAGTGACCCCAAACTTTTGAACGGTAGTGGATCTACGTTCTCTCCTCCTCTCACCTTTTCCCTTTGCTTGTGGACTTCTGTTACCAGGCTAAAAAAACGTTCTAAGCCAAACCTTCATATCATGACCGCTAACCGCTACACATAACCTACATCATTTGTCAGTCATAGTCAACATAGCTACTAGAACTAACGTGCTAGTAAACCCGCTACAATCATGCAGTACAGTGTAGTCAGCAGCATTAAGTTTAGCAGTTACACCGGCTCTGGTGGCAATACATTTATAAAACCAAAAGCTTACCTTGACTTGGAAGAGTGCCAGTGTTGGATAACCATAGCCAGCTAGCTAACATAGCCAGGTGTTTGAGTAGGCTAAACTAGCTAGCTGAATTTGACACTAGCTAAGTAAGTGAAAGTGAAAAAATATATACTATGAAATATAGCTCTCTCTCTCACTCTCTCTCTCTCACTTCTCGTTAATTTTGGAAGAAATTCATTTGTTGAAAACTGTTCAACTATTGTCTTTCTCTCTCTTCAAGTCAACTACTCACCACATGTTATGCACTGCAGTGCTAGCTAGCTGTAGCTTATGCTTTCAGCACTAGATTCATTCTCTGATCCTTTGATTGGGTGGACAACATGTCAGTTCATGCTGCAAGAACTCTGATAGGTTGGAGGACGTCCTCCGGAAGTTGTCATAATTACTGTGTAAGTTTATGGAACGGGGTGAGAACCATGAGCCTCCTAGGTTTTGTATTGAAGTCAATGTACCAAGAGGAGGACGGAAGCTAGCTGTCCTCTTGCTACACCATGGTGCTACCCTACAGAGTGCTGTTGAGGCTACTGTAGACCTTCATTACAAAACAGTGTGTTTTAATCAATTATTTACAGTATATCCCCAGTCTGAAAGGGAACGAAATAAGATATCAATAATAGCTTGATGCTTTTGTTTACAATTACCAAAGTATTGATTTATAAAGGACACGTCTGCTTGGCCTGGTCCCAAATCCGCAATTGACAATGACCATAGGAATTAGCAAGACAGCACAAACAGATCTGGGACCAGGCTTAAGAGTTAAGTGTCTGCTTAACCCAGAAAAGAATGCATTTAGCCATGCTCTGATGCATTAATGGATTATGTTCAGAATGATATCACTGTCAGGTTATTTGCCATTGGGAATCTCTCAGGTTGACGTTTATTGTCATGAGTCTTGTCCTGGAGGCAGAACTGAGTGATTTCTCCTCAGATAAGGCAGCTGCAAAGTAAAACATTTGTCTATATTGTAAGAATTCATGAAAACAAAAATTAGCTTTTGGGTCTTAATTTAAGGTTTAGCCATTAGGGTTAGCAGTTTGGTTAAGGTTAAGGTTAGGGTTAGGGTTAGGTTTAAAATCAGATTTTATGACTTTGTGGCTATGCCAGCTAGTGTGCCTGTGCCAGTCACTGACCACTAGAGCTGCTTCCAGAACAAGATGAATGACGAAAAACACTAACCCGAGGAAAATCTCTCCTATTCAAGAATTTCACCGAAGGATTAGGCCTGTGTGTTTGGTCTGACCAGTGAGAGGCCCTGGGGCCTGTGTGTTTGGTCTGACCAGTGAGAGGCCCTGGGGCCTGTGTGTTTGGTCTGACCAGTGAGAGGCCCTGGGTCCTGTGTGTTTGGTCTGACCAGTGAGAGGCCCTGGGTCCTGTGTGTTTGGTCTGACCAGTGAGAGGCCCTGGGTCCTGTGTGTTTGGTCTGACCAGTGAGAGGTCAGGGGTCACATCGTGTGTATGCGTGCATGCATGTGTGATAGAATCTGGCAGACATATCAGTGTGGATGTCGGATCACCACCTCAAGCTGAACCTCGGCAAGACGGAGCTGTTCTTCCTCCCGGGAAGGACTGCCCGCTCCATGATCTCGCCATCATGGTTGACAACTCCGTTGTGTCCTCCTCCCAGAGTGCAAAGAACCTTGGCATGACCCTGGACAACACCCTGTCGTTCTCCGCTAACATCAAAGCGGTGACCCGATCCTGTAGGTTCATGCTCTACAACATTTGCAGAGTACGACCCTACCTTACACAGGAAGCGGCACAGGTCCTAATCCAGGCACTTGTCATCTCCTGTCTGGATTACTGCAACTCGCTGTTGGCTGGGCTCCCTGCCTGTGCCATTAAACCCCTACAACTCATCCAGAACGCTGCAGCCCGTCTGGTGTTCAACCTTCCCAAGTTCTCTCACGTCACCCCGCTCCTCCGCACACTCCACTGGCTTCCAGTTGAAGCTCGCATCTGCTACAAGACCATGGTGCTTGCCTACGGAGCTGTGAGGGGAACGGCACCTCCTTACCTTCAGGTTTGTTCCTCTCTGTGTGGAGGTATTTTGTATTGGTTTCTTTACTTATCAGTAAAGGACGTGTCCGCCCTCATCTCCTGTCTGTCGGGGAAGACGCTCGAGTGGGCCAACGCCGAGTGGGGAGGAATTGACGCTACATCAGTCCGCTACGAGGATTTCACCCGCCGCTTCCGGCCGGTATTCGATCATCCACCGGAGGGGAGAGCTGCGGGCGAGCGTCTGTTCCACCTAAGACAGGAGGAGCGCCCAGGATTTTGCGCTGGAGTTCAGGACTCTGGCAGCCAGCGCAGGATGGAATGAGAGGGCCCTGATCGACCACTATCAATGCAGCTTAAGGGAGGACGTTCGTTCGGGAACTGGCCTGCAGGGATACCAACTTCAACCTGGACCAACTGGTGGATATGTCCATCAGGCTGGAAAACCTGTTGGAAACCCCGCGGACGTTCTGATCGGGGCCCGTCCATTCCATCCCCCAGCACCTCCGACCCTACCCCCATGGAGCTCAGAGGTGCTCAGAGGTGCTCGGTGGATGAATGGTTTCGGCGCTCGGAGGAGACCTGGAATGCTGCCCATGTGCGCCTACAGCGGGCCATCGGGCGGCAAAAGGCGAGCGCCGACCGCCACCGCAGTGAGGCTCCGGTGTATGCACCGGGGGACCGGGTCTGGCTCTCGACCCGAAACCTACCCCTTCGCCTGCCCTGCCGGAAGCTGGGTCGGCGGTTTGTGGGGCCATTCAAAGTCCTGAGGAGATTGAACAAGGTATGTTATAGGTTACAGCTTCCTCCGAGTATCGTATTAACCCCTCGTTCCATGTGTCTCTCCTCAGGCCGGTGGTAGCTGGTCCACTCCAGGAGTCTGAGATACGGAAGGTTCCTCCACCCCCACTGGACATCGAGGGGGCACCGGCGTACTCGGTCCGTTCCATCTTAGATTTGAGGCGTCGGGTGGGAGGCCTGCAGTATCTCGTGGAGGGATGCGGTCCGGAGGAACGGTGCTGGGTCCCTAGGAGGGACATCCTCGATCCCTCCATGTTGAGGGATTTCCACCGCAGTCATCCGACTCGCCCCGCACCGCGTCCTCCTGGCCGTCCCGAGGCCGGTGTCGGGGGTACTGTCACGGATTCTGCCGAGGCTGCCCCTCCTCCTTGCTCGGGCAGGCTTCGGCGGTCGTCATCGGAATACTAGCTACTGCCGATCTATTTTCTATGTTCTACCTGTTGTTGTCTGATTGTCACACACCTGTTTCCCATCATGTAATTACTCCTTCCCTATTTAACCCGGTGGCTCCCATTGTGTTTTTTTTTGTTTTTCGTTTCGTGAGCAGGTTTGTTCCTCCCTGTGTGGAGGTATTTTGTATTGGTTTCTTTACTTATCAGTAAAGTACGTTTTCATTGATTTCTGTGTCCTGCGCCTGACTTCGACCCACCACATTACACTGACACTCGTGACATCATGGTAACTCTAATCTTAGATTTGACATCTAAAACTGCTTTTATGGTTTCCTATTGTGATTTCACCAACATAATCTAATTTCAAATATTTAGGTTGTCATCTCTGAAGTATGGCCAACCTGTTGCTACTAGTGGCTCTGGTTCCTGAGGAACAGGTTTACATGGAGATAGAAAACATCCCAAACCAAATGGATCTGAACACAAACACTTATCTGTAACACTTTAGATTTTAAACACCAGAACATGTTTTTTTTCGCTGTAACCCCTTTTAAACATGAACACATTTATTCAATACAAGACATTTCAGTTTTAAACACTGGGGGTGTTGTTTTAACGCTGTAGGGTGTAAAGCCGTATTTGCATATTTCCCAGCATGCCTTCCAAGTGAACGTGAGAGATACCCACTCATGACATGACTGGAGTTTGTTAGTGACAGAGACATGGTTGTTGCATTCAATAACTTATATTCCTGAAGCCTTCCCCAAGTGACTGCCTAAGTGAATGTGTTTCAATTTAAATTAAACCCATTATGACCACATTTCCTAAGGCCTTTAGTTATGGCCTAGTTATCCTTGACATTATGGCCTGAAAATCAGACCTGCATGTCACAATATGTTGGTTTGTTAAGTGATTAGTAATTCCTATCAGAATCCAGCCAGAGGGAGGACATCCATGAATTTGAATATTTTAGCAGCCACAACCTGTACTCAGAATGACGGTGAAGGACTTAACAAATAAGATAATCTAAACCAGGGCTTTTCAGTCCAACCCTAATTTAGAAGATCTGATTCAGCTAGTTAAGGTCTTGTTGAGCAGCTAATAAGTAGAATCAGGTGTGTTAAATTAGGGTTGGACTGAAAACCCACAGGACCGTAGATCTCCAGGAAGAGGGTTGGGAAATCCTGATCTAAACCATCTCCAGGGTTCTTCAATTCCGGTCCTGGAGGGCCGAAACACTTCTGTTTTTTATTTCTACCTGGTAGTTAATTGCACTCACCTGGTGTCCCAGGTCTGAATTAGCCCCTGATTAGAAGGAGAGGATGAAAAACAGAGGTGTTTCGGCCCTCCAGGACCGGAATTGAAGAACCCTGAACAACTGTAATAACCATCGCAGTAACGAGTGCAATAAGTCAAACCCGTAACAGATTGGATTAGTTTAGAAAAATGTAAGTTATTTATCTTTGCATAGTATAAGATCAATTAATTAAACATAGATATTAAAACAAACTATTCAAAAAAATCTACCTGCAACAAAGTATGCTTGGAAATATGATAATGAGGCCCTTCCCACGTCTTTTTCACTCTGAGAGAGTTAATGGAAATGAATTCAACACAGTCGAGTGAGAACAATACCGCATGATTGAAAATATGTTTTGAATCTAATGTCCTGTTCAGTTTTGCTGAAATGTAGGTAAGGTGACAGACATTCCTAACACTGATCGAGTAAAAGGCATGGAAGTCACATCAATTTCTAATTGCTAAATGAACTCTAAACAGGACGATGGGAAAGTAAAATCTGAATACTTAGGAGATATAGGTGTTCTCCTGGTTGGAAACTATCATGTTTAATCTTGCGTTCTAAATCCCTGTGTTTAAGATTAGAACACTTATTGGCAAATCTAAATGCATAATGTTTTAAACACTGACGTTTAGGTTATAAACGTGTCACGTTTCATGGTTTTACAGGGCACCACATAACCTGCTAGTGATTAAAAAGTGGTGTGTGTGTGTGTGTCTTTCTGGTTGCACGTGTTTGTATGTAGCGCCAATGTGTATGTGTGAGATTGTTTGTTTAGTTGGCTTTTTCGTTTGCACTTCTCACGTCATTAAAGGTTTGCACTTCTCACGTCATTAAAGGTGCTACACAGGATTCTTTATGAATTTTTGCATTGTAATTTCAGAAAATGGCCATAATATAGCTGCAGTACTAGTGGAATGATAGTGTTTCACAGTATTACTATTCCGACAGTGTTGTGATTGGCTGTGATATTCGCCTATTGATTTTTACCTGCCTTAATCGGAAAGCGGTTTTGACTTTGTGGCTGTGTTATCTAGTTTAAATCGGGTCAAGTGGCCAATGTAGAAATAGGACTGTCATTTCCTGGTGTCAGAAATTCTACACTGTTCACTCAATTTCAGTTTATGTGAGAAAACAAGCACTGAATAGTGTATGGAATCATTCTACCTTCTAAATCGCTGAGAAATATATTTTCAATAACAAACAAAAATATCATTTTTACAGCTGTTTGAAGCTGGTGGACCAAAACCGAATGTAAAATGCTCCACCACGTTATAGAGAAATGGGATTCGGGCGAAGGGGAAGATTTGTTTAGAATGCATCCTAGTGCCGTTGTAATTCACCGAGCTTCCACATAGGGGGCGAAATTCTGATAAATTGTAGGTAATGAACCTTTAACACAGACGCAAAGTTAACGATGACAACTCCAATACCTCTAGTGAAATTTGAAAACTTAAAAAGGGGCAATCCGGGATTTGAAAAACAAAAATGGTTAGCCCGCCACTTGTTTTTTTTGTTTGTTAAAACAGCTGAGAGATTGTGCTGGAGAAATGTAACCACTCTCAAAGATAGAGCGTTTATGGATGCAAGGACTGTCCATGATATCAAAATTATAGTTTTAACCATGTTTTGAGGCTATGACGTGTGTGTTTACAATTACATTGTTTACAAACAATGGAGTAAAACAAACTTATTTGGGGTTCTGACGGGGTACGAAAGTTGAACTAAGCTCATGAGGCATTTATAAGCTATATTCTTAAACAATCATTGGCGACATTTAAAAGTACCAAAATGGTTGTATCAATCTCGGATTGCCCCTTTAAATAGATACTGTATTTAGTTCCCCTACAGCCAGGATTCCCTTGGGTGTCTGTGTCACCGTCATGTCTCAGCTGAACTTTAGCTTATCACTATATGCAAATCAGAAGGCCCTGATTTCGGAATTCATAATTATTGCAAAAATTAGGGTGTGTATTGCGTGTTTGTGTCTCAGTCATCACTTTACAACCACAAAGACAAAGTGGGAAGTATGTTTCCGTGTGGGTGTGTGTGGGCGTGTTTAACTATACATGTATAGTAAACCAAGAGAAAAATGGCCAACTGGGGACATTGTGTTGGTCCTCACGAGGTCACATGCTATTTCTAGGGAGTGTATGGTTAAGGTTACAATTAGGGTTAGAATTAGGTTTAGAGTAAGACTCAAGAGACAGATTCCAACATCTGTAAAATGTAATACTTCCCCCCAAAAAACAAATCCTCCTCCAAATATGGTATTTTACAGTTAACACCGTCAATGGCACTCACACACACAAAGTCGAAAAAAATAAAAAGTAATGAGGAAATCTTGATGCAAGAGTGTGTGTGTAGAGTATGGCGTATGTAAAGTAATGGTGTGTGTGAAGCTAGGGTTAGTTTTAGGGTTAGGAGCTAGGGTTAGTTTTAGGGTTAGGAGCTAGGGTTAGGTTTAGGGATAGGGTTAAGGTTAGGTTTTTGGGTTAAGGTTAGGGTACGGGTTAGGTTTAGGGTTAGGGAAAATGGTATTTTCAATGGAACTGAATTGTATGTAAGGTTAGCTGTACAAGATTGTGTGTGTGTGTGTGTGTGTCTTTGTGAGCATATCTGGATTCGGTCATGTACAGCACATGCTATGAATGTTTTTTTGTTGTTTACACCACTCAGACACGACACGAGACTAAAGAAGTTCAAACCAAATAACCACCACTGTCAACCAGTCACTTATTCTGTCATAGGTCTCTGCCAACCCCTCCAGGCAGATTTCCATATTAGAGGAAGGAGGAAACTGGGGGAAATGGTGAGGGATGAGTGCTAGCCTTGGACAGGTTGCCTATTTCCTGGTTGACTCAGACTAGTGTCACGTGACTACTAGACACCTGTGGAAGATTTCAGCGCTATTTTACCAACAGAATTTCCCTGATGCCGAAGACCTCTGAAGGCCTCTAGGGTACAGGTGTCCAACTCATTCCATGAAGGGCTGAGTGTCTACGGGTTTTTGATCCTTCCCTGTACTTGATTGGTGAATTAAGGTCACTAATTAGTAAGGAACTCCCCTCACCTGGTTTTCTAGGTCTTAATTGAAAATAAACAGCAGACACTAGGCCCTCCATGGAACCCCTGCTCTAGGGTTTGCTCTACCTAAACCGCTGCCACTTTTTAGCCTCATCATTGGCTTACCATTTAGCATCTTTCTAAACACACACAAATACACTCACTACCCGAGGGAACCAACAACTGACGAGAGCCACTTTCACAGAAGGACAAACTACGGCAAACTCTCTATGAAGTCAAATTCCTAATCAGCCCTAGTAATTGGTGTCATTAAGTGCTTTACAAATTAATTTGATTGATTGATTGAATAATTGATTGCTGCTAATAGAGACAGCCTATGACCATGCAGTGTTTGTTAGAACAGTGGTGGAAGTAGTATGATATCTCATAGCTGAATTATGGCAGTGGACATCACAGATTCTATATGACCCCCAAAAACACTGTAGTAGAATTGAGAACCTAGACAAAAACTCATAGGCGTAGTTGGCATATAAGTGAGGGGAACACGTCCCCTCCAATATTCTAAAGGGCTATTTTGTCCCCCTCAATAATGTTCTATCCCTGAATGTGCCGCTTCATTCATAGAACCGCAGTTACGCCAGTAACCTCAGATACCAGCAATTACCGGATGTGATAAAATGTGGGTCTAACTTTTGAACGGTTGGCGCTATCAGCTATTATGAACCCTTCACTGAAAGGTAAGACACTCAGGAACACTGAAAGGTAAGACACTCAGGAACACTGAAAGGTAAGACACTCAGGAACACTGAAAGGTAAGACACTCAGGAACACTGAAAGGTAAGACACTCAGGAACACTGAAAGGTAAGACACTCAGGAACACTGAAAGGTAAGACACTCAGGAACACTTACGTGTATTCTGTTTCCCTCCACGATGCTCACGAGACACATTTCGCGCATGACACATTCGAAAGGACTGTAACAAAATTGCATTTCAAAGCAATGAAGATTTTTCCTACACATACACTAATTACCCTACCACGTGCTCCCAATACCTTTCTGATGCGTTTTAGTCACTAGAAACCATTAATCCTTTAGATTGAAATTTGGGCTACCTGATATGACATATCTTTGTGTGTTATTTAGTGCACTTAATAAGGTAATGGCAGTAAGGCCAAATGCAAAAGTTTTATCATAATTTATACGCATTAGTTTCTGATACGATACCCCCAGGTTTCCTAAAATAGATAATTGTATAGCTTGATGGTACATGTTATTACTATCTTAAAACAATGATATGTGTTAACATAGGCATAGTAGTTATAGATCAAATGCATTAAAAAATATATATATTTTGAACAAAGGTGGTCAATTATTTTTTACCCAAGCGCTCCTCGGAGGAAGAAGGCCATGTCCCTGGCACAAAAAAAAGTTTGAGAAATGCAAAAAGAAGCCATGTTTCCTTACCTTGAAAGCAACGTAAGCAGATAGAGGCCAGCTATGGACCTAAACTCAAACACTCATGAACATACAAAAGTTATTGTCTATCAAAGAATGTCCTTTCGGCCATAAAGAAATGCTTTCATATAAGTTATAGAAATTGATAGACACAATTTGTCATTGGAGACATTTTGGCCACGGAAATTGAACATACAACCCCAGTGTTACAAGTGCCATGCTCTACCAACTGAGCCATGAAGGACCGCCCCAACTCATTGGCCTTGTGGGTAAAGTGTCCGCCATGAGATTGGAAGGTTGGGGGTTTGATCCCCGGTCAAGTGCAACCAAAGACTCAAAATAGGACCTGATGCCTCTCTACTTGGTACTCAGCCCCAATCCATCTCCTTAATGCTAAGGCCCTGCAACAGACTAGCATCCTGTCCAGGGGGTGTATTTGTACATCAAGTTGCCTCATTAAGGCTTACTTCTCCAAGGTGTACTTACTTAAAAGGAGTAGATCATGATTTTTCAACTTGATGTTACATGGTTCCCCACCCTGTGAGTGGTCTATGGGACAGGATAAATTACATGGTTCGGTTTTCTTTAAACTTCCACTACAAATTTGGCTAACTTTAGCTACCAATTAGCATGTGATCTCTGTGACCAAAATCACCTGAATTAAACTCAAATCAACTCCATATTTGGTTTGATGTTACTTAAAGGTGATTTGACCATAAATAAAAATGATATTCACATGCCCCAATCACTACCATTAATGGCTTAAAAACTATTTGTTGCTTTTTGACTATTTCAATGGAAAACTATTACAGTAAGGTACTTCATTGTTACCCAGAAATGATTTGATATTGAGATAAAATGACTGCATTTGGGCCTTTTAAAAATGCAGGAAATGCGTTCTCAATTTTCAAAGAAAATCTGGGGGAGGACTCCCACCAAAATTGGTCCCCCCCGACTACGCCTCTGCATCAACCGCAATATGGCTTCTGTGGACGAAAATCAGCACAGATTCTATGTGACCCTAAAAAGCAATATAGTCGATAATTTGGTAGAACCTACACACAATAGAAATGTAGGTCAACAGAAGTCCGACAGGGTAACGAGGACACATGCTGATGAAGGTGAGTTGATCCCAGGGTTGTCACCATTCTTGTGTACTACTAAATCACTCAACCAAGGTGTCTGGAAAAGACTAGTCCTCCTCTCCACATTTCCTGTTGTTTTGAATATCTCTTCCTTCCAAGCAGTTCTCTTTGTCATCTTGCTTGGGCATGCCCCCATGGACTGAATGCCTTGAGCAAAATGGCTTAAAAGTTAGTTCTCAATCTCTCTGGATTAAGTGTAAACTGAGTATAGATCATTTTTACTGTGGAAATGTCGAGTTATGACACCCTAAAAGTCAACTGTAACAAATGCCACAATTGACCATTTGGGAGATATTTTCTATTAAATAAAATGTCAATAGTTTGGATACCAAACACTGAGTTATTTAAGACCAAGTCCCATACTATTCAAATAATTAAGGCAACTTCACTGTGGAAAGGTGTGACACCCTAGTTATTGTATTCCACTGCAAGGGGTCCAGTTGAAACGCTTTCAGAAAAATAATGAAAAAGGAATTATGAGTAAATAAAGAAGTTATTATGTGATCGTTATGAGGATTAGAAGTTACACCAACATTATGTGAAAAATGCCATATGGACAATAATCAGAATTTTTCAAGAACCCTTTCAATCTACTACCCTAAGCTTACCTCCTTCCTAACTCGACCTCTGACACAACTAGCAATGTGCCACGATCGTTGAGAGACAGGTCAGACCAGGGTTCTTCAATTCCGGTCCTGGAGGGCCCGAAACACCTCTGTGTTTCATCCTCTCCTTCTAATCAGGGGCTAATTCAGACCTGGGACACCAGGTGAGTGCAATTAACTACCAGGTAGAAATAAAAAAACAGAACTGTTTCGGCCCTCCAGGACCGGAATTGAAGACCCCTTGGTCAGACCAAGGTGCAGCGTGCGACGTGAACATGTTTATTAAATAATAAACAAACCACCGTACTGTGACGTCCAAGGCTAAACTAAACTAAACACAACACAACACGATCCCACAACTAAGGTAGGCAAACAGGCTACTTAGGTATGATCCCCAATCAGAGAAAACGAGCGACAGCTGTCTCTGATTGGGAATCACACCCGGCCAAACATAGAAGCAACACATCTAGATCCTAAACATAGAAATGCATCACATAGATTCACACACCCTGACTCAACAAACAAGAGTTCCATACGTCAGGGCGTGACACAATGATACCACACTGTGTTATTGTAAGCAGGTCTGCGCTATCTTCTAATATTTTTATCGCATTGCAAATCCTGAGAGTTACGGTTATTCTTAAATTGGGGGGCCCCTTTAGGGATTAGGGCAGGGTTCTTCAATTCTGGTCCTGGAGGGCCGAAACACTTCTGTTTTTTATTTCTACCTGGTAGTTAATTGCACTCAGACTGGTGTGCCAGGTCTGAATTAGCCCCTGATTTAGAAGGAGAGGATGAAACACAGAGGTGTTTCGGGCCCTCCAGGACCGGAATTGAAGAACCCTGGGTTAGAGGTTGGTGCCAATATGTCTACCTACCCTAAACAGTCACATATAACACAATTGATGCATTTTGATTACCCCACGTTCACTGTTTACCTGAGTTTGTATCTGCACCTGTGTATTGATTTATTTTTTGAAGTAATCTGTGTTTTGATGTGTTAATAATTCAATCTTTGTCAGTTGATATCGACACACGGTCTAGGTCTGTAGCTTTTTGTAGGTCTGTTGTGCCAATATAGACAGACGGCTACAAGGAAACGTCTTATTCATCGCCGTGGGAAGAAGAAAACATAACAAATACATTTGTGTAACGTTCCCGTCTTGGAAATTCAAGCCAATTGACCTATATTTTACATTTTAGTCATTTAGCAGACGCTCTTATCCGGAGCGACTTACAGTTAGTGAGTGCATACATTTTTCATACTTTTACTTAATTTTCAGACCATTCCCACAGAGCTCATGTGGTCACAACCAACATAATAAAATAACTTGCATGCAAAGGAAAATGAATACTTCAACAAAAGTAGGTGAATTATATGTTCATATTTTAATTGCCCTGCGTGTGCATGAATCATAACATTTACCGGACAATAAAACAATGCTGACTATTCTGGATCCAATCGGTGTTTAGTTACTCACATCGTTACATTGTAATTAGCTCACAGGGATGGATCATTTGATACAAAAAGTCACTAACTCAGTCTCAAGCAGTCCTTGTGCACCATCTACGTGACATTCTGCTCATAACACCAAATCACTTTTTTCCTAAAAATGAATTCAACTTCAGTTACAGGCTCAGGCCACTGTGTGTCTTCATTGAGCAGTAACACATTCAACGAGAGGAGATACCCAGTTCACAATGGGTTAGTGCTATCAGGGATCCTTGGGACGTCCCTACCCTAAACCCTAACCCTAAGCTTAACCCCTACCCTTACCTTAACCATTACCTAACCCTAACCCTAACCTTAACCATTACCTAACCCTAACCTTAACCATTACCTAACCCTAACCTTAACCATTACCTTTCACATCAAGTTCTCTTTGTTAACCATTACCTAACCCTAACATGAACCCTTATCTTAACCATTTTATATTTCTACTTCAATGGAGTGACCAGTGATGTCAGAGTTGACGTCCCAAGGAGCCCAAATAGCAAGGGCCATTCACAATGTTTGGTTTAGAATTGTTTGGTTAAAGGGGCAATCAGCATTTGCTACATCCATTTTTGTACTTAGTTCAACTGTCAGAACCCAAAATATAAGCTTGTTTTACTCCAATGTTTGTAAACAATGTAAATGTAGCCTCAAAACATGGTTACAATTATAATATAATATGCCACTTAACAGACGCTTTTATCCAAAGCGACTTACAGTCATGCGTGCATACATTTTTGTGTATGGGTGGTCCCGGGGATCGAACCCACTACCCTGGCGTTACAAGCGCCGTGCTCTACCAGCTGAGCTACAGAGGACCACCCATTATAATAAATAAATAATTGTAATACCATGGATGGTCAGTCCTTGCATCCCATTACTCTGACTGTACGTGAGTGATTACATTTCTCCAGCCCCATCCCTTAGCTTTTTACCCAAAGGCTTTGTTTGGTTTCAACTGCTGATTGGCCCTTTAAAGGGCAGTGGCACCCATGGATCACATTCATTCATTTTGATCAGTTAAATATGATTCTATACATTCACCTGTTTTAATTTAATATATAAAACCCAACATGAATTTTGTCTTCTCTACCTCACAGTAATCGTGTGGATTGGAAAGTACCTGCATTCCTTCCCAGCTGTGGTGGTGAATCTGATCTTTCCTTGTTAAAGACGATTTGTGTGTAATCGATATTGTCTAAATATGGCCACTTTGCTCATAGTCACGTGATTCCCATGGTGGTCTCTTTGATCTTGTGGTTTCACATCAAGTTCTCTTTGTTTGAGAGTGCAGCAGAAGTAATGAGATATCAACCCTCTCTACCTCTCTCACCAAGGTAAAACCATCTGAGGAAAAACACCAACTTTGTCCTTTGTTAGCAGCCCTGGAATATTCAAGTCAATTTTCCCAATTCCCATAGATTCACACCAGTCTGATGCAGCACCACATTAAAAATATTGAATCAATCACTTCAATTGCTCATCCCACCTTTCAAAAGCAGCGGTCCACTCCACTCTGAGGAGCAGCGGTCCACTCCACTCTGAGGAGCAGCGGTCCACTCCACTCTGAGGAGCAACGGTCCACTCTACTCCACTCTGAGGAGCAACGGTCCAGTCCACTCTGAGGAGCAACGCTCTACTCCACTCTGAGGAGCAACGGTCCACTCTACTCCACTCTGAGGAGCAACAGTCCACTCCACTCTGAGGAGCAACGGTCCACTCCACTCTGAGGAGCAACAGTCCACTCCACTCCACTCTGAGGAGCAAAGGTCCACTCCACTCTGAGGAGCAACGGTCCACTCTACTCCACTCTGAGGAGCAACGGTCCACTCCACTCTAAGGAGCAACAGTCCACTCCACTCCACTCTGAGGAGCAACGGTCCACTCCACTCTGAGGAGCAACGGTCCACTCCACTCTGAGGAGCAACAGTCCACTCCACTCTGAGGAGCAACGGTCCACTCCACTCTGAGGAGCAACGGTCCACTCCACTCTGAGGAGCAACGGTCCACTCCACTCTGAGGAGCAACGGTCCACTCCACTCTGAGGAGCAACGGTCCACTCCACTCTGAGGAGCAACGGTCCACTCTACTCTGAGGAGCAACAGTCCATTCCACTCTGAGGAGCAACGGTCCAGTCCACTCTGAGGAGCAACGGTCCAGTCCACTCTGAGGAGCAACGGTCCACTCCACACTGAGGAGCAACAGTCCATTCCACACTGAGGAGCAACAGTCGACACCACTCCACTCTGAGAAGCAACAGTCGACACCACTCCTCTCTGAGGAGCAACGGTCCACTCTACTCCACTCTGAGGAGCAACGGTCCATTCCACTCTGAGGAGCAACAGTCCATTCCACTCTGAGGAGCAACGGTCCAGTCCACTCTGAGGAGCAACGGTCCACTCCACACTGAGGAGCAACAGTCGACACCACTCCACTCTGAGGAGCAACGGTCCAGTCCACTCCACTCTGAGAAGCAACAGTCGACACCACTCCTCTCTGAGGAGCAACGGTCCACTCCACTCCACTCTGAGGAGAAGCCGCAACTGAAAAGAGACCCTACTACTTCCTAGTCCAGTGAATGGGATTTCTGTGTCATAATCATACTTGTCCTTTTGACCTCAGAATGCCTCGCTCTGTCTCTCTCTGTGCTAGACAAGGCCTCTAGTTCAGATGTAGGCCCGTTTGCTACAGAAATAAAATAATCCTGCAGCAACAGGCAATGTCAATTATGTGGATTATAATGGACATTTTTTTGTAGGGGTTGACACATTTTTTGGTAGGGCAAATCAAGTCTGCAATTTTAAAGTGGAAATTACTAACCTTAGAAGCCTTTGTAAACCTTGAATACACAAGTTTGCATTTCCTGCTGTGCAGGTAAATTCCTGCAACAGGATGATCAAATTAAGGTATGGCATGCAGCTGGGCTGTCTGGTTATTTGCTGCAGTTGACCGGAGTGGAGCAGTAGTGTTTTTGCAGGCTACTATTTTTTAATTTGACTTGCAAACGACTGGTGGCTTTTAGGAAGCTCATCGTTGGGTAGCTCTGAGGTAGTCAGTGTATCTGGTATAGTGACACAAGAACCAAACTAGTAAGGCGCACGCCCCGCCCACCTGATGTATTTTTCAGCCATCTATTTACTGTGTTTGAGGGGTGCAAAAATCCACTTGTCACTTAAATCTCGCTGGATTGCTTGCTTTCATTTTACTCCTGCGACTCTTTCATACTCTTGCTTGTGCCTGTCATTTTCCCCCCGTTAACGTGACGACCACGAAAATGTTTCAAACAAACCCCATTAATGCCTGAAATGGGCTCAAGGGTATACATTGGTTTCCATTGAATCTATAAAAAAAAGTTGGGGATTTAACACACTGTCTCGACACTTACATCACAAGAAAGATAGGAAAACTTTATTTTGATGGGTGTGTTACAGTTGAAATGCTTACAAATGAGCTGCGCTGAAATGAAAGCAACTTCCAAAAATTAAACACTTGGATTATAGTGATTATGTCTGATCTCGCAAACAATGTAAAGTATGTTTAGATAGGTGTAATCTAGAGCCAAGCGTGTTCATTTTTAAACTGAGGGTATCTGTTACGTATATGCCGGGAGTCAGAAAGCAGGTGCAGAAGCTGAGTTCAATACGGAACAGATACAAAATAACAAACATGAGAAGCGTACTGAACGTGAGAGACAAATCAATAACACCTAAGGCCTGATGAACACAGAGGGCTAAATAAAGGGGAAGTAATCAGGGAAGTGATGAAGTCCAGGTGTGCCTAATGATGAGGCGCAGGTGTGCGTAATGAAGGTTGCCAGGTGTGCGTAATGAAAGTTGCCAGGTGTGCGAAATGAAAGTTGCCAGGTGTGCGTAATGAAAGTTGCCAGGTGTCAGGTGTGCGTAATGAAGGTTGCCAGGTGTGCGTAATGAAGGTTGCCAGGACCAGTGGTTAGTAGACTGGCGGTGTCGAGCACCGGAGCAGGAGTAGACGTTCCAGTACCCCCCACCCCGACGCGCGGCTCCGGCCGCGAGACGGCCCAGAGGGCGAGGAGCGGGCTGGTCTGGATGGCCAAGGTGGAAATCTTGGATGATGTTGGAATCTAGAATGTCGTCCACCGGAACCCATCACCGCTCCTCTGGACAGTACACCTCCCAGTCCACCAGGTACTGTAGCCAACCCCCACAATGTCGGGAGTCCAGGAGGGATCTGACGGCATTGGTGGGGCCTCAATGTCCAGGGATGGCGGAGGGGTGTCGTGGGGGACGACGTCAGCCAGGAGACCAGGAACCACCGGCCTGAGGGGGGAAACATGAAGAGGGGGAGATCCGGTAGTTGGTGGGGAGGTGTAAACGGTATGTTACCTCATTGACCCACCGGATAACTTTTAAAGGCCCCACAAACTGGGGGCTCAGCTTCCGACAGAACGAGCAGGGCAGGCGAAGCGGGAGGTTCCTGGTGGAGAGCCAGACACGATCACCAGGATGGAACACGGGAGCCTCACTGCGGTGGCTGTCCGCCTGCTCTGTCTGTAAGAGGACGGCGCGTTGGAGCCTCACGTGGGCAGCGTTCCAAACCTCTCCGCGCTGGAACCACTCATCCAGCACAGGGGCTTCGTTCTGGCTCGAGGTCCACAGGGCCAGCTGGTACCCCAGGATGCACTGGAAGAAAGACAGCCCGGTGGAGGAGTGACAAAGTGAGTTCTTCAGGGTAGGTCCGGCACACTCCCCCTGACAGTCCTGACAGTGACTCCTAAGGATCCTCTCCACCTGTCCATTGGACTGAGACCGGTACCCGGAAGTGAGGCTGACCTTGACCCCCTGCTTCTCCATGAAGATTCTCCATACCCGTGACGTGAATTTGGGGCCACGGTCGGAGACTATGTCCTCCGGAAGGCCATTGTGCCGGAAGACCTGCTGGAACAGTGCCTCAGCGACCTGGAGAGTGGTAGGGAGACCAGAGAGGGATCAAAACGGCAGGATTTAGAAAATCTGTCCACAACAACCATAATAGTGGTGTAACCATCAGAAGAGGGGAGCGCAGTGATGAAATCAATGGACAGATGAGACCATGGCCTCTGAGGCACAGGAAGGAGTTTATGGACTGGGTACATATGGAACATGAGTTGACACAGTGGGCGACATCCTGCGCCAAAGTGGGCCGCTAGCACCTCTCAGAGAGGGATTGTAAGGTGCGGGTGATACCTGGGTGTCCAGCGGCGAGGTATGTGTGTGCTCAGGTCAACAGCCCATCTTTCACCCCTGTGGGAACGTAGATTCGTTCTGGAGGGCAGGTAGCAGGAGCGGGTTCCATCTCCAGAGCCTGGCGGATGTACACATCTACGTCCCAAAACACGGGGCCAATGATACGGGAGGACTGATTGGTGGGCACTCACAGGACTCTCAACCGACGTTGAACCACTGTACGGGGAAGCAGGTCTTCCGACATCCTGGTCCCCAGGCGGTGATTTTCATGCTCGACCATGAGATGGTGGGGTTGTGACGTTGGAGCCATGGGAGGCCGAGGATTACCTTGTGTACGGGTGCGGTGGTGATGTAGGGAAGACTTTCCTGGTGCATGGATCCCACGGTGAGGGTGAGTGGTGCAGTGATGTGCATAATTCTGCCGGATCCCAATGGTTGTGTATCTAGGGCTTGGACAGGAAAGGAGAGGAGAGCAGGTATGAGGTTAAGTTCAGGGAGGACGAGAGGGCCAGGTCGATGAAGTTCCCAGTGGCACCGGAGTCTACTAGAGCTGTGGGGACAACACTTGAGGGACAGCCAGCGAAATAGGAACCATAAAGAGTTTGGCGGAAACCGCTGATACTGGAATACTCACGCCTATCCTGGCAGACGGAAGGTCATGGGGCCGCATCACTGAAGCTGGTGCCCCTCCTGGCCGCAACAAGGACAGAGCCCCAGCTGTCTCCGGCAATGCCGCGGAGAGGTGTGTGGCCCCTACCTCCATGGGTTAAGGCTCTGCCTCAGGACAGCCAAAGGAGGGAGGCAAGTGGCAAAAAGACACTCACCTCACTCTCTGCCGGATGGTTGAAGACTGCCCTGAACCTCTCATATGAACCCAGCTCCTCCTCTCTCCCAGACGGCCGTAGCCCACTCCAACGCTTGTCCGGTCAGCAGGGAAATGACCGTGGCAACCTTTGACCTCTCGGTGGTGGGGGCTCCCGTCTGACAGTAGGAGAAGGAAGCCACAGCATTTCGATGGAGTACCGTCATTTCTCCGGGGGGGTTGGCTCACTGTCGTGTTAGGAGGCCCTCTGATAGGGGTATGGCGAACCTCGCTGGTGGTGTCGAGGCGGTGGAGAACTCTGAGGACCTCCTCCACGGCCATACCCAGTTTCGCCAGCTGGTCGTGGTGTTGATGGAGTAGATGACCTTGTTCATTCACCATCTGGAAGATGGTTGAATCTTCTGCTGCTTCCATCTTGCTGAGGTCTTATTCTGTTACGTATACACCAGGAGTCAGAAAGCAGGTGCAGTAGGTGAGTTTAATACGGAACAGATACAAAATAACAAACATGAGCCGTGTACTGAACGTGAGAGACAATCGATAACACCTAAGGCCTGATGAACACAGAGGGCTAAATAAAGGGGAAGTAATCAGGGAAGTGATGAAGTCCAGGTGTGCCTAATGATGAGGCGCAGGTGTGCGTAATGAAGGTTGCCAGGTGTGCGTAATGAAGGTTGCCAGGTGTGCGTAATGAAGGTTGCCAGGTGTGCGTAATGATGGGTTGCCAGGACCGGTGGTTAGTAGACCGGTGACGTTGAGCACCGGAGCGGGGGAACAGGAGTAGACGTGACAGTATCCTGCTACAGTAAACGTGTCATCCCCCACAAATGATGCAGCACACCCCCTTTGGCCATGTGACTAACACATTCCAGTTAATTACTATAAGCTCCCCCCTTTGGCCAATTGAGATATCATGTGTGACTAACACGTTCCAGTTCATTACTATAAGCTCCCCCCTTGGGCCAATCAGTGTAATTTTGTAAATGCCGGATCTCTATGGCAAGATGCATCATTCACCTAAGATGTGTCAAAATCGGGCCAGTGCCGTCTGAGATATTGCATGTGACGAATATACGGACGTACTGACGGAGACAGATCCACAGGCCCCTCCCCGATTTTCATCGTGGGGGACAATAAAATACACAAGAATGGAGCTACAGTGCCTTCAGGAAGTATTCATACCCTTTGACTTATTCCACATTCTATTGTGTTACAGCCTGAATTCAAAATGGATTACATTTATTTTTTCTCTCACCCATTTACACACCAATACCCCATAATGACAAAGTGAAAACAACATGTTTTTAGAAATGTTTGCAAACATATTGAAAATAAAATACAGAAATGTATTCACAGCCCTGTGTCAATACATGTTAGAACCACCTTTGGCAGCGATTACAGCTGTGAGTCTTTCTAGGTAAGTCTCTAAGAGCTTTGCACACCTTTTAAAAAGTCTTCAAGCTCTGTCAAGTTGGTTGTTGATCATTGCTAGACAGCCATTTTTAAGTCTTGCCACAGATTTTCAAGCTGATTTAAATCGAAACCGTAACTGTGCCACTCAGGAACATTCAATGTCATCTTGGTAAGAAATGCCAGTGTATATTTAGCCTGTGTTTTAGGTTATTGTCCTGCTGAAAGGTGAATTAATCTCTCAGTGTCTGGTGGAAAGCAGACTGAACCAGGTTTTCCTCTAGGATTTTGCCTGTGCTAAGCTCTATTCCGTTTCTTTTTATCCTGAAAAACTCCCCAGTCCTTAACGATTACAAGCATACCCATAACATGATACAGCCACCACTATGCTTGAAAATATGGAGAGTGGTACTCAGTAATGTGTTGTATTGGATTTGCCCCAAACATAACACTTTGTATTCAGGACAAAAAGTTAATTGCTTTGCCAAATTTTGTGCAGTATTACTTTAGTGCCTTATTGCAAACAGGATGCATGTTTTGGAATATTTTTCATTATGTACAGGCTTCCTTCTTTTCATTCTGTCAATTAGATTAGTATTGTGGAGTAACTACAATGTTGTTGATCCATCCTCTGTTTTCTCCTATCACAGCCATTAAACTCTGGAACTGTTTCAAAGTCACCATTGGCCTCATGGTGAAATCCCTGAGCTGTTTCCTTCCTCTCCGGTAACTGAGTTAGGAAGGATGCCTGTCTCTTTGTAGTGACTGGGTGTATTGATGCACCATCCAAAGTGTAATTAATAACTTCACAATGCTCAAAGAGATATTCAATGTCTGTCGTTTGTTTTCTACCAACAGGTGCCTTTCTTTGCGAGGCATTGAAAAAACTCCCTGGTCTTTGTGGTTGAATCTGTGTTTGAAATTCACTGCTCGACTGAGGGATCTTACAGATAATTGTATGTGTTGGTTACAGAGATGAGGTAGTCATTCAAAAATCATGTTAAACAGTGTTATTGAACACAGAGTGAGTCCATGCAATTTATGTGACTTGTTAAGCACATTTTTACTCCTGAACTTACAGTATTTAGGCTTGCCATGACAAAGGGGTTGAGTACTTATTGACTCAAGACATTTCAGCTTTTAATTTGCAATTAATTTCTAAACATTTCTAAAAACATTATTCCACTTTGACATTATGGCGTATTGCGTGTAGGCCAGTGACACAACATCTCAATTTAATCCATTTTAAATTTGGGCTGTAACACAACAAAATGTGGAAAAGGTCAAGGGGTGTGAATACTTTCTGGAAGCACTACAGATACATACAGAGTGTACCAGTACCAGATCAATGTGCAGGTGTATGAGGTATACAGTGAGGGAAAAAAGTATTTGATCCCCTGCTGATTTTGTACGTTTGCCCACTGACAAAGACATGACCAGTCTATAATTTTAATGGTAGGTTTATTTGAACAGTGAGAGACAGAATAACAACAAAAAAATCCAGAAAAACGCATGTCAAAAATGTTATAAATTGATTTGCATTTTAATGAGGGAAATAAGTATTTGACCCCTCTGCAAAACATGACTTAGTACTTGGTGGCAAAACCCTTGTTGGCAATCACAGAGGTCAGACGGTTCTTGTAGTTGGCCACCAGGTTTGCACACATCTCAGGAGGGATTTTGTTCCACTCCTCTTTGCAGATCTTCTCCAAGTCATTAAGGTTTCGAGGCTGACGTTTGGCAACTCGAACCTTCAGCTCCCTCCACAGATTTTCTATGGGATTAAGGTCTGGAGACTGGCTAGGCCACTCCAGGACCTTAATGTGCTTTTTCTTAAGCCACACCTTTGTTGCCTTGGCAGTGTGTTTTGGGGTCATTGTCATGCTGGAATACCCATCCACGACCCATTTTCAATGCCCTGGCTGAGGGAAGGAGGTTCTCACCCAGGATTTGACGGTACATGGCCCCGTCCATTGTCCCTTTTGATGCGGTGAAGTTGTCCTGTCCCCTTAGCAGAAAAATACCCCCAAAGCATAATGTTTCCACCTCCATGTTTGACATTCCTCCTCCTCCAAACACGGCGAGTTGAGTTGATGCCAAAGAGCTCGATTTTGGTCTCATCTGACCACAACACTTTCACCCAGTTCTCCTCTGAATCATTCAGATGTTCATTGGCAAACTTCAGACGGCCCTGTATATGTGCTTTCTTGAGCAGGGTGGACCTTGTTGGTGCTGCAGGATTTCAGTCCTTCACGGCGTAGTGTGTTACCAATTGTTTTCTTTGTGACTATGGTCCCAGCTGCCTTGAGATCATTGACAAGATCCTCCCGTGTAGTTCTGGGCTGATTCCTCACCGTTCTCATGATCATTGCAACTCCACGAGGTGAGATCTTGCATGGAGCCCCAGGCCGAGGGAGATTGATAGTTATTTTGTGTTTCTTCCATTTGCGAATAATCGCACCAACTGTTGTCACCTTCTCACCAAGCTGCTTGGCGATGGTCTTGTAGCCCATTCCAGCCTTGTGTAGGTCTACAATCTTGTCCCTGACATCCTTGGAGAGCTCTTTGGTCTTGGCCATGGTGGAGAGTTTGGAATCTGATTGATTGATTGATTGATTGATTCTGTGGACAGGTGTCTTTTTATACAGGTAACAAGCTGAGATTAGGAGCACTCCCTTTAAGAGTGTGCTCCTAATCTCAGCTCGTTACCTGTATAAAAGACACCTGGGAGCCAAAAATCTTTCTGATTGAGAGGGGGTCAAATATTTATTTCCCTCATTAAAATGCAAATCAATTTATAACATTTTTGACATGCGTTTTTCTGGATTTTTTTGTTGTTATTCTGTCTCTCACTGTTCAAATTAAAATTATAGACTGATCATTTCTTTGTCAGTGGGCAAACGTACAAAATCAGCAGGGGATCAAATACTTTTTTCCCTCACTGTATATATGTACATGAAGGCAGGGTAAAGTGACTAGGCATCAGGATAGATAATAATAAGGTATTTGAGGTAGACATGTACATGAAGGCAAGGTAAAGTGACTAGGCATCAGGATAGATAATAATAAGGTATTTGAGGTAGATATGTACATGAAGGCAGGGTAAAGTGACTAGGTGTCACGCCCTGACTCAGGGGACTCTTAGATGTTGAGTCAGGGTGTGTATATTCTTTGTTGTGTATGTTCTATGTTGTTTTTCTAGTAGGTGTATATCTATGTTGGCCGGTGTGGTTCCCAATCAGAGGCAGCTGTCGCTCGTTGTCTCTGATTGGGGATCATACTTAGGCAGCCTATTGGCACTAGTGTGTCGTGGGATCTTGTTCCGGTTAAGGTGTGTTGTGTGTGCTACCTTGGACTTCACGTTTCGTTTCGTTTCTTGTTTTGTCGAGTGTTTATTAAGTTAAATAAACATGTACGTGTATCACGCTGCGCCTTGGTCTGACCCGTCTGGCCCAATCCCCAAGGCCCAATCCCCACGGCCCAATCCCAACGGCCCAATCCCCAAGGCCCCATCCCCAAGGCCCCATCCCCAAGGCCCCATCCCCAAGGCCCAATCCCCAAGGCCCCATCCCCAAGGCCCCATCCCCAAGGCCCTATCCCCAAGGCCCTATCCCCACGGCCCAATCCCCACGGCCCAATCCCAACGGCCCAATCCCAACGGCCCAATCCCAACGGCCCAATCCCAACGGCCCAATCCCAACGGCCCAATCCCCAAGGCCCAAGGCCCAATCCCAACGGCCCAATCCCCAAGGCCCAATCCCCAAGGCCCAAGGCCCAATCCCCAAGGGCCAAGACTCTTCTGAATGTATTACTCCTCATGCAAATGTCTCTTTCCAAGGACAAGACTCCAGTTCTCCTTCAGATGAATCACTTCCATTCAGTCACCAGAACAGTTGACTATTATACCAGACTGCACATTATAATACCATCCTTCCATGTAGAAAGACTATGTATATCTATCTGCACTGGGCATAATACATTAATACCATGCTTCCACAAAGCCAATGAGTGTATCTATCTATAATCCATCTCCATCTAAGTTATGTGGAGACTGACAGATATGTAACTGAGTGGTTGTTCTGAATGAGTTAATGGTCTGTTGGTGGCTTGCCGCTGGTTAAGGGACAGTGAGCATCAGTTGCGTGGCGGCTGGGACTCGGAGGGAGGAGGGTCCCCCTGGAGAGGGGGTGTGAAGGGAGGATTCTGTGAGCGCGGTCCAGGGGCGGGAGGCTGACTCTCGGGGGCACAGTCGGCTGCAGCTGTCCTCTGAACTGGTTTATGGCTGCAGATGGGCAGAAGTGGTGGAGCACAGCATGGCTCTGTCATATTTCCCCCCCTCGGTTTGCCCTGGCCTGCTGTGGGGGTGACGGGGGGGGGGGCTTTCTTCTGGCAGGGACACATGGTATGAGCCCACCATGCCACAAGTGAATCCAAAGGCCTTGGAGCAGCCATGTCCAGCGTGTGTGCGTGAGTGTATGTTTGGCGTGCATGCATGTGGGCATGTGTGAGACACTCACGCGTTGCAGTCATGAGCTGCCTCAATGGTTGTGTTGATCCACTCTCCACGGAGGGTGGGGGTTGTGGGCGAATGGGTGACCAATGAACAGACTGTCTTATTGAATGGGTCGCTACTGAACATGCTGGGATTTGTAACGCATGTGGATTTCACTCATTTGATTGGCAAGTGAGGATGGACTTCCTTTGATTCATCATGACCTGTTTGATTAGTGTGAGGGTTAGGATTAGTGTGATTAGTGTGAGTGGTGGTGCAGAAGGTGGGAGTGAACTTTTCTGTCATATAGTGTGGAAGGAAGAGGGGGAGGGAGAGTATGTATAAGAGAGAGAGAGAGAGAAAAAGAGAGAGCGATAGAGAGAGAGAAAGAGAGCACTGTTTACATAGGGTGGTATTTTCTTCATGTTTTACTGCAAATTACACATACCTTGTCCACCCTGCTGGAAAAAAACAGCATAGACCAGCATAGGCTAGTCATGCTGGTCACCAGCCTTGGCTGTGTTTTTTGCTGGTCACCAGCCTTGGCTGTGTTTTTTGCTGGTCACCAGCCTTGGCTGTGTTTTTTGCTGGTCACCAGCCTTCGCTGTGTTTTGGACACTGTTGACCAGCATACCAGCATAAGTTGGTCACCAGTGTACCAGTATATGTTGGTCACCAGCAAAACCAGCATCAAAGTGCTTAATTATTTAAGACGGTACATTACACACAGGTAACTGTCAGAATAAAGTAAACATCAACATAGTGGCCATGTGTTTGGCCATGATGAGCCGCCAGAACAGCTTGCAACATCACTCTTCCAACAGGAATTCCATCAGTTGGTGTTTTGTTGATGGTAATGGAAAATGCTGTCTCAGGCGCCGCTTCCAGAATCTCCCATAAGTGTTGAGATTTGGTGACTGAGACAGACAGACACACACACACACACACACACACAAAGTCACTGAGATCTCTTCTTCTAGCCATGGTAGCCAAATTAATGGCCAACTGGGCATTCGTATACATGACTCTAAGTATGATGGGATGTTAATTGCTTAATTAACTCAGGAACCACACCTGTGTGCAAGCACCTGCTTTGAATATACTTTGTAGTCCTCATTTACTTGTGTTTCCTGTATATCATAAGGCCTTACTTGGAGGGCCTAGTTTTTCCCTAATAGAGTGGCGACATCAGGCCTGCAAGTAACATTATGCTTCCAGTCGTTGCGCTAACGTTAGTTAGCATTGGCTCGTGAAACTACCTCTAACTTCCTTCATACTAAAAATGATATCCATGATATCCATGTAGCTAACGGTATTCATAAAATAATTATTTCTCACATAAAAAAATCCCTACAAATATATTATATATTTTATTTTTTTTGCGGACCCCCAGCAGCGCGGACCCCAGTTTGAAAACCCCGGAGCTAAACCATTCTGGACCAGCATCACCAGCATACCAGCATAAACTGGTCCCCAGCATCAACAGCATACCAGCATAAACTGGTCCCCAGCATCAACAGCATACCAGCATAAACTGGTCCCCAGCATCACCAGCATAAACTGGTCCCCAGCATCAACAGCATACCAGCATAAACTGGTCCCCAGCATCACCAGCATAAACTGGTCCCCAGCATCACCAGCATACCAGCATAAACTAGGCCCCAGCATCACCAGCATAACAGCATAGCCGTTGAATTGCGACTCCACTTTGTCTCTATACTGATGTAAACTGGCAAAACATCAGTATAGAGGCAAAGTGGAGTTGCAATTCAACGGCTCAGACACGAGACGTATGTGGCAGGGTCTACAGACAATCACAGACTACAAAAGGAAAACCAGCCATGTCGCCGACACCGACGTCTCGCTTCCAGACAAGATAAACACTTTCTTCGCCCGCTTTGAGGATAACACAGTGCCACTGACGAGGCCCGCTACCAAGGACTGTGGCCTCTCCTTCTCAGTGGCTGACATGAGTAAGAAATTTAAGTCAGAGCATGCGCAGACCAGCTGGCTGGTGTGTTTATGGACATATTCAATTTCTTACCGCTCCAATAGATCCACAGACGATGCAATCGATATCACACTGCACACTGCCCTATCCCATCTGGACAAGAGGAATACCTATGTAAGAATGCTGTTAATTGACTATAGCTCAGCATTCAACACCATAGTACCCTCCAAGCTCATCATTAAGCTCGAGGCCCTGTGTCTGAACCCCGCCCTGTGCAACTGGGTCCTGGACATCCTGATGGGCCGCACCCAGGTGGTGAAGGTAGAAAACAACATCTCCACTTGGCTGATCCTCAACACTGAGGCCCCACAAGGGTGCGTGGTCAGCCCCCTCCTGTACTCCCTGTTCACCCATGACTGCGTGGCCAAACACGCCTCCAACTCAATCATCAAGTTTGCAAACGACACAACAGTAGTAGGCTTGATTACCAACAATGACGAGACCGCCTACAGGGAGGAGGTGAGGGCTCTGGGAGTATGGTGCCAGGAAAATAACCTCTCACTCAACGTCACAAAACAAAGGAGATGATCGTGGACTTCAGGAAACAGCAGAGGGTGCACCCCCCTATCCACATCTATGGGACTGCAGTGGAGAAGGTGGAAAACTTCAAGTTCCTTGGCGTACACATCACTGACAAACTGAAATGGTCCACCAACGCAGACAGTGTGGTAAAGAAGGCACAACAGAGCCTCTTCAAACTCAGGATGCTGAAGAAATTTGGTTTGGCACCTAAAACCCTCACAAACTTTTACAGATGCACAATTGAGAGCATCCTGTCGGGCTGTATCACCGCCTGGTACGGCAACTGCACCGCCCGCAACCGCAGGGCTCTCCAGAGGGTGGTGCGGTCTGCCGAACACATTACCGGGGGCAAACTACCCGCTCCCCAAGACACCTACATCACCCGATGTCACAGGAAGGCCAAAAATATCATCAAGGACATCAACCACCTGAGCCACTGCCTGTTCACCCCGCTATCATCCAGAAGGTGAGGTCAGTACAGGTGCATCAAAGCTGGGACCGAGAGAATGAAAAACAGCTTCTATCTCCAGGCCATCAGACTGTTAAACAGCCATCACTAGCACATTAGAGGCTGCTGCTGCCTATTGAAATCACTAGCCACTTTAAGAAATGGAACACTAGTCACTTTAATAATGTTTACATATCTTGCACTACTCATCTCATATGTATATACTGTATTCTATTCTATAATATTCTACTGTATCTTAGTCCATGCCGCTCTGTCATTGCTTGTCCATATCTGTATATATTCTTAAATTCCATTCCTTACTAGATTTGTGTGTATAGGGTATATGTTGTGAAATTGTTAGATATTACTTTTTAGATATTACTGCACTGTCGGAGCTAGAAGCACAAGCATTTCGCTTCACACGCAATAACATCTGCTAAACACGTGTATGTGACAAATAACATTTGATTTGATTTGAATTGAAATGGTCCCCAGCATCACCAGCTAGACCATGCTGGTAAGACCAGCTTGACTAACATAGACCAGCATGGACCAGCTTGAAATGTAGACTGGTCTATGCTGTATTTTTCAGCAGGCCAGCTAGGGAGAAACAGTCTACATGACATGCCTGTTATGAGAATATGGTTTCCTGAAAAGCAAGATCTCTGAGGATTTAACGTTTTACTTGTTGCACTGATCAACAATTAGCTGTGTGCTGTTGTATTGATTCTCAGTGGGTGTGACAGGGGGTCAGGAGAGTTGAGGATGAAAACAGCACCAACTCAGTGGGTGTGACAGGGGGTCAGGAGAGTTGAGGATGAAAACAGCACCAATTCTTCCATCTTCTCTACCTGCTGCTCCTCCATTTTTTTATGCGCTGCGCTGGTACAGCTCAAGGAAAAACAACTATGGCTAACGTCACCATTCCTCTTGAATGATAGCCCCTCTGGAAAGACTTGATGTCTAAAATCATGCAGCACACCATTCAAACCTCTCTGGAGCACAGGGAAGACAAATACCTTTTGAAATTCCTCTAGCTTCCAGTCTATTCCAGTCATTCACTCCGTTACCTCCTTGTCTCAAGGCCAAGTCAACACATTGTTCTGCGATAGGCGATGTGCCGTCTATTAAGTCAGCTAAATAAATTGAATAAAAAACACCATTTCATGGGTGTGAAACAATGGGTGCGGAGGAAGTAAGTGAGGGGAGGACGGCATTGGAATGAAGTTAATGGAATGGTCTCAAACACATGGAAACTAGGTGTTTGAGACCATTCCATTTATGCCGATCCAGCCATTACTATGAGCCTGTCTTCCCCAGTTAAAGTGCCGTGAGATTACTGTGTAAAAGGGTTGGACAGACACATTCCTTCATTTATTAATGTCGCCTTTGAAATGTCGATAAGGAAAGCTGGGTTCAGCGATGTGTTTATGCCGGCAGAAAGGAGAAAACATGGAAACTGAGTAATTCTGAGCTTTTAATCTCTTGGGGCTTGTAGAATAGAATAGAATAGAATGTGAAACTGTTTACATCAGTGGAGGCCACTGAGTGGAGGGCGGCCATAATAATGGCTGGAACGGAGTAAATGGAATGGCATCAAACACATGGAAACCATGGAAACCATGTGTTTGATGTATTTGATACCATTCCACTGATTCCACTCCAGCCATTACCACGAGCCCGTCCTCCCCAATTAAGGTACCACCAACGTCCTGTGTTAGTGATATATTAAAATCACATCTCTCTATATTTAGAGTGTACACACTTACCCATAACCCATTAGTGCTCTGTGTGCCCTATGAGCACAAGACATTAAAAAGATTGAATACGCTTTTATTTATTTTTATATTTCGTGCTCACTGGGTTTCACAACATTCACCCTCTGAATGGCACACATACACAATCCATCCATGTCTCAATTGTCTCAAGGCTTAAAAATCCTTCTTTATCCTGTCTCCTCCCCTTCATCAACACTGATTGAAGTGAATTTAACAAGTCACATCAATAGGGGATTATAGCATTCACCTGGATTCACCAGGTCAGTCTATGTCATGGAAAGAGCAGGTGTCCTTAATGTTTTGTACACTCAGTGTATGAATCCAGCTAAATAAATCCCACCTGAATTATCTAGTTTCACCAGTTTCATTTTGTTTCATTAAATGACATGTTACCACCACCAATAATATGAATGCAATCTCCTTATTTGTTTTTGGGGAGGGGGACATGCCACTCAAAATAATGAGTGAACAAACTAATTATGGGGTAACCTAATTTGTTTTTAATTTAGATACTCTTCCCCACTATTCGCACAAATGGGAAATACAAGACCTCCCAGATTATAGGGATTACCCAAATCAGCCAAAGATTTGACAGACCCCACACTGTTGAATGACAGCAGGGGGTCTTGGAACGGTTAAGATTTCTAGTAATCTCTATCTCTCTCTGGGTCATCTTTAGGGAACTAACCACTGTTGTTCCCCTAGTCCAATATATCACTGTTGTTCCTCTAGTCACATATATCACTGTTGTTCCTCTAGTCTCATATACAGTATCAGCCTCTATATTTGGTCCTGTCTTGGTGTGGAGTAAGGGTGGGTCCATCCATTCATGACAGAGTAGTGGGTTGATACTCATGTTATTAGTAGTGGGTTGATGCTCAGGTTATCAGTAGTGGGTTGATGCTCAGGTTATTAGTGAACACCAGTGAATGACAGAGTCAATGAGCTTCCCGAGCCGAGAAGCTGTGACAGTAACAGAAGCAGGGATGGGCAACTTTGATGAGGGTGGGGGCCACAAAAAAAATCTGAGCTCATCATGAGGGACCGCAGTTGCTCGCGGATCCATAACCACACATGAAGTCAGAGAAGGCCCTAGCCTTTTAGGGGCCCTAAGTGACATTTTGTTGCCCCCCTCCCCCCCTTGCAAGCAAAACACTTTAGTGGCCCTTTTCTTGACAGTGCAGAGAAAACATTTAAGCTTTAGAGTTAATTTCCTGCGATTCTACACATTTTGCCATGGGGGTGTAGAGAAAATATTGCAGTTTTAAAGCAAGTTAGCTGCAATTCTACACAGGTGTGCCATGGAGCGGAGAGAAGATTTTGCAATTGTATAACTAATTTCCTGCAATTCCACTAATTTTTCCATGGGGTGGAGAGAAATGTTTGCAGTTTTGAATATGATATCTGAGTGAGAGTGACTAACAAAATCAATGGGAGCCCCCCCCCGGTCTGTAATTTCACCATGATTATTACAAGTTTAGATACTGTAGCTGGCTAGACTAACTTACCAATCTTAAAAATGTTACCTAACATGCGCTAATTGAGTGACTGTCAGTGACTGACATAACAAGAGGAAAACTGCTGATGCACAACCAATTTTCAAAATTGCACCTTTTTTTCCTTCTTTATTTTAAGGGGGGGCGGGCCACCAGTTGCCCATCCCTGTACTATACAATAAGACTATTGTAAGGGTGCTGTGACATATTAGTGAGTGACCATATCAGGATTGCCTTGCCAGCAGTTTACTATTGCTGAGTTATTTCCTCAGTAAAAAAAAAAAAAAAGGATCAGCTTTCTGTCTATGACTCATTGGCTGACTGACTCACTCAGTTGGTTGGTCAAACTACCTCTACACAACAAGGGTTGGCCTGGAAATCAACTACATAGGACGGATATGGACGTGGTCAGCTGATTGGAGGTTCTGACTAGAGGGAGTACAGCTACGACCTAAAGTTACTTTTTCGTAGCAGGTTAGGAGAATTTACGCAGAAGGTTAGGATGATTAACTTGGCAGGCTAGGAGAAGGTTATGATTAGGGTTAGCTATTTGACAACACACAGATAAGGCAAGGTGAAACTCCAGGTATTCTGGACTAAGAGAAACTAATGCTATATTGCTATGTTCCTCTGCACCTTTCTGGAAAAACAAAGACAGTCACATACAGTAACTATGGTTATTTCAATTGGGAGGTAAGAGAAGGAAGTATATTTATATAACAGATGCTGGTTTTTATGAGGAATACTTACTTAAACCTCTTAGCCCCTTGGGAGCATAGGGCTTCCACCATGGGTCTCCACTTCACTCTCTTCTGTGAGAAGGCTTTTGCCTCTAGCCAGGAGATCCCCGCTTTACTCAGTGGAGCGTCTCCAGTTGTTTTTTGACCTTCCCTGCCTGAACATATTACTTAGAACCTTTGTGAAAAGTGTATGAACTTTGAACTCAGCAAAACAAACCACACCTCTGAAGTAAATAGTCCCAACATGGCAATATCATGCAAATTATCAGGGTGCAAAGTGTTTGGATTGGATTAATTCCACAACGGGTCAGGGGTAGAGTCATGGGTAATAACTCAGCCATTCTTACAGTGGGAATTATGTTACAGTACTACTGAAATGCCAAAAGAGAGAGAGGGTCAAGGGATGAATGAATCATCCTAGGTATAAAAAAAAAGCCCAGAGACAATGGTCACATTCTGCCTCTCTGAGGAAATAAAATGATGCCTACTCCCAGATGATGTTCTTTTTGTGAGAGCAAGTTGATTAGAACATGTGGAAAGAGGTTAGCCTGGTCCCAGATCTGTTTGTGCTATCATCAACTTGTCATGACAATGAGAGACAAGGAGTTGACATGATAGAACAAAGATCTGGGACCAGGCTAGAAAGAGGTTGCTCTGTTTACCACTTTCTCATATGATTGTTTTTGTTACATGCTAAATACAGCTTCTGAGAAAAAGCAGAAAATCTATTGTATCATGCAGATTGCTGAATAGACATCTACTCCAATATGTTACACCCTGAGTGAGTTAATATGTAACCAACAAGTGTCTTTATTCTGTACACCACGTTTATTGTGATAGGCGTCACACTGGCCTGACCTGCCACAAGAACTTATACTAGTTCAATCACATGCATTAAATGTCCCCAAATATGGCGACCTCTATTTTCTTATAAAGTGTTGCTAAATAGGCTAGTTTTGGATCTCAGACTTGTTTGTTGTAAAATAAGTAACATTGTAAACTGAAGGAATATAGTGTAACACAATAAATAAAATGTGACTATTGCACGCTTTCAATCATAGATGTCTGACAAATTATCGCACAAGAATCTAATGATCATTGATGATGATATCAACAATTGAATAGAAATTCCAATGACTGATACTTTGAAGCTTTGATTCATAAAGGACATCGTGGCGGGAAAAGAAGGACTATTCATGCATGTCATATGACAAATGAAGTCTGTCATTGGTCAGAGGGGGCATACTGCTTGTGTAAAATACCACATAAGATTGACTTGCAAACGACAATAATTAGCAGCATATTGACAAATAAGTAAAATAGATACCACACCCGTACAAATCATTATTTGGAACGCTCATTTTATTCATCCGCGACAACCAAAGATTTGCTATAAAGTTCAGCCTAACAACGACTGCGCGGAGTGATATATTTAAGGACTACACCCAAGCGCTGCCCGATTGCTGTGTGGCTTCTCTTCTCTGCCCATACCCAGAAGAAAGCGGGGACGTGACGGAGCTGGGGAATTGTTGGAGACTCCAGAATCACCGAAAATACATCTTACAGAACCCTCACTGTTGCTCCAGATTACCTGTCACGTATTTAAAAAATATATATTTCCACATTTCAACTAATACGCAAGTATGTCCTGGCAAGGCTACGTGGATAACCTGATGGCCGATGGCAGCTGCCAGGACTCCGCCATTGTTGGGTACACAGACGCCAAATATGTCTGGGCATCGTTTCCCGGTGGTACATTTGTTAACATAACGGTAAGGACATTTTAATAATAACTAAAATACTAATCTACCAACCCGGGAAATGCCGGCATTTTAGGCTGTTCGTTTAATATGGGAATTGGGCCCTGCCTAAAGGGAAAGCCCCAGACGGATTGATAAGGCAGGCAGTGTGTGTTAGCTAGTTACGCTAGCGACCTAACTAACACATGGTATCCGGTGTTCTTCGGTACAGCTATGAGGACTTTTCACATGGTTATTAGAAATATCAGTGAATAGGTTTAGGAACACAACTACATTCAAGTAGTTGTGGTCTAACTAGTTACTGTTAACGTTAACCAGCTAACTAACACATTTTAACTAGTTATCAACACATTAGCCAGGCTATTTAGCGTCAGCTAGATAACTCGTACATAAAGCATTTAAAGCGTGTGTTCAGAAACTTGTTACCACAAATATTAAATTGAAACCAGTTTCCAGTTATGTCTAGTCGGAAATGCGGGCTTTGGGAGGAACGGCGGTGGCAGCGAAAAATGGCACAAAATCTGTCCGGTCATCCAGATTCGAAAATCATTAGGCAAAGTTGGCGGATCATTGCGCTGTATGCATACGTTAAATGTACAATTGTAGACTCCGCATAGTTCGGAAACGCATTTGTGAATCGGGCCCTCGCAGCAATACTGCCGCCCCTTCTAATTTCCCAAGATGGCGCCTCCACTGCCTGCATTCATTTTTTTACCCTTCCAGTCTACGCAATTAATCGTATGGAAACATAATTTATATGCACCAGTTCGAAGCAAATTGGTCGTTGTACATAAAATACCACACCCTTAGCTTGCACGTTTATTAAGATAACATATTGCATCACTCCTGGTCATTCATGAGCCCACCATTTTGTTAGCTAGCAAGCATGGAAATGAACTATTTAACAAGGGTTGCTTGTCCCAGATTGCAGCATTTAAATTCACGCGCGTGCAGAGCAATTCTTCCATTGTGTTTGCATCTTCATCATGCTCATAGTTTGCTACATGCTAGCTCGATAACAAACATGTTTTAGCTACCAAACGTTAGCCATCTTTCTAGCTAGGATGGGACTGCGGCAAGATACATTAGACCACACCGGCTCCTCTATCATCGATATCCGTGTGTCTTGGGGGTTATTTTTCATTGAGCTGCTTCCTTGTCAATATTCTAGCTAGCCGCTTTGCTAAGCTATGGCTAGACAGTTAATCATTAGCTGTTTGATACCCTGGGCTCATTCTCATAGATGTGAAATGAATGAGTTGGCACTTGCTCTGTTAGGCTTATGGTCAAATGTTACAGGTTGTAGGCAAGCTGTAAAGCGGTCAGTTGTCCTACTGTACTGCCTTGGTGGACAGCGTTGCTCGGGCTTCTGCTAAACTAGTGTTTTAGAGACTGACTTAAACGAGGCGGCCAGCTAGTTAGCTAACAACGTTAGCCAGGGCTTGTCTAATCTCCTAAAATTCGATTTTCCCCAAATTTAGAGGCATGCAAAACGAACGGGATAGCATAGTCTAACAGTTAGTGCAGTATTAGCGGTGAAATCTAGTTTTTTGACCAGCTAGAGCTACTAGCTATGCCAAGGTATAGTCTACTGAGAGTCCATAAATATTCAACAAGCCACATGCGGAATATGGACACACTGTCCTGTGAGATGGTTATACTGTATCAATCTCTTAACACAAGGTACCCTGAACAACTTTTCAACATGTTTCTTTCTGTCTGGTAGGACAAATGTGAACTGCGATACTTATGAAATGGACTGGACAACAGCAACTCAAAACATTTCCCAATTTTATTTCAAAAGAAGCCAAACTGCATTTGACTGCCAAATAATGCTCGCAGGAACTTTGAATTTTTATTTAGCTTGGAGTCCTGCTGTTTTAGACAGTGTATTGGAGAAAATGAGGCTGTCACATTTGGCTCTTAACTTATCGGGTAAGAGCCCTACCCAGGCTCTGTCGTAGCCGGCCGCGACCGGGAGACCCATGGGGCGGCGCACAATTGGCCCAGCGTCGTCCAGGGTAGGGGAGGGAATGGCCAGCAGGGATGTAGCTCAGTTGGTAGAGCATGGTGTTTGCAACGCCAGGGTTGTGGGTTCGATTCCAACGGGGGGCCAGTATGAAAAATAAAAAAGAATGTATGCACTCACTAACTGTAAGTCGCTCTGGATAAGGTCTGCTAAATGACAAAAAAAATAATAATAATATTTTTCTGCATTTGAAAATTTAATGGCTTTCAAACTTTTACATGGTCATCCGTAGGTTGACGAAATCGACGTCATTGTAGGAAAGGACCGAGAAGCGTTCTTCTGCGGTGGGTTGACCCTAGGCCAAAAGAAGTGCTCCGTCATCAGAGACAGCCTCCACGCCGACGGGGACTGGACGATGGACATCAGGACAAAGAGTCAAGGAGGAGAGCCCACATACAACGTTTCCATAGGCAAAGCTGGGAAAGGTAGTGTCCATCCCATTTCTTCACTGCTGTATGTAGGCTAGTGCATTGATTTAGTTTGGTTGTAATTGTAGTTTGCTGTGCATGTACAATATACTGGTATTCACCTTTCCCCTCTCTCTCTCTCTCATATATAAATAGTGTATTTATTTAAGAGACATATTCAATTAAAAGCATGACACATTAAATCATCACCATTATGCTTATGCCAATTTTGCTCCATCAGTCCCTAGATGGGCATTAAAAGGGTATATGATACAATTGAAATGGGCACGCTTACTTAGTCTTGATATATTGACGCCATTATGTTAAGCACAGAACCTAAGTGTAATGCATTACCTCAACTGTTACAGTACCAGTCAAAAGTTTGGACACCTACTCATTCCAGGGTTTTTGTTTATTTTTTACTATTTTCTACATAGTAGAATATTAGTGAAGACATCAAAACTATGAAATATGGAATCATGTAGTAACCAAAGAAGGTTAAACAAATCAAAATATATTTTATATTTGAGAATCTTCAAATAGCCACCCTTTACCTTGATGACAGCTTTGCACACTCTTGGCATTCTCTCAACCAGCCTCATGAGGTAGTCACCTGGAATGCATTTCAATTAACGGGTGTTTTTATGGAATTTCTTTCCTCCTTAATGCGTTTGAGACAGTCAGTAGTGTTGTGACAAGGTATGGGTGGTATACAGAAGATAGCCCTATTTGGTCAAAGACCAAGCCCATATAAACGCAAGAACAGCTCAAATAAGCAAAGAGAAACGACAGTCCATTACTTTAAGACATGAAGGTCAGTCAATGTGGAAAATCTCAAACTTTGAACGTTTCTTAAAGTGCAGTCGCAAACACCATCAAGCACTATGATGAAACTGGCTCTCATGAGGACCGCCACAGGAAAGGAAGAGCTAGAGTTACCTCTGCTGCAGAGGATAAGTTAATTAGTTACCAGCCTCAGAAATTGCAGCCCAAATAAATGCTTCAGAGTTCAAGTCACAGACACATCTCAACATCAACTGTTCAGAGGAGACTGTGTGAATCAGGCCTTCATGGTCGAATTGCTGCAAAGAAATCACTACTAAAGAACACCAATAATAAGAGGAGACTTGCTTGGGCCAAGAAACACGAGCAATGGACATTAGACCAGTGGAAGTCTGTCCTTTGGTCTGATGAGTCCAAATTTGAGTTTTGGTTCAAACCGCCGTGTCTTTGAGACGCAGAGCAGGTGAACGGATGATCTCCGCATGTGTGGTTCCCACCGTGAAGCATGGAGGAGGTGGTGTGGGGGTGCTTTGCTGGTGACACTGTGATTTATTTAGAATTCAAGGCACACTTAACCACAGTATTCTGCAGCGATACACAATCACCCAACCTCAACCCAATTTGGGATGAGTTGGACTGCAGAGTGAAGGAAAAGCAGCCAATAAGTGCTCAGCATATGTGGGAACTCCTTCAAGACTGTTGGAAAAGCATTCCAGGTGAAGCTGGTTGAGAGAATGCCAAGAGTGTGCAAAACTGTCATCAAGGAAAACGGTGGCTTTTTGAAGAATCTCAAATATAAAATATATTTTGATTTGTTTAACCTTTTTTTGGTTACTACATGATTCCATATGTGTTCTTTCATAGTTTTGATGTCTTCACTATTATTATACAATGTAGAAAATAGTAAAAAAAATAATAAAGAAAAACCCTTGAATGAGTAGGCGTGTCCAAACTTTTGACTGGTACTGTATGTGTGTGGGGAAAGAGTTGGGGTTTATGCAGTATAACGTTTTTTAACTTGTTCAGGGAGGGATACATTTAGAGGGAGTGTTCAATTTCAAGTCTTCTTTCAAGTTAAGAAAGCAAATCAAGTACAAATGTTGGGAAGAAGTGTTAGTTTTGTATCAGATCTGATTCGGGGGACACTGATTTTAACTGCTAGCCAGTCAAACTATCCACCAATGCCATGTTTGTCTGTCCAATTGAAGGCGAGATGGTCATTTGAAAAACAATATGCCTGTGAGTTGAGTTGGGCCAATGTTCATTTAGCCTTGATTATCCCTATTCTCCAATGGCCCTAGCAGGTTTAAGTCCATAACGCCCCCTACTTGAAGTACACAGGTGGGAGGGTTTTCTGTCGCTGGGCAATCGTTTCTCTTCTGGTTTCGGTCTTCCTCCTCATAGAATCGCTCTTGAATTGCATGCATATCCCCTATCCATCCCTCTGTAATTGATGCACCTTGGCAACTCTTCGGTGTCCAGTTCAAGTTATTCCCCGTCACATGTTAAGACTAGTCCAGAGAGTGGCAGTCAAGGATTATGCTGCTGTTCGTATGTATTGAGGAGTGGTACTGCAAGCATGCTGACACTGCATGTGTATTGTGTTAGTGTTGGCATGCCATGTAGACGCTGTCAGTTAGCTAAGCAGAGGATGAAGAAAGGCTTAGACCATGGGGTTTTCATTTCTAATTTACAGAATTTGTCATTGCCGCCGTTTTTTACACCAGTTTAGAAACTGAGCAATTTGTGCTCAACTGTTGCTTACGGCAGTTAGTAATGTCAAGGCTTCCAAATGGGTAAAATACACCATTTATGGACTTAGTTAACATAAGGGGATGATTCAGACGTTCCACTTACTAGTTCAGGAAGAGTAGGATGGATAATGTTAGGTTATTTTACTGTATGCTAATGGAATTTCTGGAATCGTCCGCACTATTGCATCATTGTAGTGACCGCTTTGCATGTTTTCTTCTCCCAGTCCAAGGCCAAGCCTTAATAAAATGAATGCTTGCATATTGGCTATGGGTGGGGGTCCTCTGGTGCTCTTCCTGTCTTCCTGCTTGTTTTTTGATTGGACCGTTTCTTAAACTTTTATTTTTTATTTTTAAGATATCCCAACTTCACATTTTCTCTAAATTTCCCTGCTCTCTTTTTCTTTCAGTCTTGGTTCTTGTAATGGGCAAAGGTGTCCATGGAGGTGGATTGAATAATTACTCAATGGCAAAAATACTTGAGGGGTTCTAGTTTTAGTCTTAGCCTAAGTGTAGGAGTTGAGGTAGAGGAAAGAAAAATACATTGCTGTTAAGTTTTTCCTTTTCAAGCAGTCCTATTTTTAAATGAGTCCTGGAAGCGTTAATAGCAGTACAGGGTCACATGGTTAAGACCCTGGCTTCAACAATGTAGCCCCACAGTTAACGGGGAAAAGGGGTTTCTTATCCACCCACCCCCCCACCAACACATCTGTTCATTTCTGTTCTTGTTTTTTTTTCTTGTACTCCAGCGTTGGTTTTAGTCATGGGAAAGGAAGGTGTCCATGGAGGACAGCTCAACAAGAAAGCGTATACAATGGCTGACTACCTGAGGAAGTCTGGATACTAAAGCAGCGTCTGCCCAGCCACCTAGCAGCTCACCCTTAACACGCTCTTCCAGTTCTACTTTTCTCCCCAGCCCCTCCTATTGTCCCCCCCTTTTTGTTTTATTTTATTCACCCTTTCTCTTGTTCTGCCCCAGTCATCTTGATGCATTCACACTGTGTACTCAATCCCATTCTAGCACTGTTGCACCGTAGTTAAAGATGAGCATGTTGTTAACAGGACATTGTGACAAATCTGTACTTAAAAAAAAAAAAAAAAATATTTAAAAAAATAAGATGTACACCTGCACCATTCTGGCCAATGCTCAGTGAAAAAACTCTAATAAAGTGAAGGAAACCTAAATTGATGAACTGAGATTTCGTATGATGGTTCCCGAACGTTCACACCCTTGAGCAGCCGATGCCTTTTTGGAGCACTTGAGCGGTAACCGAGCTCATGGTCTTCCTTTTCTAGAGCATGTTTTGGGGTGGGGAAACTGCATGCATATCTTAGAGCCTACTGAAATACTGTTGTTCCCTCTGCCCCCCCGTAACTCATGCCAAATGTCTGTAGCTCCTTCCTTCCCTCTCTTTCTCTTCCTGTTTGTCCATAGTAGGTGACACTACATCAGTACACGGAAGGAATACTCCTCCATTAACCAACCACTACACCCTAAAGTCCCTTGTAGCTCCCCCTCCCAGCCTCACTACTCTGTACCGGATGGGGGGGGGGGGTTGCGCTTCAATGCAGTCCTGGCAGGCTATCAGTTTTGGTATTGATCGAGTCAAAAGGCAAAATCGGCATTGTTGATGCAGGTAGAATCTCTTCCTTGTCCTCTTCATGACCTCCTTGACTACGTGAACCCCATCATGGACATTCCATCGTTACAATGGTTCAGGCGCTTAAACTGTTTGCCAGCTCCTGTAATATATTTATTTTTATTTTTTTGGGGGGGAAAGGCTGCCATTTTGGACAGTAGATATCCCAGCAAAAACATCCAGTTTGACATTTTTCATAGGACCAATTTTAGTTGCATCTTTTGGGTATTTATACAATTGCTCTTAAGTCATTGTGAAGGACGACTTCTAGCCTCATCTTTCAGGCAAAACGACGCTAATGTAAAACCACATCTTTCTGCTGAAGGCAAAAGGGGAGTGTTTGCGGTGGAGGAAATCGCAGTCTCATAATTTGTCAACCTTTTTAGATTTTTCTTTTTTTTAATTAAATGATTTACTGCATTTCTAAACCCATGCTGTGTGAATAAATGACTGTGGAAGAAATGGCCTTGTACTCTGGTGTTCAACTAAGATATGGTATCAAACTGTCTTTTCAAGCTTGGTACTTACTGTAATGTCCAATTTGAAAATAACTTAAAAAAATAAGGAGAAATTACACAATTTGATGGGATTGGTTGGAATAAACACTTTGATTGTCTTGTGGAATCTTGAATACAATTCCTGTGTATCCTGTGCCATAATGTAGAAACATCGGTTGCTATTGTGTGATGGATTTTAACTGCTGCCCAGGAAGGAGTCATTTCATTGGCACTTTTTTTAGGAGTGTTTTCGCAACAGCTCCAATGTTCAGGCCTTGTGGGATGTGTACTAATTAAAAGTCTTTATTTGCTGATTTCTGTTCATTTCTTTCCCAACACCCCTTTTCTTACATCTGGGATACAGTCTCCTAACACTTCATATGCATAAACCAAGAAATGCCATAAATCAATTTATCACCTTTGTTTACAGACAGATCAAATAAATGATTTCCAACCAGGATTGATTGTATGTGCTTTGTTTTTCAAGTTGAACTCTACCCCCTTCTCTGGGGGACCTCTGCTCAAAGGGTTTTTGAGCCACAGCAGCAGTTTCAGAAGGCTGTAACTGGAGCTCAATACGTGCCTCTTCACCGTACAGAAAGGTCCCAATATATTGCAACCTTTGATTTCTTTGTAGTATCCTATCGTAGACTTGATTTATTAATTTGCCATCTGGTTACATCTTGGTTTCTGTAGAAGTAACCAAACTGGGAATTTAAGAGTGTCACTGCAACAACATAATATAATATGCTATTTCGCAGATGCTTTTATCCAAAGCGACTTAGTCATGTGTGCATACATTTTTACGTATGGGTGGTCCTGGGGATCGAACCCACTACCCTGGTGCTACAGAGGACCACCCTTGACACATGATTTGACTTAAAGCTGTATTTTAATGAAACATAATGGGTGTAGACCAAGACATGGCGAGTATCAGGGGAAAAAACGGTTCAGGCTATTTCTCATGTAAGAAACTGCATCAATTGGACACAACACAACTGATTTTCAAGCCGACGTGGAAGTGATAATGGTTTCTCTGTCCAGACAACGTGTGTTGGACTACCTCTGGAGGTGTTCAGGATCTGATCGCAATGTATTTTGATTGTCAATGTGGGCACCATCAGAATGTGGACAAGATCGGGACAAAGGATGCAAGTTAGAACCAGGTATGAACAGGGCTCATGACAATGAACACATTAAATCACTAAGGTGGTGTGTCATAATCAGAACTCCTGAAATGGATGGAAGGCATCAACATTCGGTTGACCAACAAAATAAAACTTTATTGAAGTGAAATTAGATTGAATGCAGATAAGGGTGAGACATTTACAAGACATCAAATAAAAAGGAAAGGCGACATGACTTATCAACATCGAACACTTTATACTGAACAAAAATATAAACGCAACATGCAACAATTTAAAAGATTTTACTGAGATAGTTCATATCAGTCAATTGAAATACATTCATTAGGCCCTAATCTACGGATTTCACATGACTGGGCAAGGGTGCAGCCTTAGAGGGCATAGGCCCATCCACTTGGCAGCCGGGGCCAGCCAATCAGAATGAGTTTTTCCCCACAAAAGGGCTTTGTTACAGACAGAAATACTCAGACAATCCCACAGGTGAAGAAGCCGGATGTGGAGGTCCTGGGCTGGCGTGGTTACACATTTTTAGTCATTTAGCAGACGCTCTTATCCAGAGCGACTTACATGAGCAATTAGGGTTAAGTGCCTTGCTGAAGGGCAGATTTTTCACCTAGTCCGCTCGGGGATTAGAACCAGCAACCTTTCGGTTACTGGCACAACGCTCTTAACCACTAAGCTACCTGCCAACGTGGTCTGCTGTTGTGAGGTCGGTTGGACGTACTGCCAAATTCTCTAAAACGACATTGGAGGCAGCTTATGGTAAATAAATTAACAAATTCTCTGTCAACCACTCTGGTGGACATTCCTGCAGTCAGCATGCCAATTGCATGCTCCCTCAAACTTGAGACATCTGTGGCATTGTGTTGTATGACAAAACTGCACATTAGGAAATTGCCTTTTATTGTCCTCAGCACAAGGTACATGTGTAATTAGTATTATGTTTAATCAGCTTCTTGATATGCCACACCTGTCAAGTGGATGGATTATCTTGGCAAAGGAGAAATGCTCACTAACAGGGACGTAAACAAATTTGTGCGTATGAACTATCTGGGATTTTTTTTATTTCAGTTTATGAAACATGGGACCAACACTTTACATGTTGCGTTTTATATTTTTGTTCAGTATACTTGTAGAACTTCCTACTTACAGTATTAAAATGATATGACACCAAATACATGTTGCAAGACCTATCCACCAATGACGTCTTGCATTTCAGGGAAATTATCTCTCTGGTACGTCTAGAGCAGCGAAGACGTTGGTATTATCTGAACAGAACAGTCTCCCCACCAATTCTGCTTGTATTACATATGACTTCTGGAGGGGAAACCCATTACATTGGGCAAACAAACAACTTCCTTTGGCTGAACGCAGCGCCACAAACGGTTTGGTATCATTTTGTCTTTGCATATCAACGTACCAGATCAGTCGCATCCAAATCGTACTCTGAGATGAGCGACTGGCTCCATTATCTCCGGCTAGAGCCCGATTGGCAAAACCCTGTTCCCATGGCCTCGTTTCTATACAGTCACATGGAAAAGGTCAGTTCAATCAATTTATAAAAGGCTGCTGCGTAGTACTTGAAGATATTTCGATACAAGCAGCAAGAATATATACAATATTAGAACTTATTTTTTTTAGCTTCCTCACCTTCTGATACAGAGGCGTACCGATATGCAGGCTACAAAATCATGTTTTAAGATGTTAGGTATGGTGATCTATACATTATATACACACACACACACAACGCATTCCTTCACAGTTGGTGTTGAGCGCCTTCTCACAGTGAATAGTATAACCGCTGTCAGGTGATGTCTGCAGTGTACTACCACGCCATACTGACTAACCAGAGGACAGTACAGTCCACTGTAGGGAAACGTTCCTGTGAAATCCACGTCGGTTAGCCCAAAACACGCCATGACTCTCCTTGTCATCCAGACACTGCTCAGTAAATCAGGTTAAAAATACAACAAAAGGATTATTATGGTGATTTGCATTCGAAACGTACAGGGAGATAAAATGATTTTTTTTATTAAACAGGGATGTCAAAATTAAACACACACAGTCTCGGTCACGCCTCCAGCGTGAGTCTCTGCTGCTGCAAGCCAGAAGGGCGAGTGGGGTGGGAGAGGCGGGGGAACCGGCGACCTGTCCGTCAACTCAGGCCAACCAATCAGGCGTGTCATGGTCGTCGGGACGGGGCTCCTGCAGCTGCACCACCACCGTCTCCACGGTGACCGTCTCCACGGTGACCGTCTCCACAGTGACATCCTCCTCGCTGTCGTCGCTGGTGTCTTCGTACTCGGAGGACTCCTGATCAGGCTCGGAGCGCGAGGCACCCGACATGGTGCCGAAGGAGTGGCCGCTGGTGGAGGCCAGGGAGCGCAGCAGGGGGGTGCTCTCCGACACCTCATTCTCCTCACCCGCACTGTCGCCCTCCGAGTCGGAGTCGGAGTCGCCTGCAGAGGGGACCACCTTCTGCTTGCACACAGGACACGTCTTCTTGGTCTTGGTCAGCCAGGGGTCCACACACTTGCTGTGGTAAGCTACAGAGAGGGAGAGGGGGAAACGACCCAAGGTCATCAATCACAGGCAGCATCATATAGGTGTTTTGCCCTGGATACGGATCACTAGGGTTGTAAATCAAAGGTAAAAGTACAAGGTAATCCTGAGTTAAAATGTAAATCTGTTGATTTCCTTTCCCCCCCCAATAAGTCATTAATTATTTGCTTCTCTTTAACGCAAAAGGTCTCTTACTACTCAAAATGTTCCGAAAAGCTGAGCAGCGTCCAACGTTCTGGAACTAGTGTGGTTTTCTAAGCAGTTTAGAGCTCAGACCAGCCTCATATTAGAAGCAGCAAAGTGAGCTGGAGCCAAATGGATGATTTTCTGGGATGTTGCAGAAGCCGGGCATGGTTCCAGGAACAGCACGGGGTGCTCCCACTGAGATATCACATTCACATGACCTAGTGGGTGTGTGTGTTGGTGCTGGAGGGCAGTAGGTTGTTGAGTGTGTGTGTGTGTGTGGGGGGGGGTAGAGGGCAGTAGGTTGTTGTGTGTGTGGGGGGGTAGAGGGCAGTAGGTTGTTGGGTGTGTGGGGGGTAGAGGGCAGTAGGTTGTTGGGTGTGTGGGGGGTAGAGGGCAGTAGGTTGTTGTGTGGGGGGGCAGAGGGCAGTAGGTTGTTGGGTGTGGGGGGGTAGAGGGCAGTAGGTTGTTGTGTGTGTGTGGGGTAGAGGGCAGTAGGTTGTTGGGTGTGTGGGGGTAGAGGGCAGTAGGTTGTTGTGTGTGTGGGGGTAGAGGGCAGTAGGTTGTTGTGTGTGTGTGGGGTAGAGGGCAGTAGGTTGTTGTGTGTGTGTGGGGGTAGAGGGCAGTAGGTTGTTGTGTGTGTGTGTGGGGGTAGAGGGCAGTAGGTTGTTGGGTGTGTGTGTGGGGGTAGAGGGCAGTAGGTTGTTGTGTGTGGGGGGTAGAGGGCAGTAGGTTGTTGGGTGTGTGTGGGGGGGCAGAGGGCAGTAGGTTGTTGGGTGTGGGGGTAGAGGGCAGTAGGTTGTTGTGTGTGGGGGGTAGAGGGCAGTAGGTTGTTGTGTGTGGGGGGTAGAGGGCAGTAAGTTGTTGGGTGTGTGGGGGGTATAGGGCAGTAGGTTGTTATGTGTGGGGGTAGAAGGCAGTAGGTTGTTGTGTGGGGGGTAGAAGGCAGTAGGTTGTTGTGTGGGGGTAGAGGGCAGTAGGTTGTTGTGTGTGTGGGGGGGTAGAGGGCAGTAGGTTGTTGGGTGTGGGGGGGGTATAGGGCAGTAGGTTGTTATGTGTGGGGGTAGAAGGCAGTAGGTTGTTGTGTGGGGGGTAGAGGGCAGTAGGTTGTTGTGTGTGTGGGGGGTAGAGGGCAGTAGGTTGTTGGGTGGGGGGGTAGAGGGCAGTAGGTTGTTGTGTGGGGGGTAGAGGGCAGTAGGTTGTTGTGTGTGTGGGGGGTAGAGGGCAGTAGGTTGTTGGGTGTGTGGGGGGTAGAGGGCAGTAGGTTGTTATGTGTGGGGGTAGAAGGCAGTAGGTTGTTGTGTGGGGGGGTAGAGGGCAGTAGGTTGTTGGGTGTGTGGGGGGGTAGAGGGCAGTAGGTTGTTGGGTGTGGGGGGGTAGAGGGCAGTAGGTTGTTGGGTGTGTGGGGGGTAGAGGGCAGTAGGTTGTTGTGTGTGGGGGTAGAAGGCAGTAGGTTGTTGTGGGGGGTAGAGGGCAGTAGGTTGTTATGTGTGGGGGGTAGAAGGCAGTAGGTTGTTGTGGTGGGGGTAGAGGGCAGTAGGTTGTTGGGTGTGTGGGGGTAGAGGGCAGTAGGTTGTTGGGTGTGTGGGGGGTAGAGGGCAGTAGGTTGTTATGTGTGGGGGTAGAAGGCAGTAGGTTGTTGTGTGGGGGGGTAGAGGGCAGTAGGTTGTTGGGTGTGTGTGGGGGGGTAGAGGGCAGTAGGTTGTTGTGTGTGTGTGGGGGGAGAGGGCAGTAGGTTGTTGTGTGTGTGTGGGGGGGAGAGGGCAGTAGGTTGTTGGGTGTGTGGGGGGGGTAGAGGGCAGTAGGTTGTTGTGTGTGTGTGGGGGGGTAGAGGGCAGTAGGTTGTTGTGTGTGTGGGGGGGTAGAGGGCAGTAGGTTGTTGTGTGGGGGGGTAGAGGGCAGTAGGTTGTTATGTGTGGGGGTAGAAGGCAGTAGGTTGTTGTGTGGGGGGGGTAGAGGGCAGTAGGTTGTTGGGTGTGTGAGGGGGTAGAGGGCAGTAGGTTGTTGGGTGTGTGAGGGGGTAGAGGGCAGTAGGTTGTTGGGTGTGTGGGGGGTAGAGGGCAGTAGGTTGTTGTGTGTGTGTGTGGGGGTAGAGGGCAGTAGGTTGTTGTGTGTGTGTGTGGGGGTAGAGGGCAGTAGGTTGTTGTGTGTGGGGGTAGAGGGCATTAGGTTGTTGGGTGTGTGGGGGGTAGAGGGCAGTAGGTTGTTGTGTGTGTGTGTGTGGGGGTAGAGGGCAGTAGGTTGTTGTGTGTATGTGCGGAGTAGAGGGCAGTAGGTTGTTGTGTGTGTGGGGGGGTAGAGGGCAGTAGGTTGTTGTGTGTGTGTGTGGGGGTAGAGGGCAGTAGGTTGTTGTGTGTGTGTGGGGGGTAGAGGGCAGTAGGTTGTTGTGTGTGTGTGGGGGGGTAGAGGGCAGTAGGTTGTTGTGTGTGTGGGGGGGGTAGAGGGCAGTAGGTTGTTGGGTGTGTGAGGGAGTAGAGGGCAGTAGGTTGTTGGGTGTGTGAGGGAGTAGAGGGCAGTAGGTTGTTGGGTGTGTGGGGGGGTAGAGGGCAGTAGGTTGTTGTGTGTGTGGGGGGTAGAGGGCAGTAGGTTGTTGGGTGTGTGAGGGAGTAGAGGGCAGTAGGTTGTTGGGTGTGTGTGGGGGTAGAGGGCAGTAGGTTGTTGTGTGTGTGGGGGGGTAGAGGGCAGTAGGTTGTTGGGTGTGTGAGGGAGTAGAGGGCAGTAGGTTGTTGGGTGTGTGAGGGAGTAGAGGGCAGTAGGTTGTTGGGTGTGTGGGGGAGTAGAGGGCAGTAGGTTGTTGGGTGTGTGGGGGGTAGAGGGCAGTAGGTTGTTGTGTGTGTGTGTGGGGGTAGAGGGCAGTAGGTTGTTGTGTGTGTGTGGGGGGTAGAGGGCAGTAGGTTGTTGTGTGTGTGGGGGGTAGAGGGCAGTATGTTGTTGGGTGTGTGTGGGGGTAGAGGGCAGTAGGTTGTTGTGTGTGTGTGGGGGTAGAGGGCAGTAGGTTGTGTGTGTGTGTGTGGGGGTAGAGGGCAGTAGGTTGTTGTGTGTGTGGGGGGGTAGAGGGCAGTAGGTTGTTGTGTGTGTGGGGGTAGAGGGCAGTAGGTTGTTGTGTGTGTGAGGGGGTAGAGGGCAGTAGGTTGTTGGGTGTGTGAGGGGGTAGAGGGCAGTAGGTTGTTGGGTGTGTGGGGGGGTAGAGGGCAGTAGGTTGTTGTGTGTGTGTGTGGGGGTAGAGGGCAGTAGGTTGTTGTGTGTGTGTGGGGGGGTAGAGGGCAGTAGGTTGTTGTGTGTGTGTGTGGGGGTAGAGGGCAGTAGGTTGTTGTGTGTGTGGGGGGGTAGAGGGCAGTAGGTTGTTGGGTGTGTGAGGGGGTAGAGGGCAGTAGGTTGTTGGGTGTGTGAGGGGGTAGAGGGCAGTAGGTTGTTGGGTGTGTGGGGGGTAGAGGGCAGTAGGTTGTTGTGTGTGGGGGGGGTAGAGGGCAGTAGGTTGTTGTGTGTGTGTGGGGGGGGGGTAGGTTGTTGTGTGTGTGTGGGGGGGTAGAGGGCAGTAGGTTGTTGTGTGTGTGTGTGGGGGTAGAGGGCAGTAGGTTGTTGTGTGTGTGTGGGGGTAGAGGGCAGTAGGTTGTTGTGTGTGTGTGGGGGTAGAGGGCAGTAGGTTGTTGGGTGTGTGTGGGGGTAGAGGGCAGTAGGTTGTTGGGTGTGTGGGGGTAGAGGGCAGTAGGTTGTTGGGTGTGTGTGGGGGTAGAGGGCAGTAGGTTGTTTGTGTGTGTGTGTGGGGTAGAGGGCAGTAGGTTGTTGGGTGTGGGGGGGTAGAGGGCAGTAGGTTGTTGGGTGTGTGTGTGGGGGCAGAGGGCAGTAGGTTGTTGGGTGTGTGTGGGGGGGTAGAGGGCAGTAGGTTGTTGGGTGTGTGTGTGGGGGCAGAGGGCAGTAGGTTGTTGGGTGTGGGGGGTAGAGGGCAGTAGGTTGTTGTGTGTGTGTGGGGGGTAGAGGGCAGTAGGTTATTGGGTGTGTGGGGGTAGAGGGCAGTAGGTTGTTGTGTGTGTGGGGGGGTAGAGGGCAGTAGGTTGTTGGGTGTGTGGGGGTAGAGGGCAGTAGGTTGTTGGGTGTGTGGGGGGTAGAGGGCAGTAGGTTGTTGGGTGTGGGGGGGGTAGAGGGCAGTAGGTTGTTGCGTGTGTGGGGGGGTAGAGGGCAGTAGGTTGTTGGGTGTGTGGGGGGTAGAGGGCAGTAGGTTGTTGGGTGTGTGTGTGGGGGTAGAGGGCAGTAGGTTGTTGGGTGTGGGGGGGGTAGAGGGCAGTAGGTTGTTGCGTGTGTGGGGGTAGAGGGCAGTAGGTTGTTGGGTGTGTGTGTGGGGGCAGAGGGCAGTAGGTTGTTGTGTGTGTGTGGGGGGGTAGAGGGCAGTAGGTTGTTGGGTGTGTGGGGGGTAGAGGGCAGTAGGTTGTTGGGTGTGTGGGGGGGTAGAGGGCAGTAGGTTGTTGGGTGTGGGGGGGGGGTAGAGGGCAGTAGGTTGTTGCGTGTGTGGGGGGTAGAGGGCAGTAGGTTGTTGGGTGTGTGTGGGGGTAGAGGGCAGTAGGTTGTTGGGTGTGTGGGGGTAGAGGGCAGTAGGTTGTTGTGTGTGTGTGGGGGTAGAGGGCAGTAGGTTGTTGTGTGTGTGTGGGGGTAGAGGGCAGTAGGTTGTTGGGTGTGTGGGGGTAGAGGGCAGTAGGTTGTTGGGTGTGTGGGGGGGTAGAGGGCAGTAGGTTGTTGGGGGTGTGTGTGTGGGGGGTAGAGGGCAGTAGGTTGTTGTGTGTGTGTGGGGGTAGAGGGCAGTAGGTTGTTGTGCGTGTGTGAGGGAGTACAGTGCATGGCAGGCCAGGCTCACCGTGAGAGCAGGGAAGGACCCGGAGCTTGTCTCCCTCCTCATACTCATCCAGGCAGATGGCGCACACATCGTAGACGTCCCCTGGGTCAAAAAGACACAGCTCAGTGGCAGGACAAAACACAGAAACATCCTCCTTATAAAGACATTGTGTTGCCTGCATTTATTTAAATGACGAGCTGAGTTGGACTACTGACTCATACCTTCACTCACAGGTCATTCCCCTACATTCTCACACAGGTCATTCCCCTACATTCTCACACAGGTCATTCCCCTACATTCTCACACAGGTCATTCCCCTACATTCTCACACAGGTCATTCCCCTACATTCTCACACAGGTCATTCCTCTACATTCTCACACAGGTCATTCCCCTACATTCTCACACAGGTCATTCCCCTACATTCTCACACAGGTCATTCCCCTACATTCTCACACAGGTCATTCCCCTACATTCTCACACAGGTCATTCCCCTACATTCTCACAACACAGGTCATTCCTCTACATTCTCACACAGGTCATTCCCCTACATTCTCACACAGGTCATTCCCCTACATTCTCACACAGGTCATTCCCCTACATTCTCACACAGGTCATTCCCCTACATTCTCACACAGGTCATTCTCCTACATTCTCACGCAGGTCATTCCCCTACATTCTCACGGAGGTAATTCCCCTACATTCTCACACAGGTCATTCCCCTACATTCTCACGGAGGTAATTCCCATACATTCTCACACAGGTCATTCCCCTACATTCTCACACAGGTCATTCCCCTACATTCTCACACAGGTCATTCCCCTACATTCTCACGCAGGTCATTCCCCTACATTCTCACACAGGTCATTCCCCTACATTCTCACACAGGTCATTCCCCTACATTCTCACACAGGTCATTCCCCTACATTCTCACACAGGTCATTCCCCTACATTCTCACACAGGTCATTCCCCTACATTTGTTTCATACTAAGTTCTCACTCTTTCCAAAATGGCTGCCAGGTAGGTGGCTGCCAAATAGGGCTGAGGCGCATTTCCTTTTTCAGGCCTTCTTGGCTAGGGTAAAGTCAGAAAAAACGCTGGGCCCCCTCTAAAAGCCCAGAAATTCTAAATGCACTCCCTTTCAAATTCCACAGCATTCTTCCCTTCCACTTGGCTTGTGGGGAGGAGGATGTGCAGTGCTGTGGAGGGGCCGTTTATGTGGGCCGGTGTTTATGTGAGCTTTAAATGAGCCTGTTTTGGCTGCTCCCCAGTATCCGTGCCAGGACTGCATGTGACCGTATAAGGATGAGGATTCACGGCAACTCCCCCCTTCAGTAACGTCACACTCTCTCTCTCTCTCTCCCTCTCTCTCTCTCTCTCTCTCAATCTCTCCCTCTTTTTTTTTTCCTTTCCTTTACCCCCCTCTCTCTTTCTTCTCTCTGTTTCTGTCACACTTCCTCTCTTTTTCTAATTCCACCAGTCTCTCTTCCTTCGTCGCTCTCTCTAACCCAGTGCTGGACAGAGGGGTGAGAGAAGGGGAGCGTTTATAAAGGCATGGGTCCAGCACACTCAGGAAATGCTAAACTGTGGCGCTGGGCTATTCTGAGTGAAGTTTAGCACTAAGCAGAAAAATACTTCAACACCACAAACTCAGGGTGTGTTATTAGTTGTATTAAGTAAGACATAAATGTAAATGTAATACTGAATAACACAAAAGGCACATTCACAAACACAGTGACATCTAAGACCTGTTCCTCGGAGTTATAGCTCAGTTTAACAACCTGATACAGCAAAGTAAGCAAAAACACGTGTGACTTGTGGTCTTCAGTACTCCATTGAGCTTGTTAACTTGCCTCACTTCAAGTTCATTTTCCAGTCTTCATTTGATGATTTCTACATGATCTACATTACTACGAGGGCCTTATCTGATCGGTCTGATTTCCAGTGTCTTTTTCAAGGCCACTAGAATTCACAGTCTGGTCATCCCTTCTCACAAAAGCAAGGGATTAAACTACTCAGGCTGATCAAATGAGCTGGTGTGGGTACATTCCTCACATTTCCTGGAACTTTCCACTCAATGTACTGGGTACTATTAGTAGTGATGACATCACTTTTTACATCAGATACATCACACGTCAACATGTGCGGGAACCGGAGGATTCACTTGCATGACCGCGTCGTCGGAGAAGGAAAATAACGTTCTTACACAGCAGCATTAAACCTTCAACCACGTTTGGAAGACTCTCTGTTCAGCCGATAATGATAATCAGACTCTGTATACGGTTTGATTAACACGTTATCATCCCATTATCGCTGATTGCGACAGGCTCTTTTCAACACTACCCTCACCTGACATCGTGTTGAAGAGGCCCCCTTAAGGGGTTTTGGGGGGGCCAGTAGTTTAAAAAGAGCCAGAATGTCAATGCAAGTCCTCCATTTTGCTCCAGCCAGCCAGCCAGCCAGCCAGCATTCCTGGATATCAGGAAGAATCACGCTGCCCTACTGAACTAATCAGAGCGAGGAGACGACAATGTGTGTGTGTGTACACTTGTGACGCGCACAGATCTGCACAGCCACCTACAGCTAGAAGGTTCTAGAGGCTTGAGGCTCCTGCCTCACTGTTCACAAAGTCTCGGACTGTCTTTTCTCAGAGCAGGGGGAGGGGAGGAGCACACACAGTGACTCATCAGTCGGAGAGCCCCGGGGAGAGATGCGAAGGGCAGGGGTCAGAGGGAGAGCCCGGTCCCTCTCAGACACGGAGCGACGAGGTACCATCTTGGGTTGAGTGGTTTTAGAAGGTGAACTGGAGCGAGGGGAAATGAATCTCCCTGGCTTTCCCTGTCTTTCGCTGTCTCAGGTCTTGAGGTTTCTGTGTCTGCTCTTTGTCTGGTGGCGAAACCACACACAGCTGGGCCCCTCCGCCTTAACCAGAGCCGGAAAGCCAGCCAAAAAGCACAGTCACGTGGTAAGCTTATATGGATGATGCACGGGCTAGCAATAAGGCTACACCAAAGTCACTACTTGAAGAGCTATAAAACTGCATTAGCCTCCTTGGAAGACCACAGGAACTAAAACTAGGGATAGCATCAAAGCTAATGCAAAAGCTAATCAAGGGCTAACAACAACAAGGCTAGCAAACATAGTTATCATCAACACATGGTACAAAACAGCACAGTACCAGTGCTAGTACTAGGCCCTATACTCCAGAATTAGCTAACGTTAGACATGTAATACTATCAGCCTAGTATTATTGTATGCTTCACATAATACTAGTATTGTGTGCCAATTACGCTGCTATTGTACATTGCATTGACACAGGTACCGCCTAAGGCTATTCAGACCCCCTCTCATTGTGCTCCGTGTACAGTATATTCTGCCTGTGGAGTCTGATCTCCAGACATGCAAGTCTGACATCATCCCACGCCTGCCTCCACTCTCTCTCTCTCATGCCAAATTCCTCATTAGCACTGCAGGGTAGACTCACCCCTCTGATACAATACTCTAGGCCGGCTAATCAGCTAGCATCTCCCCCACGTCATCCTGCTGCCCAGAGAAGCATGCATCGCTCAGTTAAGGGAATTAACACTCGCTTTATTCACACCACCGGGGGGTATACAGTGAGGGGGAAAAAGTATTTGATCCCCTAATGATTTTGTACGTTTGCCCCCTGACAAAGAAATGATCAGTCTATAATTTTAATGGTAGGTTTATTTGAACAGTGAGAGACAGAATAACAACAAAACAATCCAGAAAAACGCATGTCAAAAATGTTATGAATTGATTTGCATTTTAATGAGGGAAATAAGTATTTGACCCCCTCTCAATCAGGTGTCTTTTATACAGGTAACGAGCTGAGATTACGAGCACACTCTTAAAGGGAGTGCTCCTAATCTCAGCTTGTTACCTGTATAAAATAAACCTGTCCACAGAAGCAATCAATCAATCAGATTCCAAACACGCCACCATGGCCAAGACCAAAGAGCTCTCCAAGGATGTCAGGGACAAGATTGTAGACAGACCTACACAAGGCTGGAATGGGCTACAAGACCATTGCCAAGCAGCTTGGTGAGAAGGTGACAACAGTTGGTGCGATTATTCGCAAATGGAAGAAACACAAAATAACTGTCAGTCTCCCTCGGCCTGGGGCTCCATGCAAGATCTCACCTCGTGGAGTTGCAATGATCATGAGAACGGTGAGGAATCAGCCCAGAACTACACGGGAGGATCTTGTCAATGATCTCAAGGCAGCTGGGACCATAGTCACCGAGAAAACAATTGGTAACACACTACGCCGTGAAAGACTGAAATCCTGCAGCGCCCGCAAGGTCCCCCTGCTCAGGTTTGAGGTGCCAAACGTCAGCCTCGAAACCTTAATGACTTGGAGAAGATCTGCAAAGAGGTGTGGGACAAAATCCCTCCTGAGATGTGTGCAAACCTGGTGGCCAACTACAAGAAACATCTGACCTCTGTGATTGCCAACAAGGGTTTTGCCACCAAGTACTAAGTCATGTTTTGCAGAGGGGTCAAATACTTATTTCCCTCATTAAAATGCAAATCAATTTATAACATTTTTTGACATGCGTTTTTCTGGATTTTGTTGTTGTTATTCTGTCTCTCACTGTTCAAATAAACCTACAATTAAAATTATAGACTGATCATGTCTTTGTCAGTGGGCAAACGTACAAAATCAGCAGGGGATCAAATACTTTTTTCCCCTCACTGTAATTGCATCAGCTACACTGCGCTGCTCTGGGATGAGTCTCGTGGAATGACAGTGAAAACAACAAAGGCTTAAGCATGCTAACACTCCAATGTGATATCAGAGATACTGGTAACCAACCAAAGATAGTTCATCTGCGTAGTTTCCAACAGGAACAGTGGGCAGAACAAGCAAGGAAGTGGGCAGAGCCAAGCACGAGCTAGCGAGATCCTATTGCTGTGTTTTAGCATGAATTTGCATATTTCTGTTAGGGAACGCCTTCTCTGAAGAGCGTGTGTGCAATAACTCAATTCACCCTTAACAATGCAATTTTGGGAAACTTTGGCAAAGGGTAGTCTACAGAACGTATACACTCTGTTCGTGACAGATATTAGTTTGGGGAACAGAATGTTTCATCCAGGAGAAAATGTGCTAAAAGGTCGGCCCAGTTTCATCTAGCTCCTTCTTCCTGCCACCGGACTTCCTCTCATCATAGTTGGTGCTGACTGGAAGTTCTAAACGGACGCTTCAGAATTATACCCCCTGTGAACTATCTATCTATCTGGGTTTCCCCTTTTATCTGTTGTGATACCGTTAGATTAGCATTGTTAACACCGGCGATAACACATCTAACCTACAGCCACAGGACATAGAGGCCAGTGTAGAGAGAAGTTGATTCTAATTGTCCCTGACTTGTAGGCAGTTGTGTATGGAGGACTAAAAGTGCCACAATTAAATAAATAAATACACCATTAAATAATTACTTAAATGTGTCATTAATTAATTCAAATTAGAATTAAATACATAAATGTGTTATTAAATGTGTCATTAATTAATTCAAATACCGATTCATTTTATGTAAAATACATATATAATAATTTCACTATTTACATTTACATTTCATGGTCCTGCGTTGGAGTGCTTCCTGAATTACTTAAAACTGTCAAACTGACCCATCAAAAGTTGGTAGGCGGAACCTAACGCCTGATTGGTTACCCTCTGCATCAAGCCAAGACAAATCAATTCCGGATAATGGATTGATGCAGAGCTACTGAACACATTCCAATACACAGGGTGGCGCTATTCACCTCTACGTTGGTTTAGTTACACGGTTAAACAGAACTTTCATTGCAACGGAACCTCGACTGAGCAGATGCTAAAAAAGTATATGTTAGCAGGTACCAGGTACTTTTTTCGTAATGGAAAACCAAAAAAGGCGAGGCGAGGCGAGTAGGTACCATGTAATGGAAAAGCACCATTAGATTTTGAAGAAGTGTAATATCGTTACATGGTAAGTTTAGTCTTTTCCTGGTTTCAAAGGCTGCATTACAGTAAAGTGATGTCATTTTCTGAACTTACCAGACTGTTCTAGCTGTTCTATTATTTGCCTTTTACCACTTAGTCATTATATCCACAATATGATAGTTATTTATCCGAAATCTAAATGTGGAAGATATTTTGTGAATGCACCAATTGTCAACCTTACAATATCGTTGCAATATCGACATCAAGGTGTTAGGTCAAAAATGTGATATTTGATTTTCTCCATATTGCCCAGCCCTAATGTCAATGCATACACAGTTCAGATGAATTGACACAAGTTCAGTGTCTTTGAAAACATTAACACACTGTGCAGTAGTTGACTTTTTTCTTCCATTTACTAAAATCAAACTGTTCTGCACCTTCAGTGCTAACAGTACAGCATTCATGTTAGTCATTCTGTGGACCATAATGAGACAGGAAGCTTCAAAGAAACAGCTTTTTTTCCTTTCTTTTAAAAGGAAAGTAAACTTTCAGTTTTTCCTTGCTTGTTCTAACACAACAAATAAAAACATGGGTTGGACATCAGTCTAAGATTCTTGATAACACTTCCACAGTCTCTACATATAGTCTAAGTGCATCAGTAACAGAAACTCCTGGAGCTGGCAAAATTGCAACCTCTTCATCTGAGAGCTCACGGGCCAGCTGAACCTCGGGGACTGACACAGTGCCTCGATGAAGGCAGTGAGGTCCGTTCCAATCGATCCCATATTCTTCAGGAACCTGAATGGATGACAAGCATAATCAGTCTTGTACTTAAAACTAGTTTGACATGTCCTTACACAAGATTGTTATTTTTGGTCACCAAGGCAGTGAGAAATGAAATGTTACTTATTCAGTTTTTTTTAAATAATACAGCTTTGCATAGTATGCACTGTAGAAACTACAGCTCACAGGTTGATCTTTAAAAGCTCGGGAGATTTTAAAGAGACAATAATCTATAGTAAATGTTTCATTTAAAGTATCACATTTAGCACCATCACATTCTACATCTCAGAGGCGATGTCTTTCCATAAGCGGGCTTCCTTCACCTTTCAAAGGGGCAGAGCTCCAAATTAAAAATACATTTAAATAATGCCCATATTATTATCTACTCACTTGGAACATGCACACCTCTTGCATTCAGGTGACCACGCATTAGCTTGTAGCCGGTGTTTGGATGACTTCTGTGAATTTCACTTACAATACGGTCTAACTCCTCATCATTCACAGCTGAATAGAGATCTGTCTTTCTGTACAAACAAGAAAAACACAACATCAAGTAATGTTACCTTAAACGTCATATTCTTTCCGAGTGTATGAGAGCTGCAATTCATAAACAGAAAACTCATGAATTTAGTGTAAATACCTTAAACTGTATTGTTGCATGCGCCTCCTGATGGTCCTCTTTGACACACCGAACATCGCTGCAATTTGAACTGCGGGAACTCCACAAAGAAGTTGATGCTCCAGAACTGCACTCGGTATGTCAAACGCCAAACGCCCCGGTCCCTGTGTGTGTTGGGCCTGAAGTGCCCTGGTACCAGAGAAGCGGTGGACAACTTCTTCTTGATTTGCAATCACTCTGTGGTCGATATCTTCGTCGGAAAGTGCGGAAATGACTCCAACAACTTCAATAAGTTCCTCTGCTTTACTAGCTACATGCTCTGGGTCAGCAGGTCCTGCTTCTACATCCTCTGCTAAGTTTAAAATGTCTCTAACCAACTCCCTGGAAAGTTCACGGAGATCCTCCATTGTCTCTATCCAGGTTGGCCTACTCTACTTCAGACCAAAGCAATGGATCAGACTAGATTCGCGTTAGCCCCGCCCACTGACTTTGATGGGTCAGTTTGACAGTTTTAAGTAATTCATGAATCACTGCAATGCAGGATCATGAAATGTAAATGTAAATAGTGAAATAATTATATATGTATTTTACATAAAATGAATCGGTATTTGAATTAATTAATGATACATTTAATTACACATTTATGTATTTAATTCTAATTTTAATTAATTAATGACACATTTAATTAATTAATGACACATTTAAGTAATTATTTAATGGTGTATTTATTTATTTAATTGTGGCACTTTTAGTCCTCCATAGTTGTGGGAGATGTGATTAAATCATTGTGGCGCGTGGTTCCCATCTTCAATTAACATTTTTATATTGCAGTGTGCACAGACTGGTTCCAATCCAAAGCCCTTAGTGACAGGCCTTCTCTTTCAGTTGTCCACGCACGCACGAACACACACACACACACACACACACACACACAGTTCCAATGAGGACCAGGCCCCAAAAAAACATTCAAAACAGACAGACGGCATCACAGTATCACACAGCCTGCTAAAACAAATCCCCATCCACTTACTGCAGGTTAAAATCCTAGAGACCGGACTCAGCAGGCATCAGGTTTAGCTGAGGGGGAAGGAGGTGGGTGGCAGAGGGCACCATTAGGCATCATTACCACATCGCAGCAGACGGCCAGAAAGCCAGCCAAGACCCGAAGAACTCTGCTGTCACAGAGTGGTGTTAGGGACGGCTAAAAATACCCCGGGCTGGAGAACGTGAGAGCTGAGTTGCGTATAAAAAGGTATAAAGATCAGCTATATTCATGTAAACAATAAGCACTAAGATGTAAGTCTCCGTGATTCATCAGTCGCCCCATATAGAGAGATGTATGGGGCGGCTGGTAAGTCTCCGTGATTCACCAGTCGCCCCATATAGAGAGATGTATGGGGCGGCTGGTAAGTCTCCGTGATTCATCAGTCGCCCCATATAGAGAGAGATGTATGGGGCGGCTGGTAAGTCTCCGTGATTCATCAGTCGCCCCATATAGAGAGATGTATGGGGCGGCTGGTAAGTCTCCGTGATTCATCAGTCGCCCCATATAGAGAGAGATGTATGGGGCGGCTGGTAAGGCTCCGTGATTCATCAGTCGCCCCATATAGAGAGAGATGTATGGGGGCGGCTGGTAAGTCTCCGTGATTCATCAGTCGCCCCATATAGAGAGAGATGTATGGGGCGGCTGGTAAGTCTCCGTGATTCATCAGTCGCCCCATATAGAGAGATGTATGGGGCGGCTGGTAAGTCTCCGTGATTCATCCGTCGCCCCATATAGAGAGAGATGTATGGGGCGGCTGGTAAGTCTCCGTGATTCATCAGTCGCCCCATATAGAGAGAGATGTATGGGGCGGCTGGTAAGTCTCCGTGATTCATCAGTCGCCCCATATAGAGAGAGATGTATGGGGCGGCTGGTAAGTCTCCGTGATTCATCAGTCGCCCCATATAGAGAGAGATGTATGGGGCGGCTGGTAAGTCTCCGTGATTCATCAGTCGCCCCATATAGAGAGAGATGTATGGGGCGGCTGGTAAGTCTCCGTGATTCATCAGTCGCCCCATATAGAGAGATGTATGGGGCGGCTGGTAAGTCTCCGTGATTCATCAGTCGCCCCATATAGAGAGATGTATGGGGCGGCTGGTAAGGCTCCGTGATTCATCAGTCGCCCCCATATAGAGAGAGATGTAGGGGGCGGCTGGTAAGTCTCCGTGATTCATCAGTCGCCCCATATAGAGAGATGTATGGGGTGGCCTGGTAGTCTCCGTGATTCATCAGTCGCCCCATATAGAGAGATGTATGGGGCGGCTGGTAAGGCTCCGTGATTCATCAGTCGCCCCATATAGAGAGATGTATGGGGCGGCTGGTAAGGCTCCGTGATTCATCAGTCGCCCCATATAGAGAGATGTATGGGGCGTCTGGTAAGGCTCCGTGATTCATCAGTCGCCCCATATAGAGAGATGTATGGGGCGGCTGGTAAGTCTCCGTGATTCATCAGTCGCCCCATATAGAGAGATGTATGGGGCGGCTGGTAAGTCTCCGTGATTCATCAGTCGCCCCATATAGAGAGATGTATGGGGCAGCTGGTAAGGCTCTGTGATTAAATCAGTCGCCCCATATAGAGAGATGTACGGGGCGGCTGCAAGGCTCGGCCACGGACGAGTGTGAATCTAGGATGCCATTCCATCCCGGAACACAGCACTGCTAGCCTAGCTATCCAGCTACTCACCTTCCATGTTGAAATGGCACCAAGCTGGCAAACCCACGCCGGCCTATCAGGAACAACTAACAATATTGGCATACTCTCCCTCAGGCCTAACTGGCCAATCAGCAGCGAGAAAAACCCTCAGGATCACAGCTTTAAATACAAAACAGTCCAATCTCTGTCGTTGACGACACTCCCTTCTCTCCCCTTACCTGCCACTACTTAAACACTCCAGAAAAACGGCGAGCTATAGGCCTTCCTTCCTGCGGGCCCTTTCTGTGCGATGCTTGCGGGATCCGGAGTGCATTAAAGGGTGATTAGGTAGAGATTTGGTGTCCCCGCTTTGTATCGCCAAACACTGTCAGAGCGAGCAGGGACCCAGCTAACTGCCGCAGATGGAACCATTCCCTGGACGTCTGAACTCCCTGGAACGCCCGCGGAAACAGTCAGTCAGACAAGGGCTGTCGCACAGCCACACACAGCCCATCCAACACACTGTTTTCCGTTTGTGTGTGTCGTCTGTTTGCCTCTCCACAGAGCACATGCATCTGCTACTGCCAGCTAGAGGGAGGAGTCTTGCCATACCCCCATTATAGAGGGCTATTTAGTATGCGCCACCCAGACTCAGCCTAAATCTCCTCAGTTTTCCCTGCACAGCAGATTTTGAATGGCTTCCCACCCCAAACCGGCAGGGGCCTCTAAACTCCTTCCCAGTGTGAAAAGAGGACTGAATGCAGCAAACATGCTACTCAGGACTGACATTTGCAGACTATCTCGGACAAACAGTATTTGCAATGCAAAAGCATGACTATAAACGCATCCTGCGCTGAGAGAGACGAGCACAAAATGGAGAAAGTGTCTGAAGTCCAGGAGTTTCAATTCAGGAGTTTAAAATACCTCCCGAGGTAAACAGAATATGTATTTATATTGAGACGTCTCAGTCTGAGATAGTGGCATTACACACCTTCAGCCCTTTGTTTAGTCTCAAGAGTAAAGAGCCTTAATCTGGGGAGCTGGCTTTGTGGAAAATCAAGCTGTATGTTTTATATATATATTCTTTACCTTCATTTGACCAGAAAAGGTCAATTAAGAACCAATTCTTATTTACAATGACGGCCTGGCTAATCTCATTATTTCATAAGTCGTTCATAACGTCACCCTCATCGTGTTCCAGTCACATGACACAAGGCATAGTGTGGCTAGAGCCGGTGGAGATCTAAGGTCAGTTTGGAGTTCTCTCATCTGGGTCGAAGGTTAGGATGAGCTGATGCTACACCTGCGTTTAGGGTCAACTGTTCATTGAGGACGAAGGTCAATAGATTAATGACCTCATACAAGGGTAAGTGTGCTTTCCGATCATAAAGCCAGGTTTCAATCTTTGTGTTGTTGACGCATACATAGGCAGGCAAACAAACTGACACAAAACTATTTGAAGACTCTTTGTTCTCCCATGTCAAATCCCCATGTAAACAGATACTCCCTCAGCGGTGGCAACTGTGTTGAAGCAGCTTTAACAGTAATTCATACATTAACACAAAGTGAGAAAAACATAAGGGGGTCCAATACTTCCCTAACAGACATTACTACAACAATTCACAGATTTAAAAAGATCAGGGCATTACACCACAGGAGGGGAGTGGCCATCAACGCTTATGAACCAAACACAAAACTATCGGCCCATCTCACTTCTCAATGTTAATGTCAATGTCAATGTTCATGTCAATATTAAGCTGATCTACCCCCCCCCCCAAAAAATAAAATAAAATAAAAAATATTTCTATGTTGATAGCTATTTCTGCCTTCATACCTTTCTTGTACTTGTGAATGAGGAGTTTCTTCAGCTGGTCCTTGCGTAGACGGCTTCTCCGAGCCCTGTGTCTGTCCTGGACAAACTTGGTGATCTGAGCGAGGAGGGAAAAGTAAAACAGTCAGTTAGGGAGTTATAAGCCCCTTAACCTCACTGGAAATCCTGTTGAAATCTCCAAAAGTATTTCTGAACCAAACAACGCCCTTGTACTTGAACCATGCATCCTCTTGCCAAAAGTCTAATGTCACCATTTGATTGACAGTTATTTCCAAATTATACGAATTCTCTGCAGTTGAATAATTCCCCAACCAGTACTAAAGCAAAATTTGTATAGGCATTTAGCAGAATTACATGAATCAATGTTCTTGGGTCAATTCTGTAGGAAATGGGATGACTTGGGTAACTGGTTCTTCTTCTCGTAATAACGTTTTGAGTTATCAAGAAAAAAAAAAAATCGAATGAGCACGCGCTCTGTTATTTGTCCTAACTTGATGATATCGTCGCCAGCCCTATGCCTAGTGCCCTCAGACCAGAACTTTCTAGAAGACTCCCTACTACTGACGTTGCCAGATCTGCGATGCCACCATTGACTCCATCACACTAATGAATATACTCTCCAGTGTATTTGAAGCCTACCATGAAAACGACCACGAGGACGAGGCAGATTCCCACGGTGATGAGGAAGGGGATCAGGTAGTATTCCAGGGGCAGGCTGAAGTCTGGAATGAGCACCACATGACCCCTGCAGAACAACAACAACAACAACAAGAGCCATTATGGAGATATAGTCAAGAGTGTTTATAACTGACAATAAGACACTCCGAATAATAGCTTTGAGTTCCAAATGGCACCCTATTCCTTATAAAGTACACTTCCCTACGTAGTGCACTATATAAGGAATATGGTTCCATTTGGGACACAGTCATATTGACCTAAAAAGGAGTCGTTATGATTGTATGAAAAATGTATGCACTCACTAACTGTAAGTCGCTCTGGATAAGAGCGTCTGCTAAATGACTAAAATGTAAAATGTAAATTGGAGCGTTTCGGTACAGCCCCATCATCTCTAGTGTGTCACACAAGGCGACTCATTTACATTTTACACAGCATGACGACCCGTCACAAAACAAAATAAAAATCCCTCCATCTGTCTAATGTGGTTTCACACTGAAATAATGGGTTATGGGGCTATAAGACCCATTATCGTCACTCAATGTCATCCTCATTGCCCAAATACATGTAGGCTAATTCAGTTAACGTTGCTAGACAACAATGCAATATTTCCAGGCAAATGACTGGGGATTGGCCCCTATGTACTATTATAGTATACCTGGTTAAAAGTGATACTAACCAGAATGCAGGATTGATATCAAGGAGGAGAATGAGGTTAATTAGTGACAGCATGGTAGTCTGCCTATATAGTCAGCTATTTCTGAGGAACACGAGACGTTTTAATTCCCAGATAATTCACGGTTCTCGGCAGAGCGCTGGGAAAGTGATGACACGTCGTGAGGCAGATCCTCTGCTTTATGAAGCCAGCAAGTCAATACATTATGACATAACAATATAACACAAAGATAGAAATATACTTCAACACAATCCGGGTTTATGTTGTCTTTCCACTGAATTCATTGAATAAATAAATATATTATTTAACGACATGACACTGACAGATTTATGTGGATAATCATTCTTAAGAGAGCCAGTTAAAGTGCCTCTAAATGTCTAAGGCTTGAATTAGCCTTGATGTTGATAGACATGGAAATTCAATTTTGGTCCCCGACTCACCCCTTGTCATATGTGTAGTCCTCTTTCAGGGAGTTGGCAGTCTCTTCGCTCACAAACACCGATGGAATGTCGATCTGCTTCAAAATAGCCACTAAATGGGAAAGGAAGGGAGAAAGCTATTTATACACATGAAGTGGCCACATATTGATGTCCAGCATAAAATAACACTAGACCATAATGAAATAACACTAGACCATCATTAAATAACATTACGTTTGAAGGAAACACGAAGATACGAGTCAGCTATTGGGGAAAGACACTGAGACAGAAAGAAGGCTGTGTTTGCTGTACATCAAGCCAAAGCACTACAGTTCAACGTCTATGCGTTTCCTGAAAACATTTACTTAGACAGACCATAACCATGAGGAACCCCAGATCTTTAAGGTTGTCAGATGGGGTGGTTTTCAGATGGGGTGGTTTTCAGATGGGGTGGTTTTCAGATGGGGTGGTTTTCAGATGGGGTGGTTTTCAGATGGGGTGGTTTTCAGATGGGGTGGTTTTCAGATGGGGTGGTTTTCAGATGGGGTGGTTTTCAGATGGGATAGTTTTCAGATGGGATAGTTTTCAGATGGGATAGTTTTCAGATGGGATAGTTTTCAGATGGGGTGGTTTTCAGATGGGATAGTTTTCAGATGGGATAGTTTTCAGATGGGATAGTTTTCAGATGGGATAGTTTTCAGATGGGATAGTTTTCAGATGGGATAGTTTTCAGATGGGATAGTTTTCAGATGGGATAGTTTTCCTTGTCTATGGGATCCAGGCTGATACCCACTTGTGCCACTGTCATTTAGTATTCTGCTCATGCGCGACTGTGGGCATATTGTGGGCATATTACTAGTTGTCAGGGCCCACCGAACCCCGGTGTCAGAAATGGCTCACTGCCCAACGTTTGAAAAGAAGCCATCCGACTGGATGATCCGTTCTAGACGGTTACCAGCATGAGGAGCTGTCACCATTATTCATGATACGTTGTCATACGCCCCGGAGTGAGAGACGGAGGAGACGGGGGGGGGACGGGGGGGGGGACACACAAGCAGCAGATGATGTGAAGAAAAAGCAGTTGAGAAAAGAGAAACAGATATCCCCTCCCTCCATCCCTTCTCCCAACAACTCCTTCATGTGATGGTAGCTAGGGCCAAGCGATCCACTTGGACGGGGTTGAACCGTTTGGAGACGTACTGCAAACCATGGCACTACATTCCTCCACAACGACATTACGAGTCGGACGCGGTGCTATGGATGCTGCAGCTCCAGCTCCCAGCCAGTCCTAATTCTCCTCTAGGTCCGAGGTTTGGGAATCAAAGCTTCATCTACTCTACTACTCCCCAAAAGGAGCAGACAACTGTGTGTAGTTGAGCTGCACGTTTGTGTGTGTGTGTTGGTGCAGTGGAGGAGGATTGTCAGAGGGGGGAAACTTACGATCATTGGATCCCATGCTGATTAGGTCATCAGAGTCCACGTTGTGAACAATGGCCGACTTGTACCCGGCCTTCTGGGCATTAAGGACCTGCGGGAGACAAAATATTTGTGTTCAGTTTGTGTGGTTCCTATGGATCAGTGTGTGTGTGGTTCCTATGGATCAGTGTGTGTGTGTGGTTCCTATGGATCAGTGTGTGTTCAGCCGGCCCACATAAAACACTTGGACCACCACAGAACAGCGGTGCTTTATTAAATGTGCAGCCCTCTGACGCCACAGGCTCAGACAGTAGCTATCTCCATACTATAGTAGCCATCTCCATACTATAGTAGCCATCTCCATACTATAGTAGCCATCTCCATACTATAGTAGCCATCTCCATACTATAGTAGCCATCTCCATACTATAGTAGCCATCTCCATACTATAGTAGCCATCTCCATACTATAGTAGCCATCTCCCATACTATAGTAGCCATCTCCATACTATAGTAGCCATCTCCATACTATAGTAGCCATCTCCATGCTATAGTAGCCATCTCCATACTATAGTAGCCATCTCCATACTATAGTAGCCATCTCCATACTATAGTAGCTATCTCCATACTATAGTAGCCATCTCCATACTATAGTAGCCATCTCCATACTATAGTAGCCATCTCCATACTATAGTAGCCATCTCCATACTATAGTAGCCATCTCCATACTGTATCCATACTATAGTAGCCATCTCCATACTGTATCCATACTATAGTAGCCATCTCCATACTATAGTAGCCATCTCCATACTATAGTAGCCATCTCCATACTATAGTAGCCATCTCCATGCTATAGTAGCCATCTCCATACTATAGTAGCCATCTCCATACTATAGTAGTTATCTCCATACTATAGTAGCTATCTCCATACTATAGTAGCCATCTCCATACTATAGTAGCCATCTCCATACTATAGTAGCCATCTCCATACTATAGTAGCCATCTCCATACTATAGTAGCCATCTCCATACTATAGTAGCCATCTCCATACTATAGTAGCCATCTCCATACTATAGTAGCCATCTCCATACTATAGTAGCCATCTCCATACTATAGTAGCCATCTCCATGCTATAGTAGCCATCTCCATACTATAGTAGCCATCTCCATGCTATAGTAGCCATCTCCATGCTATAGTAGCCATCTCCATACTATAGTAGCCATCTCCATACTATAGTAGCCATCTCCATACTATAGTAGCCATCTCCATACTATAGTAGCCATCTCCATACTATAGTAGCCATCGCCATACTATAGTAGCCATCGCCATACTATAGTAGCCATCTCCATACTATAGTAGCCATCTCCATACTATAGTAGCCATCTCCATACTATAGTAGCCATCTCCATACGATAGTAGCCATCTCCATACTATAGTAGCCATCTCCATACTACAGTAGCCATCTCCATACTATAGTAGCCATCTCCATACTATAGTAGTTATCTCCATACTATAGTAGCCATCTCCATACTATAGTAGCCATCTCCATACTACAGTAGCTATCTCCATACTATAGTAGCTATCTCCATACTATAGTAGCTATCTCCATACTGTATCCATACTATAGTAGCTATCTCCATACTGTATCCATGCTGTAGTAGCTATCTCCGTACGGTCCCCAACGCCTCTGCCCTCAATCCAACTCCATCACCTGGGATAGGCCTACTGGGATAATGGGAGGGATTAAACTCTACTGTAGCCGACATCACTTCGGGGCAGGGAGTAAGTGTGTTGTTATATACACTACCAGTCAAAAGTTTGGACACACCTACTCATTCAAAGGTTTTTCTATATTTTTACATTGTAGAATAATAGTGAAGACATCAAAACTATGAAATAACACATATGGAATCATGTAGTAACCAAAAAAGTGTTAAACAAATCAAAATATATTTTATATTTGAGATTCTTCAGAGTAGCCACCCTTTTCCAACAGTCTTGAAGGAGTTCCCACATATGCTGAGCACTTTCTTTTTTGTTGTTGTCATTTAGCAGACACTCTTATCCAGAGAGACTTACAGGAGCAATTAGGGTTACGTGCCTTGCTCAAGGGCACAGACAGATTTTTCAACTAGTCGGCTCGGGGATTAGAACCAGCGACCTTTCGGTTACTGGCACAACACTCTAAACCACTAAGCTACCTGCCGCCCTTATTGGCTGCTTTTCCTTCACTCTGCCGTCCGACTCATCCAAAACCATCTCAATTGGGTTGAGGTCGGGGGATTGTGGAGGCCAGGTCATCTGATGCAGCACTCCATCACTCTCCTTCTTGGTCAAATAGCCCTTACACAGCCCGGAGGTGTGTTGGGTCATTGTCCTGTTGAAAAACAAATGATAGTCCCACTAAGTCCAAACCAGATGGGATGGCGTATCGCTGCAGAATGCTGTGGTAGGCATGCTGGTTAAGTGTGTCATGAATTCTAAATGAATTGCAGACAGTGTCACCAGCAAAGCACCCCCACACCATAACACCTCCTCCTCCATGCTTTACGGTGGGAAATACACATGTGGAGATCATCCGTTCACCCACACCGCGTCTCACAAAGACACAGCGGTTGGAACCAAAAATCTCCAATTTGGACTCCAGACCAAAGGACACATTTCCACCGGTCTAATGTCCATTGCTCGTGTTTATTGGCCCAAGCAAGTCTCTTCTTCTTATTGGTGTCCTTTACTAGTGGTTTCTTTGCAGCAATTCGACCATGAAGGCTTGATTACCACAGTACCCTCTGAACAGTTGATGTTGAGATGTGTGTGTGACTTGAACTCTGTGAAGCATTTATTTGGGCTGCAATTTCTGAGGCTGGTAACTAATGAACTTATCCTCTGCAGCAGAGGTAACTCTGGGTCTTCCTTTCCTGTGGCGGTCCTCATGAGAGCCAGTTTCATCATAGCGTTTGATGGTTTTTGCTACTGCACTTTCACAGTTCTTGAAATTTTCCGGATTGACTGACCTTCATGTCTTAAAGTAATGATGGACTGTTATTTCTCTTTGCTTATTTGAGCTGTTCTTGCCATAATATGGACTTGGTCTTTTACCAAATAGGGCTATCTTCTGTATACACCCCTACCTTGTCACAACACAACTGATTGGCTCAAACGAATTTAGAAGGAAAGAAATTCCACAAATTATATTTTAAGAAGGCACACCTGTTAATTGAAATGCATTCCAGGTGACTACCTCATGAAGCTGGTTAAGAGAATGCCAAGATTGTGCAAAGCTGTCATCAAGGCAAAGGGTGGCTATTTGAAGAATCTCAAATATAAAATATATTTTGATTTATTTAACACTTTTTTGGTTACTATATGATTCCATATGTGTTATTTCATAGTTTTGATGTCTTATATAAAGAAAAACCCTTGAATAAGTAGGTGTGTCCAAACTTTTTACTGGTAGTGTACGTGTCAATGGCCGCGCATATGTCTGGTCTGTAGGTGCACTAGGTGTGTATAATGACAATGACATGCTATATGGCCACACCAAAACATGAAGGACAACGAGGCATAGAATTAGCATAGCATGTAATGTAGCTAAACACATCGTATTCTGAAAGAAATCAATGGCTAAAATAACTTCCTTTCATAGAGTCGATGGTATGCATTGACATTAACTCATAGAGGGTATGTAATGTTATGACATGTACTGGCAGACTCCAGTAATAACAGTGTACCCTACAGGTTAACACTGTTGACATGTAGCCATGGAAACTGGGAGTGTTCTACGGCGCCATGTCCAAAACTGTTTGACATTTCACCACTAACAACTCATCTGTTTAGGACCTTTTTCCCAGAAAGTGCTCTCAGTTTAAAATACAACAGCTTCCCCTGCAGTGGTAAACATGGGTCCCTCTCCCTCACATAACGGTGTCCCTGCTACAATGGAGGCTCCGAAACAAGAGAAGGGGAAAAGGATAATAATAAACCCCATGAATTAAGTAATAACCCCATGAATAAAGTAATAACCCCATGAATAAAGTAATAACCCCATGAATAAAGTAATAACCCCATGAATTAAGTAATAACCCCATGAATTAAGTAACAACCCCATGAATTAAGTAATAACCCCATGAATTAAGTAATAACCCCATGAATTAAGTAACAACCCCATGAATTAAGTAATAACCCCATGAATTAAGTAATAACCCCATGAATTAAGTAATAACCCCATGAATTAAGTAACAACCCCATGAATTAAGTAATAACCCCATGAATTAAGTAATAACCCCATGAATTAAGTAATAACCCCATGAATTAAGTAACAACCCCATGAATTAAGTAATAACCCCATGAATTAAGTAATAACTCCATGAATTAAGTAATAACCCCATGAATTAAGTAATAACCCCATGAATTAAGTAATAACCCCATGAATTAAGTAATAACCCCATGAATTAAGTAATAACCCCATGAATTAAGTAATAACGCTTTACAGCCTTCATTTATATTCATAAACTGCCATTTGGCTGGGGATGAAAAAAGGATACCATATACAGTGGATTCGGAAAGTATTCAGACCCCTTTACTTTTCCCACATTTTGTTAGGTTACAACCTTATTCTGAAATGGATTTTAAAAATAATAATTCTCAATCTACACACAATACCCCATAATGACAAAGCGAAAACAGGTTTTTAGAAATGTTTGCAAATGTATTAAACAAAAAATACAGAAATACCTTATTTACATAAGTATTCAAACCCTTTGCTATGAGACTCGAAATTGAGCTCAGGTTCATCCTGTTTCCATTGATCATCCTTGAGATGTTTCTACAACTTGATTGGAGTCCACCTGTGGTAAATTCAATTGACTGAACATAATTTGGAAAGGCACACACACCTGTCTATATAAGGTCCCACAGTTGACAGTGCATGTCAGGTTGAAGGAATTGTCCCTAGAGCTCCGTGACAGGATTGTATCGAGGCACAGTTCTGGGGAAGGGTACCAAAACATTTATGAAGCATTGAAGGTCCCCAAGAACACAGTGGCCATCATTCTTAAATGGGAGAAGTTTGGAACCACAGACTCTTCCTAGAGCTGGCCGGCCCGCCAAACTGAGCAATCGGGGGAGAAGGGCCTTGGTCAGGGAGGTGATCAAGAACCCGATGGTCACTCTGACAGGAGCTCCACAGTTCCTCTGTGGAGATGGGAAAACCTTCCAGAAGGACAACCATCTCTGCAACACTCCACCAATCAGGCCTTTATGGTAGAGTGGCCAGACGGAAGCCACACCTCAGTAAAAGGCACATGACAGCCTGCTTGGAGTTCACCTTTCAACAGGACAACGACCCTAAGCACACAGCCAAGACAACGCAGTAGTGGCTTCGGGACAAGTCTCGGAATGTCCTTGAGTGGCCCAGCCAGAGCGCGGACTTGAACCCGATCAAACATCTCTGGAGAGACCTGAAAATAGCTGTGCAGCGACGCTCCCCATCCAACCTGACAGAGCTTGAGAGGATCTGCAGAGAAGAATGGGAAAAACACGCCAAATACAGGTGTGCCAAACTTGTAGCGTCATACCCAAGAAGACTCAAAACTGTAATCACTGCCAAAGGTGCTTCAACAAAGTACTGAGTAAACGGTCTGAATACTTATGGAAATGTCATATTTATTATGTTTAATACATTTTCAAAAATTTCTAAAAACCTGTTTTTGCTTTGTCATTATGGAGTGTTGTGTGTAGATTGATGGGGAGGGAAACTATTTAATCAATTTTAGAATAAGGCTGTAACGTAACAAAATGTGGAAAAAGTCAAGGGGTCTGATTACTTTCCGAATGCACTGTATATGCATACTTTTATGCTTAGTTTAGTTATTTCCTGTTTGGCAGCCATTTTGTTCAGACTCGCATGGCCTTTTTCCTGTGTGGATCATCATGGCCAACACACATGCAGGCTGGGTTGGCAAGGCAACCTGTTATGGTTGGTGCAGAATTCCAGTTGAAGTCATGGTTGAAATGGTTAAGGAAGCCTGTGATATTGTCACTTCCTTTACTCTCACAGAGTAGACATGTCACAGTAAGTGTGGAAAACTACAGAGGGTTTTTTTCCCCCTTCCACCCTGCTGTGGTGTGTACCAGTTTCTCGCTCTCGCACACACACACACACACACACACACCTTTAGTTGCAGCCAAATTATTGCCTAAACACACCAAGGTCTTACGGTGAGTAAAGTCCAGTTAATAGAGAAGCCAATACCACACACCCTCACCTAACTACAATCCTAGGCTTTAAATTCAACCAAAACCAAATCAAATACTTAAATGTACAATTAGACTAAATGAAAGGATGTAAATGTAGAGTGTAAGGATGCTACACTTGCAAAACAGGGAAAAATGTACGTCATATTAGATGCTTGAATCACTGTAGATGTTATAACCATATCAATTCAACTTCACTTACAAAACCAAAACATAAAAAGGGAAATAATGTCAAATAAAGCAGGTAAAGAAGAGAGGTGAAAAATCCGGTTCTCTCTCAGTCACACTCCAACTTGCTGTGAGCCCAGATAGCCGGAGCAGCGAACCTCATCTGTTGAGATAAATAATGGATGTGTGGGTTCTCAGATGTGCTGTGTTGTGTGGCATTCAGAACCCCCCCATCCACTGACTGTACCAAAGTAGCCTAGCGATAGCTTTCCAATAGCTCGTTTAAGCTCTGAGGCTATAGGTTATGCTAGGCTAGGTCTTCACTCACCTACACTGTACCCAATATAATATGCTGGTGTCATTTTCTGTAGCTATGCTAAGCTAACAAAATGATTGTTCATTCAGACAAAGAGGACGAGAGAAGAGGGGGTTGTTTGAGGGAATCAAGATGCTAGCAGATATTAGCGCAGGGCAGCCTTTTGTTTGTCACTGTAATTTTCTGCGCTCTGTTCGTGTGTGTTTATGGGTGTGTGTTTGCGCGTGGGTGTGCGCGTGTGTGTGTGTGTGTTGAGGGCAAAGCTGTGTAAGGCCCTGTGTGTGTGTGTGTGTGTGTGTGTTGAGGGCAAAGCTGTGTAAGGCCCTGTGTGTGTGTGTGTGTGTGTGTGTGTGTGTGTGTGTGTGTGTGTTGAGGGCAAAGCTGTGTAAGGCCCTGTGTGTGTGTGTGTGTGTGTGTGTGTGTGTGTTGAGGGCAAAGCTGTGTAAGGCCCTGTGTTTGCCTTTGTGTGTGTGTGTGTGTGTGTGTGTGTGTGTGTGTGTGTGTGTGTGTGTGTTGAGGGCAAAGCTGTGTAAGGCCCTGTGTTTTGCCTGTGTGTGTGTGTGTGTGTGTGTGTGTGTGAGGGCAAAGCTGTGTAAGGCCCTGTGTTTGCCTGTGTGTGTGTGTGTGTGTGTGTGTGTGTGTGTGTGTGTGTGTTGAGGGCAAAGCTGTGTAAGGCCCTGTGTTTGCCTGTGAGGGTGTATTGTGTGAATAAATACCACTTATTTTTGTGTCTTCTCAGAGCTAACGCAGGCCTCAGTGTGTCCGTACTGTGTGTGTATGTGTGTGAACGTGTCTCCGTATGAGGCGGCCTTTGAGGAGAGACGGAGAGAGCCAGCAGATGATTCTTGTTAAGCCTAACGGGCCCTGTTGCTGTCTCACTCCACCCCCTTCATTCCCACTGCATAAAAGGCTCCTATGAGAAAGAAAGTCTCATCCCCCCAGAACATACAACACGGGAACAGAGGAGACAAATGCAACCCAATGAGGCCAGGGCTCTCCCACTGGTGCTACCTACTTTTTCAGTTGATGGCACCAGCACATGATTTGGTCGCACCAATGTTTTGCAGCTGCACGGCGATAATGACCTGAGCCCAGGTTTCCCGATCGATACTGACAGGATCAAAAGAAAGTGAGCGCTGCTCTCGGGTCAGCTTTCTCCATTCAAATGTTACCTTAACAATAATAATTATTTCACAATACTGATGACGGATCAGCTCCTAGAGAGATATTAGCGCCTACGACTGCACATTTTGAGGGGGCTTATTCTAATGCTTATTCAATAAAAATGCACCAAATCCCAGATTTGGCACATCATTGCACACATGTTAGACTACACATCATGAAATATATTGAGACAAATTACAGACAGTAGCCTACAAGTATCAAAATAGAAAAATGTATTGAACATGAAATATATTTCAATATGATTGAAATAAGCCTATAGCCTACGGTTGATATTTTAATGCAGTCATCTCGGTTTTCATTTGAAGCATTTTCTACATGGCTTGTATCAATTGCAAAGACATTGGCAACATTGTATTTGTAGTCAACTACTTCTGCAGTTATCGGAGGTCACAGAGAGAAGAAAACAGTATGATTATGTTTAGCAGAGACCTTCTTTGTATAAAGTGACGCGGGAGGGGGAAAAAAGCATCTGACGACGCACTTAGCTGTTCTACGAGTGGTCTGAGGCAGGCGTTAGATTCCAAGCATTTTCAAGTGCAACGTTAACAACAACGTTTTTGGGAAACAGCTCAGAGATTTAGCGATGCTCCTACCAAGGTTCTAAAAATTAACTTAAGCCTTAAGATGCTTTTGGGAAACCGAGCCCACAATGTACCTGCATTCCATCCAGAACCAGACTAATAATGACTAGCCATCTTTTAAATTGGCACTTCGAAAGGTTGTTCAGTGTTCTTTAAGGTAGACTCAGCTAAATGACGTTGCCACGAGCAACACCCCAGATATTGAGATGAGCGAGATGCAAGGCTACGCTCTTACACAATATCAGCGAAAGCGTACAGGTTCGCGTCACGCTGTTCACAGCGTGGTAGCCACGGGACCAAAACAGCGGAGAAGTTGGGACACGCGCTTCAACGCTCTTAGCGGTTGCGTACATTGACCCACTATGCGGTTTACTTTCTGCATCTACGTCATAATCGCTGAGTCTACCTTTACAAAGACTTAAAAACATTATTTTAAGCATCCTTTGGGGATTTCGTAAGTACTCTATAAGCGTTTCGTTTTTCTTCATGTTATTTAAGGGTTTTGAAGGGTCCTCGTGTACTCGTGCGAAGCCACTCAGGCTGCCACTCTCCTCTAATGCCAGCGTGTAATTCCACATGGAATCTGAGAGGAATTCAACCTCTACTGTCTCACAGAATGTTTGCATGGGCAGAGATAAGGACATTCAGTGCATTCCTCACTGCGGGATGAGAGAGAGAGAGAGAGCGCAAGAGAGAGAGAGAGAGCGCGTGAGAGAGCGCGTGAGAGAGAGCGTGAGAGAGAGCGTGAGAGAGAGAAAATGAAAAGAAAAGGTGGGGTGCAAATCAGAGCCTACCGAGACATGAACCCTCACAATGAGAAATCGATAGCACACATACACACACATGGATAGACACACACACACACACACACACACACACACACACACACACACACACACACACACACACACACACACAGCAGACCGCTCTTTTCTTAATCCCAGCCTGAAGGAACAAAATGTCTGCAAACAAGTGCCAGAGTAACAACATCCTCGATCGCAATTTAACAGCCATTACTGTGCTTGTTAATTACTGTAATTCCATCGACAACAAATCAAAAGCACCTTTAATGATGTGTTTACTTTGGAACATCTACATTTAAAAATCGAATGAGTCCATTTAATATTAACCATCACAATAAATCCATTATTTATTTTAGGCAGGTCAAAAGAAAAACATGATATGAAGAAAATGCATTTCATAAGAACAAAATGTATAGCGCATAGAATTAAAAAGGTATTGCCGGATATTATTCATTCTAATCAGACAGGTTTTTTACATGGAAGATACATTGGAGATAATATAAGGCAAGTATTGGAAACATTAGAACACTATGGAAAATATGGGAAACCAGGCCTGCTATTCATAGCAGACTTTGAAAAGGCATTTGATAAAGTTCGACTGGGGTTTATATATAAATGCCTGGAGCATTTCAATTTTGGAGAATCTCTTATAAAATGGGTCAAAATCATGTATAGTAACCCTAGGTGTAAAATAGTAAATAATGGCTATTTCTCTGAAAGTTTTAAACTGTCAAGAGGAGTGAAACAAGGTTGTCCACTATCGGCATATCTATTTATTGTGGCCATCGAGATGTTAGCGATTAAAATCAGATTTAATAATAATATCAGAGGATTAGAAATAAAGACCTTAAAAACAAAGGTGTCATTGTACGCTGATGATTCATGTTTTTTTTAAATCCACAACTAGAATCCCTCCACAGCCTCATAGAGGATCTAGATACATTTTCTAACCTCTCTGGATTACAACCAAATTATGACAAATGTACTATATTACGTATTGGATCACTAAAAAATACAATTTTTACATTACCATGTAGTTTACCAATAAAATGGTCTGATGGTGATGTGGATATACTCGAATACATATCCCAAAGGAAATAAATGATCTCACTTCAATAAATTTTAATAGAAAATTAGCAAAAATAGATAAGATCTTACTACCATGGAAAGGAAAATACCTGTCAATTTGTGGAAAAATCACCCTGATTAACTCATTAGTATTATCACAGTTTACCTATTTGCTTATGGTCTTGCCTACGCCTAGCGAACAGTTTTTTAAATTATATGAGAAAAAAATATTCAATTTTATTTGGAACGGCAAGCCAGACAAAATTAAAAGAGCATATTTATATAATGAATATGAATTCGGAGGACAGAAATTATTAAATATTAAAGCATTAGACCTATCACTAAAAGCTTCAGTCTTACAAAAGTTATACTTAAATCCGAACTGGTTCTCAAGCAAATTAGTAAGATTGTCTCACCCAATGTTCAAGAAAGGCCTTTTTCCCTTTATTCAGATTACAACCTCACACTTTCAGTTATTTGAAAAGGAAATAATCTCCCAAATGTCACTATTTCTAAAACAAGCCATAGAAAGTTGGTTGCAATTTCAATTTAATCCTCCAGAAACGACAGAACAAATAATGCAACAAATATTGTGGTTAAATTCAAATATACTAATTGACAAAAAACCTTTATTTTTTGACAGAATGTTTAAAAAAGGTATAATCTTTGTAAATGATATCATCGGTAGGACTGGTGGAGTTATGACGCACATGCAGCTAACAAAAACATATGGAAATGTCTGCTCTACCCAAAATTACAACCAAATAATGGCAGCTTTACCGCAAAAATGGAAGAGGAAAGTGGAAGGGGGAGAAAGTAAGGAACTTGTCTGTCGGCCTTGCATTAAAGAACATAATTGGTTAAGGAAAACTGTGATAAATAAAAAAATATATCAGTTTCACTTAAGGACCAAAGGATTGACAGCCGTCCCACATAGATTGCAAAATAGTTGGGAAGAGATCTTTGATGTACCGATCCCATGGCATAGTGTTTATGAACTGACACGCAAAAGCGACACCGGATTCAAAAAATTAGAATCTTTCAATTTAAATTATTATATAAAATCCTTGCTACCAATAGAATGTTATTTATATGGGGGATACAATCTTCCCAGCTCTGCAGATTTTGCTGTGAAGAGACGGAATCATTGGACCATTTGTTTTGGTTCTGTCCATTTGTAGCTTGTTTTTGGACACTGGTCCAGGAATGGCTAAAGGATTGCAATATTTACCTGGAACTAACCTTGCAGATAGCATTACTGGGTGATCTGAAAAGCCATAGTCAATCAATCAATAATATAATAATACTTTTAGCAAAGCTGTTTATTTTTAACTCTCAATCTGTAGAAGCAATGAGAATAGAAAGGTTCAGAACTTTTGTAAAACATCACAGTACGGTTGAAATATATATGGCAAATAGAAATCCGATATGGATGGTGTTAAGAGATAGATGGGAGGTATTGAATAGAGTTGAAGGATGGGACTAATAACAAATAACAACAAATAATAACAAAGATAGCTAATAATGTAAAGCATACTGTGTCCATAATAAGTATATAGGCTGTATGTTGGGAGCTTTTGGGAAAGAGCACAGTTAGAAAGATATGGCATATAGAAGCAAACCGGATGGACATCATGAAAACGATCGGAGAGGTTGAGAGTAGAAGTAGTTCAGGAGCAAAAAATAAATAAATAATAATAATAATGATATGTATGTATGTATGTATGTATGTATGTATATGTATATATATATGTATATATATAATAGAATTATTGTAAAATTAACTGTGTCCATAAGGTGTAGATAGTAAGTATAGACCGGAAGTAGAGGCCTGGGAATTGTTGTTCACTAATTTACTCCAAGTAGGGAAAGGATGGTGGGGTTGAAAAGTAATAAAGGGGAGTATATATATAAAAAAATATATATATAAATAAAAAAAAAAAAAAAAAAAAAACATGGGGGGATTGGAAGTGATGCAGACAATTACATTGATAGAAGATACAATCTATCTGCAATATTAAGCTGATCCATTCCCCAAAAAACAAAAAAAAAGAACAGAATGACTCGTCCATCTGTATGTTATCTGGCTATGTGCCATGCCAGAGGCCGTAGGCTAGTTCATTTATACTGAACAAAAATATAAATAATAATAATAATAATAATAATAATAATAATAATAATAATATGCCATTTAGCAGACGCTTTTATCCAAAGCGACTTACAGTCATGCGTGCATACATTTTTGTGTATGGGTGGTCCCGGGGATCGAACCCACTACCTTGGCTTTACAAGCGCCGTGCTCTACCAGCTGAGCTACAGAGGACCACAGAGGGGGGAACAAAACGCAACATGTAAAGTGTTGGTCCCATGTTTCATGAACTGAAATAAAAGTTCCCATAAATGTTCCATAAGTACAAAATGCTTATTTCTCTGAAATTGTGCGCACAAATCTGTTTACATCCCTGTTAGTGAGCATTTCTCCTTTGCCAAGATAATCCATCCACCTGACAGGTGTGGCATATCAAGAAGCTGATTAAACAGCATGATCATTAGACAGGTGCACCTTGTGCTGGGGACGATAAAAGGTCACTCTAAAATGTGCAGTTTTGTCACACAACACAATGCCACAGATGTCTCGGCTTTTGAGTGAGTGTGCAGTTGGCATGCTGACTGCAGGAATGTCCACCAGAGCTGTTGCCAGATAATTAAATGTTAATTTCGCTACCATAAACCGCCTCCAACGTCGTTTGTGAGAATTTGGCAGTATGTCCAACCGGCCTCACGACCCCAGACCCCGTGTAACCACGCCAGCCCAGGACCTCCACATTCGGCTTCTTCACCTGCGGGATCGTCTGAGACCAGCCAACCCGGACAGCTGTTGAAACTCTGGGTTTGCACAACCGAATAATTTCTGCGCAAACTGTCAAAAGCCGTCTCAGGGAAGCACATCACAGCTCCCACACAGTCACACACAGTATCTGCACATGTGCACGGGTTCTCTTCACGCTGTTAGAGCATGATCGGTTCAGGACCAAAACAGCTGAGAAGTTGAGCCTCGCGCTTCAACGCTCTTAGTTGTGGTAATTGACCCACTATGCTGTTTACTTTGTGTACCTACATCATATCGCTGAGTCTACCTTTAATGCCAATTTGATTGAGATATGGTTTACTAGATAGCCTAATTAACAAAACTTTGCATTTAGCACTAATTTCATTGCCTGGGTCTTGCTTTTTCTGCCTCAGTGCTCTTCGTTCTCCCTCATATGAAAAGTCAATGTCAGAATGGGAATATTTAAAAAGAGGGAACACTAGCAATTAAATTCCCAAATGTAGACTCTTATGACTTAATTAATCATGTGGCTACAAAACAGTATATATATATATATCATAGTAAAAAAAAATAAAAAAAATAAACACTAACCAGGAATTGTAACCAAACATAACATGAAAGGTGAACTTAGGGGAGGGAGAGGTGATCTCGTATCAGTTTTGAATTTGCAGTGGTGGTAGTGGGTGCGTGAGACTACACAACATGTTCAGTACGGGACAGCTGGGTAATGTGGGAGGCATGGAGGCAGCTCATTGGTCACGGACGGAGCGGTTTAAACGGTGCCACCTGGAGATGCGTGACTAACTGGTACAGTACTGTTAACTGGAGTGGCAGATAGATCGTGTATGGGCAGAAGCATAGAGAGCAGAGAGGTGGACAAACTGTACTGCAACTGTTAACACTTGGAGTGCCACAAAGTGCATGGGCAGGACAGGGAGTGGAGAAAGCTGTGATGTGATGTAAATAAAGAATAAGAATATGAAAATGTTTTCAGTACTGTATTCCTCTAATGATTAAACCATTTCACAACAGTGGGATCTACAGCCTTGGCGGTGATGACAGAGACAGCTGATAGCATCAGTAATTACTGCCGCATCAATGTGTGTGTTGCTGCGTTGTCAGCCAGCACTGCAGAATCAGGGCTCCTCAAAAGGTGGTGCAGCCAACAACCAACGTCTCCTGCACAGCTTCTCCTCTCCTGGCCAACTGAGGCTCTCTCCGTTCTCCCTCCCTCTACTGTTCACTCTCCCTCTACTGTTCTCCCTCCCTCTACTGTTCACTCTCCCTCCCTCTACTGTTCACTCTCCCTCCCTCTACTGTTCACCCTCCCTCCCTCTACTGTTCTCCCTCCCTCCCTCTACTGTTCACTCTCCCTCCCTCTACTGTTCACCCTCCCTCCCTCTACTGTTCACCCTCCCTCCCTCTACTGTTCACCCTCCCTCCCTCTACTGTTCACTCTCCCTCCCTCTACTGTTCACTCTCCCTCCCTCTACTGTTCACCCTCCCTCCCTCTACTGTTCCTCTCCCTCCCTCTACTGTTCACTCTCCCTCCCTCTACTGTTCACCCTCCCTCTACTGTTCACTCTCCCTCCCTCTACTGTTCACCCTCCCTCCCTCTACTGTTCACCCTCCCTCCCTCTACTGTTCACTCTCCCTCCCTCTACTGTTCACTCTCCCTCCCTCTACTGTTCACCCTCCCTCCCTCTACTGTTCACCCTCCCTCCCTCTACTGTTCACCCCCCTCCCTCTACTGTTCACTCTCCCTCCCTCTACTGTTCACTCTCCCTCCCTCTACTGTTCACCCTCCCTCTACTGTTCACCCTCCCTCCCTCTACTGTTCACTCTCCCTCCCTCTACTGTTCACCCTCCCTCCCTCTACTGTTCACTCTCCCTACCTCCCTCTACTGTTCACTCTCCCTCCCTCTACTGTTCACCCTCCCTCCCTCTACTGTTCACTCTCCCTCCCTCCCTCTACTGTTCACCCTCCCTCCCTCTACTGTTCACCCTCCCTCCCTCCCTCTACTGTTCACTCTCCCTCCCTCCCTCTACTGTTCACCCTCCCTCCCTCTACTGTTCACCCTCCCTCCCTCTACTGTTCACCCTCCCTCCCTCTACTGTTCACCCTCCCTCCCTCTACTGTTCACCCCCTCCCTCCCTCTACTGTTCACCCTCCCTCCCTCTACTGTTCACTCTCCCTCCCTCTACTGTTCACCCTCCCTCCCTCTACTGTTCACTCTCCCTACCTCCCTCTACTGTTCACCCTCCCTCCCTCTACTGTTCACTCACCCTCCCTCCCTCTACTGTTCACCCTCCCTCCCTCTACTGTTCACTCTCCCTCCCTCTACTGTTCCCCCTCCCTCCCTCTACTGTTCACCCTCCCTCCCTCTACTGTTCACTCTCCCTCCCTCTACTGTTCACCCTCCCTCCCTCTACTGTTCACTCTCCCTCCCTCCCTCCCTCTACTGTTCTCCCTCCCTCCCTCTACTGTTCTCCCTCCCTCCCTCCCTCTACTGTTCACCCTCCCTCTACTGTTCACCCTCCCTCCCTCTACTGTTCACTCTCCCTCCCTCTACTGTTCTCCCTCCCTCCCTCCCTCCCTCTACTGTTCACCCTCCCTCCCTCTACTGTTCACCCTCCCTCCCTCTACTGTTCACTCTCCCTCCCTCTACTGTTCACCCCTCCCTCCCTCTACTGTTCACTCTCCTCCCTCCCTCCCTCTACTGTTCACCCTCCCTCCCTCTACTGTTCTCCCTCCCTCCCTCCCTCTACTGTTCACCCTCCCTCTACTGTTCACCCTCCCTCCCTCTACTGTTTACTCTCCCTCCCTCTACTGTTCACCCTCCCTCCCTCCCTCCCTCTACTGTTCACCCTCCCTCCCTCCCTCTACTGTTCACCCTCCCTCCCTCCCTCTACTGTTCACCCTCCCTCCCTCCCTCCCTCTACTGTTCACCCTCCCTCCCTCCCTCTACTGTTCACCCTCCCTCCCTCCCTCTACTGTTCACCCTCCCTCCCTCTACTGTTCACCCTCCCTCCCTCTACTGTTCACCCTCCCTCCCTCTACTGTTCACTCTCCCTCCCTCCCTCTACTGTTCACCCTCCCTCCCTCTACTGTTCACCCTCCCTCCCTCTACTGTTCACCCTCCCTCCCTCTACTGTTCACCCTCCCTCCCTCTACTGTTCACCCTCCCTCCCTCTACTGTTCACCCTCCCTCCCTCTACTGTTCACTCTCCCTCCCTCCCTCTACTGTTCACTCTCCCTCCCTCTACTGTTCACCCTCCCTCCCTCTACTGTTCACTCTCCCTCCCTCCCTCTACTGTTCACTCTCCCTCCCTCCCTCTACTGTTCACTCTCCCTCCCTCCCTCTACTGTTCACTCTCCCTCCCTCTACTGTTCACTCTCCCTCCCTCTACTGTTCACTCTCCCTCCCTCCCTCTACTGTTCACCCTCCCTCTACTGTTCACTCTCCCTCCCTCTACTGTTCACTCTCCCTCCCTCCCTCTACTGTTCACTCTCCCTCCCTCCCTCTACTGTTCACTCTCCCTCCCTCTACTGTTCACCCTCCCTCCCTCTACTGTTCACCCTCCCTCCCTCTACTGTTCACTCTCCCTCCCTCCCTCTACTGTTCACTCTCCCTCCCTCCCTCTACTGTTCACTCTCCCTCCCTCCCTCTACTGTTCACTCTCCCTCCCTCCCTCTACTGTTCACCCTCCCTCCCTCTACTGTTCACCCTCCCTCCCTCTACTGTTCACCCTCCCTCCCTCTACTGTTCACTCTCCCTCCCTCTACTATTCACCCTCCCTCCCTCTACTGTTCACCCTCCCTCCCTCCCTCTACTGTTCACCCTCCCTCCCTCCCTCTACTGTTCACCTCCCTCCCTCCCTCTACTGTTCACCCTCCCTCCCTCTACTGTTCCCCCTCCCTCCCTCTACTGTTCACTCTCCCTCCCTCTACTGTTCACCCTCCCTCCCTCTACTGTTCACTCTCCCTCCCTCTACTGTTCACCCTCCCTCCCTCTACTGTTCACTCTCCCTCCCTCCCTCCCTCTACTGTTTACTCTCCCTCCCTCTACTGTTCACTCTCCCTCCCTCTACTGTTCTCCCTCCCTCCCTCCCTCCCTCTACTGTTTACTCTCCCTCCCTCTACTGTTCACTCTCCCTCCTCTACTGTTCTCCCTCCCTCCCTCCCTCTACTGTTCACCCTCCCTCCCTCTACTGTTCACTCTCCCTCCCTCCCTCCCTCTACTGTTCACCCTCCCTCCCTCTACTGTTCACTCTCCCTCCCTCCCTCCCTCTACTGTTCACTCTCCCTCCCTCCCTCTACTGTTCACTCTCCCTCCCTCTACTGTTCACCCTCCCTCCCTCTACTGTTCACCCTCCCTCCCTCTACTGTTCACCCTCCCTCCCTCTACTGTTCACCCTCCCTCCCTCCCTCTACTGTTCACCCTCCCTCCCTCCCTCTACTGTTCACCCTCCCTCCCTCCCTCTACTGTTCACCCTCCCTCCCTCTACTGTTCACCCTCCCTCCCTCTACTGTTCACCCCTCCCTCTACTGTTCACCCTCCCTCCCTCCCTCCCTCCCTCTACTGTTCACTCTCCCTCCCTCTACTGTTCACCCTCCCTCCCTCTACTGTTCACCCTCCCTCCCTCTACTGTTCACCCTCCCTCCCTCCCTCTACTGTTCACCCTCCCTCCCTCTACTGTTCACTCTCCCTCCCTCCCTCCCTCTACTGTTTACTCTCCCTCCCTCCCTCCCTCTACTGTTCACTCTCCCTCCCTCTACTGTTCTCCCTCCCTCCCTCCCTCTACTGTTCACTCTCCCTCCCTCCCTCCCTCTACTGTTTACTCTCCCTCCCTCCCTCCCTCTACTGTTCACCCTCCCTCCCTCCCTCTACTGTTCACCCTCCCTCCCTCTACTGTTCACTCTCCCTCCCTCCCTCCCTCTACTGTTCACTCTCCCTCCCTCTACTGTTCTCCCTCCCTCCCTCCCTCTACTGTTCACTCTCCCTCCCTCCCTCCCTCTACTGTTTACTCTCCCTCCCTCCCTCCCTCTACTGTTCACCCTCCCTCCCTCCCTCTACTGTTCACTCTCCCTCCCTCTACTGTTCTCCCTCCCTCCCTCCCTCTACTGTTCACCCTCCCTCTACTGTTCACCCTCCCTCCCTCTACTGTTTACTCCTCCCTCCCTCTACTGTTCACTCTCCCTCCCTCCCTCCCTCTACTGTTTACTCTCCCTCCCTCTACTGTTCACCCTCCCTCCCTCTACTGTTCACCCTCCCTCTACTGTTCACCCTCCCTCCCTCTACTGTTCACTCTCCCTCCCTCCCTCCCTCTACTGTTCTCCCTCCCTCCCTCCCTCTACTGTTCTCCCTCCCTCCCTCCCTCTACTGTTCACCCTCCCTCCCTCTACTCTTCTCCCTCCCTCCCTCCCTCCCTCTACTGTTCACCCTCCCTCCCTCTACTGTTCACCCTCCCTCCCTCTACTGTTCACTCTCCCTCCCTCCCTCTACTGTTCACCCTCCCTCCCTCCCTCTACTGTTCACCCTCCCTCCCTCCCTCTACTGTTCTCCCTCCCTCTACTGTTTATACAGTAGCTGCACATCAGTCCACCCCCTCCCCTTTCTTCACTAGGCTGGATTCACACTCCTTGATCTCTCTCTCGCTCTCTCTGTCTTGCTAAGTCTGCAGTCTCTCACTTTCTCTCTCTCCTCTTGTTCTCCCTCCCACTCTCTCTCTGCATTACCTCCTTTTCTTCACCCCTCCCTCTCTCCCTCCCTCGCTTTTGGAGAAGAAAAAAAACTGGTGCAAAGTGGGGCTTAGTTTCAAGGTTCAGACTTCTGATTAGATAAGAGCTATTGAAACTGCAGGGATGGGCTTTGCAACTGATAATACTGCACAGCTGCACTGTAGCACTGAAACAATTGTGTGTATGTGTCCGCCACTCCCTGGAGATGAGATCACCAGGCCACATGTCATTAAGGTCAGGGTAGGAGAGCAGCACGGACTGTGTTGATACCACAACAACACGGAGACATAACAACAGGCAGATAAGCCACATCCTGATCTAGACGAGTCATACACATAGGCTACATCCCAAATGGCGCCCTATTCCATATAGGTGTACTACTTTGGACCAGAGCCCTGCACTATGTAAGAATTAGGAGGCCATCTTGGATGCAGACATACACAGATACACCTTTCAAACCAATACGTTTTTCCGCCAACTTTAGCATTCCGCCAACTTTCAATTTTTTTTTGTTGATATAAAAAAGGTATTGCTGGCGACAAAGCCTCTACTTTTATTTCTGCCAACCGACCTAGTCATGATTGCATTAAAGTTCTGCCTACGGCTTAGTATGAAACGTAGCCGTAACGCAGAGGTGGCATTGGCACGCACTACGCTCTTAAGCTTCTGATGGTTGCTAGGCAGCGCTGGTTACTACTATCCTCCTGTCAGTTCTAAACTTTGCGTACTACTATCCTCCTGTCAGTTCTAAACTTTGCGAGGCAAGTCACTTCCCCCATCTCTTCACATAGCCCCACCACATGCACTGTTTTCTGAACCACAACTGGATGGTATCCATAAAACATTACTGTCACTGAATGACAGAAATATTGGAATAAATTAGGCTAATGCAATTGAAGGCGTCAAATTGTTGCTTACTGAAACTCCAAAAGTCATCCAAATTGTTATAATACATTTGAGGCAATTGCCTAACCGCGTGTTCAACTTCTTCAGCACAGTTTCACGCTGCTTTGAGACTAGCGCGGGGACTCGTCTTGATAAAACAATCAATGTCAACAACAACAAAATTCACTAAATCTCCGTTTGGATATTGGTTAGGCTACAATTAGTCTGTGGTAATGTTAGCTAAGTTGTGGTAATGTTAGCTAAGTTGTGGTAATGTTAGCTAAGTTGTGGTAATGTTAGCTAAGTTGTGGTAATGTTAGCTAATCTATTTGTTTGCTCATCTATCACTGATCAGAAACATTTAGCGTGCGATAATGTAGCCTAAATCAAGTATAGGCCTATTATTTTTGCTTGATCGTGTATAGGCAACTCCAAAAGCCAGCGGATGTTGTGAACTATGAAACATGAGACTCACATGGTTTTGAAAATATAGCTTGCTGTTATTTTCTATCACGATGAAGATACTTTCAATGTAAGACCCTACGCCTGCTCCCTAACAAAGCGGAGTGAGGGTAGGAAAGAGATGATACGTTGGTCAAAAAAGCATGGGCTTGTCTTGGGCTCTGTTTCATTTACATTTACATTTTAGTCATTTAGCAGATGCTCTTATCCAGAGTGACTTACAGTTAGTGCATACATTTTATTTTTTATACTGGCCCCCCGTTGGAATCGAACCCACAACCCTGGCGTTGCAAGCCCAATGCTCTACCAACTGAGCTACACGGGGCCCATGTTTCAAAATACATCTTTCTTTTATATCACAGCGGTTCCACAGGTTGCCATGATGCAAGTTGTGTGTGAAAAATATTATTTGTATTTTATTCTGTTATATTTAATAATATTCTTACTACAAAATATGTGTGTGTGTGTTGACTGTGATCTGGGTAGGTGTGTCTTGTCTGTTTAATTTACAAAATAATGAACTATTGATTTCAATCATTTGGATGTAACATAAACTCAAAAAATGCCATTCTATTGTTTCTTAGGACCTGCCTAAACGAATCAATTATGGATTTCTTTTAATGGTGTATATTGAATGGATTTATTAAAATAGATGCCCATCCACATCGGTACACCACTACTACCACTCGTCCCCAGCATGGGAGGTATGAAAGGTGTATGCAGGCAAGAATGTGGTAAAAATGGGCCTGTTTGTAAGGGGGTCATACAGTTGAAGTCGGAAGTTTACATACACCTTAGCCAAATACATTTAAACTCAGTTTTTCACAATTCCTGACATTTAATCCTAGTAAACATTCCCTGTCTTAGGTTAGTTAGGATCACCACTTTATTTTAAGAATGTGAAATGTCAGAATAATAGTAAAGAGAATGATTTATTTCAGCTTTTATTTCTTTCATCACGTCCCCAGTGGGTCAGAAGTTTACATACACTCAATTAGTATTTGGTAGCATTGTCTTTAAATTGTTTAATTTGGGTCAAACGTTTCGGGTAGTCTTCCACAAGCTTCCCACAATAAGTTGGGTGAATTTTGGCCCATTCCTCCTGACAGAACTGGTGTAACTGAGTCAGGTTTGTAGGCCTCCTTGCTCGCACACGCTTTTTCAGTTCTGCCCACACATTTTCTATAGGATTGAAGTCAGGGCTTTGTGATGGCCACTCCAATACCTTGACTTTGTTGTCCTTAAGCCATTTTACCACAACTTTGGAAGTATTCTTGGGGTCATTGTCCATTTGGAAGACCCATTTGCGACCAAGCTTTAACTTCCTGACTGATGTCTTGAGATGTTGCTTCAATGTATCCACATAATTTTCCTTCCTCATGATGCCATCTATTTTGTGAAGTGCACCATCCCTCCTGCAGCAAAGCACCCCCACAGCATGATGCTGCCACCCCCGTGCCTCACGGTTGGGATGGTGTTCTTCGGCTTGCAAGCCTTCCCCCTTTTTCCTCCAAACATAACGATGGTCATTATGGCCAAACAGTTCTATTTTTGTTTCATCAGACCAGAGAACATTTCTCCAAAAAGTACAATCTTTGTCCCCATGTGCAGTTGCAAACTGTAGTCTGTCTTTTTTTATGGCGGTTTTGGAGCAGTGGCTTCTTCCTTGCTGAGTGGCCGTTCAGGTTATGTCGATATAGAACTCGTTTTACTGTGGATATAGATACTTTTGTACCCGTTTCCTCCAGCATCTTCACAAGGTCCTTTGCTGTTGTTCTGGGATTGATTTGCACTTTTCGCACCAAAGTACGTTCATCTCTAGGAGACAGAACGCGTCTCTTTCCTGAGCGGTATGACAGCTGCGTGGTCTCATGGTGTTCATACTTGCATACTATTGTTACTACATTTGTTACAAGCATTTTGCTACAGCTGGCCATGCTTTCCATCTGGCTACCACTACCCCGGCCACCAACTCTGCACCCTCCGCTGCAACTTGCCCATGCCCCCCCCGCTTCTCCTTCACACAAATTCAGACAGCTGATGTTTTGAATGCGCTGCAAAATCTGGACCCCTACAAATTAGCTGGGCTAGACAATCTGGACCCTTTCTTTCTAAAACTAGCCGCCGAAATTGTCGCAACCCCTATTACTAGTCTGTTCAACCTCTCTTTCATAACGTCTGAGATCCCCAGAGATTGGAAAGCTGCCGCGGTCATCCCCCTCTTCAAAGGGGGTGACACTCTAGATCCAAACTGCTACAGACCTATATCCATCCTGCCCTGCCTTTCGAAAGTATTTGAAAGCCAAGTTAACAAACAGATCACCGACCATTTCGAATACCACCGTACCTTCTCCGCTATGCAATCCGGTTTCCGAGCTGGTCATGGGTGCACTTCAGCCACGCTCAAGGTCCTAAACGATATTATAACCGCGATTGATAATAGACAGTACTGTGCAGCCGTCTTCATCGACCTGGCCAAGGCTTTCGACTCACCGCATTCTTATTGGCAGACTAAATAGCCTTGGTTTCTCAAATGACTGCCTCGCCTGGTTCACCAACTACTTCTCAGATAGAGTTCAGTGTGTCAAATCGGAGGGCCTGTTGTCTGGACCTATGGCAGTCTCTATGGGGGTGCCACAGGGTTCAATTCTTGGGCCGACACTTTTCTCCGTGTATATCAATGATGTCGCTCTTGCTGCTGGTGACTCTCAGATCCACCTCTACGCAGACGACACCATTTTGTATACATCTGGCCCTTCATTGGACACTGTGTTAACAAACCTCCAAACGAGCTTCAATGCCATACAACACTCCTTCAGTAGCCTCCAACTGCTCTTAAACACTAGTAAAACTAAATGCATGCTTTTCAATCGAACGCTGCTGGCACCCGCCCACCCGACTAGAATCACCACTCTCGACGGGTCTGACCTAGAGTATGTGGACAACTACAAATACCTAGGTGTCTGGTTAGACTGTAAACTCTCCTTCCAGACTCACATTAAGAATCTCCAATCAAAAGTTAAATCTAGAATCGGCTTCCTATTTCGCAACAAAGCCTCCTTCACTCATGCTGCCAAACATGCCCTCGTAAAACTGACTATCCTACCGATCCTTGACTTCGGCGATGTCATTTACAAAATAGCCTCCAACACTCTACTCAGCAAATTGGATGTAGTCTATCACAGTGCCATCCGTTTTGTCTCCAAAGCCCCATACACTACCCACCACTGTGACCTGTACGCTCTTGTTGGCTGGTCCTCACTACATGTTCGTCGTCAAACCCACTGGCTCCAGGCCATCTATAAATCACTGCTAGGCAAATCCCCGCCTTATCTTAGCTCATTGGTCACCATAGCAGCACCCACCCATAGTCTGCGCTCCAGCAGGTATATCTCACTGGTCATTCCCAAAGCCAACACCTCCTTTGGCCGCCATTCCTTCCAGTTCTCTGCTGCCAATGACTGGAACGAATTGCAAAAATCTCTGAAGCTGGAGACTCTTATCTCCCTCAATAACTTTAAGCATCAGTTGTCAGAGCACCTTACCGATCACTACACCTGTAAACAGCCCATCTGAAATTAGCCCACCCAACTACCTCATCCCTATATTGTTATTTATTTTGCTCTTTTGCACCCCAGTATCTCTATTTGTACATAATCTCTTGCACATCTAGCATTCCAGTGTTAATACTATTGTAATTATTTTGCACTATAGCCTATTTATTGCCTTACCTCCATAACTTGCTACATTTGCACACACTGTATATATATTTTCTGTTGTATTTTTGACTATGTTTTTTACCCTATATGTAACTCTGTGTTGTTTTTATTGCACTGCTTTGCTTTATCTTGGCCAGGTCGCAGTTGTAAATGAGAACCTGTTCTCAACTGGCTTACCTGGTTAAATAAAGGTGAAAAAAAAAATATAACTACAGATGAACGTGGTACCTTCAGGCGTTTGGAAATTGCTCCCAAGGATGAACCAGATTTGTGGAGGTCTACAATTGTTTTTCTGAGGTCTTGGCTGATTTCTTTTGATTTTCCCATGATGTCAAGCAAAGAGGCCCTGAGTTTGAAGGTAGGCCTTGAAATACATCCACAGGTACACCTCCAATTGACTCAAATTATGTCAATTAGCCTATCAGAAGCTTCTAAAGCCAATACATCATTTTCTGGAATTTTCCAAGCTGTTTAAAGGCACAGTCAACTTAGTGTACAGTGAATAATTGTGATACAGTGAATTAGAAGTGAAATAATCTGTCTATAAACAATTGTTGGAAAAATTACTTGTGTCATGCACAAAGTAGATGTCCTAACCGACTTGCCAAAACTATAGTTTGTTAACAAGAAATTTGTGGAGTGGTTGAAAAACGAGTTTTAATGACTCCAACCTAAATATATATAAACTTCCGAATTCAACTGTATAATATTACCAAACCATTTTTTACAGACAAAAATCCTGTAAATCCTACGTGAAAGCAGTCATAGTCATCAGGTCAGTGACAGAAGCGAAGCAGGGTCGGGCTTGGTTAGTGCTTGGATGGGATATGACCTGGGAACACAAAGGTGCTGAAAGCTAAGGTCAATGACTACTAAACCATACTGTAAGTCAGTCAGGAATTATAAACAGAACGTGTCACTTTTATTAAAACATTAAAACAAAATATAAGTTGTTTGTCTATTCCATTTTCTTTGGCAATGTAAAAATATGTTTTGTTGGTTTTGGACTTGGTTCGTTTTTTTTTTAGGTTGTTCGGGCACACAAACATCTTTCTGGAGGCAAGCTGAAGTTCTAAGCAGAAGTGTACGCCCCTTCGTCGGTGATTGGTCAACAGTAGGGATTCTTCAATAAAGTCTTTGTTGTCATTCAACGAGGGACGACTCTCTTTCATGCAAAGGTTTTAATTGAGAAATACTGCACCAAAAATGTGTCAAAATTATTGACAGATTTGAGTTATTTTAGATTAATTCTGCGGCTCAAAAAATGGACAAACCGTACTATTGCCGCTTATTTCTCGTTTTTTCCAAGCGAAGGTCTTTTAAAGGGACTATGTGAACACACTAGGTGCCAGCCGAACACACTCGTTCAGGAGAGGAGGGGTGCCTCTTTTCACACAGTCGGACAGGGGTGAGGGGGGACAGAGAAAGTGGGGCGGTGTGTGTGTGGGGGTGGTGTAGTGTCAGGTTTCCCTTCCCAGTCTCCTTCCCCCACAGCTGGGGTCAGATGGGTCACCCAACCAGTCCCCCCACCCCCCCTCATTTCAGAGGCCCAGCATGCAGGAAGTGCTAACCTTACACCCCCCCTCTCTTCTTCCCCACTTCTCCTTTAGCTGTGAGCCCTCTAAGTCTAATCTACCTCGGGAGGCTGCTGTTCTAAAACAAGGCTTGACATTCAGGTAAATGTGTCAGTGGCATACTGCTCAACCCTACTGGCCCGGGCCAAGATCTCACAGGATAGTGGATGTGTGCATCATTTCAATATCAGGTGATTTTATCTTTAATTATCGGGCTGACCAAGCTAGCCTATAATAACCTTTTTATTTATTTTACCTTTATTTAACTAGGCAAGTCAGTTAAGCACAAGTTCTTCTTTACTATTTCCACATTATTGATTATAAGATTCAGTTGAGGTTTAGGGTTTAGTGAATGATTTTTCCCAAATACAATGCTCTTAGTTTTTTTAATATTTAGGACTAACTTATTCCTTGCCACCCATTCTGAAACTAACTGCAGCTCTTTGTTAAGTGTTGCAGTAATTTCACTCGCTGTAGTAGCTGACGTGTATAGTGTTGAGTCATCTGCATACATAGCCACACTAGCTTGTGGCCAGTGCCATGTCATTAGTATTTATTATTATTATTTATTATTGGACTCCTGAGTGGCGCAGTGGTCTAAGGCACTGCATCGCAGTGCTAACTGTGCCACTAGAGATCTTGGTTCGAATCCAGGCTCTGTCGCAGCCGGCCGCGACCGGGAGACTCATGGGCGGCGCACAATTGGCCCAGTGTCGTCCAGGGTAGGGGAGGGAATGGCCGGCAGGGATGTAGCTCAGTTGATAGAGCATGGCGTTTGCAACGCCAGGGTTGTGGGTTCGTTTCTCACGGGGGGCCAGTATAAAAAAAATAAAATTATTCACTAACTGTAAGTTGCTCTGGATAAGAGCGTCTGCTAAATGACTAAAATGTAAATGTAGTAAAGATTGAAAAAAGTAAGGGACCTAGACAGCTGCCCTGGGGAATTCCTGATTCTACCTGGATTATGTTGGAGGCTTCCATGAAAGAACGCCCTCTGTGTTCTGTTAGACAGGTAACTCTTTATCCACAATATAGCAGGGGCTGTAAAGCCATAACACATACGTTTTTCCATCAGCAGATGATCGATAATGTCAAAAGCCGCACTGAAGCTCCCACAATCTTTTTATCATCAATTTCTCTCAGCCAATCATCAGTCATTTGTGTAAGTGCAGTGCTTGTTGAATGTCCTTCCCTATAAGCATGCTGAAAGTCTGTTGTCAATTTGTTTACAGTAAAATAGCATTCATTGTATCTGGTCAAACACCATATTTTTCTTAAAGTTTACAAAGGTTTGGTAATAGGCTGATTGGTCGGCTATTTGAGCCAGTAAAGGGGGCTTTACTATTCTTGGGTAGCGGAATTACTTTTGCTTCCCTCCAGGCCTGAGGGCACACACTTTCTAGTAGGCTTAAATTGAAGATATGGCAAATAGGAGTGGAAATATCGTCCGCTATTATCCTCAGTAATTTTCCATCCAAGTTGTCAGACCCCAGTGGCTCGTCATTGTTGATAGACAGCAATAACTGTTTCACTTCTTCCACAATCACTCATTTTACAGAATTCAAAATTAGAACGCTTGTCTTTCATAATTGTATCAGTTATACTTGGATGTGTAGTGTCAGTATTTGTTGCTGGCATGTAATGCCTAAGTTTGCTAATCTTGCCAATGAAAACATCATTAAAGTAATTGGCAATATCAGTGGGTTTTGTGATGAATGAGCCATGTGATTCAATGAATGATGGAGCTGAGTTGGCCTTTTTGCCCAAAATTTCCTTAAGGTGCTCCAAAGCTTTTTACTATCATTCTTTATGTAATTTATCTTTGTTTCATAGTGTAGTTTCTTTTTCTTTTTATTCAGTTTCGTCACGATTTCTCCATTTGCAGTACATTTGCCAATCGGTTGTGCATCCAGACTTATTTGCCATTCCTTTTGCCTCATCCCTCTCAACCATACCATTTTTTAATTCCTCATCAATCCAGGGGGATTTAACAGTTTTTACAGTCATTTTTTTAAATGGGTGCATGCTTATTAGTAACTGGAATAAGCAATTTCATAAATGTGTCAAGCGTCTGGTTGCTCCTCATTACACACCACAGACTAACAAATATTATTTACATCAACAACATAGGAATCACTACAAAACGTATTGTATGACCTCTAATCATAAGCCTGGAGGCCAAGGTAAGACATTAACCCACCCTCCCTCTCTCACACACACACACACAACAAACACACACACAACACACACACACACTGACACGCCCCTTCTCAAACCCAAGGTCCCATTTCAAGGAATGTCCCCTATAGTATGCCTCCGCCCTGTTTCCTCAAGGCCAGTCTCTCCCCAGCTCCTAACTCAACTGCTATAGAGAAGACTAACATCTGTCTGGCTGATCCTGAGTCAGGCTCGGTAGCTCTGTGCTGTTTTTGGAGCCACAAGGACTGATCCTACATCAGACCTAGGGGGGGCAGACTCTCTGCTACTGCTTCGTAAACCTTCAACATCCTGTTTCGTGGTCCGGCGGAAGAGTGAGAGAGTAAATTACTTGGATTTTGGACTGAACTGTCCTTTTAACTGGTCAGAGTGTGGTATCGACTGTTCTTGGATCAGTTTCCTGTGTCTGTTTGTTTGTGGCGCTGATGTGAGGTCAGGTCTAGTGTGTGTGCTAGTGTGTATGTCTCTGGTTGACGCACAGCAAGCTGGAGAGGGTCGAGGGGGGAGGGCATCCGGTTTCAGTCCCAGGGAACACCTCACTGTGTGTGTGTGATGTAGAATGGCCTTATTAGGCATGGAGCGGGTGAGGGACCAGGGAGAGAAAGCCCTACACTCTACAGCCAGCTCCAGAGACCAGGGACCACAGCCAGCTCCAGGGACCACAGCCAGCTCCAGAGACCAGGGACCACAGCCAGCTCCAGAGACCACAGCCAGCTCCAGAGACCACAGCCAGCTCCAGAGACCACAGCCAGCTCCAGAGACCACAGCCAGCTCCAGAGACCAGGGACCACAGCCAGCTCCAGAGACCACAGCCAGCTCCAGAAACCACAGCCAGCTCCAGAGACCACAGCCAGCTCCAGGGACCACAGCCAGCTCCAGAGACCACAGCCAGCTCCAGAGACCAGGGACCACAGCCAGCTCCAGAGACCACAGCCAGCTCCAGAGACCAGGGACCACAGCCAGCTCCAGAGACCACAGCCAGCTCCAGAGACCAGGGACCACAGCCAGCTCCAGAGACCACAGCCAGCTCCAGAGACCAGGGACCACAGCCAGCTCCAGAGACCACAGCCAGCTCCAGAGACCAGGGACCACAGCCAGCTCCAGAGCTCTACTCTCTCCCTCTTTCCTTAATCTGTTTGTCATTCGGTCTCCTCTCACTCCACTCACTTCCTACCATCTCTGTGTGATTCTGTCTCCCCTCTTCCTCTCTTAACTTCTGCTCTTCACACAGACACAATAATACTGTACGTATCTGTTCTCTCTCCCTCTCTTTACTTTATTCGGTTGTGAGAAACAGTGCTTCCTTGTGCATGACTGTGTGTTTCATCTTTATCCTCAGTATTTTTCATTAGAAGCATGTATTATATCGTGTCATCTGAGAGGCAGACAGTCTATGATGCTACGGCTCAAATGATCAAATCAATTAATCTCCCTCCAGCTTTCATTCTGCCCCACACTCTCTCTCTCCACCTTTCATTCTGCCCCACTCTCTCTCTCTCTAGCTTTCATTCTACACCACTCTCTCTAGCTTTCATTCTGCCCCACTCTCTCTCTCAGCTTTCATTCTGCCCCACTCTCTCTCTCTAGCTTTCATTCTGCCCCACTCTCTCTCCCTCTAGCTTTCATTCTGCCCCACTCTCTCTCCCTCAAGCTTTCATTCTGCCCCTCTCTCCCTCTCTAGCTTTCATTCTGCCCCACTCCCACTCTCTCAACTTCTATCAACAGACCCTTTCACTCCTTACATCCCTCCCCCTCGCTCGCCCTCTAATTCTATCATTAGACTCCTCTCTCTCTCTCTCCAAGGTTGAGTAATGGGGCGGATCGAGTGGTGCTCTCCACAGCTCCTGGGACTTATTAGGAAAACTCAACATTCTGGGCGCCACACACACTTTCTGTAAACTCGAGTAGAGACGGTTCAGAGTGCCGTGCCGCGCAAACGTTAAAAACGGCTCCTTTGTTGCTGAGAAGAAAATAGGCCTACTATCCCGCTACACTGAAGTAGTGGATTTCCATGTATAAAAAAGGTTTTAACTCTGTATAACAAATGATGCTTTCCCTGTCCTTAAAGAACCAAGTCTCGGTCTCTCTTTGGTTGGAGCTCAATTGTGTTGTGACATTGGCGTAAGGTTAAAGGTGTCTTTTCCCTACCATGTTAAAACTACGACAATGCCTTTGTTTACAGCTTTGCATTTCTGCAGAGGGCCGCTAAGGGCACCAAGTTAATGGATCACGAGAGAAGCAGGGGATGAGTGGAGGAAGGGAGGGAGAGATGGTTCAGTGCCAGAACAGGAAGTCCTGACTGGGCAACAGCCATTTCCTGTGTACTGTGCAGCATGTAAGAGGGGCTCGAGGCAGAAGTTGTGCCTAAGGATCAGCTTTCCCAATCCCATCCCTAACTATATCCATCAAGAGGTAAAAGAGGAAACTGACTTTGGATCAGTGCTAAAGGGCAACTTCATCATAGACATTAAGGGGGTCTTGAGGTAGAATCTGCCTCTTAAGCGCATATCTAGGATCAGATTATCCTACCCCCAATCGTAACATTAACCATTAGGGGGATGCTAAAATATCTGATCTTGTATAATTGGCTAGGGGCAACTTAGGGGCAACCAATAATACATCACATGGGGAGGTTTTTGTGAGTGCAGTGCGCCCTACCTTGATGTCAAAGTTACAGTCGAAGCGCTTGATGAGCACGATGAAGGCGCCAGTGAGGTTGTCCCGGATAGGGGGTGGGTCGATGGGCTCGCAGGCATTTTCGGGCCGTGCACCAATCAGAAAGCCCTGTGGGTGTGACATCACAGTACAGTTAGAGCATCAGTTATGTGACTATCGCTCAAGGAACATGGTCAACATGACCGAAAAGTCAACAAAACAGTGTGTGTGTGGGATGAATTCTGTCGACTAAGTAAATTTACTTTCCGATACCAAAAACAGGAAATTGCGGTGGTGTGCATTTTCATCTTTGCTCTCCTCAACAGAAACATTCACTGGAAATAAACATTCACTGGAAATAAACATTCACTGGAATCTAAATAAATATTCAGTGGAATCTAAATAAATATTCAGTGGAATCTAAATAAATATTCAGTGGAAGATCAAACATCTAAAATTACATCAATTAGACTAGAGAGAAATGGTGAGCCACCTACTGAACAAAGAGAACAGAAATGACAAAAATAACAATTTAATAAAATAAAATAAATGTAATGGCTAAAGTAACATTCAATATGGAGCCTGAATTTTGTTTTAATTAAAGCTGCAATATTGAACTTTTTGGGCGACCTGACCAAATTCACATAGAAATGGGAGTTACAGTGGGGAAAAAAGTATTTAGTCAGCCACCAATTGTGCAAGTTCTCCCACTTAAAAAGATGAGAGAGGCCTGTAATTTTCATCATAGGTACACGTCAACTATGACAGACAAAATGAGGAAAAAAAATCCTGAAAATCACATTGTAGGATTTTTAATGAATTCATTTGCAAATTATGGTGGAAAATAAGTATTTGGTCAATAACAAAAGATTCTCAATACTTTGTTATATACCCTTTGTTGGCAATGACACAGGTCAAACGTTTTCTGTAAGTCTTCACAAGGTTTTCACACACTGTTGCTGGTATTTTGGCCCATTCCTCCATGCAGATCTCCTCTAGAGCAGTGATGTTTTGGGGCTGTCGCTGGGCAACACGGACTTTCAACTCCCTCCAAAGATTTTCTATGGGGTTGAGATCTGGAGACTGGCTAGGCCAGTACAGGACCTTGAAATGCTTCTTACGAAGCCACTCCTTCGTTGCCCGGGCGGTGTGTTTGGGATCATTGTCATGCTGAAAGACCCAGCCACATTTCATCTTCAATGCCCTTGCTGATGGAAGGAGGTTTTCACTCAAAATCTCACGATACATGGCCCCATTCATTCTTTCCTTTACACGGATCAGTCGTCCTGGTCCCTTTGCAGAAAAACAGCCCCAAAGCATGATGTTTCCACCCCATGCTTCACAGTAGGTATGGTGTTCTTTGGATGCAACTCAGCATTCTTTGTCCTCCAAACACGACAAGTTGAGTTTTTACCAAAAAGTTATATTTTGGTTTCATCTGACCATATGACATTCTCCCAATCCTCTTCTGGATCATTCAAATGCACTCTAGCAAACTTCAGACGGGCCTGGACATGTACTGGCTTAAGCAGGGGGACACGTCTGGCACTGCAGGATTTGAGTCCCTGGCGGCGTAGTGTGTTACTGATGGTAGGCTTTGTTAATTTGGTCCCAGCTCTCTGCAGGTCATTCACTAGGTCCCCCCGTGTGGTTCTGGGATTTTTGCTCACCGTTCTTGTGATCATTTTGACCCCACGGGTGAGATCTTGCGTGGAGCCCCAGATCGAGGGAGATTATCAGTGGTCTTGTATGTCTTCCATTTCCTAATAATTGCTCCCACAGTTGATTTCTTCAAACCAAGCTGCTTACCTATTGCAGATTCAGTCTTCCCAGCCTGGTGCAGGTCTACAATTTTGTTTCTGGTGTCCTTTGACAGCTCTTTGGTCTTGGCCATAGTGGAGTTTGGAGTGTGACTGTTTGAGGTTGTGGACAGGTGTCTTTTATACTGATAACAAGTTCAAACAGGTGCCATTAATACAGGTAACGAGTGGAGGACAGAGGAGCCTCTTAAAGAAGAAGTTACAGGTCTGTGAGAGCCAGAAATCTTGCTTGTTTGTAAGTGACCAAATACTTATTTTCCACCATAATTTGCAAATAAATTCATAAAAAATCCTACAATGTGATTTTCTGGATTTTTTCTTCTCATTTTGTCTGTCATAGTTGACGTGTACCTATGATGAAAATTACAGGCCTCTCTCATCTTATTAAGTGGGAGAACTTGCACAATTGATGGCTGACTAAATACATTTTTTCCCCACTGTATAGATCTGTCATCATCATTGAACGCAAGTCTAAGAAGCGGTAGATCAGTTCTATTTCTATGCTTCCCATTCTTAAGTAGAGTTTTTGTGTCTTTTACTTTCGGTTTTGAACACCAGCTTGAAACAGCTGAAAATATCATATTTTTGGTAATTTCACAGCTGTTTAAATGGTACAATGATTCTCTACATTATATTTGCTTGTTTTGTCACGAACTGAAATTAGGCAAACTATTTGATTTTTGCATACTGCACTTTTAAGAGACAGAACGCTGTATTCAAACCCTTCCATTTCTTGTCGATTAGTACGTACAATGACACCACTGATGAAACACACAGACCAGATTAAAATCTTAGCAGGGAATTATTCTGGTTGCCACAGATGTCAAATAATTAAAATAAAATTCTGCATAAAAAAATATTAATAAAAACATGAATAACAAATAATCTCCAGAGAGACAAAAATGCCGTTGCCATAGAGTAGTAACTACGGGAAGTGAGGTGAAAGTGAGGAAAGAAATGCCGTTGCCATGGAGTAGTACCTACAGGAAGTGAGGTGAAAGTGAGGAAAGAAATGCCGTTGCCATGGAGTAGTAACTACGGGAAGTGAGGTGAAAGTGAGGAAAGAAATGCCGTTGCCATGGAGTAGTAACGACGGGAAGTGAGGTGAAAGTGAGGAAAGAAATGCCGTTGCCATGGAGACTACAGGAAGTGAGGTGAAAGTGAGGAAAGAAATGCCTTCATGGAGTAGTACTACAGGAAGTGAGGTGAAAGTGAGGAAGAAATGCCGTTGCCATGGAGTAGTAACTACGGGAAGTGAGGTGAAAGTGAGGAAAGAAATGCCGTTGCCATGGAGTAGTAACGACGGGAAGTGAGGTGAAAGTGAGGAAAGAAATGCCGTTGCCATGGAGTACCGTAGTAACTACGGGAAGTGAGGTGAGAGTGAGGAAGGAAAGAAGAAATAAAGGAAGAAAAACGATGCTGTCTGTCTGGAACAGGGGTAAGCAACCCCGGTCCTGGAGCATGCTTCTGATTGAACCCACCTGGAAGACCAGGCGTGTTGAATTTAGGCAATCATTGAACTGGTCTATTAGCTCAGTTAGTCAGGTATGGTTTGTAGTTGGGGAGAAAATAAATCCTGCAGTAGCTGCGGCACTCCAGGAACAGGGTTGCCTACCCCTGGTCTAGAATGACTTTCTCAAAACCGTATTTTACATTTATTTTCCTTTTTTTATTGGGTTTCAGAGGGAGAGGTTGTTTGTAGTGCTAGATGAAAGAGGCTGTTGGGGTGACAGTCTTCCATAGGGAGGGAGGAAGAGAGGTAGACAGCGAGAGAGAAAGAAAGAGAGAGGGGGGAGGGAGAGAAAGAAAGAGAGAGGGGGGAGGGAGAGAGAGAAAGAGAGAGGGGGAAGGGAGGGAGAGAAAGAGAGAGAGGGAGGGAGAGAAAGAGAGAAAAATAGTGAAAGTGAGTATGGCTGGCTGGCAAACATGGTTTGAGGTGGGTAGCCATATTGGCATCTAAAGTCTTTGAGTTATAATGCTATTTTCAAGGGAATATCTATGCCAACATTGGCCAAAATGGTAACATCTATAGCCCCAGTGAGTCAGACTCCACAGGGTGGGATCCACACGGAGCACTGTGCGAATGAAACCCAGCAGGTCCTGCAGCGCTGGTCTAGGACCCGCCTCGGGCATGACTCAGCCTGTCAGAACACAGCCAGAGAGGCAGGCCTAAGGCCCCAGCCAATCACCCGCAGGCTAGCTGAGATTGAATGACAGATACTATCCAATCACAAGCATGCTTCCTGAATTTCAGGGCCTGATGCTGTCCAATTACATTGAGGTACTGTTCAGAGAGAGGTGTCCTGGGGTTTCTTCAGTGAGTGAAACGTTCATTACATTGCAGACAGAAACGTAATAAATAGAGCTGACTGACACGATTCTCTTCTACAAGACAGATAATCATCTCTGTTCTGCACATTCTACTTCTATCTGAACATTCTGTAATGTTGTGCCCTCCTGAACAAACCGCTGCTCTCCAGCGTTTGACCCACTGGCTTCACAATAACCTCACACCATTAGCTTCACAATAACCTCACACCATTAGCTTCACAATAACCTCACACCATTAGCTTCACAATAACCTCACACCATTAGCTTCACAATAACCTCACACCATTAGCTTCACAATAACCTCACACCATTAGCTTCACAATAACCTCACACCATTAGCTTCACAATAACCTCACACCATTAGCTTCACAATAACCTCACACCATTAGCTTCACAATAACCTCACACCATTAGCTTCACAATAACCTCACATCATTAGCTTCACATTTAACCATAATCACGCTATTATGTTGAGGTTTATTGATTTGATAATATCTGTCCCGTTTCCTTGCACTATTAAAAGCTGCAATATGTAACTTTTTGGGCGACCCGACCAAATTCACATAGAAATGTGTGTTATAGATCTGTCATTATCATTGAAAGCAAGTCTAAGAAGCGGTAGATCTGTTCTATGTGCGCTATTTCTATGCTTCCCGTTCTTAAATTTAGTTTTTGAGTCTTTTCCTTTCGGTTTTGTACACCAGCTTCAAACAGCTGAAAATACAATATTTTGGGTTAAGCATTTCACAGCGGTTTAAATGGTACAATGATTCTGTACACTATCCTTGCTTGTTTTTGTCACAAACTGTAATTAGGCGAAGCGATTTCTGCATAGTGCATCTTGAATGCACTGTAACTTGTTTGCACATCCTATCAGGTGTGAGTGCAGATAGTCGCCCGGGGCGACAGGCAGAGACAGAGACAGTGTTCTGTCCCAAATGGTATCCTATTCCTCATATACATATAGGCCTATAGGGCCTGGTCAAAAGTAGTGCACTATGTAGGGAATAGGGTGCCAGATGAGCTGTAAATTGCTGCGGGATTGGGTTGACTCAGCAGCAGCAGCTACAGCCAGCGGTGAAAGTGAGGAGATCATTTTAGTGGAGGGGCTAGAGTTCGCTCTCAGGAAATGCGCCAGTGCTGAGCGCTTCAAAAAAGGACCCAAACTTCCTGGGTCAGTACTTTTCTCTGTGTGTGTGTGTGTGTGTGTGTGTGTACACCTTACACTGGCTAAGACTTGGTGGGTGTCCGTCAAGAGAAGGGACACTAGAAAAGACCAGAGTGTGCGGCAGCTACACACCTCTTGCAAGCTGCCACATCGAGGTCATTCTCTTTATATAAAAGATGGAAAATGAAAGAGTGAAGTGTAAAACATACCATCACCTTTCCAACAGGATGGATAGAAACTCCTAAGTATGTACAGGTCACTGCCAAAATAAAAAGGTAACGCCAACATAGAGTCTTTAATAGGGCGTTGGGAACTCCATTGTAGGAATGCGACACCATTCTTCCACAAGAAATTCCATAAGTTGGTGTTTTGTTGATGGTGGTGTGAAGATGCCGTCTCATGTGCCGCTCCAGAATCTCCCATAAGGGTTCAGTTGGGTTGAGATCTGCTGACTGAGACACTCACACACACCCCTTTAAAAACTCTCTTTGTTGCTCTGAGACCCCTCTTTCAAAGTCACCGAGATCTCGTCTTCTAGCCATGGTAGCTAAAATAATGGGCAACTGGGATGTTAATTGCTTAATTAACTCAGGAACCATTCCAGTGTGGAAGCACCTGCTTTCAATATACTTTGTATCCCTCATTTACTTAAGTGTTTCCTTTAATTTTGGCAGTTACCAGTATGTGGGTAGGGCACTCCAAAAAGCTTGTTACATTCTTTATTTGATACAAAGAGATAGTGAAGAACTGGCAATGGAAACTGATACATTGTCTACTTTATATGGAATCCTGTTTCAAAAAGGAAATTAAGACTTGAAATCTCACTGGATACCTTCTGAAAAGCCTGCAATGACGTCACTCTGCCACTGCCTCACATTTTCACCTGGCTCAAAACAATAGCTCCCCCTGTTGGCAATGGACCCACAAAGAGACCCACAAGGAAATCCCTAAACCCTCCTCCGTACAGAGCCCAGGATACTTGAGAGGAAATAAACAAATGACAGGTGTTTTATTCTAACGTTCTTTTTCAAGTTTAACAACCAATTGTTAGTTTCAGGCTTTGAATCCGGGCCCAAATGTTGGCAAATCATTTCCTCACCATATAAAAAGAGGAACCATTTTTGTTCCGGAGGTGGGTTTCCTCTGACTGGATCATGCTTACCCTAACCCAGTTGGATGGGGAATAGCTACACATTTCTATCTGTTGGGCATTCATGTACATTGGACAATAAAGTCATCTTCCTCTTGCACCGCGGGATCGCCTGGTGGTCGTGAAACCTAATCAGACTGATTCAAATACTATTTTAAATCTTTCAAATACTTTGAGTGTTTTTCTTTAGCCTGCAAGGAGTGCCAGATTGCGAATATTACAATGTTGGGACTATTTGATCGTTCCAATAAACCACACTAACTCAATCAAGTACAGATTAAGACATAAAAGGATTTCAGATAGTATTTGAATCCAGGTCTGTACCTTATCCCAGTCTGGAGATGTCACTAACGCGGACCACGTTTATGGATTTGCCCCAGTAATGACAGAGGAAAACAGAGGAATTATTAAATAGCCTCCAGCTTGTGCGGTTTTAAACAGATTAAAAAGAATGAATCTAAAGTCAGATTAGTGGACTAGGTCTCATAGATGCACTGAAAAAATGGCCACGCCCCTCAAGCCCATGATGTCATATGTCACAATGAAACTACTAAGCACATGCACACTGAGCAGATGACATAAGGATCTCACGTAACGGTTCATTTTAGACAGCACAAAAATAGGAACTAAACAAGTAGAGCCAAACATATTTTATCTAGGAAAATCAAGTAATATCGGCACCCAGAACCAGATCAACGTCTCGATTTTAATGTTAATCTGTCGCAAGAAACCAAGTGGATCATTTTTACAGCCCAAAACCGGGTTGTAATATTTGATACAGAACAATAAAGTGGTATTTTCTGGACTGGGCCTGCATCCCAAATGGCACCCTATTCCCTATGTAGTGCACTACTTTTGACCAAGGCCCCGTGTCATTTTATGCGCATCCTAGGTGTGCCAGTCCAGGGCTGTAACACAGTGGCAGAGATAGCGGACTGGGCCGCGCTCAGCTGAAAGTCAGGCTCCAGGCCAGGATCTGACTGCATGGGGTTCAGTCTCTAGGTAGGCTAAGGGTAGAAAAACATTTCCCTTTGCAGGGATTAAAACTGACCAAAGCACAGGTAATGTTACAGAATTGTTGCATACAGTGCCATCAAAAAGTATTCACACCCCTTGACTTTACAGCCTGAATTTAAAATTCATTAAATTGAGATTTTGTGTCACTGGCCTACACGCAATAAATCCCCCATAACAAAGCTGAAATGTCTTGAGTCAGTAAGTTTTCAACCCATTTGTTATGGCAAGCCTAAATAAGTTGAGGAGTAAACATTTTCTGTATGGACCTGGCTTTGTGCACGGGGGCATTGTCATGCTGAAACAGGAAAGGGCCTTCCCCAAACTATTGCCATGAAGTTGGAAGTACAGAATCGTCTAGAATGTCATTGTATGCTGTAGCGTTGAGATTTCCTTTCACTGGAACTAAGGGGCCTACCCTGAACCATGAAAAACAGCCCGAGACCATTATTCCTCCTCCACCAAACTTTACAGTTGGCACTATGCATTGGGGTAGGTAGCGTTCTCCTGGCATCCACCAAACCCAGATTCTTCCGTCGGACTGCCAGATGGTGAAGCGTGATTCATCCAGATGGTTTCCACTGCTCCAGAGTCCAATGGCGGCGAGCATTACACCACTCCAGCCGACGCTTGGCATTGCGCATGGTGATCTTAGGCTTGTGTGCAGCTGCTCCGCCATGGAAACCCATTTCATGAAGCTCCCGACTAACAGTTATTGTGCTGTTGCTTCCAGAGGCAGTTTGGAACTCGGTAGTGAGTGTTGCAACCAAGGACAGACGATTTCTACTCGCTACGCGCTTCAGCACTCGGCGGTCCCGTTCTGTGAGCTTGTGTGGCCTACCACTTCACGGCTCAGCCGTTGTTGCTCCTAGACGTTTCCACTTCACAATAACAGCACTTACAGTTGACCGGGGCAGCTCTAGCAGGGTAGAAATGTGACGAACTGACTTGGTGGAAAGGTGACATCCTATGACAGTGCCACGTTGAAAGTCACTGAGGACATTCTACTGCCAATGTTTGTCTATGGAGATTGCATGGCTGTGTGCTCGATATTATACACCTGTCAGCAACGGGTGTGGCTGAAATAGCCGAATCCACTAATTTGAAGGGATGTCCACATACTTTTGTATATATAGTGTATGTCAGCGTTTACCTTTTCATATTTTTTTTTTTTACAAATGTTAGAAATTTCCTTCCACTTCGACAGAGTATTTTGTGTAGATTGTTGACAAAAAAATGACAATTAAATCCATTTTAATCCCGCTTTGTAACACAACTAAATGTGGAAAAAGTCAAGGGATGTGAATACTTTCTGAAGGCACTGTAGATGTGTGGACTGGAAATGGGTCAGCATGATTTTGCTCAAACCAGCACAGAACATGTAAACCAGACCTACTTCATGTAGGCCTATAAGTTATTTGACCACCTAAAATAGTCAGAATCAATGGCAATTACTTCACCATTAAAGGCATCTGTCTTTATGACTGGGAGAAAAGAGGTCTCCATAAAATTGTGTTTATACATCTTGAGACCATCGCTGACTAACATACTGTACAAGACTAACATGCTTTACCATACTAACACCACACCGCTAACAGAACGACAGCAGAGAAGGAACACACACACCATTCCTATAAAGACCTGTGTCTATATGTGTGTGTATGTCCAGTCAGTTTTGACAGCTGCTACAGACAACTGTTGCCAAGGGAACACACAGTGCTAGTCTGTCAGTCAATCTAGGTCGGGCCTAGCTCCCAGTCTTCTTCAAGACCTCGCCCTCAGTTCCTTCCACATTTTGCCCAGGAAAGGTGTACATAGCCGCATCCCAACTCCAAAGCCACAGGCCGAATCCAGCTACTGCCCTTCAGCTTCCCAGGCCACTCCCCCTCCTGCATCCCGAGCCAGACATGTGACAGGATATGACACAGTGCTTCCTGTCCCTGCTAAAAGCCAGCCACTGTACCATTAAGTTCCCCCTGGGCAACTATCTGCTGCTTTATCACTAATTGAACAAGGCCCTAAGAATCTCTCTGCATATATTTACCCCAAATAAACAGGGTAGAGGCTCGGAGCCTATTTGAATTATTTTGAAATGCATCCTTCCGTCCTTAACTAATCACAGATCTGACATGACTTGATAGGGGGAAAAGGGCTTCCAACACATAGCCTACAGCAATCTAGTCATGTTAGATTAGCGATTAGACTACCCCAAAGTAGGGAGGAATAACATATTTCAAAGTCAACAGGGCCTAATCTAACACCAGTTTTGCGTCATTTGCTTGGCTTGGGTTTGGTTGGCTTGACCATCCGCAGCATAAACCATCCCCAGGGCATAAACCATCCCCAGTGCATTCGTAAAGTATTCAGACCCCTTGACTTTTTCCACATTGCTACGTTACATCCTTAATGGATGAAATCATATTTTTCCTCATCAATCCACACACAATACCCCATAATGACAATCCGAAAACAGGTTTAGAAATGTTTGCAAATTAATAATAAAATAAATAAAAAATAATATATATATATATATATATATATATATATATATATATATATATATATACACACATACATACATACACACACACACCTAAGTATTCAGACCCTTTGCTATGAGACTCGAAATTGAGCTCAGGTGCATCCTGTTTCCATTGATCATCCTTGAGATGTTTCTACAACTTGATTGGAGTCCACCTGTGGTCATTTTAATTGATTGGACATGATTTGGAAAGGCACACACCTGTTTATATAAGGTCCCACAGTTGACAGTGCATGTCAGAGCAAAAACCTACCAATGAGGTTGAAGGAATTGTCCGTAAAGCGCCGAAACAGGATTGTGTCGAGGCACAGATCTGGGGAAGGGTACCAAAAAATGTCTGCAGCATTGAAGGTCCCCAAGAACACAGTGGCCTCCATCATTCTTAAATGGAAGAAGTTTGGAACCACTTAGACTCTTCCTAGAGCTGGCCACCCGGCCAAACTGAGCAATCATGGGAGAAGGGCCTTGGTCAGGGAGGTGATCAAGAACCTGATGGTCACTCTGACAGAGCTCCAGAGTTCCTCTGTGGAGATAGGAGAACCTTCCAGAAGGACAACCATCTCTGCAGCACTCCACCAATCAGGCCTTTATGGTAGAGTGGCCAGACGGAAGCTACACCTCAGTAAAAGGCACATGACAGCCTGCTTGGAGTTTGCCAAAAAGGCACCTAAAGGACTCTCAGATCATGAGAAACAAGATTCTCTGGTCTGATGAAACCAAGATTGAACTCTTTGGCCTGAATGCAAAGCATCATGTCTGGAGGAAACCTGGCACCATCCCTACGGTGAAGCATGGTGGTGGCAGCATCATGCTGTGGGGATGTTTTTCAGTGACAGGGACTGGGAGACTAGTCAGGATCAAGGGAAAGATGAACAGAGCAAAGTACAGAGAGGTCCTTGATGAAAACCTGCACCAGAGCGCTCAGGACCTCAGACTGGGGCAAAGGTTCACCTTCCAACAGGACAACGACCCTAAGCACACAGCCAAGACAATGCAGGAGTGGCTTCGGGACAAGTCTCTGAATGTCCTTGAGTGGCCAAGCCAGAGCCCGGACTTAAACCCGATCGAACATCACTGGAGAGATCTGAAAATATCTGTGTAGCGACGCTCCCCATCCAACCTGATAGAGCTTGAGAGGATCTGCAAAGAAAAACGGGAGAAACTCCCCAAATACAGGTGTGCCAAACTTGTAGCGTCATACCCAAGAAGACTTGAGACTGTAATCGCTGCCAAAGGTGCTTCAACAAAGTACTGAGTAAAGGGCCTGAATACTTATGTAAATGTTATATTGCCGTAAAAAAAATATATATATATTTAATTAATTAATTAATAATAATAATAACACTGTTTTTGCTTTGTCATTATGGGGTATTGCGTGTAGATTGATGAGGGGAAAAAACAGTTTAATCAATTTTAGAATAATGGTGTAATGTAGCAAAATGTGGAAGAAGTCAAGGGGTCTGAATACTTTCCGAATGTGGAAGTGAGAGTCCCGTGCTTCGCATGAGGAACATAACGTGAAAACCATTGCCTACCAGTTGACCAAAAAAAGAGGAAGGGGTATATTCAGGGAAATTCCGAACGTTGCAGATAGAAATAGAATGAATAAAGCTGACAGACAATCATTCATTTTCAACACGATACATTTCAAGGATAAAAGTTCTGTTGCATCCTGTTCAACAGACATGAGATTTTGCGGGAAAACCTGTTGATGACACACCGTGTTCTATAAGAGAACATTGGGCCTCAGCTATATTTTCCTGTCAGTACTTGCCTTCAGTACGATCATTGCCTTCAGTACTATTTCACCCTTGAGGGAATGGCTGGCACACGTGTGCTTGTGTGTGAGAGATGAATGTTCCCAGTTGTGCCATTTGGGATGCACGGCTAGTCGTACAGAGTGCGATTTGGGACGCACCACTAGTCGTACACTATGCAATTTCGGGGCATGGGAGGGGTGTGATTCCACTGAAAGAAAGCCCAGACTGAGTCCCACGGGGAAATCATGGAAGATAAATAAGCTGGTAAGTCTCTTGTTATTCTGGTACAAGCTGCAGGCTCCATTGTAGGATGGAAGGTTTGTTCCATCAGGACTGCAATCCCTTGGACATGGAAGCTGCTGCGGTTCATTAATAAACATTCTTCGCTCAGTTCTTCCATGGTTCACGATAAGGGAATGGTGGTGGTGTCGCATAAAGCAACAATCAGCAGTTGAAACAATAACAAAGTGAACTCCCCGCCCCTGTTTTAGTAAAAAAGCTGAGGGATGGGGCTGGAGAAATGTAACCACTCAAATTCATAACCAAGCTATGGATGCAAGGACTGGCCATCCATTATATCAAAATTATAGTTTTAACCATTATAGTTTGAGGCTATACGAAGTGTTTGTTTACAAACATTGGAGTAAAACAAGCTGTATTTTAGGTTACGATGGCAGACAACAGTTGAACTAAGCGCAAGAGGCATTTATAAGTTATATTCTTCAAGAATCAATGGGTACATATCCTTAATTTAAAAGTCCAAATGGATGTAGCAACTGCAGATTGCCCCTTCAAGCACCAAACAGAAGAAATGGGTTCTGGGTCAGTGCACCTGACTGCACAGATAATCACTGGACAGTAGACCGAGACATGGTCGACACGCCACACTGACCAACCAGTCTGTTAACACAGCAGGACAAGCTACTGTCCAAACACTGAAACCATGCCACCGTCGCAGGGCCACCTGCTGAAGCCAAATGGCAGCCGACCGAACATGTAGAAACCATATTGTTTTTACAAGATGGAACAAGATGTCAAAGCGAGACGATGAGCCCTAGGCTGTGGGCCACCGCGCCTGCATTGCTCAAAGCGCCGCAGTGCATCCACACAGACGCTGGCAGAGAGTTCAAACGAGTGGGTGAAGGGGCTTAGCTCCAGCCAGAGGGGGGAGAAAGGTAGAAGTAGGGTTGTGAATTGCCAGGGACCTCACCATACGATATCACCATACCTCTGTCTGATGCAGAGGGACTAAAGAGAGCCATGAGAAAATGAGTTTTTTTTAAAAATCAGTCATGGAAATAAAAGTGCTCACTATTTAAAAAGAAGATGGAGAACAAGATATAGGATGAAAAAAAATACTGGAGTTTTGGCACATTTAACTATTGATTTTCCAAATCAAAATTGTATTTGTCACATGCTTGGTAAACAACAGGTGTAGACTAACAGTGAAATGCTTCTTCCCAACAACACAGAGAAAAAAAGAGAAATGATCAACAACTGAGTTGTCGAAGCCGTTCACCGGATTGGTTAACTGGAGGTTTCAAGGGTTTCTGACGTATTGCTGGAACACAATGTATGTTGATGTTCTGGTGACATTCTGGCAATTTAAAGTATTGATTGGGGATTTATTTGTGGACGAATGTAACTGTTTTTCTGGGTGATTTTTTGATGTTTTATTTGTGCTTACCATGACTGTGTTTTTGTATTTTAATGTTTGTGTGTGTGTGTGTGTGTGTGTGTGTGTGTGTGTGTGTGTGTGTGTGTGTGTATAATATATACACACACACTGAACAAATATATAAACGCAACAATTTCAACAAATTTACTGAGTCACAGTTCATATAAGGAAATCAGTCAATTGAAATAAATTCATTAGGCCCTAATCTATGGATTACACATGACTGGGCAGGAGTGCAGCCATGGGTGGCCCTGGGAGGGCATAGGCCTACACACTGGGGAGCCAGGCCCAGCCACTCAGAATGAGTTTTTCCCCACAAAAGGGCTTTATTACAGGCAGAAATACTCTTCAGTCTTATAAGCTGTCCGGGTGGCTGGTCTCAGACGATCCCGCAGGTGAAGAAGCCGGATGTGGAGGTCCTGGGCTGGCGTGGTTACACGGGGTCTGTGGTTGTGAGGCCGGTTGGACGTACTGCCAAATTCTCTAAAACGTTGTTGGAGGCGGCTTAGAGAAATGAACATTCAATTATCTGGAAACAGCTCTGGTGGACAATCCTGCAGTCAGCATGCCAATTGCACACTCCCTCAAAACTTGAGACCTCTGTGGCATTGTGTTGTGTGAAAAAACGTTACATTTTAGAGTGGCCTTTTACTGGCCCAGCACAAGGTGCACCTGTTTAATGATCATGCTGTTTAATCAACTTCTTGATATGCCACACCTGTCAGGTGGATGGATTATCTTGGCAAAGGACAAATGCTCACTAACAGGGATGTAAACAAATATGTGCACACAATTTGAGAGAAATACAGTTGAAGTCGGAGGTTTACATACACCTTAGCCAAATACATTTAAACCTAGTTTTTCACAATTCCTGACATTTAATCCTAGTACAAATTCCCTGTCTTAGGTCAGTTAGGATCACCACTTTATTTTAAGAATGTGAAATGTCAGAATAATAGTAGAGAGAATGATTTATTTCAGCTTTTATTTCTTTCATCACATTCCCAGTGGGTCAGAAGTTTACATACAGTGAGGGAAAAAAGTATTTGATCCCTTGCTGATTTTGTACATTTGCCCACTGACAAAGAAATGATCAGTCTATAATTTTAATGGTAGGTTTATTTGAACAGTGAGAGACAGAATAACAACAAAAAAATCCAGAAAAACGCATTGAATTGATTTGCATTTTAAAATGGGGGAAATAAGTATTTGACCCCCTCTCAATCAGAAAGATTTCTGGCTCCCAGGTGTCTTTTATACAGGTAACGAGCTGATATTAGGCGCACAGTCTTAAAGGGAGTGCTCCTAATCTCAGCTTGTTACCTGTATAAAAAGACACCTGTCCACAGAAGCAAATCAATCAATCAGATTCCAAACTCAGTTGCAATGATCATGAGAACGGTGAGGAATCAGCCCAGAACTACATGGGAGGATCTTGTCAATGATCTCAAGGCAGCTGGGACCATAGTCACCAAGAAAACAATTGGTAACACACTACGCCGTGAAGGACTGAAATCCTGCAGCGCCCGCAAGGTCCCCCTGCTCAAGAAAGCACATATACAAGCCCGTCTGAAGTTTGCCAATGAACATCTGAATGATTCAGAGGAGAACTGGGTGAAAGTGTTGTGGTCAGATGAGACCAAAATTGAGCTCTTTGGCATCAACTCAAGGAGGAATACTGCCTATGACCCCAAGAACACAATCCCCACCGTCAAACATGGAGGTGGAAACATTATGCTTTGGGGGTGTTTTTCTGCTAAAGGGACAGGACAACTTCCCCGCATCAAAGGGACGATGGACGAGGCCATGTACTGTCAAATCTTGGGTAAGAACCTTCCCTCAGCCAGGGCATTGAACATGGGTCGTGGATGGGTATTCCAGCATGACAATGACCCAAAACACACGGCCAAGGCAACAAAGGAATGGCTCAAGAAGAAGCACATTAAGGTCCTGGAGTGGCCTAGCCAGTCTCCAGACCTTAATCCCATAGAAAATCTGTGGAGGGAGCTGAATGTTCGAGTTGCCAAACGTCAGCCTCGAAACCTTAATGACTTGGAGAAGATCTGCAAAGAGGTGTGGGACACAATCCCTCCTGAGATGTGTGCAAACCTGGTGGCCAACTACAAGAAACGTCTGACCTCTGTGATTGCCAACAAGGGTATTGCCACCAAGCACTAAGTCATGTTTTGCAGAGGGGTCAAATACTTATTTCCCTCATTAAAATGCAAATCAATTTATAACATTTTTGACATGCGTTTTTCTGGATTTTTTTGTTGTTATTCTGTCTCTCACTGTTCAAATAAACCTACCATTAAAATTATAGACTGATCATTTCTTTGTCAGTGGGCAAACGTACAAAATCAGCAGGGGATCAAATACTGTTTTCCCTCACTGTACACTCAATTAGTATTTGGTAGCATTGTCTTTAAATTGTTTAACTTGGGTCAAACGTTTCAGGTAGCCTTCCACAAGCTTCCCACAATAAGTTGGGTGAATTTTGGCCCATTCCTCCTGACAGAGCTGGTGTAACTGAGTCAGGTTTGTAGGCCTCCTTGTTCGCACACGCTTTTTCAGTTCTGCCACACATTTTCTATAGGATTGAGGTCAGGGCTTTGTGATGGCCACTCCAATACCTTGACTTTGTTGTCCTTAAGCCATTTTGCCACAACTTTGGAAGCATGCTTGGGGTCGTTGTCCATTTGGAAGACCCATTTGCGACCAAGCTTTAACTTCCTGACTGATGTCTTGAGATGTTGCTTCAATATATCCACATAATTTTCCTTCCTCATGATGCCATCTATTTTGTGAAGTGCACCAGTCCCTCCTGCAGCAAAGCACTCCCACAGCATGATGCTGCCACCCCCTGTGCTTCACGGTTGGGATGGTGTTCTTCGGCTTGCAAGAACCCCCTTTTTCCTCCAAACATAACAATGGTCATTATGGCCAAACAGTTCTATTTTTGTTTCATCAGACCAGAGGACATTTCTCCAAAAAGTACGATCTTTGTCCCCATGTGCAGTTGCAAACGGTAGTCTGGCTTTTTTATGGCGGTTTTGGAGCAGTGGCTTCTTCCTTGCTGAGCGGCCTTTCAGGTTATGTTGATATAGGACTCGTTTTACTGTGGCTATAGATACTTTTGTACCTGTTTCCTCCAGCATCTTCATAAGGTCCATTGCTGTTGTTCTGGGACTTTTCGCACCAAAGTACGTTGATCTCTAGGAGACAGAACGCGTCTGCTTCCTGAGCGATATGACGGCTGCGTGGTCCCATGGTGTTTATATTTGCGTACTATTGTTTGTACAGATGAACGTGATACCTTCAGGTGTTTGGAAATTGCTCCCAAGGATGAACCAGACTTGTGGAGGTCTACAATTCTTTTCTGAGGTCTTGGCTGATTTCTTTTGATTTTCCCATGATGTCAAGCAAAGAGGCACTGAGTTTGAAGGTAGGCCTTGAAATACATCCACAGGTACACCTCCAATTGACTCACATGATGTCAATTAGCCTATTAGAAGCTTCTAAAGCCATTTTCTGGAATTTTCCAAGCTGTTTAAAAGGCAGTCAACTTAGTGTATGTAAGCTTCTGACCCACTGGAATTGTGATACAGTGAATTATAAGTGAAATAATCTGTCTGTAAACAATTGTTGGAAAAATTACTTGTGTCATGCACAAAGTAGATGTCCTAACCGACTTGCCAAAACTATAGTTTGTTAACAAGAAATTTGTGGAGTGGTTGAAAAACGAATTTTAATGACTCCAACCTAAGTGTATGTAAACTTCCGACTTCAACTGTATGTATGGAACATTTCGGGCATCTTTTATTTCAGCTCATGAAACATGGGACCAACACTTTACATGTTGCGTTTATATTTTTGTTCAGTATATATGCATTTTGTGCATATTTTTATTGTATTATACAAGGTGATCTGAGGGCCCATGCCGAATCTTTACAGCCTCCTGAGGGGGATAAGGCGTTGTCGTGCCTTCTTCACGACTGTGTTGGTGTGTGTGGACCATTATAGGTCCTTAGTGATGTGGACACCGAGGAACTTGAAACTCTCAACCCGCTTCACTAGTCGATGTGGATGGGGGCGTGCTTGCCTCTCCATTTCCTGTAGTACACGATCAGCTCCTTTGTCTTGTTGATGTTGAGGGAGAAGTCTCTAGGCCAGAGATGGGCAACTTTGAAGGGGGTGGGGGCCACAGTTGCTCTGAACTCATGAGGGGCCGCAGTTGCTCGCAGGTCTGCATATCCCCCCCATCTTCGTGTCGTCAGCTAACTTAATGATGCTGTTGGAATGGCCACGCAGTCATGAATGAACAGGGAGTACAGGAGGGGACTAAGCACGGACCCGAGGGGCCCCGTGTTGAGGGTCAGGAAATGCAGGATCCAGTTGCAGAGGGAGGTGTTCAGTCCCAGGGTCCTGATGAGTGATGAGCTTGGAAGGGACTATGGTGTTGAATGCTGAACTATAGTCAATGAACCACATTCTCACGTAGGTGTTCCTCTTGTCCAGGTGGGAAAGGGCAGTGTGGAGTGCAATAGAGATTGCATCATCTGTGGATCTGTTGGGGCAGTATGCTAATTGGAGTGGGTCCAGGGTGTCTGGGATGATGGTGTTGATGTGAGCCATGACCAGCCTTTCAAAGCACTTCATGGCTACAGACATGAGTGCTACGGGTCGGTAGTCATTTAGGCAGGTTATCTTAGTATTCTTGGGCACAGGGACTATGGTGGTCTGCTTGAAACTTGTTGGTATTACAGACTCAGTCAGGGAAAATGTTGAAAATGTCAGTGAAGAAGCTTGCCAGCTGATCATGGTAATCCGAGTACGAGTCCTTGTAATCTGTCTGGCCACGCGGCCTTGTGAATGTTAACCTGTTTAAAGGTTTTACTCACATCGGCTACAGAGAGCGAGATCACACAGTCGTCCGGAACAACTGGTGCTCTCATGCATGGTTCAGTGTTGCTTGCCTCGAAGCGAGTATAGAAGGAATTTAGCTCATCTGGTAGGCTGGCATCACTGGCCAGCTCGCGGCTGGATTTCTCTTTGTAATCTGTGATAGTTTGCAAGCCCTGCCACATCCGATGAGCGTCAGAGCCGGTATAGTCCTGTATTGACCTTTTGACTGTTTGATGGCTCGACGGAGGTCGTAACAGGATTTATTATAACCGTCCAGATTAGTGTCCCACTCCTTGAAAGCAGCAGCTCTAGCCTTTAGCTCAGTGCGGATGTTGTCTGTAATGCATGGCTTCCGGTTAGGATATGTACGTACGGTCACTGTGGGGACAACGTTGTCGTCGATGCACTTATTAATGATGCCGGTGACAGATATGGTAAACTCCTCAATGTTATCGGATGAATTCCAGAACATATTCCAGTCTGTGCTAGCGAAACAGTCCTGTAGCTTAGCATCCACTTCATCGGACCACTTCCGTATTGAGCGCTATACTGGTACTTCCTGTTTAAGTTTTTGCTTGTAAGGCGAAATCAGGAGGATAGAGTTATGGTCAGATTTGCCAAATGGAGGGCGAGGGAGAGCTTTGTATGCGTTTCTGTGTGTGGAGTGAAGTTGATCGAGAGTTTTTTCCGCTTCTAGTTGCACAGGTGACATGCTTGTTAAAAAGGAGGCAAGACGGATTTCAGTTTGCGCACACAGACATGACCCCTGCTCTTTGTCAGACGCGACCCCTGCACTTCGTCAGCCCACCTTCAGTTCCAGCCAAGCACCTGTCCTGTCCTGTCCTGTCCTGCCCTCAGGACGCTGCCTGTCCTGTCCTGTCCTGCCCTCAGGACGCTGCCAGATATAGCACCAGCCTTGGATCCACCGCCCGGACCAGATCTGGGCCTGCCTCTGGCCCCTGACCTGGATGACTATCCAGCCCCTGTAGGAGAGCCACCACCTAACCAGCGCTCTGTCCCCGTTCCGGCCGAGGATCCCTGGCCCGCCTCATTGGGATGGCCTCCTCCACAGGCCTGGAGACCTCCAGCAGCATGGACACGGACTGTCCCTACTCCTGCTGGACGACCCTGCCTCATGGACATCATGATCGCCTTGTCCCTCACTGCCCACTCCATCCATTCCACCGAAGGGGTGACTACATGGGGCTGCGGGACATTCCTCACTACCCGGTGCCCTACAACCACCGGCATTCAAGGGGTAGCTAAGGCGGCAGACTCCTTTGTCCAGTGGCAGAGGCCAACTCACACCTCTGTGTTAGGGACCAGTTTGCCAGGGAACGCAGTCAGCTGACCTGGTCAGCCAATTACAGGCCCTATCAGGTGGGGTAACAGACCCCTATTCCTGCCTGTTCTTTAGTTGGACACAGGGGTGCAGAGAGACAACAGATCAGAAGAACTCTGCACCACCTCAACACAACTCATCACTGGACCCTTCCTACAAAGACAAGCCTCCACCCTGGACTTCCTAAATCAAATCAAATCGCATTTTATTGGTCGCATACACATGTTTAGCAGATGATATTGCGGGTGTAGCGAAATGATTGTGTTCCTTGCTCCAACAGTGCAGTAATATCTAACAATACACACAAATCTAAAAGTAAAATAATGGAATTAAGAAAAATAGACATATTAGGAGGAGCAATGTCGGAGTCCAGAGTATAAATATATATACACACACAGTATATACAGTGCATTCAGAAAGTATTCAGACCCGTTGACTTTTTCCTCATTTTGTTACATTACAGCCTTATTCTAACATGGATTTTTTTTTAAATCTTCCTCATCAATCCACACACACACACAACACCCTATAATGACAAAGCAAAAACAGGTTTTTAGACATTTTTGCAAATGTATTAAAAATAAAAAACTGAAAAATTACATTTAGATTAGTATCCAAGCGGGCTGTCATGTGCCTTTTACTGAGGAGTGGCTTCCGTCTGGCCACTCTACCATAAAGGCCTGATTGGTGGAGTGCTGCAGAGATGGTTGAGCTTCTGGAAGGTTCTCCCATCTACACAGAGGAACTCTGGAGCGCTGTCAGAGTGACCATCGGGTTCTTGGTCTCCTCCCTGACCAAGGCCCTTCTCCCCCGATTGCTCAGTTATGTAAATAAGGTATCAAAAATGTCTAAAAACCTATTTTCACTTTGTCATTATGGGGTATTGTGTGTAGATTGCTGAGGAACATTTTTTATTTTATAAATTTTAGAATAAGGCTGTAACGTAACAAAATGTGGAAAAAGTCAAAGGGTCTGAATACTTTCCGAAGGCACTGTATGTGATGGTATGTAGAGACATTATGGACAGTATGTGGATAGAATATGTAGTATATCTGAAGAATACGTGGATAGAATAGTATATATACAGCAATAGTTGAATAGGATGAGCCTTTACTAGAATACTGTATATACATATGAAGTGGGTAAAACAGTATGTAAACATTATTAAAGTGACCAGTGATTCCATGTCTATGTACATAGGGCAGCAGCCTCTAAGGTGCGGGGATGAGTAACTGGGTGGTAGCAGGCTAGTGACAGTGACTAAGTTCAGGGCAGTGTACATCATGAACGTTTCAACCAGACTGAAATGAATGATTCATCATGGACGTTTCAACCAGACTGAAATGAATGATTCATCATGGACGTTTCAACCAGACTGAAATGAATGATTCATCGTGGACGTTTCAACCAGACTGAAATGAATGATTCATCATGGACGTTTCAACCAGACTGAAATGAATGATTCATCATGGACGTTTCAACCAGACTGAAATGAATGATTCATCATGGACGTTTCAACCAGACTGAAATGAATGATTCATCATGGACGTTTCAACCAGACTGAAATGAATGATTCATCATGGACGTTTCAACCAGACTGAAATGAATGATTCATCATGGACGTTTCAACCAGACTGAAATGAATGATTCATCATGGACGTTTCAACCAGAGCGGTTAGCAAGAGAGCAAGGCAAGCCCAGTGACGGACGACAACAAGCTCTTCACTTCGGGGGAAACACAACGGCCTGGCTTAGAAGCACAGACATGAATCATCCCGTTGCCAGCTGTGCGTGGCTCAACAATGAGCGGGCACCTCACAACTCGTGGCTCAACAATGAGCGGGCACCTCACAACTCGTGGCTCAACAATGAGCGGGCACCTCACAACTCGTGGCTCAACAATGAGCGGGCACCTCACAACTCGTGGCTCAACAATGAGCGGGCACCTCACAACTCGTGGCTCAACAATGAGCGGGCACCTCACAACTCGTGGCTCAACAATGAGCGGGCACCTCACAACTCGTGGCTCAACAATGAGCGGGCACCTCACAACTCGTGGCTCAACAATGAGCGGGCACCTCACAACTCGTGGCTCAACAATGAGCGGGCACCTCACAACTCGTGACCTCATTCTCATTAGAAAGCCATGGTGATCTTGCTGCTGCATATTCACAACACAGTGCTCTTTACTGTAGATCCAGTTTGGCCACAACTGGGCCAAATACTAGTCTGCGTCCCAAAATGTTCCCTATTCAGTGCATTCATTTGGACCAGAGCGAGAGAGAGAGGGAGCGAGAAAGACAGACTATTGAACTATTTGCACGTCATTACAACACTGTATATAGACATAATATGACATTTGAAATGTAATGTAATATTTACTGTTCACTTTTTGTTTGTCTATTCCATTTGCTTTGACAATGTAAACACATTTTTCCCCATGCTAATAAAGCCCTTGAATTGAATTCAGAGAGCGAGAGAGAGAGACAGGCTATGTGCCCACTGCCCACAAAATGAGGTGGAAACTGAGCACTTCCTAACCTCCTGCCAAATGTATGACCATATTAGAGACACATATTTCCCTCAGATTACACAGGCCCACAAAGAATTCGAAAAACAAACGCAATTTTGATAAACTCCCATTTCAACTGGGTGAAATACCAGTGTGCCATCACAGCAGCAAGATTTGTGACCTGTTGCCACAATAAAAGGGCAACCAGTAAATACAACTTATATTTATGTTTATTTATTTTCCCTTTTGTACTTTAACTATTTGCACATAATATGACATTTGAAACGTCTTTATTCTTTTGGAACTGTAATGTTTACTGTTCATTTTTGTATTGTTTATTTCACTTTTGTTTATTATCTATTTCACTTGCTTTGGCAATGTAAACATATGTTTCCCATGCCAATAAAGGCCTTAAATTGAAATTATAGAGAGAGAGATACTGTATATCATTGGTTATACTTTAACTTGTGTCAATAGCAGTGAAAATGACAGGGTATATGTAACAGTCGACATAGAGTCATATTGAATCATATTGAGTCATATTGAGTCATATTGTAAGCCTATCATTAAACCTTTGCATTTGACAGACAAAAAAAATGACCCTTGTTGTACCCACCTTGAGTCCATCGCTGGGCAGCCGGTACCCAAACCGTGCAGGCAGGTCATCAAAACTCCCTGTTTTGTTGTCAAATGAGTACTGAAAAGAGAAAGAAGAATACAATCACATCATATGGTGTTAATAACTAATAGTTCTTAGTCAGTCAGTCAGTCAGTCAGTCAGTCGTTCAGTCATTCTGTCTGTCTCCACGTCTGTCTCCACGTCTGTCTCCACGTCTGTACGCATGTCTGTCCACCCGCCCGTCTCTGTCTGCGGGACTCACGGCAGAGATGTCGGCCTCGACGGGCAGCAGGTTGAGGAAGGCGAAGAGCTGCACGGTGAAGATGGTGTAGATCTGTGTGGCGGACAGCATCAGCATCCCAAGGGAGAGCAGCATCTTGCATTCCGCGCTGTGCCAGTCAACTGACACACACCTGCGCAGACACACACACGGACGGACTGTCCCAGACCTGGCAGCTCTCACACCTGCAGTGTACACACACACACACACACACAGGGTTGTCACTGTCTGTAGGCCTACGTCTGCTCCCAGCGTCCCACAGAACAGAACATAAACACCACACAAGTTCCACTGGAAAACTGTAATTATATGTCATTACATGAAACCTGATGTGACCCTGCTCTGTTCTGAAATAAGACAGTAGTGAATTCGTAATTGATTCGTGCCTAGCACACTCAAGATTGAAGGAGCTAAGCCTACTAGCTAGATAGCAGGGTTGGGGTCAATTCCATTTCTGGAAGTACACTGAAATTCCAATTCCATGCAATGCTTTTCAATGAGGACATTTGGAATTTGGTTTATTTCTGAATTGACTTTAATTGAACAGTACTGGGGCCATGCCCCATTTATAAATTGCCTGGCTACCCCAAGGGGCGCCACTTTGGTTTTAGAAGTGGGGAGGGACATTACCTGGTGGGGATTTGGGGGTCCTCTCCCAGATTTTTTTTGGGCATCTTCCTGCATTTTTACACAATCCAATAAGCGCTCTCTATTTAGAACAAAAAGTAAGAAAAAATGGCCACAGTCATCTAGCTAGGTAAGAATTCATTATTAAATATGTTTAAGTGATTAATAAGACTTAACTAGATCAAAGGTAATTCAATAACAAATGAACAATACTTGAAAAAATACAAAGACTTTTGATTGTCTTTATTAAGACATCCTCTATGTCAAATTTCATCCAGCCAGACCAGCCAGCCCAAGCCGCCTGCACGCCTGACCCCCACCAGTCTAGTCAATAACTCAACTCTCTCCCAACACAATTTCCTTCCCAGTTCCCACCTTTAATTTTATTTAATTCCCAAGGGAACGGTTTGGAAACAAAAATTAAATACAAAAAAATGTAAACACATACACCTCAAATATACAGTCGTGGTCAAAAGTTTTGAGAATGACATAAATATTAATTTTCACAAAGTCTGCTGCCTCAGTTTTTATGATGGCAATTTGCATATACTCCAGAATGTTATGAAGAGTGATCAGAGTCCCTCTTTGCCATGAAAATGAACTTAATCCCCAAAAAACATTTCCACTGCATTTCAGCCCTGCCACAAAAGGACCAGCTGACATCATGTCAGTGATTCTCTCGTTAACACAGGTGAGAGTGTTGACGAGGACAAGGCTGGAGATCACTCTGTCATGCTGATTGAGTTAGAATAACAGACTGGAAGCTTTAAAAGGAGGGTGGTGCTTGAAATCATTGTTCTTCCTCTGTTAATTCCCAAGGGAACGGTTTGGAAACAAAAATTAAATACAAAAAAATGTAAACACATACACCTCAAATATACAGTCGTGGTCAAAAGTTGAGAATGACATAAATATTAAATATAAAAATGATAAGCTGTAGACCACACTATTTACCAAGAGAGTTTTCATCTATATTTTTCATAGCTGTCTATTTACCACCACAAACCAATGCTGGCATTAAGATTGCACTGAATGAGTTGTACAAGGCCATTAATCAACAGGAAAACGCTCATCCAGATGCAGCACTCCTAGTGGCCGGGGACTTTAATGCAGGGAAACTTAAATCCGTTCTACCTAACTTCTACCAGCATGTTAAATGTGCAACCAGAGGGAAAAAAACTCTAGACCACCTTTACTCCACACACAGAGACGCATACAAAGCTCTCCCTCGCCCTCCATTTGGCAAATCTTACCATAACTCTATCCTCCTGATTCCTGCTTATAAGCAAAAACTGAAGCAGGAAGCACCAGTGATTCGGTTAATAAAAAAGTGGTCAGATGACGCAGATGCTAAGCTACAGGACTGTTTTGCTAGCACAGACTGGAACATGTTCCGGGATTCTTCAGACAGCATTGAGGAGTACACCACATCAGTCACTGGCTTCATCAATAAGTGCATCGATGATGTCGTCCCCACAGTGACCGTACGTACATACCCCAACCAGAAGCCATGGATTACAGGAAACATCCGCACTGAGCTAAAGGGTAGAGCTGCCGCTTTCAAGGAACGGGACTCTAACCCGGACGCTTATAAGAAATCCCGCTATGACCTCCGACGAACCATCAAACAGGCAAAGAGTCAATACAGGTCTAAGATTGAATCATACTACACTGGCTCTGACGCTCGTCAGATGTGGCAGGGCTTGAAAACTATTACAGACTACAAAGGGAAGCACAGCCGCGAGCTGCCCAGTGACACAAGCCTACCAGACGAGCTAAACCACTTCTATGCTCGCTCGAGGCAAGCAACACTGAAGCATGCATGAGAGCACCAGCTGTTCCGGATGACTATGTGATCACGCTCTCCGTAGCCGATGTGAGTAAGACTTTTAAGCAGGTCAACATTCACAAGGCCGCAGGGCCAGACGGATTACCAGGACGTGTACTCCGAGCATGTGCTGACCAACTGGCAAGTGTCTTCACTGACATTTTCAACATGTCCCTGACTGAGTCTGTAATACCAACATGTTTCAAGCAGACCACCATAGTCCCCGTGCCCAAGAACTCTAAGATAACCTGCCTAAATGACTACCGACCCGTAGCACTGACGTCTGTAGCCATGAAGTGCTTTGAAAGACTGGTCATGGCTCACATCAACAGCATAATCCCAGAAACCCTAGACCCACTCCAATTTGCATACCGCCCCAACAGATCCACAGATGATGCAATCTCTATCGCACTCCACACTGCCCTTTCCCACCTGGACAAGAGGAACACCTACGTGAGAATGCTATTCATTGACTACAGCTCAGCATTCAACACCATAGTGCCCTCTAAGCTCATCACTAAGCTAAGGATCCTGGGACTAAACACCTCCCTCTGCAACTGGATCCTGGACTTCCTGACGGGCCGCCCCCAGGTGGTAAGGGTAGGTAACAACACATCTGCCACACTGATCCTCAACATGGGGGGCCCCTCAGGGGTGCGTGCTCAGTCCCCTCCTGTACTCTCTGTTCACCCATGACTGCATGGCCAGGCACGACTCCAACACCATCATTAAGTTTGCCGACGACACAACAGTGGTAGGCCTGATCACCGACAACGATGAGACAGCCTATAGGGAGGAGGTCAGAGATCTGGCCGTGTGGTGCCAGGACAACAACCTCTCCCTCAACGTGACCAAGACAAAGGAGATGATTGTGGACTACAGGAAAAAAAAGAGGACTGAGCATGCCCCCATTCTCATCGACGGGGCTGTAGTGGAACAGGTTGAGAGCTTCAAGTTCCTTGGTGTCCACATCACCAACGAACTATCATGGTCCAAACACACCAAGACAGTCGTGAAGAGGGCACGACAAAGCCTATTCCCCCTCAGGAGACTAAAAAGATTTGGCATGGGTCCTCAGATCCTCAAAAAAATTCTACAGCTGCACCATCGAGAGCATCCTGACTGGTTGCATCACCGCCTGGTATGGCAACTGCTTGGCCTCTGACCGCAAGGCACTACAGAGGGTAGTGCGTACGGCCCAGTACATCACTGGGGCAAAGCTTCCTGCCATCCAGGACCTCTATACCAGGCGGTGTCAGAGGAAGGCCCTCAAAATTGTCAAAGACTCCAGCCACCCTAGTCATAGACTGTTCTCTCTGCTACCGCACGGCAAGCGGTACCGGAGTGCCAAGTCTAGGTCCAAAAGACTTCTCAACAGCTTCTACCCCCAAGCCATAAGACTCCTGAACAGCTAATCATGGCTACCCGGACTATTTGCACTGCCCCCCCACCCCATCCTTTTTACGCTGCTGCTACTCTGTTAAGTATTTATGCATAGTCACTTTAACTCTACCCACATGTACATATTACCTCAACTACCTCAACTAGCCGGTGCCCCCGCACATTGACTCTGCAACGGTACCCCCCTGTATATATAGCCTCCCTACTGTCACTTTATTTTACTTCTGCTCTTTTTTTCTCAACACTTTTTTTGTTGTTGTTTTACTCTTACTTTTTTTGTTTAAAATAAATGCACTGTTGGTTAAGGGCTGTAAGTAAGCATTTCACTGTAATGTCTGCACCTGTTGTATTCGGCGCATGTGACCAATACAATTTGATTTGATTTGATTTGATTTAACCATGGTTACCTGTCATCATTGCTTTGCACAAAAAGGGCTTCACAGGCAAGGACATTGCTGCTAGTAAGATTGCACCTAAATCAACCATTTATCGGATCATCAAGAACTTCAAGGAGAGAGGTTCAATTGTTGTGAAGGCAGCTTCAGGGCGCCGAAGAAAGTCCAGCAAGCGCCAGGACCGTCTCCTAAAGTTGATTCAGCTGCAAGATCGGGGCACCACCAGTGCAGAGCTTGCTCAGGAATGGCAGCAGGCAGGTGTGATTGCATCTGCACGCACAGTGAAAAAAATATTTTGGAGGATGGCCTGGTGTCAAGAAGGGCAGCGAGGAAGCCACTTCTCTCCAGGAAAAACATCAGACACAGACTGATATTCTGCAAAAGATACAGGGATTGGAATGCTGAGGACTGGGGTAAAGTCATTTTCTCTGATGAATCCCGTTTCCGATTGTTTGGGGAATCTGGAAAAAAGCTTGTCCGGAGAAGACAAGGTGAGCGCTACCATCAGTCCTGTGTCACGCCAACAGTAAAGCATCCTGAGACCATTAATGTGTGGGGTTGCTTCTCAGCCAAGGGAGCGGGCTCACTCACAATTTTGCCTAAGAACACAGCCATGAATAAAGAATGGTACCAACACATCCTCCAAGAGCAACTTCTCCCAACCATCCAAGAACAGTTTGGTGACGAACAATGCCTTTTCCAGCATGATGGAGCACCTTGCCATAAAGCAAAAGTGGCTCTGGGAACAAAACATCGAAATTTTGGGTCCATGGCCAGGAAACTCCCCAGACCTTAATCCCATTGAGAACTTGTGGTCAATCCTCAAGAGGCGGGTGGACAAACAAAAACCCACAAATTCTGACAAACTCCAAGCATTGATTATGCAAGAATGGGCTGCCATCAGTCAGGATGTGGCCCAGAAGTTAATTGACAGCATGCCAGGGCGGATTGCAGAGGTCTTGAAAAAGAAGGGTCAACACTGCAAATATTGACTCTTTGCATAAACTTAATGTAATTGTCAATAAAAGCCTTTGACACTTGCTTGTAATTATATTTCAGTATACCATAGTAACATCTGACAAAAATATCTAAAAACACTGAAGCAGCAAACTTTGTGAAGACCAATACTTGTGTCAGTCTTAAAACGTTTGACCACGACTGTACATTAACCTCTTTATTGCAGTTTTATAATATTACCGTTTAGGTGCAATTTAGATTTTGGCCACTAGATGGCAGCAGTGAGCGCAACTTTTCAGATTGATTCAGTGAAACATTGTAATACTGGACTATTTTGTATCAAGTCTGCCCAAATGTGCCGAATTGGTCAATTGATACATTTTCAAGTACATAACTATAGAGAACATACAAAAATGATATGGTAATACAAAATGTAAGTTTACACACTCCCAGGAATGTCATACATGATGGATCATTAGCTTATACACTAACTTTCACACATCTAGATGGCCGGGCGTGGTGGGTGTGGAGCCAGAGACAGCAACGGTTCAAACAGTAGAACCCAGTTCCTACATTTGAATATAAAAATGAATTTTATCAAACAAAACTATGCTACATTTTATCTCTGGGACCCTCAGGATGACAAATCAGAGCAAGATTACTGAATGTAAGTACATTATTTACCTTCAGAGGTGAATGTATCAAACCAGTTGCCGTGATACGTTTTTTGTTGTTGTGCACTCTCCTCAAACAATAGCATGGTATTTTTTCACTGTAATAGCTACTGTAAATTGGACAGCACAGTTAGATTAACAAGAATTTAAGCTTTCTGCCCATATAAGACATGTCGTTGTCCTGGAAAGTTTGCTGTTACATACAACAGTCATGCTAATCACATTAGCGTACGTTAGCTCAACCGTCCCGTATACGGGACACCGATGCCGTAGAGGTTAACACACAGAAACAGCAATTCCTCCATATAATTAATCTCACAGGCCTAATAGTACTGTAGAGCTCTTTCTACTTGCACACAATATAACTGGGTCGCCCCGTCCTGCCCTTAGGGGTCCACCACCCTGCAGCACGCCAACCCAACACACCACACTCAGCTTTAGGATCTTAGTGAAACATTCATTATTGGTTTCGGGTGTGTTAGGCCAAGGCCAGACTCCTTTAGTCATACTGTATTCCATATAAGGCATCCAGACCTTATGAAAGTTTCCCAGTATACCCTTAATCTTGTAATAAATCAAATCTAGCGATACATAACTTGACATTATGGGAGGATAACCAACCTTCCAAATAATGGCAATGCCTTTCTTAGCCACTATAAATGCTTGGTTACACAGTTTCTTCAGATAACAGTCTTCAGTATCAACATTTCCGAGCAAACAAAAACAGGGAGAAGGGAGAATCTGTAGACATGCTGAGATAAAAGAACATACTCTATGCCAGAATTCAGCCAGCCTTCACAAGACCATAACATTTGCAAATATGTCCCCTTTTTGTGTTTTACACCTCCAGCAGAGGAATGACATTTCTGAGTGCATGTAATTCAGTTTAACTGGCATATAGTATGTTCTATGGATGGTCTTAAACTGCAGTAATTTATGTCTGAAATTATATGACCATGACTGGGCATTCCAACATATCTGCATCCATTCATCATCATCATCATCATCATCATCAATAGCTTCTACCAGGTCTTCCTCATATTTTTGTTTTACGTCATCGGGAAAAGCCTCTATCAACCCTTGATACGGTTTGGAAATCAACTTTGGAGGTTTGTCAGACTGCCTTAAAAATAGCATCTGGCTTGTCCAGTGTTTTCTGCACAGAGAGAATAAAGTGTTGTATCTGCAAAAATAAAACCTCTGCTCTGTCACAGACTGGTCTTCCCTGGCTGCCTGACCCTGCCGAGACTCCTGTCACCATCTGATCCTCCTAAGATGAGGCATGACAAAGAATTACTTGGTTTATATATATATTATATTATCCAAGAATAGAATCAATGGTTCAATAATTGAAATGACCATTATTCCCAGATCCCAGACTATAGCTTTAAGCTTAAACTGCTGTCCTGTGGCTACTGTAGGTCTACCCATCAACTCAAGATGGAACTTTGTATCATTCACTGATATTGTTAATATGCTGCAAAATTCACCTCTGTAGACTGGTCTTCCCTGTCTGTCTGACCCTGCTGGGACCCCTGTCACCATCTGATCCTGCTAAGACAAGATGAGCATAGTGTTGTGTACTGACTGTGCACTGGAGGGCTGCATTCCCTAGGGATGCCTGTGGGTCCAGACAGAGGTCATTGCGGCGCTGTCAGCATTTTTCATGCTGCGGGCGGTCAGACAGACGACTTTGGGATTAAAATATTTGTGTTGTCCCACAGATTATTTGGAAACGGTCGTCTTTCTGGTTTGCATGCGTTAGTCGACCTATTGTATTAAAAGCACATATTTTTTGCATTATTCACACACTCAGAATTCGCTGCTTCAACTTCAGTAGCCTACCTCTCCTAGCTGGGAGTGAGAGTTCAAGTGCGCCTAGTATGTGTGGTCTCATCGAAATAGAGTGGGCGGAGAATCACGTGGCAGTTAACTTAAATATGAAATTAACTTAAATATGATTAGACTGTAGTTTACTACAGTGTCTGTAAATAAATAGGCTAATGATAATGTAAAGAAGTCGAGGGCGCTCATCCAACGTGAGTCGAAGTGCAATCAAAAAATGTGATCATTGAAAAGGAAAAGGCACAACGCGCACATAGGTCAGGCTACTATGGTGAGCCAGCGGTGCGCTTTTTCATTTTCAATAAGTATTGATTGCCCATTTATTTGTCTCTGCCTGCAAATCCTCCTCCTAAAAAAGGTAGGCTATATCCTATAGGACTATGCAAAACGTAGCAAGTATCGCTGTCGTCATTCTTTCTGCCTCCAGTTCAGTAGCCATACTTGCGAGATCAAGTGCGTGTGTGGTCTCCATTAAATAGAGTAGGCCATAGCCTATGCGGATAAGCACGGGGCAGTTATCTTTCCAAGGAAATATACTTCCTAAATAGTTTACTACATTGCCTAGAAATAGGCCTAAATATTGATCACCCATATTTCTCAGTCTGAAAATCTTCCCACTCCTAAAAGGTAGGCTATAAAAATAGCTCTAGAAAAAGTGCAAGTCTCTCCAACTCTGCTCTCTTCAAACTTCATCTAGCATATTGGCTGATATAGCCCAGTAATACAATGTAAGGGCCATGTGAGAATCTCTGGTAATTTAAACTATTTCTGAAGTTATTTTTGTGCATTTGATATTGCCTTTAGGGCGCTAAATTGCTGGGACCATGGCTGGCACGTGAGCTGCATGACATACGCCTAAAATAACATTGCGGGACTGCGGGTGGGTTTGGGACCAGTTCTTGCGGTAGCGGGTGGGAGTCGGACAGAAAGCCAGCGGGTGCAGGAGCGGGATGAAGAAATCAGTGCAGGCCTCTACAGTGCAGTATGACGGTGAAGCCTGTAACGTTAGAGCTGTTTATTACTGTGTCAGTGTGAAAAGTAGGGAATTTAGCTTGGGAAACTGACAGATCAATAACGTTACATTGCCACACTGACTAATAAAAACTCACATTGCACTGAAAAACTAAATCTTCAATCGTTTGGCTGATGGTTTAATCGTTTGATTCAGGTTAAATGTGATCGAGGGAAAAACAATATCTAACGTTAGCCAACTTTTGGCCAGCTCTCTCTCTCTAACGGTACATCAACTGGCGAAGTGCTGACCTGGCTATGTTAGCTACTAGATAGCGTAGCTAATTCATTCACCTCAGTTGAGAGGGGAAGAGACATTAGCTAACGTTACATGTATGTTACAATACTAGCTCAGCACTGCGAATAAACTCTAGTTTAGTAAATTTTTTCTGTTAAATTAAACAGCAGTTACCTTGCCAGCTACATCAGTCAACTAAAGAACAGCCTACCCGACCGCTTGGAGGCGTCCGCATGGTCCTAAAGCACACCGTTGCTGCTTTTTGTATCACATTCCAATGATAATGAGAATGTCAGGAACGGACATGACCCCCCCACCCCCCCAGTGAAAGTTGTGCCCCTGGCTAACCAGCCACATCACTCTGGCCGAACACATTCTGACTGTTCTGATTGGTCCCAGAAAGCGATGGTTGGGCCAGAGCCAGTTTACATGATGACGTTATCAACTTTGATATTCTGATTGGTTAGATTTCTTAGAGATGATCCTATCGCAGATGAATTTGTTTTGTACAACGCCCCTAATTTTGAAGTCAGACAAACGACTTCAAGGATTCCAGATTCAGACAACGTATGCTACGATCGATAGAGCAGTGGAATTGAAATTCTGAGCGAGTCATCAGGAAAATATATAAAATGCTTGTCAAGAGTAGACCTATTACTACGTCCCTGTGTGATGACAGATTGCAGACAGAGAGGAAATAACATGCATTAGCCTACATCAGATAGCCCTACAGCATCACCAAGAGCTAATAATAACACTAAATATCTCCCCAAATACGGAATACGCATTTAAACATGATCTGTTGCATGTTTCAAGGTGGCACAGGTGTGTGAAGCCACAAATAAACAATTTCAAGAAGCTAGGTCCTTTCAAAAGCACGGGGGACGTTTGCTGTGAGATATTTTCTACAGGTGTCATGATCTCTGGAAAGTAAGGCCTAAAAGTAAAACAGTCATTCGATTTGTTGCAAAAGAAGGATGATGTCAAAGTCATATGGCATGTAGTCCCATGTAATGTGGCTTCCCAGCAGTATGACAGATAGCTACTTTCACCACATGGCCTACTTGGATGACAACCTATTCAGTTAGCCAAGCTATCTATACATTTGCCTTTGGCGATCTTCATTTGGCAAAGTGAGAACTTGCTCACTAATATTATCCTTGTCACAAATCTTCTATCTAGCTAGCTAGCTAGCTAACTTAAACATAGCCCAATATTGGACTAAAGGAGCCTAACGTTACTCCTTAGTCCAAGGACCTTACATGTTCTGTTAAAAGGTCCAATTGGCTCTGGAAGCCAAAACAGCCAAATACTCCATCTAAACATGAATCGATCCTCAATTGCGGTACAGTTCTAGAAACATCAATTCCTCTACTTTCACATCACATCAATAATTTCACAAATGCAAAATACACACACTTACTGTACACTGTTTTAACCGGTTTTAACACAGCAGCCGACAGTATTTTTCAGCGACAAAACAACACGTTTGTTGGCATCCGTCTTCCGTTTCCACATACAGTAGGTGTTTGGAAACGCAGATAGCTAATTAGCACAGGTAGTCCACTCTGTCTCCCGTCTGTTTTCCTGTTAACAAGCGCTGTAACATGGAACTATGGCCATGTGGGAACCATAATCCTATAAAAAGGTGTGTATCAATATAACCTTTTGTTTTTTAAAACCGTACCGCAAGCGATGCGTGTTAACGTTCAGACCTAGCGTCGCGGATAACCTCCCCCCTACAGAATACGCCTTCGCCCAATGACTCTTATGTGTAATGTTATGGAACTGAGCGTCATGACCACAACTGCAAAAGTGGAAAATCGGGTTTTATTATACCCACAATATAGGACTGTTGACGAGGTGCCAAACCTGTTTAGCAAGCTATTGCAAGTCTTCTAAATATACCCGACGGAGCAAGCTAAACACCATTATTAGGCCAGCTTTGCAACTTCCAAGCTTGATAGCAACATCATGACATGACTCGAGTCTAGCCACCAGCGTAGTTGACGTTGCTAACAGCTAGCTAGCTATATCAGCGCTAGCTACAAATGGAAGTTAGCTAGCTAGATAACTAACGTTAGATCGTGGATCCTTACCTTTGAATCAGACCGAAGTTTCTGATGCGAATAATATGGACATTACAATAAATTGCTATCTATACGTATGATCGCAATAACTTTATTCCTTTACTTAAACATGTCAGTACAACAGAACATCAACAGTAATCCCTAGCTAGCCAGCTCCTTCAAGTGAGTGCTGTGCAGAGCTTCCTCTATCTGAACACACCCCCGAGCAAATCATTGCTGCTGATTGGACAGAATGACAATCAATCATTCCCTTTCCGAAACAGTTTCCTGAGGTAAACATGTCCACGTGATGCATCATGTATTTACAGTAGAACAATTATCTGAAATATGTGGGCGTTGTATGTGTGGGGTGTGTGACCATGTATGCAAAGGTTTAAATTGGGTGGCTGACAGTTTGACTATGAATTCGAGCGGAAGATGTGGGAGAATAATAGCGAAGCGAATGGCGGGGCAGGGAAAGGAACACGTGTTGCTTGCCTGGAATACATTGTTAATAATATATTTTGGAAAAAGGTTGTGTTATTACCACACAAATACCTGCTTGTTAACAAGGTCAAAGAGGTCTCTTTCAGAATTATCCATAAGTATTACCCTGCGAATCATTACCTGAAGAAACTCAGAAAATAAATTAACATTAACTGTACTTTTTGGGATAAGCATCCAGAAACAGTTCTGCATTTATTTTCGCATTGTCTACAAGAAATTATTGCAATATATTTATAGATTTTTAATTGATAATAGTCTTGATAACTTTTGTTTATTATTGGGTAATATGCTGGTTGGTTTCCTTAACTATAATAACAATAAATAAATACAACTCTTCAATGTAATTGTGCTAAATGGAAAAATGGCATTCATAAATGTAAATTCACTAATAAAGACCCACTCTTCCTTGTTTTCTATAAGGAGTTCTAGATCATTCTACATTCTTCGAATAAGAAAGCTGTAAAAGCAGTCAATACCGGTGTCTTTTAAAGGCCTGTGAATAATCTGTAATTGGTTGTTTGTTTTTACATTTACATTTACGTCATTTAGCAGACGCTCTTATCCAGAGCGACTTACAAATTGGTGCATTCACCTTATAGCCAGTGGGATAACCACTTTACAATATGTTTATCTTTTTTTTGGGGGGGTTGGGGTAAGGGAGGGGTAGAAGGATTACTTTATCCTATCCCAGGTATTCCTTAAAGAGGTGGGGTTTCAAATGTCTCCGGAAGGTGGCGAGTGACTCCGCTGTCCTGGCGTCGTGAGGGAGCTTGTTCCACCATTGGGGTGCCAGAGCAGCGAACAGTTTTGACTGGATTGAGCGGGAACTATGCTTCCGCAGAGGAAGGGGAGCCAGCAGGCCAGAGGTGGATGAACGCAATGCCCTCGTTTGGGTGTAGGGGCTGATCAGAGCCTGAAGGTACGGAGGTGCCGTTCCCCTCACAGCTCCATAGGCAAGCACCATGGTCTTGTAACAGATGCGAGCTTCAACTGGAAGCCAGTGGAGCGTGCGGAGGAGGGGGGTGACGTGAGAGAACTTGGGAAGGTTGAACACCAGACGGGCTGCGGCATTCTGGATGAGTTGTAGGGGTTTAATGGCACAGGCAGGGAGCCCAGCCAACAGCGAGTTGCAGTAATCCAGACGGGAGATGACAAGTGCCTGGATTAGGACCTGTGCCGCTTCCTGTGTAAGGCAGGGTCGTACTCTCCGAATGTTGTAGAGCATGAACCTACAGGATCGGGTCACCGCCTTGATGTTAGCGGAGAACGACAGGGTGTTGTCCAGGGTCACGCCAAGGCTCTTCGCACTCTGGGAGGAGGACACAACGGAGTTGTCAACCGTGATGGCGAGATCATGGAACAGGCAGTCCTTCCCCGGGAGGAAGAGCAGCTCCGTCTTGCCAAGGTTCAGCTTGAGGTGGTGATCCGTCATCCATACTGATATGTCTGCCAGACATGCAGAGATGCGATTCGCCACCTGGTTATCAGAAGGGGGAAAGGAGAAGATTAGTTGTGTGTCGTCAGCGTAGCAATGATAGGAGAGGCCATGTGAGGATATGACAGAGCCAAGTGACTTGGTGTATAGCGAGAATAGGAGAGGGCCTAGAACTGAGCCCTGGGGGACACCAGTGGTGAGAGCACGTGGTGCGGAGACAGCTTCTCGCCACGCCACTTGGTAGGAGCGACCGGTCAGGTAGGACGCAATCCAAGAGTGAGCCGCGCCGGAGATGCCCAGCTCGGAGAGGGTGGAGAGGAGGATCTGATGGTTCACAGTATCAAAGGCAGCAGACAGGTCTAGAAGGACAAGAGCAGAGGAGAGAGAGTTAGCTTTAGCAGTGCGGAGAGCCTCCGTGACACAGAGAAGAGCAGTCTCAGTTGAATGACCAGTCTTGAAACCTGACTGGTTTGGATCAAGAAGGTCATTCTGAGAGAGATAGCAAGAGAGTTGGCTAAAGACGGCACGCTCAATAGTTTTGGAGAGAAAAGAAAGAAGGGATACTGGTCTGTAGTTGTTGACATCAGAGGGATCGAGTGTTGGTTTTTTGAGAAGGGGTGCAACTCTCGCTCTCTTGAAGACGGAAGGGTTGTATACTTCCTGTATGTACACTGGTGTTTTGTGTAACAATAAGAGTACCACAGTATGAGTCATAATACCCATAAAACCTGGCTGTCAAACAGGGAAATGGTTCCAATCATTTTTCCACCATTCATTTTTCCCATAGGCAATATTAGAAACACTTAAAATAAGGTCTGTGTTTCGTGTAGGCTTACCCTGCCGTGACGTTTTGATAACCGTGTAAATCTCTCTATGACAAGGTGACTTTTATCAATATATTCGCCTGTATTTAACCCCCCCCCAAAAAAATAAAAAAATAAAAAAATAAATACTACTTAGCTGCTAATGTGGCTATCATAAAGAACTACAAATGCCATGATGATCTGGACGAGACTGCCGAATCGAGGCAAAGGTAAGAATCTCTGGATTAACTATCTAATTTTAGCTAAATGTGGTAATGAATAAATTGGCTACATTTCTTTAAATGGACAATTCTGTGAACTCTTGTTCAAGTTTTAAATTGACACAATACCTGTTAGCAAAGGTGTCAGCTAGAGATGACGTGCAGGAGCTTGCAGGGATTTGTAGTTTTGCATAATGTCTACTTTGACGCTAATTCGCATTTTCGAACCTGAGAGTAAATAGAGCTGAATATATTGATAAAAGTCACCTTGTCCAAGAGAGATTTACATGGTTATCAAAACGTTACGCCAGGGTACGCCTACATGACACAGCTCAACTGTAAACGGTCCTGGCGCACCAAAAGAAAGTGTCAAAGGAAGCCAGCTTGAATTTTGGCGTCACTCCTATCAAATCCCATTGAGAGCATAAATTGACAGAAAAACATTAATTGTTGCATCTCGTTGTGTTGTCCTCCGGTGGCTAACTAGCTAACTCAAATTGGCCCTTTCCTAAATTAGCCATGGATGGAGATAGGGATTTGAACTTGTGGTTTTACATAATTCTCTGTACTGGCCAATGAGTATAACGGCGATTCTGATCCAACCATTCATTCATACATTGTTGTGCCGCTGGCCTGAGATCAAATCAAATCAAATCAAATTTTATTGGTCACATGCGCCGAATACAACAGGTGCAGACATTACAGTGAAATGCTTACTTACAGCCCTTAACCAACAGTGCATTTATTTTAAACAAAAAAAGTAAGAATAAAACAACAACAAAAAAGTGTTGAGAAAAAAAAGAGCAGAAGTAAAATAAAGTGACAGTAGGGGAGGCTATATATACAGTAAAATAAAGTGACAGTAGGGAGGCTATATATACAGGGGGGTACCGTAGCAGAGTCAATGTGCGGGGGCACCCGGCTAGTTGAGGTAGTTGAGGTAATATGTACATGTGGGTAGAGTTAAAGTGACTATGCATAAATACTTAACAGAGTAGCAGCAGCGTAAAAAGGATGGGGTGGGGGGCAGTGCAAATATTCCGGGTAGCCATGATTAGCTGTTTAGGAGTCTTATGGCTTGGGGGTAGAAGCTGTTGAGAAGTCTTTTGGACCTAGACTTGGCACTCCGGTACCGCTTGCCGTGCAGTAGCAGAGAGAACAGTCTATGACTAGGGTGGCTGGAGTCTTTGACAATTTTGAGGGCCTTCCTCTGACACCGCCTGGTATAGAGGTCCTGGATGGCAGGGAGCTTTGCCCCAGTGATGTACTGGGCCGTACGCACTACCCTCTGTAGTGCCTGGGAGTTCAAAATGTAGCTACATGTAGAAGGCTAATGTTAACGAACTAACATTGCCCATGAATGGAAGTTAGGCTAGCGAGCAAGCATTTTAGCCAGGTAGCCTAGGACAACAAAAAAGAAAAGAGTGTACTGTATGACAGAGTGATAGAGCGTTTCGTCAACATGAAAAAGAGGAGGATGGCATTGGCGTTTCTCTACAAGTAGAGTGAGTCAACATGTTTTTCTACTTGCACGAACACGCACGCACACACACGCAGACAGAAATCAGACCCAAGGACAACTAAATCGTTTTTGGTATCTTTTAGTTGTCACTGTATTAGACTAAGCAGAGGAGATTTGATTATGTTGAAATGGTGCTGGAATAGTGGAGGCAGCTCCTGTTTTCTTTGCGACTTGCTCTAACTCTCTGTGGTTCTAAATCAATAGTTGTTTAGTGGTCCGAAATTGTCGGGAACATTAACTTGCTAGACAATGCTGTAGGTGATGTAACTATCTGTTACTGTACATGCAATATGCTTTATGGACTTCACTGGACAGAGGTTGCTATGCGGTTTTGTGATAAAACAAAGGTGTGGATTCCCCAGTGATTTTACCCACGCACCCCTACTGGATCTAGCACCCACTATCGGTTGCCTAGGCTACACGAAAGGCATCAGGTAGAAGTAGATTAACCAACAACTGTAACGATGTACACTACCGGTCAAAAGTTTTAGAACACCTACTCATTCAAGGGTTTTTCTTCATTTTTAATATTTTCTTCATTGTAGAATAATAATGAAGACATCAAAACTATGAAATAACACATATGTAATCATGTAGTAACCAAAAAAGTGTTAACCTCTACGGGATCGGTGTCCCATATACGGGACGGTTGAGCTAACATGCGCTAATGTGATTAGCATGACTGTTGTAAATAACAGCAAACTTTCCAGGACAACGACATGTCTTATATGGGCAGAAAGCTTAAATTCTTGTTAATCTAACTGCACTGTCCAAATTACAGTAGCTATTACAGTTAAAAAAAGACCATGCTATTGTTTGAGGAGAGTGCACAACAACAAAAAACGTATCACGGCAACTGGTTTGATACATTCACCTCTGAAGGTAAATAATGTACTTATATTCAGTAATCTTGCTCTGATTTGTCATCCTGAGGGTCCCAGAGATAAAATGTGGCATAGTTTTGTTTGATAAAATCCATTTTTATATTCAAATGTAGGAACTGGGTTCTACCGTTTGAACCCCTGCTGTTTCTGGCTCCCACCCACCCCGCCCGGCCATCTAGATGTGTGAAAGTTAGTGTATAAGCTAATGATCTATCATGTATGACATTCCTGGGAGTGTGTAAACTTACATTTTGTATTAGCATATCATTTTTGTATGTTCTCTATAGTTATGTACTTGAAAATGTATCAATTGACCAATTCGGCACATTTGGGCAGACTTAATACAAAATAGTCCAGTATTGTAACGCTTCACTGAATCAATCTGAAACTTTGCATACACAATGCTGCCATGTAGTGGCCAAAATTGCGCCTAAACTGCAATATTATATTGTGGCCTTTCTCTTGCATTTCAAATATGATTAAAAAAAAATTAAAAACATGTTTTTTTGTTTGTATTATCTTTGACCAGATCTAATGTGTTATATTCTCCTACATTAATTTCAACTTTCCACAAACCTCGAAGTGTTTCCTTTCAAAAGGTATCAATAATATGCATATCCTTGCTTCAGTGTCACGATCGTTGACTGAAGATACGGACCAAGGCGCAGCGTGGTAAGCGTACATTATTTATTTAGTACTTAACACGAACCAAAACAACAAACAAACGATACGTGAAGTCCTGAGGTTAACACAACACAAACCTTTACGGATCAAGAACCCACAAATTAACTGGTGCCAACAGGCTGCCTAAGTATGGTCCCCAATCAGAGACAACGAGCTACAGCTGCCTCTGATTGGGAACCACCCTGGCCAACATAGATCTAAACGATCTAGAACAAAACATAGACAACTATAACATAGAAAATCCACACCCTGGCTCAACATTTAATAGTCCCCAGAGCCAGGGCGTGACATTCAGGTCCTGAGCTACTGGCAGTTAGATTTGGGTATGTCGTTTTAGGTGAAAATTTAAAAAAAAAAAAGGGTCTGATCCTTAAAAGGTTAAAAAAATCAAAATATATTTTATATTTGAGATTCTTAAAATAGCCACCCTTTGCCTTGATGACAGCTTTGCACACTCTTGGCATTCTCTCAACCATATACTCGGCCTTGTCTCAGGATTGTAAGTTGGTGGTTGAGGATATCCCTCTAGTGGTGCGGGGGCTGTGCTTTGGCAGAGTGGGTGGGGTTATATCCTTCCTGTTTGGCCCTGTCCGGGGGTTTCTTCGGATGGGGCCACAGTGTCTCCGGACCGCTCCTGTCTCAGCCTCCAGTATTTATGCTGCAGTAGTTTATGTGTCGGGGGGCTGGGGTTAGTTGGTTATACCTGGAGTACTTCTCCTGTCTTATCCAGTGTCCTGTGTGAATTTAAGTATGCTCTCTCTAATTCTCTCGTTCTCTCTTTCTCTCTGAGAACCTGAGCCCTAGGACCATACGTCAGGACTACCGGGCATGCTGACACCTTGCTGTCCCCAGTCCGCCTGGCCTTGCTGCTATTCCAGTTTCAACTGTTCTGCCTGCGGTTACGAAACCCCTACCTGTCCCAGACCTGCTGTTTTCAACTCTTAATGATCGGCTATGAAAAGCCAACTGAGAGACCTGAGCCCTAGGACCATACGTCGGGACTACCGGCCGTGGTGACTCCTTGCTGTCCCCAGTCCGCCTGGCCTTGCTGCTATTCCAGTTTCAACTGTTCTGCCTGCGGTTATGGAACCCCTACCTGTCCCAGACCTGCTGTTTTCAACTCTTAATGATCGGCTATGAAAAGCCAACTGAGATTTATTCCTGATTATTATTTGACCATGCTTGTCACTTATGAACATTTTTGAACATCTTGGCATGGTTCTGTTATAATCTCCACCCGGCACAGCCAGAAGAGGACTGGCCACCCCTCATAGCCTGGTTCCTCTCTAGGTTTCTTCCTAGGTTTTGGCCTTTCTAGGGAGTTTTTCCTAGCCACCGTGCTTCTACACCTGCATTACTAGCTGTTTGGGGTTTTAGGCTGGGTTTCTGTACAGCACTTCGAGATATTAACTGATGTAAGAAGGGCTATATAAAATAAAATTGATTGATTGATTGAACCAGCTTAATCTGGAATGCTTTTCCAACAGTCTTGATGGAGTTCCCACATATGCTGAGCACTTGTTGGCTGCTTTTCCTTCACTCTGCGGTCCGACTCATCCCAAACCATCTCAATTTGGTTGAGGTCGGGGGATTGTGGAGGCCAGGTCATCTGATGCAGCACTCCATCACTCTCCTTCTTGGTAAAATAGCTCTTACACAGCCTGGAGGTGTGTTGTGTTATTGTCCTGTTGAAAAACAAATGATAGTCCCACTAAGCCTAAACCAGATGGGATGGCTTATCGCTGCAGAATGCTGTGGTAGCCATGCTGGTTAAGTGTGCCTTGAATTCTAAATAAATCCCAGACAGTGTCACCAGCAAAGCACCCCGACACCCCCACACCATAACACCTCCTCCTCCATGCTTTAGGGTGGGAAATACACATGCAGCGATCATCCGTTCACCCACACCGCGTCTCACAAAGATACGGTGGTTGGAACCAAAAATCTCCAATTTGGACTCCAGATCAAAGGACACATTTCCACCGGTCTAATGTCCATTGCTCATGTTTCTTGGCCCAAGCAAGTCTCTTCTTATTATTGGTGTCCTTTAGTAGTGTTTTTTTGCAGCAATTCGACCATGAAAGCCTGATTCACACAGTCTCCTCTGAACAGTTGATGTTGAGATGTGTCTGTTACTTGAACTCTGTGAAGCATTTATTTGGGCTGCAATTTCTGAGGCTGGTAACTCTAATGAAGTTATCCTCTGCAGCAGAGATAACTCTGGGACTTCCTTTCCTGTGTTGCGGTCTTCTGTATACCCCCCACAAACAGTGACAACTGTTTTGCCTTTTTGTGATAGAATCCAGCACAGCTCTCAGGGCTCATGGACAGATGGCTATTTAAAAAGGTCACATGTAAATTAGTTGAGTCCTCTGTAAAAGTTTATAACACAATTGTAAAAGTCTACCAAACAATCATGGTGACGGTAACGGAAATTCCTTTGGCAAGCAACACATCTCTCAGTTAGGCAGCAACATACAGTATCTTTCAGTTAGGCAGCAACACATCTTTCAGTTAGGCAACAACACATCTTTCAGTTAGGCAGCAACATACAGTATCTTTCAGTTAGGCAGCAACACATCTTTCAGTTAGGCAGCAACACATCTTTCAGTTAGGCAGCAACACATCTTTCAGTTAGGCAGCAACATACAGTATCTTTCAGTTAGGCAGCAACATACAGTATCTTTCAGTTAGGCAGCAACACATCTTTCAGTTAGGCAGCAACACATCTTTCAGTTAGGCAGCAACACATCTTTCAGTTAGGCAGCAACACATCTTTCAGTTAGGCAGCAACACATCTTTCAGTTAGGCAGCAACACATCTTTCAGTTAGGCAGCAACATACAGTATCTTTCAGTTAGGCAGCAACATACAGTATCTTTCAGTTAGGCAGCAACACATCTTTCAGTTGGCAGCAACATACAGTATCTTTCAGTTAGGCAGCAACACATCTTTCAGTTGGCAGCAACATACAGTATCTTTCAGTTAGGCAGCAACACATCTTTCAGTTAGGCAGCAACACATCTTTCAGTTAGGCAGCAACACATCTTTCAGTTAGGCTGCAACATACAGTATCTTTCAGTTACGCAGCAAAACATCTCTCAGTTAGGCAGCAACATACAGTATCTTTCAGTTAGGCAGCAACACATCTCTCAGTTAGGCAGCAACACATCTCTCAGTTAGGCAGCAACACATCTCTGAGTTAGGCAGCAACACATCTCTCAGTTAGGCAGCAACACATCTCTCAGTTAGGCAGCATACTGTATTGCAAATTTTCTGAATGTCATGGAGATGATCAGTGTTGGTGTACTTATTATCTTCATTGGCCTTAACAAAATGACTTATTGGAGTCCCCCAAAATAACAGTTATTGTTTGTTAACTAATGATCGTTATTACTTTTATTACATGAAAAGTGGCTTTGGGTTGTTCTACCATTGAATGATGTAAATGTTTTCTGTAAGTCTCTTTACAGTTATTTGTCTAGGGGTTTTACTTCGCTTTAGTGAAACAGACACACTGTTCTATCATGAAAGCCAACCTAGACTGGAGCCCAGTTGTAGACAGACCATTCATTATTTTGTGTACCCAACTTTTCTCCCCATGTTCACTATCGAATCTTGTGAACTGAAAAAAAACTCATCTCTAATCATTGTTCTATTTGCTGTATGTTGCCATAGGAACCAAACACAACTCATCCAGATGACCTCTAAATAGAGCACCACAGTTTCTCCCACCACCATAAAAATCCTCATTTGGCTTCTTTAACTCATTGCTACTTCAAGAAAGAGAGTTTACCTGAATAAGAGGATGCTGCGTCTAACTAAATGCTTACAAGAAGCTCATTTGATAATACAATGTGCACAGAAATAAAGCAGACCTGGGCAGAAAATAGTTGTATTTATAGTTTATTTGAAAATACCAACTTTTCAAATACTAGTGGTAGTCGAATATAGCCAATCAACTAAAGGCAATTATTTCCTTTGATATTCAAATACAGGTCTAAAAAAAACAGATAATATTTTAACTATTTTGAATACCTCTCAGAAAAACAAATAATGTTTGAAGGTAGGCTATTTGAATATATGCACATTATTTGAAAACAGAAACAGATTTATTTGATGGCTGCCAAATATTTATAGACAAAACAGTTATAGTCTAAATATATGATAATTAGCACATGGTTTTGAGGGCTTTCAGATATGAATCTTAATTATGTAGTGTAGAATTAAATACTTAATGATTGAAGATTTTTTAAAAGAGTAATACAAATGTAAACCAAACTGATTTGTTTTATTGTTGTAAATGTATTTCTCAGAATTTCTTTACAATCATTTTAGATGATAGTGATTCATAATTTCTTAATGGTGGATAATCACATTAAATGGTGATTCATAATTTTAAACGGTGGATAATCACTTTAGATGACGATTACCACCAAATGATAGGACACATTTTTAGACCTGAAAACATCTGACAAATAAACTGTCACTTTCAGGCATTTAGCTAGATATAAGCTACAGTTTGTTAGGGACATGGACTCATCTCAACATTAGAGTAGATAGAACCCTTTTGTAGTTTCAAAATGACTAAGAAATACATTTTCATACTGAGTGAGACGTAAGGTAATACAGTAACACTTGACATCAAGTTTTGAATACATATGGGCGGCAGGGAGCCTAGCGGTTAGAGCGTTGGGCCAGTAACTGAAAGGACACTGGTTCGAATACGCGAGCCGACAGGGTGAAAAATCTGTCGATTTGCTCTTGAGCAAGGCACTTAACCCTAATTTGCTCCAGGGGCACCGTGCTGCTATGGCTGACCCTGTAAAATAACACATTTCACTGAACCTATCCGGTGTATGTGACAATAAAACATCTGTATTTATTATATTTTTTTACATGTAGTAACTTTGTGATTACTACAATAGCAACATTGTTGTTACATAGGACTTCAGAAATGGCTTTATAATTGCATTATATTGGAGTTATTACACAAGTGGAATAAGGAACAGTCCATAACCCTCGTGGACAGTAGTTACAAAAGCTCTAATTGCAATGTAATTACCAAAGTATTATTTAACAACATGATAATAAAATGTGGTTCCATTACACAAGCACAATTACAGTTCAATGTTAAGTTACTGAGAATGCTAACAGTAACAAAATATGACTATTAAGGTTCTAAGGGAACAACTGCCTTCTTAAGTCAACGACAGGCAAGGTAGGTGGAAAATCACATTAATTTGTATTCTGAATAAATGAATTGCAGCTTTTAACCTTTTCAATGGCATGTTGGAATCCTACAGTAGTTGAGTGTCACAACTTATTTCTACTTATCTGTACAAAATATCATTGGTTGGTTGTTTTGACTTGATGATCTGCACCTGGGGGGGGCCTGTTCAGGAGAATAGACATTTACAGAATGTTCAAAAAGAAATCTGTTGTATAGATCAAATATGATCAACTGTCAGTTAGATTGATTCGTATAGGACATTATGTGTGCTTTATTTATTCATTCTATTTATATCTGCAATATGCAGTTCCAGATACAGCCCTACCATTAGTTGAAGGCAGCCAATCCAATAGTTTGTGAAAAGTTGTCACTTCCTGAGATCTGTATTCAAATATTATTTTTAAGTAATTGCTTTCTCAGATCTGTATTGGAATAGTTTTTAAAAAGTAGGTACTTTCTGAGATCTGTATTCAAATAGTTTTAAAAAGTAGTACTTTTTTGGGGGGGGATCTGTATTCAAATAGTTACAGTCACCTCCAAAGTAGCGAATTGTTCCCCCCAAAAAACGAATGAATTTCCACAAAGCACAACAACTCATGGACATCTGCCCCATTTCAGCGTGCACATTGTTTTCGTGACGTTGTCAGCTATCCCATCTATAGCACGCAACTGGACTTTAAGCAGTCCCACAAGGGTGGTGTATCTATGTTGCACTGTGGTGTGTGGTGTGATCTGGTTTGTACGAATGGAGATATCTAATGGGTGTGACTTTGTTATGGACCTTCCTCGAGGTGTGTGTGAGTGAATCATGTGAATCATGTGAATAATCTAAATGATGTGTTTCATAGCCAATGTAGTCACCTGCTCTGAAGTGTAGACACAGTCATACAGTATCTAGATCTATACACATGCTGTGATAACAGTTTTATCTCAGACAAACAGCAACACCAGACAATGTATATACATGCAGTGGTGGAAAAAGTACCCAATTGTCACACTTGAGTAAAAGTAAAGATACCTTAATAGAAAATGACTCAAGTAAAAGTGGAAGTCACCCAGTAAAATACTACTTGAGTAAAAGTCTAAAAGTATTTGGTTTAAAATATACTTAAATATCAAAAGTAAATGTAATTGCTAAAATATTCTTAAGGACAAAAGTAAAAGTAAAAGTATAAGTAGTTAAAAATTCCTTATGTAAAGCAAACCAGACGACACAAACCAGGGGCACACCAACACTAATTGACAAACAAAGCATGTGTGTTTAGTGAGTCCGCCAGATCAGAGGCAGTAGGGATGACCAGGGATGTTCTCTTGATAAGTGTGTGAATTTGACCATTTTCCTGTCCTGCAAAGCATTCAAGTACTTTTGGGTGTCAGGGAAAATGTATGGAGTAAAAAGTCAATTATTTTCTTTAGGAATGTAGTGAAGTAAAAGTTGTCAAAAATATAAATAGTAAAGTACAGATACCCCAAAAAAACTACTTAAGTAGTACTTTAAAGTATTTTTACTTAAGTACTTTACACCCTATTCCCTATGTAGTGCACTACTTTTGACCAGGGATCATTTGGGACCTATTTCTGTACTATCACATTGTCACATGACCAATAGTGTTAGCTTTACTATCTTTGCGCTGATCATTGGGCCAGTAGACATGTTTCAATGTGCCCTGCAAAGGTAGAACTTGTCTTTTGTTCTTCTCTGTGTGTGTGTATGTGTGCGTGCGTGTGCATATGTGCGCTTGTTTGTGTGTGTGTGTGTGTGTGTGTGTGAGTGTGTGTTGTCACTTTCTCTCGTGAACACAACGCCCTCCGTCATACCCTTCTCTAAGTGTCCCCCTCTGCCTCTTCCCCCTTGCTGAGGGGCTTCTTTAGACCCGCCAACCCCCCGCCCCGTCCCGTCCCCGTCCCGTCCCCCCCCCCGTCTCCCTGGCCCTCCCCAGCATGGGGGAATACAACCTTCAACACTACACACACACTGCACTCTGTGCTTAGAGCGGTGGTAGAGGGACAGGGGGCCGTCCTGCCATGAGGGTTTTCATCACCTTCCATGGTTCCTGTGAGCCTTTTGACATCTCTCCTGACCAGACCGTGGGGACGGTAAAGCTGATGGTCAAGGTAATTAAACCTCTATAAGAGGTCCTTGTCGAGTCTCTTTTTCTTGTTTGACAGTCTCATGTGAAAAGAAAGCAGCGTTACTCCCCTCTGTCTGTTTGTACACTGTACAGCTCAAGGAAATGAAGATGATTCTAAGGGGGAACTAACTTGTTCATTTGGCTGGTTTCATGTACAGTATGTGAGTAGTACTTAAAGTAGGACACATGGTTATGTGATGAGGTGATAGTACTTACAGTAGGAGACATGGTTATGTGATGAGGTGATAGTACTTACAGTAGGAGACATGGTTATGTGATGAGGTGATAGTACTTAAAGTAGGAGACATGGTTATGTGATGGGGTGATAGTACTTAAAGTAGGACACATGGTTATGTGATGGGGTGATAGTACTTAAAGTAGGACACATGGTTATGTGATGGGGTGATAGTACTTAAAGTAGGAGACATGGTTATGTGATGGGGTGATAGTACTTACAGTAGGAGAAATGGTTATGTGATGGGGTGATAGTACTTAAAGTAGGACACATGGTTATGTGATGGGGTGATAGTACTTACAGTAGGAGACATGGTTATGTGATGGGGTGATAGTACTTACAGTAGGAGACATGGTTATGTGATGGGGTGATAGTACTTACAGTAGGAGACATGGTTATGTGATGGGGTGATAGTACTTACAGTAGGAGACATGGTTATGTGATGGGGTGATAGTACTTAAAGTAGGAGACATGGTTATGTGATGGGGTGATAGTACTTAAAGTAGGACACATGGTTATGTGATGGGGTGATAGTACTTAAAGTAGGAGACATGGTTATGTGATGGGGTGATAGTACTTAAAGTAGGAGACATGGTTATGTGATGGGGTGATAGTACTTAAAGTAGGACACATGGTTATGTGATGGGGTGATAGTACTTACAGTAGGAGACATGGTTATGTGATGGGGTGATAGTACTTAAAGTAGGAGACATGGTTATGTGATGGGATTGAAATGATGATGATCAACAATGTTGATTTATTTTACTATTGTACACAATTGGACACTTTTACAATTATGTCTCTCTCTGTATGGTATCTCTGTATCATCCATTGACATCTGTCTGTGTGGAACACCCTCCATAATGGTTCTGTCTGTGTGGAACACTCTCCATAATGGTTCTGTCTGTGTGGAACACCTCTCCATAATGGTTCTGTCTGTGTGGAACACCCTCCATAATGGTTCTGTCTGTGTGGAACACCCTCCATGACGGCTTCATCAGTGAGCCCTCTCACTCTGGTTGTATGGGACACTCTATTACAACTCCCTGAGTTTCCAATCTTCTTCCTCTGGCAGGATTACTTCCACGTGCAACTGTCAGACGACAAGCAGGTGAGGCACTTCCTGGAGTTGAGCTACGCTGGTGCCATCCTTCTGGACAGCTGGTTCCTGACAGACGTTGGCATCCCCCCTGGCAGTGCCATCCGCTGCCTGCTGAAGGTATCAGCCGGGCACCTAGCTTTTTTTCTACGAGTGCTTGAAAATGCATGTCAAAGAGTGTGCAGGCTATTGCTTCAAACAGCTTCATATTCTCATTTACAGAAAGTGTTTCATATATACTGTAGTATGGTGAGGTCACCCTGCTTGAGACTTAAAGTAATGTTGCCCAAGACCATGGTTATGGTAGAGCGATTGTTTAGTAAGAACACTGCTTCATGAGTGTGAAGTGTTGTTTTGCAGAGGGTCCCGGGTTCATGTCCAGAGCAGGACAGGCACAGAACTTACTCTGTTACACAAACATCTGTGGAAGAGTTGCTAACAGAGGAGAATGGTTATGTAACAAAGTGCAAATTTAACCATCAGAATAATGTTTCTTTGTGTTCCTTACTCCATACTTACACACCCCCATCATTGACAGAGTCAAAGCCAGACCTTCTGTCTGTCTCTCTCTCTTGCTGGTTGACTAGAGTGGAACTCTATAGCAATGTATGGTTGCCCAGGGATAGAGCTGGAATGTGTCCCAATGTAGTGTTGCCTTTGTACCAAACACCCTTACTGTCATAAACCCTTTCCCCATGTAACCGCCTTTACCTCAGTCTGGTGTTTGCTAACAGTGGTTGCAAAAGAGGCCGTATACCCTATTGGTTCATTGAAATACATATTCATTAGATTTCTGTTGTTAACTATTTAATCTCAATATGTTCAATATGATAGAACAAAGCACAATACAGTACATGAATTAGAAAATGTTGTTACAAGTTTGAGCCGCCAGATGGTGGTAGATCACAAGCTCATATAGCATGGACCTATGATTTGTCTCTGGGTAGAAATTGCCCTCAGGCACAAATCTAGGATCAGCTTACTTTCACCAAATCCTAACCTTTGCCATTAGAGGTAAAAACACAAACCAGACCTTAGATCAGTGCAAAGGAGTCACTTCATCTTACCCCTGTAATTATATCCTAACTTGTCTTACCCAAATATACACTGAGTGTACCAAACGTTAGGAACACCTTCCTAATATTGAGTTGCATCCCCCTTTTGCCCTCAGAACAGGCTCAATTGGTCGGGGCATGGACTTTACAAGGTGTCGAAAGTGTTCCACTGGGATGCTGGCCCATGTTGAAACCAATGCTTCCCACAGTTGTGTCAAGTTAGCCGGATGTCCTTTGGGTGGTGGACCATTCTTGATACACACTGGAAACTGTTGAGCATGAAAAACACAGCAGTGTTGCACTAACCGGTGTGCCTGGCACCTACTACCATACCCTGTTCAAAGGCACTTCAATATTTTGTCTTGTCTATTCACCCTCTGAATGGCACACATACACAATCCATCCATGTCTCAATTGTCTCAAGGCTTAAAAATCCTTATTTAACCTGTCTCCTCCTCTTCATCTACACTGATTGAAGTGGGATTTAATAAAGGGATCATAGCTTTCACCTGGATTCACCTGGTCAGTCTATGTCACGGGAAAGAGCAGGTGTTCTTAATGTTTTGTACACTCAGTGTATAAACATTTACATTTACATTTTAGTCATTTAGCAGACGCTCTTATCCAGAGCGACTTACAGGAGCAATTAGGGTTAAGTGCCTTGCTCAAGGGCACATTAACGTCATTTAGCAGACGCTCTTAGCCAGAGCGACTCACAAATTGGTGCGTTCACCCTATAACACAACATATAGGTATTTATATTAAACAAGTGAATATTATTGTATGTCCATTGGTCTTCTACTTCAGCAGGAGCCGGTGGTGCGTGTGTTCAGTGCCGTGACAGGGGAGACCCTCTCAGTCTTGGGCCCTGTGGTTCTTCTGAGTGCGTCTGTGGCTAGGCTCGTGACCCTGGTGTCCCAGCAGTGTGGGCTTCCCGTCAGCTCCTTCAGACTGAGCTCTCCCACCGGCCTGCAGCTCTACGACTGCAACCGTCTCCACGACTACGCTATTGACCTGGGTATGGCCTTCCGTGTGCAGTAGGTCAATGGTCCTCTGCTGTGTGTGTGTGTGTGTGTGTGTGTGTGGAGCTTTTTTTTTTTTGGTGAGGGAGGCCTGCTCTCTCCTTTCCCTGATGTTTAGTTCATTTCATTCCGATCTCCTCTGCATTATTGTAGCCATCTGCTGCAGCCTGTCAACTATGCCTCTGCCTATCCCTGTTCTCTCCTCTCCGCACAGGCTACACAAACGCCTCACACCGCGTGGCTGCTGCCTCTCTAACCTGGTGGTCCCTGCACGCACCACACACCTGGAGTTCCAGGTCTCAGGCAGCCTCTGGAACTGCCGTTCTGCCGCCAACAAGGCTGACTTCATCCCAGCCTATGCTACCCTCCAGTCCCTCGACTTCCTGGCGCTGACGGAAACATGGATTACCACTGAAAACACTGCTACTCCTACTGCTCTCTCCTCGTCTGACCATGTGTTCTCGCATACCCCGAGAGCATCTGGTCAGAGGGGTGGTGGCACAGGAATCCTCATCTCTCCCAAGTGGTCATTCTCAATTTTTCCCCTAACCCATCTGTCTATCTCCTCATTTGAATTCCACGCTGTCACAGTCACTAGCCCATTTAAGCTTAATATCCTTGTCATCTATCGCCCTCCAGGTTCCCTTGGAGAGTTCATCAATGAGCTTGACGCCTTGATAAGTTCCTTTCCTGAGGATGGCTCACCCTTCACAGTTTTGGGGGATTTCAACCTCCCCACGTCTACATTTGACTCATTTCTCTCTGCCTCCTTCTTTCCACTCCTCTCCTCTTTTGACCTCACCCTCTCACCATCCCCCCCCCACTCACAAGGCAGGCAATACGCTTGACTTCATCTTTACTAGATGTTGCTCTTCTATTAATCTCACTGCAACTCCCCTCCATGTCTCCGACCACTACTTTGTATCCTTTTCTCTCTCGCTCTCCTCCAACACTACTCACTCTGCCCCTACACAGATGGTAACGCGCCGCCGCAACCCTTCGCTCTCTCTCCCACTACTCTCTCCTCTTCCATCCTATCATCTCTTCCCTCTGCTCAATCCTTCTCCCTCCAATCTCCTGATTCTGCCTCCTCAACCCTCCTCTCCTCCCTTTCTGCATCCTTTGACTCCCTGTGTCCCCTATCCTCCCGGCCGGCTCGGTCCTCCCCTCCAGCTCCGTGGCTTGATGACTCATTGCGAGCTCACAGAACAGAGCTCCGGGCAGCTGAGCGGAAATGGAAGAAAACTAGACTCCCTGCCGACCTGGCATCTTTTCACTCCCTCCTCTCTACATTTTCTTCATCTGTTTCTGCTGCTAAGGCCACTTTCTACCACTCTAAATTCCAAGCATCTGCCTCTAACCCTAGGAAGCTCTTTGCCATATTCTCTTCACTGCTGAATCCTCCCCCCTCCTCCCTCTCTGTGGATGACTTTGTCAACCACTTTGAAAAGAAGGTTGACGACATCCGATCCTCGTTTGATAAGTCTAATGACACTGCTGGTCCTGCTCACACTGCCCTACCCTATGCTTTGACTTCTTTCTCCCCTCTCTCTCCAGATAAAATCTTGCGACTAGTGACTGCAGGCCGCCCAACAACCTGCCCGCTTGACCCCATCCCCTCCTCTCTTCTCCAGACCATCTCCGGTGACCTTCTCCCCTACCTCACCTCGCTGATCAACTCATCCTTGACCGCTGGCCATGTCCCTTCCGTCTTCAAGAGAGCGAGAGTTGCACCCCTTCTCAAAAAACCAACACTCGATCCCACTGATGTCAACAACTACAGACCAGTATCCCTTCTTTCTTTTCTTTCCAAAACTATTGAGCGTGCCGTCTTTAGCCAACTCTCTTGCTATCTCTCTCAGAATGACCTTCTTGATCCAAACCAGTCAGGTTTCAGGACTGGTCATTCAACTGAGACTGCTCTTCTCTGTGTCACGGAGGCTCTCCGCACTGCTAAAGCTAACTCTCTCTCCTCTGCTCTTGTCCTTCTAGACCTGTCTGCTGCCTTTGATACAGTGAACCATCAGATCCTCCTCTCCACCCTCTCCGAGCTGGGCATCTCCGGCGCGGCTCACTCCTGGATTGCGTCCTACCTGACCGGTCGCTCCTACCAAGTGGCGTGGCGAGAAGCTGTCTCCGCACCACGTGCTCTCACCACTGGTGTCCCCCAGGGCTCAGTTCTAGGCCCTCTCCTTTTCTCCCTATACACCAAGTCACTTGGCTCTGTCATATCCTCACATGGCCTCTCCTATCATTGCTACGCTGACGATACACAACTAATCTTCTCCTTTCCCCCTTCTGATAACCAGGTGGCGAATCGCATCTCTGCATGTCTGGCCGACATATCAGTATGGATGACGGATCACCACCTCAAGCTGAACCCTGGCAAGACGGAGCTGCTCTTCCTCCCGGGGAAGGACTGCCCGTTCCATGATCTCGCCATCACGGTTGACAACTCCGTTGTGTCCTCCTCCCAGAGTGCGAAGAGCCTTGGCGTGACCCTGGACAACACCCTGTCGTTCTCCGCTAACATCAAGGCGGTGACCCGATCCTGCAGGTTCATGCTCTACAACATTCGGAGAGTACGACCCTGCCTTACACAGGAAGCGGCACAGGTCCTAATCCAGGCACTTGTCATCTCCCGTCTGGATTACTGCAACTCGCTGTTGGCTGGGCTCCCTGCCTGTGCCATTAAACCCCTACAACTCATCCAGAATGCCGCAGCCCGTCTGGTGTTCAACCTTCCCAAGTTCTCTCACGTCACCCCCTCCTCCGCACACTCCACTGGCTTCCAGTTGAAGCTCGCATCCGTTACAAGACCATGGTGCTTGCCTATGGAGCAGTGAGGGGAACGGCACCTCCGTACCTTCAGGCTCTGATCAGTCCCTACACCCAGGCGAGGGCATTGCGTTCATCCACCTCTGGCCTGCTGGCTCCCTTCCTCTGCGGAAGCATAGTTCCCGCTCAGCCCAGTCAAAGCTGTTCGCTGCTCTGGCACCCCAATGGTGGAACAAGCTCCCTCACGACGCCAGGACAGCGGAGTCACTCACCACCTTCCGGAGACATTTGAAACCCCACCTCTTTAAGGAACACCTGGGATAGGATAAAGTAATCCTTCTACCCCCCCCCCAAAACCCCCCAAAAAAAAAAGTATAATTGTAAAGTGGTTATCCCACTGGCTATAGGGTGAATGCACCAATTTGTAGTCGCTCTGGATAAGAGCGTCTGCTAAATGACGTAAATGTGCCCTTGAGCAAGGCACTTAACCCTAATTGCTCCTGTAAGTCGCTCTGGATAAGAGCGTCTGCTAAATGACTAAAATGTAAAATGTAATGTAAATGAGCTTTGTACTGAAATGTTTCATAACAGAATCTTAGCATTACTGTGGAGGTCCAGTGAAGTTTCAGCATTGCAATGCAAAAAAAAAGGCTCAACACCTTATGGGTGTAACATAGAGACGAATATGCTGTATGGAACACATTCTTGGTTCATGGCAACCAGGGGGGACAACCTGCATATGTCTCTGTCTCCCAGGGGCAACTCTACGGTTGGACACATGGGATGGGTGGGTGGAGTTCCTCAGAGGCTGCTTCCTGGGACACAGACGGACCGTCCAACGACACCTGTCTAGGGAGAGGCCTGTGATGAGGTCAGAATACACATCTACACACTGAACTGTATCATACACTAGTTCAATATAATTCCCCTCAACTCCTTGTATTATTACCAAATTACCCTGTTTAAAGCTTACAATGATGGTACTGACCCTGTATATAGCTTACAATGATGGTACTGACCCTGTATATAGTTTACAATGATGGTACTGACCCTGTATATAGTTTACAATGATGGTACTGACCCTGTATATAGTTTACAATGATGGTACTGACCCTGTATATAGTTTACAATGATGGTACTGACCCTGTATATAGCTTACAATGATGGTACTGACCCTGTATATGGCTTACATTCTTGTGTTTTTTGCCTTTATATTATTTTTCTCTTACCCTGATATTTAATACTGCATTGTGGGAAAGAGCTTGCAAGTAAGCATTTCACTATACTGTTTTATACCTGCTGTATCTGGTGAACTTGACAAAAAAAACGTTGAAACATGTTCTAAATAATTTACATTGATTCTGTATTATTCCAGGTTCCAGCTCCGGGTGGCACTCTACATCGCTGCTTCTCTGGGCCACCTGGACCTGGCCTGCTGGCTGCTGGAGAGGGGGGTGCGTGCCAACGAGCCGGTGGGGGTCCACCCTTACCGTGAGTGGTGCCACCAGACGGCCCACCCCGACGCCGCCAAGTGTCCCGCCATCGCCGCTGTCGAGCGTGGCCAGCTCACCATCCTCAAACTCTTTATCGCCAGCAGCGTTCTGACCCTGGCCTGTCGGGACCCCCAGGGTCATGGCCTCCTAAGGATCGCCCTCCAGCACGGCCACAGGGAGTGTGTGCGTCACCTGGCCACCAAGCTGTTTTCTGTGGTGGCCCTCCTAGGTATGGCTCTCCCCATGCGGACGTACGTCCAGATAAAACGCTGGGTGAAGCTGGGGCAGAGAAGGGCAGCATCCAGGCTCTGCATGGGCCTCAACAGGGCTCCGTTCAGGACCAGGGTGGATGACACGGTCCTGGTGGACGGATTCACCCTCCCTAAGATGTCCTCCAAGCCCAGGAAGGGTGAGGCCAAGGCGGGTATCAGGGTCACATCCAAAGCCTCTCAACCTTTGACCCCCATCAACTGCCCGTCTCATGTATCCTGCACGCTCTGCGCCCTGGCATTCCAGGATGCATCTCTTCATCTGCCGAAGCTATACCCACGAGGGAGGGGATGTGGAGGGAGGGGATGTGGAGGGAGGGGGTGTGGAGGGAGGGGATGTGGAGGGAGGGGATGTGGAGGGAGGGGGTGTGGAGGGAGGGGATGTGGAGGGAGGGGATGTGGAGGGAGGGGATGTGGAGAGAGGGGATGTGGAGGGAGGGGGTGTGGAGGGAGGGGATGTGGAGAGAGGGGATGTGGAGGGAGGGGATGTGAGGAGAATGAGAGTGGGGATCAGAACAGCAACCAATGGAGGAGCAGAGTTCCGCTCCCGCCCATTTCCAGAGACACCAATCTCAGACCTCTGCTTGTCTCTGCCTCGCCAAACTCCTCCCAGGTCCTCACCACCTCACTGGAGTCCTTTTCTCTCCACTGCGACCGCACACCCAGAGAAAACGCCGTATACTGTTTGGCCTTGGCCAGGTTAGTCCAAGTTTAAATTACAGTGATTTACAGTGAGATTACAGTGCTATTGCACTGCTACGGTTTTAATATGAGCATTTCTCTGGAGGTTTCTTCGGATGGGTTTCAATAGTTTCAGAAGAAGCCTCCTTTAAGTCCTATAATCAGTAGTGTAGTGGAGGGTAAATACATGTAATACATGTTTACGCACTTTTATTTTATTTTGCACAAGCGTTTACCCACCTTTTGTGGAAGATGCATTGAAAGTATAGGGAGCGTTACTTCTTTAATCCTGAACGGCGATCAGCATTTACCAACCATTGTTTTTACCACTTCATCACTGCCTATAATATACCCTTATCCTCCCTGACTAGATTTCAGTAAAAACAAATCATGCCTTATTGGTTTACCATAACAAGTCCTAACTTGTTTCAGTATGGGGAGAGGATAGGATGTAGGAAAGAGAGCTTCATTCATGTATTGAGGCCATCACATACACAGTTTTTCACAATGGTAGACAACAAATTTGGCCTTATAACCTTGTTCTGGTTGATTGTCTCTCCAACAGTGCCTTCACAGAGAGACCATGGATAAAGCAGCTGGATGTAGCGCGTACTCTGGCCAGGAGGAGTGTTCAGAACATGGGGTAGACACCAGGATCGTGGTTAGAAAGGCACCGAATGGAGAGAAAAACGTTTTCCATTGTGTGCCCTCATGAACACAACCCAGAGATCAACTGCACTAACTGGTACCTCACAAAGTCCCTGTATTGTCACTAACAAGGAAGGAAACGAGTGAACAAGATGAGGATGATGCCTGAAACAATGCGGACGATGAAGAATTTTGTTCCTTCAGATGTGCTTATAGGTATCATCAGCACTGTGTTTGATTTGTGTGCAGAAAGTTTATAACGGCAGGCAAGTGGATTCTCAGTCATTCGTATTCTCAAGTAACATAAATGTATCATATTTCACTGGTTATTTGTAGTAGCCACATGTCAATGGAATTATTATTATTATTGTTTGTCTTAATTCTAGGATCATTCAGCTGAATGAACGTGATTGTACAGTATGTGTTTGTATGTGATTGTAAGTGTTTGACAAGGGTCTAATTGAGGCTCCAAACCCCCCACTTAACACTAGTTTTTGTCCATAGAAATCCTCACTTGCTGATGAAGATCTATAGTGGTTGAAACCAATGTACAGTATACACACTGCTGGATTAAAACTCTTTGGGTGCATTTTATTAAGATGTGTATCAGAACTGCTCATATAAATGAGTCTGTGCAGTGTCAAAATAATACATCTGTTACATATGAATAAAAGGAAAATAAAATGCTGTTTTGTGCAAAGAAAATACCACAAAAGACATGAAATAAGGGCATTATGGGAAAATAATACAAAAATACATTGCTGTATTTCACATAGAGGATTTGACAAACCCTGTTTACTCACGTTACAAAACTGCCAACTACTGTATAAAGATTTGTTAGCACAGAACATGTCATCACAGGCTAAAGAGTAGCCTATTCTCCTGCAGTTTGTGGATTTACACAGCAACATAGCAGACACATTGGAAGGGGAAGGACACAAAATCCAATATCATACACTTCTTCCTTAGTATTCTGAAAGTTGTCAGATAGCTGTGAGAGCTATGAGTGGATAGTGGACCCATGCATACATGACGGTCCTCTGTAGCTCAATTGGTAGAGCATGGCGCTTGTAACGCCAGGGTAGTGGGTTCGATCCCCGGGACCACCCATATGTAAAAATGTATGCACGCATGACTGACTGTAAGTCACTTTGGATAAAAGCGTCTGCTAAATGGCATATTATTATACCATATCATCATTATCATAACTTTGCTTTAACTCAGTGGGGAAGTAGAACACCCGGGTTAGTGTATGTGTATTATGTTGTCAGGTGATTGTCTTTGTCTTAAAGCCTTTCCATTTTGGGAAGAAGCTTCTTGGAGGTGATCTAATGATGCCATTGAATCGCTGTCATTGAGTTGCTCACTGTACAAGACAATCAGTCACTGAAAATGAAATCTGTATTTCATTTCACGTATGTTGATATTTGTTTGGCTATTTGCTGTCTTTTGAAAATAAGTCATTTTGAAAATAAATATATCTGTTTTATGAAGCACTTGTAGACATTCATTGGTTTTCAAAATCACATTTTCAGCAGAACAGATACATACTTTCACAATATGACATCAAATAAAATCAAAATCAAGTAAGTGATGTAAATGAATGGCAAAAGGCTCCAGCCACCCAAGTCATAGACGGGTGGCTTGCAGAGAGAACAGTCTATGACTTGGGTGGCTGGCAGAGAGAACAAAGTCATAGACTGTTCTCTCTGCCAGCCACCCAAGTCATAGACTGTTCTCTCTACCAGCCACCCAAGTCATAGACTGTTCTCTCTGCCAGCCACCCTAGTAATAAACTGTTATCTCTGCCAGCCACCCGAGTCATAGACTGTTCTCTCTGACAGCCACCCGAGTCATAGACTGTTCTCTCTGCCAGCCACCCGAGTCATAGACTGTTCTCTCTGCCAGCCACCCGAGTCATAGACTGTTCTCTCTGCCAGCCACCCAAGTCATAGACTGTTCTCTCTGCTACCGCACGGCAAACAGTACCGGAGCGTCAAGTCTAGGTCCAAAAGGCTTCTAAACAGCTTCTACCCCCAAGCCATAAGACTGCTGAACAGTTAATCAAATGGCTACCCGGACAATTTACATTAACCCCCTTTATTATTTATGTATTTGTATAATTATTTTGCACTGGCTCTATGCACACTCATTAGACTCTACCCACACACACTACACTGACACTCCAACACATACACACACACTACAAACTCTCACACACAAAACACATACACACATGTCTATTGATGCCACACACACGCTCACACACAGACAGACTTTCACACTTCACATATGCTGCTGCTACTCTGTTTGTTCTATATCCTGATTTCCTAGTCCCTTTTACCCCTGCCCACATGTACATACTGTATTACCTCAATTACCTCGTACCCCTGCACATTGACTCGGTACTGGTACTCCTCGTATATAGCCTTGTTATTGTTATTTTTATTATGTTACTATTCTTACTTTTTAACTCTGCGTTGTTGGTTAAGGGCTCGTAATAAAGCATTTTACAGTAAAGTCTACACCTGTTGTATTCGGCGCATGTGACCAATATGATTTTATTTGAACAAATGAATGCTCTTGTTGTTTAATGAGGAATTTAACTAAATAATTTGTCTTTCCTTGAAGATTTAAATGGGTTGGAAAAGCCTTTTAGTGATGGCTCTACACATTCTGGTGAGAAGGGAGGGTTTGCGACTCTCGTCTTCAACTGGGAAGGACGATGCAATGTCATAATTTCCCTCTGGAGCCAAGCAGCCATGAGAATCTGTCATCGACTCTGCAAAGAAAGACCATCCAGTATGGGTGAGTGCAGTATGTCATGGGTAACAATTCAGAGGAGAGTACAATGTCCTTCCAAAATGAATTAGTTGAATGGTAAAGTGATAATGTCTTCGTCTTGACTGAGCAGCAACCTAAACAGCAGCAGGGCTTACCTGTAAAGTATACATCAGGGGAAGTGTTCTGAGGCTGGTGCTCCGTAGACTCTTGAGGACAGAGGTCCTTGCTAACTTCCTTGGAACCCTGGTTGGTGGGAAAAGGCACATAACTGAACATTTCTATATATCTTAAAGTACAGTATATCAATTGCAAAGAAGCAGTGCAATGCTATGACCCAAAGAATCATATATCTCATAAAAGTCAACAGCAGTGTTATTCATGAAAGATGCATGTGTACTATACCTTTGTGTTAAAGATGGGGATCTGCTCTCCAGTCATGCTGGTGGTATCCCTTACCAAATTCAACACGCCTTCTACAATGTCACTGGTAGCCATGCTGGTACCGGACTCAAAAGAACATTTAGCAGTGGCTTTCTTGATCATTTGAAGAATGATGCAAGTAGAGGTGCTTGGATTGTTCTGGACTAAAACATCAAAGTTTATATTTTCATACTCATCTGACCCCTGTTTTAGGAAGCCCCTCACTGTCTCTTCAGCAAATATCTGGAGAAGCTGAGAGGAGAGCTTCCTGGATACGGCGCATTGTTCCTGTCCCCATTTCAGCCTTGAAAGAATGGAGTCAGAATAACTTTTGGCTGCTTCCAATGTTAAGACCTGTGGAGTGATGTGGCTGTCCTGAATGGCTATCACTTTATCCACCAATTCATGACTGAAAATGTGGATGGTCCAAGTGGAAATAATTTTTCTCAATTTCCTAACAGCAGATCGGAGGTCGTCAGAATGAGAAGCATCCTGCCCATCTTCCTGTGTGTTCTCAACACTTTCCACCATTTTGTCCACTACCACCCCAGCAACTTGCCTGACTTTGTCCACAAAGGACGGGGGAAGTAAGTCCTCTGTGTGAAAGAAGTCCTCAATGATCGTGTTTCTTATAATGGGACATTCACTCGGAGCAGGCAACTCAGTGGGGATGGGAGTACCGGGCAAAGCAAAGTTCCATTCTGACTGCCTTGATTTTGAAGTAGGTGTTGGAGAGATGGAGGAGCGTGAAGAAGAGGTCTTTCTTGTCTTTTGGCTGTCAGCACTCCTACAGCGGATCGTGCCAATATCCTCCAGCATGGATCCTGAGAGCTCAATGGTCGTTAAGACCTTTTCTGAAGACTTGATTTTAGGTAGTAATTCATGCGGAATATCCACACAGACATCTTTTCCACCAGGTGTAACACTGCTCTGGTTGACCTCAAGATGGCCGAGACTAGCTCTTTGTGATGCAGAACTGCTTTCATTTGTAAACATTTTGATTGAACCAAGTGTTGTGTCTGATCTTTGAAGATCTTTTCTGAGAAACTCCTTAATCTTACTTTGCAGACTGTGGTAGATGTTACGAGCAACAGACCAGATCCTTTTCTCAGAAACCTGTCCAGTGGTGAGCAGGGAGGTGCCAGATACCATGTCAGATGATTGGGTGTTCTGGTGGAGCTCCTGCAGGTCTTTCACCATGGTTTGTATAATATCAGTAGAGACGGTGGATGTAGATACAGACTGGAGGTGCTTATCTGTTTTACCTTCCTCCACAATGTTAAATGAGAGGACCTCACTCACTCCTTTCTCAGCTTTGGTTTGGAACTCATGACTTGAGAGTTTCTGGAGGCTCTTTGCTGAAAGACTATGGGAAGATGCAATGCCTTTGGAGGTTGTCATGCTGCCACCTGGACTTACTGGAGAGGTTCGCTCAAGAGAATCTTGGAGACGTTCAAACATGTCTTCACATGGTGTTGGGGACCTTGACAAGGAGATGTCCTTCAGCTGAGACAGAACACCACCTACAAACACGTTGACCGCAAGGGACATATCAGATATTTTCTTTCCTACTGTGGAGGAGAAAGGTTCATTTGATATCTCGTCCTCGCATGAGGTCAAGATTGTTGAAATGACCTCTTTGGTACTATTGGTCATTAGAGCCTCGTCTATTTCAGTCCAGATAAGTTTTGAACTCTCGCTGACACCCTTGTGTAGAGCCACTTCATGGTTCAAACTGGGAAAGTGAGGCACACTCTTTCTAGCTTGCCTCAAGTCCTGGCTTGCCAAACCAAGGTACTCCTCTGTCCCAAGATGTCCAGAGTCCTCTGTGGGTGTACGGCTGGACATTCTGCTCTGCATGTCTGACCTCCGCTGGTGAATGGTGAAGTCCTTTAATGTCTTGTTGATGTTCTTATACAAACTAGTGGTAGCAGACCAGATCCTGCTCTGTAGCTTTTGTGCATTTTCCAAGAGGTCAGGTTCTCTCTGCTCTACCTCTGAGGGTTGTGCCAAGTTCTGCAGGTCTTTCACAAATGTGTCAATGATGCCAAAGGCAGCAGAATCCGCACAAATATCCTTTGACCATGTGCACTGGTTTTGAATGGAACCAGACCTGGACGCTACAGAATAAGCAGGCTGTGCACTAGTTAAGCTACTGGTGGACTTTTTAACAAGGAACTCACTCACTGCTTGAGTAGCGTTTCTCTTGAATTCCTCACTTGAGAGTTTTTTAATACAATCAGACAGACTGGTCAAAGAAGCTGTGGCCTTGCTGCCGATGATGTCCTCAATTTCAGAGGGGAACTCACATACTATTGGTGATGTGGCCCTGGAATGGGAGATATCCCCAAGCTGAGCCAGAACACCCTCTACAAATTGTTCTCTCTCAATAGAGAAGTCTGATCCTTTTTCTCCAACAGTGGATGGGTGGTCCTCATTTGACATCTCAGTGTTGTACAAGACCAGAAGCTCTGAGATGACTTCTTTGGTGCAAGTTGTCAGAAGGAGCTTGTTTTCCTCTGAGTCAGTTTGTGCCCAAAGAAGTTTCGAGCTTTCACTTAGGCCCCTCCGTAGAGTAACTTCACCAGTGGACTCTGGCAACTGAGGCTCACTCTTGCTAGGCCTATATCTTCTGTCCAGGCATTGAAGAGGAACTGTCTCCTTACACTCAGCATGTGTGGTGTTGTCATCAGATGTGACAGTGCTCTTCAGGGCAAATCTCTGAAGCTTGCTAAAATAATCATTCAAGTTGTTTTGGATGCTGTGGTAGATGTGAAAAGCAGCAGACCAGCCACTCTTCTGTTGGGGACTCTCTTCAGACTCGGCCAAGGACTTCATATCTGACACGAAAGCCTTAACAACTACTGAAGCTGCTGAGCCCACTGGGTGAATTGACTCTGTCTTTACAATGCCAGACAATGTTTGACTTGCTACAGCACCTGTTAACTCGGACTGAACGACTGAACTAGGAAAGCTCAAACTACTGACTTTTTTGAAAATAACTCCACTCACTGCTTGCATTGCTGATGTTTGAAACTCCCGGCTGGATAGTTTTTGGATGCTCTTAGACATGAGCGTGCAGGAGGATCCAGATTCACTAATATTGTGGCTGCTCTCGTATTTCCTTATCAGGGCATCAAGATCGTCAATGAAGCCACCATGTGATGCCAAAAACGTGATCTTCTCCATCAGATCTCCCAGCAAATCCTGTTCGTTCTCGTCAACAAAAACCACCATTGTGTCAGAGATGGTGGTCATGACCTGCCCTGTTAGACTCTTGCTCTCTTGGTCAACTTTTTCAAGTTTAGCTGCAAGGTCTCTCACCATGCCCTCAGTCACCTTGGTCTGTGAGTCTCCCCTTACAGGTGTCACTAGAGAGGTTTGGCTTGTGGAGACACTCTTAACTACCACTGATACGGCCGACTTGACATCTTTAACCACTTCTGCCATTACAGCAGGGGTTAGCGTCAGAGAGTCTGCGCTTCCAGATGGAGAATCAGATACGCATGCCAGTTTGGAGAGAGACCGTTGCAGGCTGTCCTGCACACAGGTGACGAGGGTTTCCTTTGAGAGACCTAAAAGGACTTCTAGCGACTCAGAGTTGGTTGTCTTCTTCTGCACCTCAGACAGAGAGGTTTGAGACCTTGAACAAAACACAGATATCATCACAGTCAAACAAATAATATGTAAGGCTGTGATGCACGTTGAGTGTGTCAAACACATCTGCACCATTGAAAACAATGGGGGAAATGCTGCTGTTGCTCTGGGAAAAAACCTTAGTGAGATCCCAGCCTAACTGCTTAATTTCTAAAGCCAAATAAAATGTTTTTTTTTTAAAGTAATTTGTATTGAAACTGGCTTAGTAGATGGCAATATCTATCCTCTAAAAAATCAAAATTGCTATAAACTTAAAATACTGTTTAAGGACAATCATAAATACAAGGCAGTATTGAAGAATGGTTAAAGGGACATTTCTAAATGTTTCAACTTCAGATTCATTATCTCCAGCACCACCACTACATCATGTTTTGTAGTAAAAAAGGTAGAGGAAGATAAGTGTTTCCAATGACATCATCAACCAATTAGTAGGCAATGCCTCCTCATAATTGGTTCAAATCAAACGATGCACACCGATGATGCCATTAGAAACTAGAGCTGAGCGATTAACCAAAATGTTAGTTATTTTTTGGTTTTTAAAACAACTAATTGACCGACGTCGGTTCAATTATTTGAATCCATTATTATTATTAATTTTTTTTGTGAGCGCGATGCTCAGTTTCTGTAGAGATAAACCAGTTCCAGCCTGAACTGTGTGATGTAGAAGGGAGTTGTAGTTTCCAACAGGCCAATATTCTACATAGTTTAGCGCAGAAAACATGGTAATTAACTACAATGACCATAATCCATTGCTCGCCCGCTTACTTGTCCACTCTGTGTGGAGCAGATATGGAGTCCTCATTGACTGAGACGGAGAGACGAGAGAATGCGTGAGAGCGATAAAAAAGCAGTTGCTTTGCGAGGTTTCTCTACCTGGAAATACATTATCTAAGTGATTGATAGTTGGTATTCAGCAGTCATAAAATTATGCCTTATTTATTTTGAAGAACTTCTAAAATAGTGATTTTGGCAGACAGGATAGGCAGCAGCTCTATATACAGTGGGGAGAACAAGTATTTGATACACTGTCGATTTTGCAGGTTTTCCTACTTACAAAGCATGTAGAGGTCTGTAATTTTTATCATAGGTACACTTCAACTCTGAGAGACGGAATCTAAAACAAAAATCCAGAAAATCACATTGTATGATTTTTAAGTAATTAATTGTATTGCATGACATAAGTATTTGATACATCAGAAAAGCAGAACTTAATATTTGGTACATAAACCTTTGTTTGCAATTACAGAGATCATACGTTTCCTGTAGGTCTTGACCAGGTTTGCACACACTGCAGCAGGGATTTTGGCCCACTCCTCCATACAGACCTTCTCCAGATCCTTCAGGTTTCGGGGCTGTCGCTGGGAATACGGACTTTCAGCTCCCTCCAAAGATGTTCTATTGGGTTCAGGTCTGGAGACTGGCTAGGCCACTCCAGGACCTTGAGATGCATCTTACGGAGCCACTCCTTAGTTGCCCTGGCTGTGTGTTTCGGGTCGTTGTCATGCAGGAAGACCCAGCCACGACCCATCTTCAATGCTCTTACTGAGGGAAGGAGGTTGTTGGCCAAGATCTCGCGATACATGGCCCCATCCATCCTCCCCTCAATACGGTGCAGTCGTCCTGTCCCCTTTGCAGAAAAGCATCCCCAAAGAATGATGTTTCCACCTCCATGCTTCACAGTTGGGATGGTGTTCTTGGGGTTGTACTCATCCTTCTTTCTCCAAACACGGCGAGTGGAGTTTAGACCAAAAAGCTTTATTTTTGTCTCATCAGACCACATGACCTTCTCCCATTCCTCCTCTGGATCATCCAGATGGTAATTGGCAAACTTCAGACGGGCCTGGACATGCGCTGGCTTGAGCAGGGGGACCTTGCGTGCGCTGCAGGATTTTAATCCATGACGGCGTAGTGTGTTACTAATGGTTTTCTTTGAGACTGTGGTCCCAGCTCTCTTCAGGTCATTGACCAGGTCCTGCCGTGTAGTTCTGGGCTGATCCCTCACCTTCCTCATGATCATTGATGCCCCACGAGGTGAGATCTTGCATGGAGCCCCAGACCGAGGGTGATTGACCGTCATCTTGAACTTCTTCCATTTTCTAATAATTGCGCCAACAGTTGTTACCTTCTCACCAAGCTGCTTGCCTATTGTCCTGTAGCCCATCCCAGCCTTGTGCAGGTCTACAATTGTATCCCTGATGTCCTTACACAGCTCTCTGGTCTTGGCCATTGTGGAGAGGTTGGAGTCTGTTTGATTGAGTGTGTGGACAGGTGTCTTTTATACAGGTAACGAGTTCAAACAGGTGCAGTTAATACAGGTAATGAGTGGAGAACAGGAGGGCTTCTTAAAGAAAAACTAACAGGTCTGTTAGAGCCAGAATTCTTACTGGTTGGTAGGTGATCAAATACTTATGTCATGCAATAAAATGCAAATTAATTACTTAAAAATCATACAATGTGATTTTCTGGATTTTTGTTTTAGATTCCGTCTCTCACAGTTGTCTGTAATTTTTATCATAGGTACACTTCCTCTACATGCTTTGTAAGTATCAAATACTTGTTCTCCCCACTGTAGATGAGATGATGACTTGGAATGAAATAATAAAGTCATCAAATAAGTAAAGTAAACGATGGTTAATAAGTGATAAGCAGTGATGGACAGTCACTACCATCATGGGACTTTTACTAATTGTTTTATTCTGTGTTGTTACAGCATTCAACCCACATAATGAATAGTGCACTTAATGTCCCCCCAAACAAATTACATTGAAAACGTGATTATTTTTCAATATTCGAATCGAAACCAAAACGACCTCAAAAATCGCTCAGCACTATTGGAAACACTTATCTCCCTCTCTTTTTTACTACAAAGATAGAAACGCGCAATTTACACATAGGTTGAAGTTGGGGTGATGCTGGAGATGAATATGAAGTTCCCTTTAAGAACATACCTCATGGCCCCCATGGGCAGGTAGCTTCCGCTGCCCAGACTGCGTATCTCCTTAGTCAGGTAAATCTCCTTGAACTTCAATTGTTGTGATTCCTGCTGTTCTTCCTCTTCTTGCTCCATACAGTTGGAGGAAGGGTAGGGAGTCGGGATGCGAAAGCTAGTGGAAGACTTTCGACTGCCTCGCCTCTTAGGTACACCAGCCTCAGTAAATCTCACACGGGATTTGGTGTTAGCCTTATCGTCCTCCAGACTGGTGACTGATGCTGTGAGAGAGCTCTGTGACAATGGAGAGGTGGCAGCATCTTGGATGCCCAGTAGTTCGTAAAGGCCTGAGATGATGATCTGCATCAGCTTGTCCGATAAAAACTGGACGATCCTCAGACACAAGCCGGCAAGCTGTTGTTTTGTCAGCTGTATTCCAGAAACAGAAGAAGGGTTTAAAATGTTGCATAGTGCGTCTTTCAAAAGCTTATGAACAAGGTCAAATATTCGGCAGAGTTTTCATGGTAATCTGATTAAATTGTCAGTAACATGATCTTACCGGGTCAAACATGCCCTCACGAATCCCCCTCCATTGCCTGAAAACAATATTGTTAGAAATGTTGTCAGGATCAGGATGTGTTAGAAATGTTGTCAGGATCAGGATGCGTGGCAGAATTGTTTTTATTTAAATATTTGCCTGATGGTGAAGTTACATTCGCTTTGTGTCAATTGTTTTGACAACATTACAATGTGAAAACCTTTCTAGCACTGAAAAAATGTAGTTGATTAATCAGTTTCTAATATGACCCTATTTCCTTTAAGGTGTGATAGTACCAAAGAAAACAGAACATACTCCTCAGTTAGGTTTTGAAGGAAGTCCATAAGTGTCAGATCTTCCACACTGTTGCGCTTCCCCTCTTCTGTGGATTCCACAGTGCTGAGATTGCTCTGCTCCTGGTAGAAATTAAATTATGTTGCAAATAATGGCACTATCAGAGTCAAACTTAACATACAACAAATATCATATGAAATAATGATGAACCGTTAGTTAGAGAGTGGAGGAGCATTGGCAACGTTGGACAAATTAAACAACTGCAACACAACAGGGATAGTTGTGGCACTTCAACATTGCCAATGACGGCATCAATATAACATTGGATTGATTTAATGTTGCAATATGAAATGACAAGGACAACTTACCATCTCATTGACAGCTTCGGAGGGCAGGGGGTCATCCACCACACAGACAGGCAGGTCTGGAGGCTGGGACAAGGCTCTATGGTCATAGCCAGGAGAGAATAGAAACAGCATCAGAGCAATCCCAATGGCAGGATCTAACCACTGGCTTCATGTTAAAGACTCACTTAGTAGTTAATACATGGCCACAAATAACGAGTGGTTCAAATAGATCTGCTCGGTTGATAGGCCTTACAAATAACTCCAAGAATGACGTCTGACCTGCCCCATAACAAGTGGTATCTTATTAGTTTTTCTCTCTTATCTCCACACAACAATCTTACTGGATAGAAGGGGAGTGGCCTTACCTGACCGTCTCAGTGTCAGAAACATCATAGTCTTGTTGTTCTTTGTCCTCCAGGGACATCTCAGCTACAGTCCGGGATGATCTCTCAAGCTAAAAAAAAACTGTATGTGACTGTATGTGAACTGAACCATTTCCCACTGGGCAAAAACTGGTTGAATCAACGTTGTTTCCACATCATTTCAACCTATTGTACATTTACATTTACGTCATTTAGCAGACGCTCTTATCCAGAGCAACTTACAGTTAGTGAATACTTGAAAAAAAAAATTATACTGGCACCCCATGGGAATCGAACCCACAACCCTGGCGTTGCAAACGCCATGCTCTATCAACTGAGCTACATCCCTGCCGGCCATTCCCTCCCCTACCCTGGACCAATTGTGCGCCGCCCATGAGTCTCCCGGTCGCGGCCGGCTGCGACAGAGCCTGGATTCGAACCAGGATCTCTAGTGGCACAGTTAGCACTGCGATGCAGTGCCTTGGACCACTGCGCCACTCAGGAGCATATTGTATTTCAACATGTTTGTTTTTCCAACTTCCCAAAGTCAGCAAACATCCATAGTTTAGAGATTGAATACAGTGTAGGCCTATAAAAATATCACCCAGGATCAAACACAAGCAGTCTATAAGGTATATCTTATTACAGTTTAGGCCTACCTTTTATTTTCTTCCATCTGGCAATATCATTTTAAAAATTAAAATTAAAAAATTTTAAGGGATGAAATCTATTTTGTTCCGTTTTTTTATGCTAGTATTATTATTACTGTATGAAAATACATCTGTAGAGTAGAAGTATTAGCTACTTTCTGAAGGACAGCCAAGCTGACGGACAATTTAGAACCTACAGACATTATGACATAATTGGAACGCATATAGGTGTCACAAACGCCTTGTGGCCACATGTTATTTTAGGGAGTGGCTCCGGGTCCGTGACCGGATCTTTTATTTCCGATGCTCAGTATCCGTGAGTGCGAAAATTCTCGCGGGAAGTTGGGAGCACTAATTTTCTCATGCGGATACCGGATTAGATACATACCGGTAGTTAAATGCCAAAAATATGATATTCGCAATGTCTTTAAGCAAAAAACAAACAAACATCAATAGCCACTACAATGTCGAAACATGATTTTGTCATGAGTTCAGTACCATTTGCTTGATTGTGTGGATCCACGACTACGGTATATCGAAAATTAGCTAGCTAGCTAACGCATGCTAGCGACGCTAGTCAGAATAGACTGCTACATGATAAGCAGCTCGCGTTAGCTAGCCAGCCCAAACTGTCTAGTCCAACTGAAACCGATGCAACCCTGCTGGCAAATAAGGGCTAGCTAGATGACAGTGAGGTCCCTATGAGATTCAAGGCTTTAATAAGTGCTATCGTGCAGAAATAGCAAATAAAATACTGGTTGATGAGTTAGCTAGCAAGGCAGATATGACCGTTACCAGTGTGCATGCACAAATGCATGACGACACATTGTATCGAAATCAAGAAGGCATGCAGAAATGACTGCCTCTGGGACGGGATCGCCCCACCTAGCTAGATAGTAGAAGGGTACAAGAACGCCGGTACACAGATGCATAGCTCATACAATTATATTTTGTTATAGTCAATGACAATACATGTTGCAAAGTAAATACCTACGTCAAATATATCTAATTACATGCTAGTGCATAAAATCTCTAGTTGTGTTTTTTTGCATAGGAAAGGGGACTCAAGCGGGGATACACATTTATGATAACTAATAACCGAGGATTTAAAAAACCCGGTGACCACTAGATGTCCTCGTATACCCATATTTAGATCAAATGTGCTTGATTTTTCATCAGTACTATGTGAATGACAAGCCAATTGAATCTATTTTGGGGTAGTTTAATAATCTTTATACTCAGCAGGTAGAGGCCTAGGTACTTCAGATCACTTGTCTTCATGAAGGGTTTCATGTGAGCTTGGTTGCATCCCCCGTCTTATTAAAGTGTAAGAAGGCATTTGATATCACAAAGTATGCTGTATTTCCATTTCTCCTGGATTGCCATTTCTCATTTAGTTAGCCCCGCCTCACCCCAGAAATGCAAATCAGTTGTCAAATCAGTATACAGAGAAAATACATAGATGTATGTATGAATAAGAATAATAAAATAATAATAATGTATGTGTCTAACAGATCCGTAAGTGTTCTCCAAAATGTCCCAGATATGTTAATATACAAATCATATGCAATGTTGACATAGAGGACAGAGAAAAGCAGACCCGATATAATCTGTGACGCTTTTAAGGTGTACATTAGAGGAATGATAAACTCATACTCTGCTAAAATGTAATCTGAGTTAGAAATTAAAATTAAAGAAAAATAAATCACTATCTTAGAAAAAGCCCATAAAAAAATCTTTACAAGGTAAAGAAGAAAACCACATTTCTGAATTAAAGCAGGAATATGACCATTTACTTTTGAAGAGAGCCGACAACTACAGGTTAAACAAAAAAGAAAGCATACTAATTAATGGCAAATAAACCTGGTAAACATCTCGCAGCGAATACACGCCAAACCAGTCATCATTTTAAAAGATAAAGATACAAATGAGGTAATTAGAAACAACAACATGTTTAATGACAATTTTAAAAGTTTCTATGAAAATCTATATAATGCAGAATTAAACAACAGATGGACTGTTCCTACAGCCTTCTTAGACTCAACAACCGTGAAGCAATTATCAGCAGACCAAAAATAATCACTAAAAACAGAGATCGCCCAAAAATAAATATTAGACACAGTTAAAACATTCCCCTGGAGAAAAGCAACAGGAATGGACAGCTTTCCCATATAATTATTTTTAACATTTTGGGACAAAGTAGCACCCCTATTTACACAAATGACAACACACGTCACTCAATTCAGTGCTTCCTCCTTCCATGTATCAAACAGTTATTTCAGTTATCTTAAAACCAGGAAAATCGGGAGACCCATAAGTTTAATAAATTGTGACAATAAAATTTAAAATAGACACTTACGAACAAGTACAAGAACATGTTTCAGTTTAATACAATGTGCTAAAAAACAAGATATAGATTTATCAATATTTGCTGTTGATGCTGAAAAGGCTTTCAACTGTCTTGAATGGCATTTTCTATTCAAAACTTTGGAAGCTTTCAACTTTCCAGCTGAAAGAATACATTTAATAAAAATAGTATATACATTTTCAATCTGATGAAATTGCTTTAGAAAGGGGCACAAGACAGGGATGTCCCCCTTCCTGTTTGCACTGGCAATTGAACCGCTTGCAGAAAGAATTAGACAGGGCCTAAACGTAACAGCTACCAGTATTGGTAAACCTGAATATAAACTAAACTTATTTGCAGATGATCTCCTGATATACCTGACCAATACTGAAAACTCAATGCCCCCCTTGCTAAAAATATTTTCTGAATACTCTAAAATAATGGCAATAGGAAAAATAAAAATAATAACTCCCTATCTACAGCAGTACTTTAACAAAAATATAAAATACTTAGGATGCTTAATAAGTGACAACAAACAACAAAAATATAAAGATAACTTCATACATACTCAACAACATATTATATAAACAGATCTAATTAAATGGACAATCTTCCATTAAATCTCACAGGTAGAATAAACCTCTTGGCTCCCAAAGTTGTTACATTTATTCTCTGTTATACCAATCACCCCATCCGAAGGCATTCTTAAAAAAAAAAAAAAAAGTATACTAGGTCATAACAGACTTTATATGGGCAAATAAAACTCATAGAATAAAAAGGACAATTTTTACATCTTCCTAGGTCTGAGGGGGATTTTAACCTTCCAGACTTGGAATTGTATAAACTCGCCAAGGCTTTTACTTGCAACATATAGTTAAATGAGCATGCTCATCCCCAGAATATTTTTAAGTGTCTATTTTCAAAGGATAAAGCTAAGAACATTAACAACTTCACAGTTAAGAACACTATAACAATATCTATGGGTATACGATGACACCTAGTGGTCGTGTGGTTGATTTGTCCCTAACCATAATTTTTATCTCCAGTTGCTGTTCACAGTTTGTTGTGATCTGGCAGTGGTAATAGAGCTCCAGAGTTGCTCTGTGGAGACGGGAGAACCTTCCAGAAGGACAACCATCTCTGCAGCACTCCACCAATCAGGCCTTTATGGTAGACTGGTCAGACGGAAGCCACTCCTCAGTAAAAGGAACATGACAGCCCACTTGGAGTTTGCCAAAAGGCACCTAAAGACTCTCAGACCAAAATTCTCTGGTCTGATGAAACCAAGATTGAACTCTTTGGCCTGAATACCAAGCGTCACTTCTGGAGGAAACCTGGCACCAACCCTACGGTGAAGCATGGTGGTGGCAGCATCATGCTGTGGGGAAATTTTTCAGCGGCAGGGACTGGGAGACTAGTCAGGATCGAGGGAAAGATGAACGGAGCAAAGTACAGAGAGATCTGTAATGAAAATCTACTCCAGAGCGCTCAGGACCTCAGACTGGGGCTCTGGAGTAAGAGTTCATCGCGCCGACGAAGATGGCGGCCTCACGACTAGCTTTTAGGAAACTTTGCGGTATTTTGTTTTTTTATGCATCATTTTTTACATTATTAGCTCAGAAAGTGTTTTGTATCATTACATACAGCCGGGAAAAACTATTGGATATCAGAGCGGCGGTAACTCACCAGCATTACGACATCCTTTTAAGCTCTACCTTACCTGTCACCCTAGACCCACTTCAATTTGCTTACCGCCCCAATAGATCCACAGACGATGCAATCGCCATCACACTGCACACTGCCCTATCCCATCTGGACAAGAGGAATACCTATGTAAGAATGCTGTTCATTGACTATAGCTCAGCATTCAACACCATAGTACCCTACAAGCTCATCATTAAGCTTGAGGCCCTGGGTCTGAAAACCGCCCTGTGCAACTGGGTCCTGGACTTCCTTGCTGAGCGGCCTTTCAGGTTATGTCGATATAGGACTCGTTTTACTGTGGATATAAATACTTTTGTACCTGTTTCCTCCAGCATCTTCACAAGTTCCTTTGCTGTTGTTCTTGGATTGATTTGCACTTTTCACACCAAAGTACGTTCATCTCTAGGAGACAGAACGCGTCTCCTTCCTGAGCGGTATGATGGCTGCGTGGTCCCATGGTGTTTAAACTTGCGTACTATTGTTTGTACAGATGAACGTGGTACCTTCAGGCATTTGGAAATGAAGGATGAACCAGACTTGTGGAGGTCTACACATTTTTTTCTGAGGTCTTGGCTGATTTCTTTTGATTTTCCCATGATGTCAAGCAAAGAGGCACTGAGTTTGAAGGTAGGCCTTGAAATACATCCACAGGTACACCTCCAATTGACTCACATGATGTCAATTAGCCTATCAGAAGCTTCTAAAGCCATGACATCATTTTCTGGAATTTTCCAAGCTGTTTGAAGGCAAAGTCAACTTAGTGTATGTAAACTTCTGACCCACTGGAATTGTGATACAGTGAATTATAAGTGAAATAATCTGTCTGTAAACAATTGTTGGAAAAATTACTTGTGTCGTGCACAAAGTAGATGGCCTAACCGACTTGCCAAAACTATAGTTTGTTAACAATAAATTTGTGGAGTGGTTGAAAAACGAGTTTTAATGACTCCAATCTAAGTGTATGTAAACTTCCGACTTCAACTGAATATGTTCATGAGAAACCAGGGTTCCCCCATGGGTTCCCCAAATGCACCGAAGCATTCTATAAGGTGCTGTATATCTCATTACAGTTTAGACCTACCTCATTATTTTCTTCCATCTGGCAATATCATTTTAAGAGAAAATACACACATGCGTTTTTAACCCAATTAACTCCCTAGTTTTATTCACAGTTTATAGTAAAGTCTGCCTCAAAGTAGCCTATGTGAAAAAGAGCGCCATCGTGTGGTGGTCTCCGAAAGAGGTGTCGGTTTAGATTATAGGTACAACTGTCCCAGCGCCACGATTAGAAGATGTAAACAGGGATATAATTCACACTTTATTTACATAAACCAAACAGACATACACACACACGGCAAACAGGAAGAGGATAGTAGTGGTAGTGAATAAGTGGTTTTAATGTCAGTTACTCACTAACACTTGGTTAGGAAGTCCAGGGTGGATGATTGTCCATGTGTCAGTTACTCACTAACACTTGGTTAGAAAGTCCAGGGTGGGTGATTGTCCAAGTGTCAGTTACTCACTAACACTTGGTTAGAAAGTCCAGGGTGGATGATTGTCCATGTGTCAGTTACTCACTAACACTTGGTTAGGAAGTCCAGGGTGGGTGATTGTCCATGTGGAAGGTCCAGAAATTAGTTGAGGTGGTGCAGAGTTCTTATAACCTGTTTCTCTGCAACCCTAACTTCAACTAAAGGAACAGGCAGGAATGGGGTCTGTTACCCCACCAGATAGGCCTGTGATTGGCTGACCCCTGTCAGCTGACGGATAGGGAGGATGCGCCATGGGATGGGCTGTAATCCAGAGGGGTTCGTGCTGATTGTACGGAGATTATGACAGCCAGTTAAATGGCGTCCCTTGACAAGGCGAGAACAAGATGTATGTCAGAAGAAGTGCAGTATTATCATAAGGAGACATATACTTGGAATACGGAGGAGGAATGGAGGGAAAAAGAGAGGCAGAGGAGGTCTAAGAGAGAGAGGGAGGAAGAGGGTAAGCTTGAGTCGGTTAAAAATGGTGGAAAAAAGGGAGATGGTTTTTAAAAGAAGAATGGTAGAAAGTGTAAACAGAGTGAGTTGAAGACAGGGGGAGAAATGGAAGTGAATGAGGGCCCAGTATCGGAGGTGGTAGGTGTGGTGAAGTTCTCGGAGCCTGAGGCTTGCACTGAGGGTCAGGATAAAGATGAGTCTGTGACAGTAGGAGTGAAGTTTTGGGGAAAAGTGGACCCTTGCCTTTTGGCTGATCCATTTGTGGTTTCAGGGTGGGTGAAAACAGAGTTGGGTGCTGTGGAATCGGTGAGGGTAACCAGAAGTGGTCTAGTGATAATTGTTTGTGTTTCTGCTGGTCAGAGGGAGCAGGTGCTCCATGTTAAACGAATGGGGGCAAGATAAGTTAATTGATTTGCTCTCAAGAATAGGGCGTCATTGAAAGGAGTGATTACTGGGGTAGCAGTAAATGTGAAAGCTGACCAACTGAAGGGGAAGATTCCCGGTGTTTGTGATGCTCGTCGTTAGGTGCGACGCAGACAGGGTGGCGTGAGTGGTGAAACAGAAGAGTCGTTGTCTGTTCTTTTGAGTTTTGATGTTGAGTCTTTGCCCGACAAAGTGATGTTAGGATATATAAGTTATTCTGTACGAGCTTTTGTGCCGAATACATTACGTTGTCACAGGTGTCAAGCTTATGGGCATGTGGCAGCAGTGGGTAGGAGGGAGGTTCCTAGGTGTGAGAAGTGTGCAGAAGGGCATGAGACAAAGGAATGTGTAGCATTAGGGAAAGTAGTGGTATGTGGTAATAGTAGGGGTGCCCATGGGGCTGGGGATCAGAAATGTCCGGTGCGAGAGAGGCAGGTTGAGGTTTCCAGGGTTAGTGCAGAAGTTGTCATGTGCTGAGGCAGTGAAGAAAGTAGAGGAAGATGGGTCAAGGGGGAGGGATCCTGAGAGAAATGGTGTGAGTAGTAGAGATGTACCAGTACAGAGGGATACATCAACAAGTTATATATGTTTCAGTAAGATTGGATTTTTGGCATTTTATGCAGGGATGGAACGTAAGTCGCAGAAAATACAGGTTGTGGTGGCAGCTGCAGAGAGGTATTTGGGTGTGTGAGACTTCACATCAGAAGAGTTACAAGGTGTGTTAAGTGGTGGTTTCCCATCCTTTCAGGCTGTTGGCCTGAGGTAGGACTAAATAGATTTAAATGGGGTATGGGATATATTTTTTTTGTGAGTGTATTGTTAGATAGTAGGGTATTAGTTATTTTCTTTTTTTAAAGCAAAGTATAAGGGAGTAATGCTCCAGTCTAGTAGGTGGCGGTAATGCAACATTTATTGGATTCCAACCGCCGTTGAACCTCATCGGAGATGAAGACCCCTGTCAGCTGACTTGATCGGCAGAGTTGCGGAACGTTCCAGGAGCAGAGTGTCTGTAAACAATAGAAAGCCCAACCCCCCCAGTACCTCTAATCTCTTCAGGGTAATAAAGGGTCCTAAAGTTGTGTCTCTGAAAGAGGGTAAAGGCGTCCCAGCCGAAACAGCTCGGAAGAGTTTGTGCATATATTATGGCGACATTTTGGGACGTTTTTGTTCGTTTTGGACTTCGGTGAGGGTTTCTTCGGGTGTTCGGGCACACAACATTTTTTATGCAGGAAAGCCGAAGTTCGGATCTGAAGTGTACGCCCCTTCGTTGGTAATTGGTCAACAGTAGGGATTCTTCAATAAAGTATTTGTTGTCATTCAAGAAGCGACGACTCGTTTTCATGAAAAAAATGTCATTGAGAAATACTGCACCAAACATCTTAGTTAGATGTAAAAATGCGCGACTAAGATCTCCTTGGCAAAAAAGTCAAAATTAATGACAGATTTATGGAGTTATCTTAGATTAATTCTGAGATAGTGTATACTGGCTACGGCGTCTCAAAATGGACAAACGACGTACTCATGGGCACTGTAAAGGTTTTTCTACTGTATTACATTTACGTCATTTAGCAGACGCTCTTATCCAGAGCGACTTACAGTTAGTGAATACATATATATTTTTTTTATACTGGCCCCCCGTGGGAATCGAACCCATAACCCTGGCGTTGCAAACACCATGCTCTATCAACTGAGCTACATCCCTGCTGGCCATTCCCTCCCCTACCCTGGAGGACGCTGGGCCAATTGTGCGCCGCCCATGAGTCTCCCGGTCGCGGCCGGCTGCGACAGAGCCTGGATTCGAACCAGGATCTCTAGTGGCACAGTTAGCACTGCGATGCAGTGCCTTAGACCACTGCGCCACTCAGGAGATAGATGTATGCATGTCATAAAACGGGAATTCCGTGACACTTTATGACACTACAACAAAGGTATGAGAGCATTGGAGTATACATACACAAAAAATTTTATGCACGCATGATTGTAAGTCGCTTTGGATAAAAGCGTCTGCTAAATGCCATATTATTATTATAATATTGAGTATCACTTTAAAAACAATGTCCAAAGCGAAACAAAGTTATTTTTCTATGCATTAGACTTTAAGATGGCTGCCATCTTGCGAGCTCTGACCCAACTTTGCTATTTTCTGATTCTTTTTGCATTAATCTTAACTTTTTTTGGACAAAATATATTTGTTCTAGTTGACTTTATTACATTTTTTATAGTACTACAAATATTGATTACTGCATTGTTGGGAAAGAGCAAGCAAGGAAGGCATTTCACTGTACTTGTGCAGGTGACAATAGAAACTTGATCACAGCACAGGAGGTTGGTTGTACCTTAATTGGGGAGGACGGGCTCATGATAATGGCTGGAGCGGAATCTGTGGAATGGTATCCAATACATCAAACACATGGTTTCCATGTGTTTGGTGACATTCCATTTACTCCATTTCGTCCATTATTATGAGCCGTTCAGCCCCTCAGCAGCCTCCTGTGGATCACAGCCACGCATCACCTCAAATCACAAGCCTATAACAGGCTGTATGTAGGCCCATGTGTTTAGTTATGTTGTCAGTTTTATGGACATAGCCTAGGCCTATGTGACAAGAAATTCAGAATTCTTACATTTGACCAATAGGCGCATATGATAGCCCACCTTTTATCTAGCATGGTCATGTTTTCTTTCTCTTGAAATATGATTAATTAGAGCTGAATTCTCCCTTGCCTATCACCTTCAAGACAGGATCATGCATGAACTTTGCCTGCTTCAACTCAGTGGGGCAAGTAGGAGAATTTGAATCCTGTCTTGTGGCGAGTAGTAGGACACGGGTACGCCGTCCATAAATTGGAGAATTTAGCAGTTTTCAAACACCTGAAACAGCTTTTTTTTCTGAAATCTAGAGCCATATTCATTACGCTTAATTCTATGCTTAATTCTATGCATATCTAAGCAGACCTCTTAAGCTCTCTGTATCCTCCTGACTGGTGGTTATTTTTTTAAAGAAACTAAATATTCTTCTCTGCTTCTCTGCTAAAAACTGAAAGGAATGTGTCTTATTCAGTACATTTAGTTTGCTTGCTTTTCTAAAGTTTACCAACCTTGTAAGCAGGCATGCCAGCGAATATAGTTGGACAAGCCAGCTACTTGTGCTTGATTGATAGCTTGAAATGGCTTCTTGGTAGCTAGTTTTGAGGTTGGGAGATTGGGAACCTATCTGGGCTAGCTAAAGCCAACTTCATAAAATTGCTAGGTGTCTAGTTTAGTTTATTAGGATCCCCATGAACTACTGCACGTGCAGCAGCTACTCTTCCTGGAGTCCACATTTTTAGTCATTTAGCAGACGCTCTTATCCAGAGCGACTTACAGTTAGTGAGTGCATACATTCATAAAACATACAATGACATGACAAAGTACAGAACAGTAATAGACAAGAACAACATGAGATATTACATTAAATTAAAAATCAAAATAAAATAAGAGTAAAGACAGCAAGAGACAACAAAAATACTATTTGCACACCATTCATATTCAAATTCTTATATACAGTACAGTTAAATTAGATATTTAGAAATCTGTTTTTTAAAGCTTAACTTGCTTTTTGCCTGAGGAACCTCTGGTGGCAGAGCATTCCATGATGACCAGGGCCGGATTAAGAAATCATACAGCCCATGGCTTGTTAAAAAAAAAATATATATAAAAAATTAAGCCATAGGCTACTCACAGTGATAGCCTATCTCAAGATGAGCTACAGTACTTTGAAAAACAGTGCTGCTGTTAGCTACAAATTGGGAGTTGTTGAGAAAAAATGGTTTCTATTGGTTCTACAGACAGATTAGTCTTCTCTTTTCAGCAGTAGGCATTTGCTTTCCAAACTGTACATTTTGTATTTTGAAATCTACAAAAGGTAAACAGACAGCCGCAACCAACCATATAAATATAATCCATAGATGGCAGTTCCCATTCAAGTCAGGACTGGCATCCATTGCTAGCGTACCTATGAGTTTACAGTCAAATTGCCAGGGTAAGAGGTTACAAAACCCTTCTATGGATTATACAGTATGTGTATGACCACATCGCAACAAGCTGTAGCCTATATTTGGCACACATTCTGGCCAAACTTTAGGCATACCAGTAACTGCCAAAATAAAGGAAACACTTTGTTAAACAAGGGATACAAAGTATAGTATATGTTATGGTGTGGGGTGCATTTTCATGGCACGGTTCAAATCCACTTGTAGAATCTATGCCAAGGTGCATTGAAGCTGTTCTGGCAGCTCGTGGTGGCGCAACGCTCTTTTAAGACACTTTATGTTGGTGTTAACTTAATTTTGACAGATACCTGTATGCGCTTGTGATAAAACTTAATCCACAGTTATTTTGTATAAACTATTGATCCTCTGTGGCAAAATTATGCTCTCTGGTGTATTTTGAACATTGAGAGCGGGCCACTGTGGTTGGATAAAAAAAAATTACATTGTTTTGCCTCTTGGGCCCCCTACGGGCTTGGGCTCAGCCCCTGACTCACACAATTGACCAGTCACATTTATTTATTATGCAGTTTATAAGAATTTGTGTATTAATCAGTTACCCAATCAAGGCAGGGCCCCCCAGTTATTCACGTGGGCCCCCTACCATGTATGTCTGTTTGAAGTGTAGACAAATCACAGGAGGTTGGCAGCACCTTAATTGGAGGGGACGGGCTCGTGGTAATGGCTGGAGCGGAGTTAGTGGAATGGTATCAAACAAATGGTTTCTATCTGTTAGATGACATGCCATTTACACCGTTCCAGACATTATTATGAGCCGTCCTCCCCTCAGCGGCCTCCACTGATGCAGATAGATTATACAAGTGGTAAGGCATTTTCAACACACCAATGTTTCTTAAAAAGACTAGAAGAGTAGTCAATTTCTACTCAACCATTATATATATATATATATATATATATATATATATTAAACTGGAGTATGGGTATGACGCATCTCTGTGTCACAATAAGCGTTGTTATAGCAACTCTATATTCTCCGGATGATAAAAAAGAAGGGGGTGTCGGCGACGGTTGTCACTAGTTACCACAGCCATAAAGTCAAAATGGTTTGTATTGTAAAAATTAATGAAAACAAAAGCTTTTTGGTCCTAATTTAAGGTTAGGGTTAGGCATAAGGTTGGCAGTGTGGTTAATGTTAGGGTTAAGGGATTAGGGATAGTTTAAAATCTGATTTTAAGAAGAGGAATTGTAGAAATGGGCGGGGTTTATGACTTTGTGGCTGTAGTAACTAGTGACGACAGTCGGCGACTGCTGCTTTTTACCGCTAGTCGCCACCTAAACTCCAGTCGTCCGCACAGACAAAACAGCATGCGGTGTCCGGGGCATGCCCAATAGTTTCAGCTGTGAAGTCGAGCGTGTGTATGAGACAACCGGGAGTTTGGAGTGCAGGAACGGTTGCAGCGTTATCGGGTTTTGCTTTTTGAATCATAAAAGCAAAGGGTACAAAATAAAGGTGCAGCGCGTGACAGCTAGTTCTGAAAATTGACAACCACTCTCCGGTGAGTGACCTAGCGCTTGTGGAAATGGCAGCTCCCCGGCCGATAAAAGGTATTCTGAAGAACAAGAACAGCGGGACGGGCATCAAAGTGGGTCCAGCCGAAGAAGTGCCAGTAGAGACTCCAGAACAAGTGGAACCTGGACTTCTGGAAGATGACCAACAGTGAGTAGACAGAGTCAGTTAGCTAGCTTAGTTTCTTGTTGACACCGACAGTCTAGGTAGCTTAGCTTACTCGGCGTTGGGTGCTGCCCTGGCTAAAAACTTTATGGACTTACTAGCTAACGTAACGTCGTCAGCAATGTGCCAGGTAACTTAGTACATAACGCTAACTAACTAGCTAGCTAACGTTAGCAAGTCGGTTGTCAGGCTTACTTTCCAATTTCCTCATATTGTTCTCACTAGACTGTTAGCTTACCAGTTCATGTTAGCAAGCCAATTTTGCTAGCTAGTTTGCCCGAGAAGGTAACATTAGCTAGCTACGTTACCTAGCTAACGTTAGCAACGTCACAAATGTCTGCTTGTCAATGTCAGCTGATAAGGTGGCTAGTTAATAGTTTATCCGCGTAAATCTGTCTGTGTCGTCAGCCAACTCACTGAAGTTGGCTGTTAATGGTGGGTGATGAATGGGTTGACTGGCTAGCTATGGACAAAATGACATACAGTCTAGCCACAGGCAGTTGGCACAGCCATTTTTACCAGCGAAAACAAACAAACAATTTGGAAGTTGTTTTAATTTATTCTACAGATATGTTCAAATCCAGAGATTATTTTAGTAATTAGTTAACATTTCTTAAATCTTATGTTGGCATCAGGTATGTTAGCCAGCAAGTTACCCATTCCTACTATCCATCACACACAATGTACAGCAGTAGCTGAAGGATTCAGACCTGTAAATGATAAAGGCTCATTATCATTTTGTGGTGGGCACAGACAGTCCCATACAGTTTAGTTTCTAAAACCGTGGGTAAATTTGGAAGCTGGATGGGAGCCTACAGTACACTCCACCCTTTGTGCCTAGAGTGTCATCAGTGAGAGTATCTTCCCGACTGCTGTCAATGCACTGACCTCCACATCCCAAGCTGTCACATTATATTTACACCATGGCCTCAGTTGTCAGAACTGTGGTGAGTTTATGCCTGAAGTCAGGTGCCTCTGATGCATTGATCTCATTCACTTTGGCTCTTTCACCGCAGTGGCAAGACCAGATGTCTCAGGATAAAGTCACTGCGCTCCAGTTTCGGAGTGCTGCGTCTCCAAGTCTCCACTCATCGGTCCCATGCAAAATGGGTGATATATTGGCTACAATGTGACATTAAACTGTCAGTGAGCTAATCATTTTGAGCGGTTAAGTTGCTCAAATGATACCACTAGGAAATACGGCTTGGCTAATGGCAACAAGAGTGATGTCTTCTCAATTACAGGATGTCTTTTTAACAAAGAGCTGGTGGTCCGTGTGAAGATGCACAAGTGGATAGAGATGGAGGTTGTTCGAGTTTCAATAATTAATGCATGTGATTTATATAGTCAATTTATGGTGTTAGGTGGCTAGCCTTCATATAACCTACTATGAGACTCATAACTTCCCATCCATGTGAAAATAAGCCATACAAGGATGGCATTTATCAGTGAATTCCATTCCCAGCAGTGAGTCAAGCCAGTTCTGTGTTGATACCAAAATAGTCTCTCTGTAGGAAATGGGTAAAAAGGTTTCCTGAACGATTCTTTGTGCAGCCAATCCCCAAATGTAGTGGGATGAGAGGCGCACGGCTGGCCGTGCTGTAGCCTACTCCTTCAATTCAGACCACGTCTGTAGAAAATGAACAAGAACACGCACACGCAGCTGCATGCACACACTCCTTCAACACCAAGGGAACTGCTAGGGTTTTTCTATCCTGTCTCTCTGACGTACTCCCAAAACCACACATGGCTTATTTTCTCCTCACGACTCCTTTCAGGCTCTCTCCCAAATTTGAGCTTAAGCCATCTGTTCTGTCTGTATTAGTGTACTACTTTCAGTCAAAATCTGATTTAGCTTTGATGGATGAGCAGTAGGACCGAGACGATACTAGTGTTGCGAAAAAAAATTCCTTGGCAAAAATGAAACCACAAAGCAGACCGAACTATTTGGTCCTTTGAAAACCTGCTGTATGTAAAATATGGTGTGCCATAGCTTGGAAAATAAATGTCACTCTGGATGACAACATAATTTTGGTTTTGTTTTCCTAAAGTTAAATCTGCTTCGTGTTTTTGTTTCCTTTCCACGATACTAACGAATATCGCAATGCTGGTATCGTCCCGGCACTACTGAGCAGAGAGATTTATTGTTGAAGCATATTGTCACACTTAAAAATGTCCATCAACATTTCAAAACAGTCACGTGAGTTCTAATATTAAAGCTTTCACATAATGAAGTCACCATAGAACGTCAGGTAATAATGGAATGCTCAACTGGGACGTCAAAATATCAAGCTTGTTTTGCTATTTGATCAGGGAGGACAGCGGCATGTTCTCGCAGCAGTCTTTCGTTTTTTTTCATGGTGCAATTTAACTTAGTTTAGTAGAGAACTGTACATAGGTGTAGGAGGCTATTTACAATGAATGATGTTTAAAAAGTCTAGTTTTGACCTTACTTTTGACCAGACACTGTCATTCATAAAGCTAATTGAACACATGTGCCAGTGAAATTATAACACTGCATGCTATTGTTATGGAGAAACTTGCCACATATTAAGCACTTTAACCTTCAACCTCAACACTATTTGGCTATCCCATCTCAAGGTTAGCTGTGCAGACGGAACAATGAATCAACTAAAGCTATCGGAATTGTATCATTGCCACAGCAGTTTCTCATTCTTTATTATAAAAAAATATATATATTTCACCTTTATTTAACTAGGCAAGTCAGTTAAGAACAAATTCTTATTTACAATGACGGCCTACACAGGCCAAACCCGGACGCTGGCCAATTGTGCGCCGCCCTATGGGACTCCCAATCACGGCCGGTTGTGATACAGCCTGGAATCGAACCAGGAGGTCTGTAGTGACGCCTCAAGTACTGAGATGCAGTGCCTTAGACCGCTGCGCCACTCGGGAGCCCAAAGTCATGTATTGTTTGGGAAAACAGTACTTTGTACCTGAAGACATTCCAAAAGTTCCTATCTGTAGCAAGGGTTTTCCTCCAATTGGCAACAGATTTTCATGCAAATATTCTGAAACCTGCATAAAAACAATATGCACGTTTTTCCACCAGAGATGTGTTTCCATCAAATTGACTTGTTGCAGATAAAACGCCTTATAAACAGCATGCTTTCCCGAGTTGTAGTGGGAGTACCACACAACATATAATCAAAGTTTACTTCGATATGATGGTTATTACATCAATATTTGCAGTTTCCACTGCCATTTCTCGCATAATTAATTTTACCAACACAAAAATATCCTTTCTGTTACTGGCCCAGCGCTCATAACCGCTAGGCTGTGTTGTCATCGCTTGTGTTTCCCGCAGGGGACAGAAAGGGCTGGAGCTTTTAATTCATTATACAGCACCAAGGGGATATCCTGAGCCAGCTTTCCAAATATCCCTATTGCTGTCACAAAGCATTTGTCCACTCTGCACCTGTCCAGAGTCCAAACAATCACAACTTCCTGCCATAGAGTTCTAGAAAGAGTCACAGGGCATGACTATTGGTGCCCCATGACCAATACAGTCAAACATATTTTCTCAATTTCAATGTAGGCCATTTCATTGCACTCACTAATCAGTCAACATTGATGCTCAGACCCCAAGCTCAAGTCATTCATTATTCATTAAAGCCAATGACTTTTAACTGAGTCACACGCATGGTTCCATGAAACTCTATCTCTCCTCCACTGACTTCGATGCCCCATCTGACCGTTTCCTGAATGGGTTGAGGGACATGCATCGACTATCATGATTTTTCATACAGTGGGAAAAAACCATTGACGTGAACTGTATAGTAGTCTACAGACTGTTGCAGTACAGTAGATCAAATGGGCACTGCAGTCCTTTGACATTGGGCTCCGCTGGATTCAACCAAAAAATATGTTTATTTAAAAACCAGATTTATCTCAACATCAGTTGATTTCATCTGGGCTTTCCCCGCCTCTCCAAGTCTGTACTACTCCATATATTTAGGCTTTGGTGTGCTCTGGTTCTACAAACAACACATTTTTTTTACATTTTAGTTGTTTAGCAGGACCTCTTATCCAGAGCGACTTGCAGTGGAGCGCATACATTTTCGTATTGGTCCCCCTGTGGAAATCGAACCCACAACCCTGGCGTTGATAGCGCCATGCTCTACCAGCTGAGCCACACGACGGGAACACAGCTGGAAAGCATTGACCAGAGAGCTCTTTAACACATTGCTTGTCTTAGAATATGCTATCTGATAGTGTAGCACTCCTCTCCAAAAATCACTTCACTTACTGAGTGTTTTTAGAGGGATGTACACAGCTGTCGGCGCCTCCAAGAGATGCTCACTCACTGCACACACACTGAATTGGAGAGCCAAATAGCGCCTGCCCGAGTCCGTTCTCGTAAGAGTGCTGTTTTTACCCGAAGAGGTGGTTGTCGTCATTCCATTATGTTTTTTTTTATAGAAACGTTTTGTTCTGACTGGCTGCGTCAGGTCTTGAGTGGATTTGCACGTCTGCTGTTTACTGAAAATCAGGCCAGGCTGGCTGGCTGTGCCTGGGATGTGTTGTATAACCGTCCCCCCCTCACACATACAGACGGATAAAGACAGACACAGAAATACACAGACTGACGTACAGACAGTTCGAGCAGTGCAACGTTACTGGTTCCTCTCCACTACTGGCTTGTCAACACTCCTCACATGCACATACATACAAGACTCCCTATCTGCCCTGGCCCAGATGCAGTCACGCTGACTTGGCCTTTGCTAAAATGATTTAGAAATTGGGCATCAAGGTAGGGTTCAAAGTCTGGTGAATGTAGCTGCATCAAAGTAGGGTTGGTGATGTGCTGCAGTAACTGCAAACTAGTCATTTCCACATATACAGTGAGCTCCAAAAGTATTAGGACAGTGACACATTTTTGTTGTTTTGGCTCTGTGCTCCAGCACTTAGGATTTGAAATTAGGATAAAGTGCAGATTGTCAGCTTTAATTTGAGGGTATTTTCATCCCTATCAGATGAACCGTTTACAAATTACAGCACCTTTTGTACATAGTCCTCTATTTTAGGGGACCAAAAGTATTGGGACAAATTCACTTGTGTGTTTTAAAGTAGTCAGAACGTTTAGTATTTGGTCCCATATTCATAGCACGCAATGATTACATCAAGCTTGTGACTCCAAACTGGTTGGATGCATTTGCTGTTTGTTTTGGTTGTGTTTCAGATGATTTTGTGCCCAATAGAAGTTAATGGTAAATAATGTATTTTGTCATATTGGAGTCACTTGTATTGTAAATAACAATAGAATGTTTCTAAACGCTTCTACATTAATGTGGATGCTTCCATGGTTACGGATAATCCTGAATTCATCGTGAATAATGATGAGTGAGATACTTGTTGTACTTTTACCCCTTTTTCGTGATATCCAATTGGTAGTTAGTCTTGTCCCATCGCTGCGTCCTCTGAAACACGACCCTGCCAAGCCGCTCTGCTTCTTTTATACACTGCTCGCTTAAGCCGAAGCCAGCCGCACCAATGTGTCGGAGGAAACACCAAAATTGTAGAGTCACAAGCTTTATGTAATCATTGCGTGCTAGGAATATGGGACCAAATACTTAACTTTTGACTACTTTAATACACATACAAGTGAATTTGTCCCAATACCTTTGGTCCCCTACAATGGGGGGGGGGACTACGTACAAAAAGTGCTGTAATTTCTAAACGGTTCTCCCGATATGGATGAAAATACTGCACTTTAACCTCCATAGTCATTGTATCATTTCAAATCCAAACTGCTGGAGCACAGTGCCAAAACAACAACAAAAATGTGTCCCTGTCCCAATACTTTTGGAACTCACTGTATGTCTCTGACAATCTGTCATGTAATGATAACAACATTTTATGTTTTGTCTTCACTAGTTTGCATTGGTTTCTTACATGCATACCATGGGTTATATATGTTATGAAACAGTGCTTAAGAGCCGGGCTACCTCAGCAAGTCTGACTGAGTAGTATGGATATGTGCCTCATCCGATGATGTGCCATTTTAGTGTGAGGCACAGCAGGACAGGGCACGTCTCCCATTTGATTTAGCCCAGTGCCATCGACACAGTCAAACTGCCTGCTGTGTGCCTGACTTATTGAGCACCTCTGTGTGTGTAGTGTTTGTGTGTGTGTGAGGGGGAAGAGGTGTGTGTGTGTGTGTGTGTGTGTGTGTGAGTTAGCAGCTAGCGAAGGCTCTGCAGGATTACTGCAGCAGGGAGCAGATTTATCACCCTCTCCCCCCTGCCTCTCTGTCCCATGATGGCAGTCCTCTCCCCCCATAAACACGTCCGGCAGGCTGGCTGCTTTGACAAAGGGAGAGCGGGGTGTGCCAGTAGAGATAGTTTAACGGCTGTATTTGGCACTGTCTCCAAGTCCAGACAGCGGTGTTATTGAAGGCGCCAACTCCAGCCAGAAGCCCAGAGAGAGCCTACAATTTGTACCCGGGGAAGGCACATTTGTGAAGGATAAGCACCTCTATCCACCCACCAGCTCACTCACTCAATCATCCTCAGCATCACGCTGAAGGTGAAGTGACCCACCTCTGTACGAGGCCACCGTCATTTTCCGAATAATGAATCATTTAATTGTACATAATAAGACCCTTTTGATTTAATTGCAGCCTTGTTTGTGTTCCCGAAATACACTACGGGAGTGAAAACTGGGGCACAGTAGTCCTAGATTAAATCTGCCAGGTCTCTAGGGTAATATCTGGTTGGCTTGAATACCACCCTGAGCTCTCCTCTCTGGAACCATTCTTTCAGGAAGAAGTCACAGAAATGGGACGAAATGAACATCCTGGCAACGTACCACCCGGCAGACAAGGACTACGGGTTGATGAAGATCGACGAGCCCAGCACGCCCTACAACAGGTGAGTTGCCCCATTCATTGTGTAAAGCGTGACACAATTCATTCTCATGAACCGGTAAGGACATAGTTAGCCAGCGAATGTCAAAATGGCTTCCCATATTCAATGTTATCCAGTATTTCCAGTAAGTGTTTTGGACTTTTGTTACAAATACCTCATTATGGACTAATTCATGAATTGATTCAATTAGTTAGGCCTATTACATGTGAAAATTACATTTGGGCTTTTCACACTACATATTCCTAGCCCTGGGCCAACCAAAAAAACAACTTACTTTTCTGGAGTTTAATATTCAAATTAGGTGACAACAGAGCTTTGTGATTGACTTTGCCTGAGAAGAAACTCTGCTCTGGTAAGTTTGGTGTTATCCCACTTTAGAATGTGTGTGAACAGTCCTTTGACCCCCTGGGTAAATGTGACTAATGTGAGGTAGAATAGAGACTAGTCTGGGTTGATAATGTTTTTAGATAATATGTTCACCTCAGATTTAAATACAATTCTGATAGCAGATTGGCCTGTTCTCACAGGGCACCTCAATTCTTGCAGTGCAGGTTCAGTGTGAGTGTGTGTGGATGAGTTTCTGCCCAGTCTGCATAAAACAGGGGGGGTCTAAACGAGCATGTAACCCAATCTGCCATAGCCGCTGCATAGAAGGTCACCGCTGTGACACTCTGTTCTCTCCTTCTCCCCCCCTCTCTTTCCCTCTTCCTCAGGAAGGTGGGGGACGAGGAGGACGAAGGGGCGCACAGCGACTCAGAGGGCAACGCGCCAACTGTGGAAGACCTGGCCTCCAAGTAAGTTATCATCACTGACTGGATAGGTCTGGGAGGGGGGAAGGAGGGTCATCACTGACCGGATAGGTCTGGGAGGGAGAAGGAGGGTCAAAGTTCAAAGTTATTGGACTCCGGTTTGGAAGGTTAAAACGCTTATCAAAGCTGTATGAAGAGGGTAGTGATGCAACTCAAACATATCTTAGCATCTCTAAAACATCTCTGTCTTATGAGACGGAAGGTGGGGGATCTCACTATGGTTATGTCTTGAACGTGCTGTATAACAGAATGGATTTCAACTATTTGCAATAGGGTCTGGCTGCAGCAGATGCTGTGAGACATACGAGCTCAGACAGGATGCCGAATGGTGCCAGAGAGGATGGTGTGTTACCGCCACCAACAGCATGGGTGGTGAAATTACACTTAGAATTAGAAGATGGGTACTAGCTAGTGTGTGCTAGCTAGTGCTAGAGATAGTTTGTGCTAGCTAGTTTGTGCTAGCTAGCTGCTCAAGCAACAGTGGTTGACATAACGCCCTGGACCAGAGACTTAGTGCGTCATCTGGTATGTGCGTACCACCCTGGAACAGAGCTACTGACTCGCGTGATACACGAGGCCAACAAACGTCTACTGGTTGCGCGCGCACATACAATTTGACGTTCGTGGCGTCAGCGCGCATAATCTGCAGCTGGATACTGCTCACTATTTGAGGCCATTCAGTGTAGATGGAATTTCGCTCTTGGGTAAATTGAACGATCAGCTAAATACTTTTGGAGCCCTCACTCAGAAGACAGTCTCACCAGTTGAGTTAACAGTAGAGGTGAAACTGCAGGAGGGAAATCTAAAATGAACACCCTTGCCTTTCGTGAACTGACACTGGCATATATGTTTTCCCTACTAGCACTGACTTTGCTGATAGCTACTTTATTGAGGACAAATGTACTTACTGTGATCTGTGATATGTGGTTGTCCCACCTAGCTATCTTAATATGAATGCACTAACTGTAAGTCGCTCTGGATAAGATTGCCTGCTAAATTACTCAAATGTAAATGTAAATACATTTGAACTCTGCCGTCAAAGACCCTTATCCCATCAGCTCTATTTGACTAAAGGAGAAGTAATTTCTTCGCGAAGAATCCAGTGATACACTCTCAATTAGCCTACAGTCCAAGATAAGCCTACAGTCTCTCCCTAAACAAAAACACTGCCCTCGCTGTAACTGATACTGTGTTTATTTACCTATATCCCCTAAAACAGCGAAAGCTGGGGCATGGCTAGGGTAACATTGTTAAGATGTTCAGTACCGGTGTAGTAGGAGCTAGTGTACTGCCTTAGCATTAGCACTAGTCGTAGAGTGGAGCAGATGCTCTGTCACAGCCTCAAGGCCAAACTCCACTGAGGCAAAGCTCTGTCACACCTTCTGTTACCACACACCTTATACCCACTTAACAGGCAGGGCGGTCAACCCTGTGTGTGTGTGTGTGTGTGTGTGTGTGTGTGTGTAAAGTAAGTAAAATGCCATTATAGCAGTCGCTTTTATCTAGTGCGTGCATACAGTTTTAGTACAGGTGTCCCATGCGGGAATTGAACCTACAACCCTAGCATTGCAAGCGCTGTGTGTGTCCACTCAGGTGTTTCTATTTCCTCTAAATTTGACTCCGCCTTGGACAAAGGCATTCATCTCAGTGTAACCTTTATCCCTCCAATGTATTTATTTATTTTACCTTAGGCAAGTCAGTTAAGAACAAATTCTTATTTACAATGACGGCCTACACCGACCAAACCCGACGCTGGACCAATTGTGCGCCGCCCTATGGGACTCCCAATCACGGCCGGTTGTGATACAGCCTGGAATCGAACCAGGAGGTCTGTAGTGACGCCTCAAGCACCGAGATGCAGTGCCTTAGACCGCTGCGCCACTCGGGAGCTCAATGTTACCACACTACTGACACATGGTGTTTCTGTGCATTTCAGACAGCATGACTAATGCAGAGTGAGTAAGCCCCTGTGTCTCTTACATTTACATTTTACATTTTAGTCATTTAGCAGACGCTCTTATCCAGAGCGACTTACAGTTAGTGAGTACATACATATATTTTTTTTTATACTGGCCCCCCGTGGGAATCGAACCCACAACCCTGGCATTGCAAACGCCATGCTCTACCAATTGAGCTACATCCCTGCCGGTCATTCCCTCCCCTACCCTGGACGACGCTGAGCCAATTGTGTGCCGCCCTATGGGTCTCCCGGTCGCGGCCGGCTACGACAGAGCCTGGATTCGAACCAGGATCTCTAGTGGCACAGCGATGCAGTGCCTTAGACCACTGCGCCACTCGGGAGAGTGCCACTCTTCACTGCTAATCTGTTCTCTCTGACAACGTTTTCATCCCGGTGTTGACTACTAGACCACCGATGCTCACGGCACAAAACCATGTCTAACCTCCCTGAGATTACCTCTCGTCCTAATATCCCCATAGAGTGCAGTGGAGCGTATTGGCTAAACATCACGTAATGGTGCTTTGATGGATCTGCGGCCAGTAATTTATTTCAGTGAAAACAGCTTGGATCGATAAATGCCGCTCCAATAGATCCCATCAACCCTACACCCGGGGGGAATGAGGACATCGTAACGGGAGGTGATTACGGGCTTAGATCAGTTTACTTCCTCCATAAATACAGACCTGTACCTGCAGCGCTGACTCGACCAGTCTGGCTGGTGTAAACTGCAAATGGAAATTAATAACAAACTTACACACAGCCTTGAATTGTGTTATGCTGCTTCGACATGTCAAATCAAACTGTATTTGTCACACGCTTCGTAAACAGAAGGTGTAGACTAACAGTGAAATGCTTACTTACAGGCCCTTCACAACAATGCAGAGAGAAAAATATAGAAAAAATAACTTAAGGAATAAGTACACAATGAGTAACAATAACTTGGCTATATACACAGGGTACCAGTACCAAGTCGATGTGCAGGGGTACGAGGTAATTGAAGTAGATATGTACATATATAGTGCCTTCAGAAAAATATGCATACACCTTGATTTATTTTGTTGCGCTACAGCCTGAATTCAAAATGGATAAAATGTAATTTGTCACCCATTTACACACGATATCGCCTATTGACAAAGAGAGAACATGTTTTGTTTTTAAATTTTTTTTGCAAATGTATTGATAATGAAATACATAAATGTCTCATTTACATAAGTATTCACACCCCTGAATCAATACATTGTAGAAGCACCTTTTGGCAGTGATTACAGCTGTGAGTCTTTCTGGGTAAATCTCTTTTCACACCAGGATTGTGCAACATTTGCCCATTTATTCTTTTAAGAATTCTTCAAACTGTCAAATTGGTTGTTGATCGTTGCTAGACAACCATTTTCAGGTCTTGCCATAGATTTTCAGGTAGATTTATGTAAAACAATGTTGGTTCCAGACTTTGCATCGTTACCGCATGCTGTGCGGTAGCAGAGAGAACTTTCTGACTTGGGTGGCTGAACAATTTTTGACAATTTTTAGGGCCTTCATCTGACACCGCCTGGTATAGAGGTCCTGGATTGCAGGAAGCTACCCACTGTAGCGCCATGAGGTCGGATGCCAAGCAGTGGCCATACCAAGCGGTGATGCATCCAGTCAAGATGCGGTCAATTGTGCAGCTGTATAACTTTTTTATGATCTGAGGGCCCATGCCAAATCTTTTCAGCCTCCTGAGGGGGTCGTGCCACGTTCACCACTGTGTTGGTGTGTGGACCATGTTAATTCCTTAGTGACGTGAACACAGAGGAACTTTAAAGCTCTCGACCCGCTCCACTACAGCCCTGTCGATGTGCTTTGCCCTCCGTTTCCTGTAGTCCACGATCAGCTCATTTTGTCTTGGTGAAGATGAGGTAAAGGTTGTTGTCCTGGCAACACACTGCCAGGTCACTGACCTCTTTTATAAGCAGTCTCGTCGTCGGTGGTAAGTTATCTCTACATTGAAATGACACTCAACCTCCCTCTGTAACTGGATCCTGGACTTCCTGACGGGCCGCCCCCAGGTGGTAAGGGTAGGTAACAACACATCTGCCACACTGATCTTCAACACGGGGGCCCCTCAGGGGTGCGTGCTCAGTCCCCTCCTGTACTCTCTGTTCACCCATGACTGCATGGCCAGGCACGACTCCAACACCATCATTAAGTTTGCTGACGACACAACAGTGGTAGGCCTGATCACCGACAACGATGAGACAGCCTATAGGGAGGAGGTCAGAGACCTGGCCGTGTGGTGCCAGGACAACAACCTCTCCCTCAACGTGACCAAGACAAAGGAGATGATTGTGGACTACAGGAAAAAAAAGAGGACTGAGCACGCCCCCATTCTCATCGACGGGGCTGTAGTGGAACAGGTTGAGAGCTTCAAGTTCCTTGGTGTCCACATCACCTATTCCCCCTCAGGAGACTGAAAAGATTTGGCATGGGTCCTCAGATCCTCAAAAAATTCTACAGCTGCACCATCGAGAGCATCCTGACTGGTTGCATCACCGCCTGGTATGGCAACTGCTTGGCCTCCGACCGCAAGGCACTACAGAGGGTAGTGCGTACGGCCCAGTACATCACTGGGGCCAAGCTTCCTGCCATCCAGGACCTCTATACCAGGCGGTGTCAGAGGAAGGCCCTCAAAATTGTCAAAGACTCCAGCCACCCTAGTCATAGACTGTTCTCTCTGCTACCGCACGGCAAGCGGTACCGGAGTGCCAAGTCTAGGTCCAAAAGACTTCTCAACAGCTTCTACCCCCAAGCCATAAGACTCCTGAACAGCTAATCATGGCTACCCGGACTATTTGCACTGCCCCCCCACCCCATCCTTTTTACGCTGCTGCTACTCTGTTAATTATTTATGCATAGTCACTTTAACTCTACCCACATGTACAGTGGGGAAAAAAAGTATTTAGTCAGCCACCAATTGTGCAAGTTCTCCCACTTAAAAAGATGAGAGAGGCCTGTAATTTTCATCATAGGTACACGTCAACTATGACAGACAAATTGAGAAAAAAAATTCCAGAAAATCACATTGTAGGATTTTTTATGAATTTATTTGCAAATTATGGTGGAAAATAAGTATTTGGTCACCTACAAACAAGCAAGATTTCTGGCTCTCACAGACCTGTAACTTCTTCTTTAAGAGGCTCCTCTGTCCTCCACTCGTTACCTGTTTTAATGGCACCTGTTTGAACTTGTTATCAGTATAAAAGACACCTGTCCACAACCTCAAACAGTCACACTCCAAACTCCACTATGGCCAAGACCAAAGAGCTGTCAAAGGACACCAGAAACAAAATTGTAGACCTGCACCAGGCTGGGAAGATTGAATCTGCAATAGGTAAGCAGCTTGGTTTGAAGAAATGAACTGTGGGAGCAATTATTAGGAAATGGAAGACATACAAGACCACTGATAATCTCCCTCGATCTGGGGCTCCACGCAAGATCTCACCCCGTGGGGTCAAAATGATCACAAGAACAGTGAGCAAAAATCCCAGAACCACACGGGGGGACCTAGTGAATGACCTGCAGAGAGCTGGGACCAAAGTAACGAAGCCTACCATCAGTAACACACTACGCCGCCAGGGACTTAAATCCTGCAGTGCCAGACGTGTCCCCCTGCTTAAGCCAGTACATGTCCAGGCCCGTCTGAAGTTTGCTAGAGTGCATTTGGATGATCCAGAAGAGGATTGGGAGAATGTCATATGGTCAGATGAAACCAAAATATAACTTTTTGGTAAAAACTCAACTCGTCGTGTTTGGAGGACAAAGAATGCTGAGTTGCATCCAAAGAACACCATACCTACTGTGAAGCATGGGGGTGGAAACATCATGCTTTGGGGCTGTTTTTCTGCAAAGGGACCAGGACGACTGATCCGTGTAAAGGAAAGAATGAATGGGGCCATGTATCGTGAGATTTTGAGTGAAAACCTCCTTCCATCAGCAAGGGCATTGAAGATGAAACGTGGCTGGGTCTTTCAGCATGACAATGATCCCAAACACACCGCCCGGGCAACGAAGGAGTGGCTTCGTAAGAAGCATTTCAAGGTCCTGGAGTGGCCTAGCTAGTCTCCAGATCTCAACCCCATAGAAAATCTTTGGAGGGAGTTGAAAGTCCGTGTTGCCCAGCGACAGCCCCAAAACATCACTGCTCTAGAGGAGATCTGCATGGAGGAATGGGCCAAAATACCAGCAACAGTGTGTGAAAACCTTGTGAAGACTTACAGAAAACGTTTGACCTGTGTCATTGCCAACAAAGGGTATATAACAAAGTATTGAGAATCTTTTGTTATTGACCAAATACTTATTTTCCACCATAATTTGCAAATAAATTCATTAAAAATCCTACAATGTGATTTTCTGGATTTTCTTTTCTCATTTTGTCTGTCATAGTTGATGTGTACCTATGATGAAAATTACAGGCCTCTCTCATCTTTTTAAGTGGGAGAACTTGCACAATTGGTGGCTGACTAAATACTTTTTTTCCCCACTGTACATATTACCTCAACTACCTCAACTAGCCGGTGCCCCCGCACATTGACTCTGCAACGGTACCCCCCTGTATATATAGCCTCCCTACTGTTATTTTATTTTACTTCTGCTCTTTTTTTTCTCAACACTTTTTTTGTTAAAAATAAATGCACTGTTGGTTAAGGGCTGTAAGTAAGCATTTCACTGTAATGTCTGCACCTGTTGTATTCGGCGCATGTGACCAATAAAATTTGATTTGATTTGACATGGCATCTTATCCCCCCATTAGTTGAAGGGATAAAGTACATGGATTTCAGTAATTTTTCATATTTGATGCAGTGTTCGTCACATGACACCACAAATGAAACGTTTATCGGCTTCGTCACAATCAACACGCCTAAGATAATGATAATGTTATTTGGACAAGTCCCTGTTCCATCCACCTCGCCCACAACTGTCACAACTCAATGCACCGCCATCATCAGAACAAGACACAGGAAATCATGGCTGCTGGTGAAGGAAATAAAAGCGCTCGGAAAGGTCTCGGGTTTAAAGGACGCTGTTTGAAGTATTACATCAGTGGCAGTCTGGTCGGCTATTGCGCAGTCCTATTGGGTCTGGTCTTGAAAGAAATGTCTATGCTCTGGGCCTGTATCTACGTTGCTCCTGTCTACTCACATCAAAAGCCTGGTGTTGTGGAGATGGATGTCAGTAAGTGAATGAATGAGTGAAGAGGCTTGTTCTGCTCCAGGTCTGAAACTCTATCTGCTGCCATTGTTCTTTTTCACTCAGTGCTCCATTGTTCCACCTCATCCCATTCCCGCCTCAGAGAGATTAAAATGGCTACTGCCTGTTCTCTCGCTCCTTCGTTTTCTTTGTCCCGCCCCCTCTTTCTCTTACACATAAACACACAAACTCATTTTGTTTCTCTCTACTTTCGTCCCACTCCCGTCCCTTCCTCCTTCCCCTCTTCCTTTCTGATTCTTTCATCTCACACTGTTCCTGCCCTCAGCTGTCTGCCTCCCCGAGAGAATAGTCTTTTCTCCAGGGCCTATTGTTTTTTTCTTCTTCTCTATTGTTTTTTTCTTCTTCTCTATTGTTTTTTTTTCTTGTTTTTTTCTTCAATTGATTTTTTCTTCTTCTCTTGCTCCTTAGAGGTCATTTAGAAAGTGAATGTGGACCAGGAAATGTTCTGATAGTGACTACTGCTATGCTCATCTCCTCCCAGTAGAAAACTCCATAGATGTAGAGCTCATAATCCTACTATGATATTGTCTATGACTCAAGCTCGCTGGCCTTCACGAACAAGAATGTTAATTAAGGACAAAATGGATTTATTAGAAGTGTTTCTCACAGTCAAAAGTCAGATTATTGTGCCATGTCCCAAAGTTCAGCCTGACTGTAGGAAGAGGGAAAGAATGAATGGCTTCCTCTGAAGGCGTGAAAGGTTGCCAGATTCAGCTGGACAAAAATGAGGGAATTAGCGAGGCACTGACTGAACACAAGCAGTGTGAATCGTGACTTTCCCTTGGGTTTCACCCATAAGAATCTAAGCCGGGGGGGGGGGTTGGGATTTGAAGACCCCTCAAAGTAAAAAAAAAAATACATATTTGAAGAAACATTTTATTTATTGAATAACAGATTCACTACGTGGAACAACAGATAGTCCTTACTGCTATTAGCCCATACAAACGCATTGAATAACATATTCACTACATGGAACAACAGATAGTCCTTACGGCTATTAGCCCATACAAACTCATTGAATAACATATTCACTACGTGGAACAACAGATCCCCCCCCCAAAATTTTTTTTAAAGAAAGTTGGTTCTGAACCGTCTATCCTGTATCTGAGCGATAAGAAAGATCAGGAAACATGTATTAAAAAATATATACAGTGGGGAAAAAAAGTATTTAGTCAGCCACCAATTGTGCAAGTTCTCCCACTTAAAAAGATGAGAGAGGCCTGTAATTGTCATCATAGGTACACGTCAACTGTGACAGACAAAATGAGGGAAAAAAATCCAGAAAATCACATTGTAGGATTTTTTATGAATTTATTTGCAAATTATTGTGGAAAATAAGTATTTGGTCAATAACAAAAGTTTCTCAATACTTTGTTATATACCCTTTGTTGGCAATGACACAGGTCAAACGTTTTCTGTAAGTCTTCACAAGGTTTTCACTCACTGTTGCTGGTATTTTGGCCCATTCCTCCATGCAGATCTCCCCTAGAGCAGTGATGTTTTGGGGCTGTCGCTGGGCAACACGGACTTTCAACTCCCTCCAAAGATTTTCTATGGGGTTGAGATCTGGAGACTGGCTAGGCCACTCCAGGACCTTGAAATGCTTCTTACGAAGCCATTCCTTCGTTGCCCGGACGGTGTGTTTGGGATCATTGTCATGCTGAAAGACCCAGCCACGTTTCATCTTCAATGCCCTTGCTGATGGAAGGAGGTTTTCACTCAAAATCTCACGATACATGGCCCCATTCATTCTTTCCTTTACACGGATCAGTCGTCCTGGTCCCTTTGCAGAAAAACAGCCCCAAAGCATGATGTTTCCACCCCCATGCTTCACAGTAGGTATGGTGTTCTTTGGATGCAACTCAGCATTCTTTGTCCTCCAAACACGACAAGTTGAGTTTTTACCAAAAGTTCTATTTTGGTTTCATCTGACCATATGACATTCTCCCAATCCTCTTCTGGATCATCCAAATGCACTCTAGCAAACTTCAGACGGGCCTGGACATGTACTGGCTTAAGCAGGGGGACACGTCTGGCACTGCAGGATTTGAGTCCCTGGCGGCGTAGTGTGTTACTGATGGTAGGCTTTGTTACTTTGGTCCCAGCTCTCTGCAGGTCATTCACTAGGTCCCCCCGTGTGGTTCTGGGATTTTTGCTCACCGTTCTTGTGATCATTTTGACCCCACGGGGTGAGATCTTGCGTGGAGCCCCAGATCGAGGGAGATTATCAGTGGTCTTGTATGTCTTCTATTTCCAAATAATTGCTCCCACAGTTGATTTCTTCAAACCAAGCTGCTTACCTATTGCAGATGCAGTCTTCCCAGCCTGGTGCAGGTCTACAATTTTGTTTCTGGTGTCCTTTGACAGCTCTTTGGTCTTGGCCATAGTGGTGTTTGGAGTGTGACTGTTTGAGGTTGTGGACAGGTGTCTTTTTATACTGATAACAAGTTCAAACAGGTGCCATTAAAACAGGTAACGAGTGGAGGACAGAGGAGCCTCTTAAAGAAGAAGTTACAGGTCTGTGAAGCCAGAAATCTTGCTTGTTTGTAGGTGACCAAATACTTATTTTCCACCATAATTTGCAAATAAATTCATTAAAAATCCTACAATGTGATTTTCAAGATTTTCTTTTCTCAATTTGTCTGTCGTAGTTCACGTGTACCTATGATGAAAATTACAGGCCTCTCTCATCTTTTTAAGTGGGAGAACTTGCACAATTGGTGGCTGACTAAATACTTTTTCCCCCCACTGTATATATATATATTTACATGTATTTAACCCCTTATTTTTGACACTAAACAGTCTCCATATACTGTATACTTCCATTCATTTTTTTCAACTGGTACCGGGGGACCTTCAGACGAGTCTTGTGAGCACAACAACCAACATGTACGTGTTCGTGAGAGTCTCACCTTTTACACAGAGGGGTCATATTAGGCTGTAGCCAAAACTGTAAGGACGCTACCGACAGAAGTTGGCAGATCGGCTGTACCGACTTCAGACGAGTCCCAAGACGCATCTTTCCATAGACGCTCTACGAGAGTCATCTTTCCATAGAGCGGTCGTAATAGTTTGTAGGCCACACGATTTTGTGAGAAGTCCGACGTTCGGAATGTGTCATGGTCAGGAAAAACACTGCTCTAGCTCCGTCACCTTTCACCGCAGATGCGGAAGTGTTACATAGGTGTATGCGGTGGTTTGAGATGCATCCAATGCAAAAGAAACCGATATCTTTTTTTTATTATGTTTTTTTTTTCTTCCCGTTTGGTGCTGATGGCCATCATGGGTCAACGTCAATTCACGTGTTCTGATGGCCATCATGGGTCAACGTCAGTTCACGTGTTCTGATGGCCGTCATGGGTCAACGTCAGTTCACGTGTTCTGACGGCCACACCTGCTTCCACTGCACACATTTATTTCTGTCTCTTTCTTTGTCACACTCCCCCCTCTCTTTCTCACACTTATTCTCTCCTCTCTCTCTCACTTTCTCTCGATCTCTCTCTCTCTCTCTCTCCAGGTTGGCGGCGGCAGAAGGAACAGAACCACGCTTCATGAGAGAGGAGGAAGAGGAGGAGAGCAGTGAGGAAGAGGATGAACTAACCCCAGAGAATCAAGGTGGGCCCTGCATCCCCCTCCCCCCTCCTCGTCATCCTCCTCTCACCCCCTCACGCTGTCTCTATTCCCTCTGGGCATCAGGCCCGGACCTTTCCTTGACCTCTCCCTGTGTTGTCAAGCGCTGTGTGCCCTGATAACGGGTTGTCTCAGCTCAGCAGCCCCGGGCACGGCCGACGGTCCAAACGGAGCTCGCTCCCGGGGACTGTTCCAGTTGACTCGAGTCCATTTTGGCTCCAGACACACACGTCTCTCTCCTGGCTTTCCTGCATTTTTATCTCCGGTGTACAGGGGAAAGCAAATACTGAAATGTGTGTAGTACGAGGCGTGTCCAGACATACCCGTCATAGACCTATAATAGAATGTTCAACATTACAGAACATTGCTTTGAGTTAGAATTCTACCCATTTTTAAATAATAACTTTGAATATGAGACCTGGTGAAAGACACGTCATACATACTATTCATCAGAGTTAGATGGGCCATCAACTGAATATAAAATGTATTTAATATTAGATTATCTTTTGATTTTCAAAACTGAGTGACCTGGATTTGAAGTTCTTCTCCCCCCAAGTGTGAATCTCCCAGTATAGTGGTGACTAGACACGTCAGTTTGGATAAAAGCTTCTGCTAAATGGCATATATTATAAAAATGAGGAGTTGGATAAAATCAACAAGGGAATTGATGGAGTGATCTTGATGACTAGTAGTAACAAAAGTCATCCCCAACACATTGAGCCGGCTGTCCCCTAACCTCACACTGGTACTCCATGTGACTGTACCACTGTGACTTCCCTAAGCCACCTGACATTGGCTTCCAAATTTTGAAATCTGTGTCACATCCTCTCTCCCACCTAATTTCCATGAAACAATGTCCCTCAAGGTTGTTGCTCCACACTCCAAAGCTATTGTTTGCTAAAAATAAGCCTCTCCTGACCTGCCTCTCGCAGCACCGTGTACGGCTGCAGTTGCAAGTAGTCTTTGAAAATGTATCTTACTGCTTTCACGAAGGGTTCATGGTATGTTGGCTGTAAACATTTATTGAAAGAAATCCCAATTTTTACCTCTTTCTTGTCGGCATTTGCTTTTCGTATAGCCACCATTACCTTTGCCGGGAAGGAGCAAGAAACATTCAACTTTGACCCTGTTGTTGTGACCGTTGTCATGGTAACCTGACAGCTGCATGTTCTAAATTCCTCAGTTTCAATAGACTTTCCACTGCTTTCATTTCTTACATTCACAACAGTAGATTAGCAGCTTGCCATAGTTCCCTTGTACAGTGGGGAAAAAAAGTATTTAGGCAGCCACCAATTGTGCAAGTTCTCCCACTTAAAAAGATGAGAGAGGCCTGTAATTTTCATCATAGGTACACGTCAACTATGACAGACAAATTGAGAAAAGAAAATCCAGAAAATCACATTGTAGGATTTTTAATGAATTTATTTGCAAATTATGGTGGAAAATAAGTATTTGGTCACCTACAAACAAGCAAGATTTCTGGCTCTCACAGACCTGTAACTTCTTCTTTAAGAGGCTCCTCTGTCCTCCACTCGTTACCTGTATTAATGGCACCTGTTTGAACTTATCAGTATAAAAGACACCTGTCCACAACCTCAAACAGTCATTCTCCAAACTCCACTATGGCCAAGACCAAAGAGCTGTCAAAGGACACCAGAAACAAAATTGTAGACCTGCACCAGGCTGGGAAGACTGAATCTGCAATAGGTAAGCAGCTTGGTCTGAAGAAATCAACTGTGGGAGCAATTATTAGGAAATGGAAGACATACAAGACCACTGATAATCTCCCTCGATCTGGGGCTCCACGCAAGATCTCACCCCGTGGGGTCAAAATTATCACAAGAACGGTGAGCAAAAATCCCAGAACCACACAGGGGGGACCTAGTGAATGACCTGCAGAGAGCTGGGACCAAAGTAACAAAGCCTACCATCAGTAACACACTACGCCGCCAGGGACTCAAATCCTGCAGTGCCAGACGTGTCCCCCCTGCTTAAGCCAGTACATGTCCAGGCCCGTCTGAAGTTTGCTAGAGTGCATTTGGATGATCCAGAAGAGGATTGGGAGAATGTCATATGGTCAGATGAAACCAAAATAGAACTTTTTGGTAAAAACTCAACTCGTCGTGTTTGGAGGACAAAGAATGCTGAGTTGCATCCAAAGAACACCATACCTACTGTGAAGCATGGGGGTGGAAACATCATGCTTTGGGGCTGTTTTTCTGCAAAGGGACCAGGACGACTGATCCGTGTAAAGGAAAGAATGAATGGGGCCATGTATCGTGAGATTTTGAGTGAAAACCTCCTTCCATCAGCAAGGGCATTGAAGATGAAACGTGGCTGAGTCTTTCAGCATGACAATGATCCCAAACACACCGCCCGGGCAACGAAGGAGTGGCTTCGTAAGAAGCATTTCAAGGTCCTGGAGTGGCCTAGCCAGTCTCCAGATCTCAACCCCATAGAAAATCTTTGGAGGGAGTTGAAAGTCCGTGTTGCCCAGCGACAGCCCCAAAACATCACTGCTCTAGAGGAGATCTGAATGGAGGAATGGGCCAAAATACCAGCAACAGTGTGTGAAAACCTTGTGAAGACTTACAGAAAACATTTGACCTGTGTCATTGCCAACAAAGGGTATATAACAAAGTATTGAGAAACTTTTGTTATTGACCAAATACTTATTTTCCACCATAATTTGCAAATAAATTCATTAAAAATCCTACAATGTGATTTTCTGGATTTTTTTTTCTCATTTTGTCTGTCATAGTTGACGTGTACCTATGATGAAAATTACAGGCCTCTCTCATCTTTTTAAGTGGGAGAACTTGCACAATTGGTGGCTGACTAAATACTTTTTTTCCCCACTGTATTTTCCTGTTGTGGAGAATAGTAAGTTGGCTACTCAAAACATTGTCAGGCATATTCTGGTAATAATGAGGTGGGTAGACAAATAAATCCATTAATTTGTTTATGCAGGTCCTAAGAAACACAAGATGAATAACGTATTTTCTAAAGAATAGAATAGCATATTTTGAATGTTACTGGTCTGTGCAGCCCATGGCTGCAACATGCAAATGAAATCAATAGTTATTATTTGGTTCATTAAACAGACGAGACACAATTAGCTTACATTTCCCTGCCCTGATCACAGTCAACACACATGGGGCCTATATTTTATAGTAAAAATGTATATAATGGAATATAACAGAATAAAATATAAATAATATTTTTCCTACACAACTTGATTGTCACGAACGTGTGGAACCGCTGTCATAAAAGTTATATTTTAAAAACTGAGCCCATGTCCTTTTGTATTTTGCCATAGAAACATTTAGAATCTGCTCTTTCTGATCATGTAAAGACATAACAAATTCAGGAAGTTGCTTTTTTGATCCACGTTGGACGTGATCACACCATCGCTCACTTTCTCTTCTTTCAAACTCCCCAACATTTATTTTGGCCGAAGACAGATAAACTACAAATCGCTAGTAGGCTAATAAGTTAGACTTATGCATATTAACCCATTTATTAGCAAAATACAAGGGCCTATAAATATTTACCTGTCAAGAAAAATTAAATATGAAATGGCAGTGTGCATTCTCCCAGGCTAAATGTGACAATAGACAAGACAGCTCAAGGACATAACTACATACATTTAAATGGAGAGAATGAATGCATTAAAAGCTTTTCTGTAAAGCTTTGTCACTGACAAGTACAAGTTTGATGTCGGACAACAATGGAATGTTCATGATTTAATGCGTGCCAAAGACAGTAAGATGAAAGGAGACATTTATACTGAGGGGTTGGCGGGAATTTTAAATACGTTACCGCAATCATGACCAGGTCGGTTGGCGGAAATAAAAGTACAGGCTTTGTTTCAGATATAAAGAAAAGGCGACAAAAAGTTGACTGAAATTTTTTTTTGGTATGAAAGGTATATTTGTGTAGTAGTAGATTGATGCTATAAGCCCTGGAATTAGAAAGCAGATTTTTACAGTATTTCATCTCAGAACCATGTCCTTGAAAGTGGATTAGATTCTACTGGAGCTGTTCAGTCAGGATCCTCATACAAATTGTTTATGGTTGATGTATTGATCCATGAACCGCCATTTGAGGAGGAGCGTGTTAAGACTCTCCCTTTTCCTTTCAGCTAAAACGTCCCTTTTCCTTCAGCTTTTGAACGCTCCATCCCAGCCTCCCCTAAAGTAGCTCTCTATTTGTCTCCTCCACAGACTGTGTAAATCAGGATATTTACAGTACGTCTCTGAGTTGTGGCTCCCCCTAGCCTCCCTTCCACCACACTGCCTCTCGCTCTCTCTTCTCGATCTCTCTCTTCTCGATCTCTCTCTCTCTCTTCTCGATCTCTCTCTCTTCTCGATCTCTCTCTCTCCTCGATCTCTCTCTCTCCTCGATCTCTCTCTCTCTCTCCTCGATCTCTCTCTCCTCGATCTCTCTCTCTCCTCGATCTCTCTCTTCTCGATCTCTCTCCTCTCGATCTCTCTTCTCAATCTCTCTCTTCTCTTCCATCAGTGAAAAAGAAGCAGTTCCAAATGATGAGGAAGATGCACTACAACGAGGGCCTCAACATCAGGATGGCCCGGCAGCTCATAGCCAACGAGCTGGCGGAAGAAGAGGACGAGGATGAAGAGATGAGGGAGGACACGGAAACGGAGGACATCAACGTAGACCCCCCGCAAGACGGTAAGACAAATGGGGATACTCCGAAACCTTAAGGATTGAGCTGTGTTCAAATACTAACCGCTCTAACTGTACTATTTGTGACGTAAATTGAGGATGTAGTATGCTTATTGGTCATAGTATGGATATAGTTATTATGGCAGAAGTTCCCGGATGTCGTGCTAAATTTGTCAAAATACGGAGTATACAAGCAGTGGACACTATTTCTGTGATTTTAGGGCTCATAATCTACTCCGATTTCAGAGCACTCTCGTCTGAGTGTGCCAGAGTGCAGAATAACTGATTTAATTTACAAACGCTCAACACTTGTTGAATATGGCCGATGTCAGTAAACGCAGTACAGTTACAGGCACCAGCGCTCTGGATAACATGAAAACAGCCTAACCAGCTCTGCTAGGGTGAGTAAAATGGTCAGAGTGAGGTGTTCTCTCATTTGTCTGGAAATAACTAGCCAATGTTAGCCAGTTAGCTTGGGTGCTTGACTGCCATTGTGAGGTCAGAACGCTCGGATCAACCCTACTCCTCGGCCACAGCGTCCAGTGTACGCTCCAAGAGCGAAACACTCTGAATTTATGAATGGACAATCTGACAACTCTCTGGATTTACGAACGCCCAGAGCGCACTCTGAGCGCACTCCAGATTGAATGTACGAACAGACCCGAAATCGTAAAATGTCTAACTAGTCATTTGTTATGCTAACATGCTAGCAAGAGGTTGCATAGCAACAGCATCAACTTCCGGTAGACAGGCAAAGCGCTAGTAAGCTCAACTGAAAGGATACAGTTCGTTTTATAGTATACTAAAATGAACTTATAGTATGTAGTATATACTCATTAAGTATGTAGTGTACAGCATGTTAGTATGGTTATTCGAACACAGCTTTGGTCTTTTAAATTAATTTATTTGATTTTAAAGGCCGCAATAATCTTAATGTATTAAATTCAGTTTCGAAAAGTCTTAGAAAGTGAGACGGAGATGACTACAGTGTTTCCGGTATAATGTGCCACTGCTTAATTGTAGCCACCATTGCCCAAATTATAACTTGTGTAATCTAATAATATTTCTGTTTGCCAGTGTGAGTCGGGCTGTTGCTGGAAGAGAGAGGAGAGCCCAGTTGAGCAACATTTCAAAATGGAATTGTGGGAATTGCACAAAAAAACATGCAGGCAAATTTAATCTCTAAAGAGCCAAAAAGATATCTGATTATAGTGGATTGTATTTTGACATGTTGCACATCAAAATATCCATAATGCATTCCCCGAACATGTTAGATGAAATAGCTAACTTTTTTCATTCATGTTTTACTTGGCACTGGAAAAAGTCCGTCTGGAGCCCTCCCACACCCGTTAGGCTACAGGAGAATGCTCATTGCTAAAATAGCACACCTGGCTTATAATATGAGCCGTGGAGGTTATAACCTTTTGGTGTAATAGCCAGCCCTACAAATGACTTTTTGCGAACATAAGCTCATTTCTTGAGAGGAATATTAGCAGGTGTGTGGCGTGCACTGAACATCAGGAGTATGGTGAACCATCTAGAAAGGCAATCGGATTCTAAGAGGGTTAGATAAGTGTAAACTCCGCTCAAAGGTTACCAGGCCCTGATTTTAGTAAGCCCTCCAAATGTCAGAGGTCACGCAGTCCTCTGCAGGGGGGACTGGTGTGGCACGTTGGGAAAAGGTTGAAGGTCTTAATGCTGGACTCTGAACAGTCTGAAATTGAGAACTGGGCCCGTATTCTCAGTGTAGGAGTGGTGATCTAGGATCAGGACCGACCTCTTATTCATTGTGATTTTAAAAAGGCAAAACTGATCCTGGATCAGCACTTCTACTCCGAGAAGCTTTGTGAATAAGGGCCATGTTCCCTCTACTATAAGACTACTAAAATGTTAGCATTTCTGCTGCTTCTCTGTTAGATTTGCTGTCGTATTAATTAACACACATGGTGCTGTCACTCACATTTCCTCTCTTTTGATTGCAGCTCTGGAGTCCTAGAGGAGGAGGACATGCCACCACTCCTGTCCCCAGCCTATGTGTCTCGGCTCATGAAACATTCAAAAGAGACACTTCGCTACGTGTTACAGTGCCGGGCCATAGAGCAGTCGGCTTCATAACCTCCCCTCGAACACCCCCCCCCTCTTCACGCGTGTGTATTTTTCCCAGAAACACTGCAATGCATATCGACCCTGCCGGTCGCTTCTCCTCGTTGCAAAGAGTCCCTCTCAAAAACTTGCCGTCACTTCAAAGGAAACCAGACCCATAGGAACCGAGACCTAAAGACTGTTATAACAGACTGTTATTATCATCGAGGACTCCTGCCTCACTCCTTGCTCAATCACTCACCCACACGCTCGCTCGCTCGCTCGCTAGCTGCTGTTTGTCTGTCTTTTGATTGTCCGACTGTCCCGGCTCCTCCTGAGCCCCTGGCATAAGCTGTCGGAAACCCCACTTCTTAAAAAAAACAGCAGCACCCATTGGATGGAAGTGGTGGATAATTATGATGACGGTGGTGGGAGGGTAGGAGGATTTTGGTCTCTTTCTTTTTTGTGTTTAGTTCCTCCTGTACCCGTACCTGTTAAAAAAAAAAAAAAAAGTAACTAGCAACAGAACATTCATTGGAGAAACCTTGGTGAGATAGCTGCTGTTCTGGGTTTTTTTGTCTCTGCCTTCTCCGTTCCCCTGATCTTGGATGTAGGCTTGTCTGGTGTAGATATAGGAACAGCATACTCGGCATCTTCAACCAGCCCACAAGGCACCTCGATGTCCAAGGTGACCAGCATTTCAGTCCTACATGATATATATACACGCCCGCTATAGGATTTGGTACAGGACGTACATGTCCGCTGACTTAATAGGAATAGATGTGTTTCCAACAAGGTCCCATTCTCTTAACAGGGTGGCTAATGTACTGAAACTGACAGCAATAAAGTGATCATTTGATTATGGATCGCTTTGTGATAAAAGTAACAATACAATTGCGTAATATATATATATATATATATATAACGTCATTTCTCACAGGACATCAGCGTATCAAAATGTAGATGTCCGTGCTTGCCATTTATACCTAATGAAACCCAGCTGTATTATGCATGGCTACCAAAGCCTTGAGCTCATCAGCACTAAAACCATGTTTGCTCACTAACCGAATAAGAAGGACAACGTTGGGGGGAAATAAACCTCCCAGAAAAGGTTTGTACTACTGATAAGCAGGGGGTGTATTGACTAGTGACCAAACGGGCCAAAACGGCGAGGGACTAACCTGCATTTTGTTCAATAGGAAACGCTTGTTTCCGTTGCAAAACGTTTTGCTACAGTGCGCACTAATGAATACACCCCATGACTGTTTCCTATACAATGTCAATAATGCTACTGACCCTCCTACAGTAGGACTGGGGGGGGGGGGTAATGGGTTGATTGGCTGCATGAACGGAAAGATATCTGGGATATGTAGTTGATATTATGCTCACTCTTACATTCTGTATGAAGGGTATGGTATTGGAACATGTCCTTGATTAGGAACGATTTACCCCCATTTATTTTTTGCGACATGCTACCTGTGTAATCTGCTAGCTTACCTGGCTGACAAAATGAGTGATATCTGGGCAACCAAGACAGTTGGTTACTGTGTATTATTTATTGCTTCTATGATATTTGAGTCGTGGTACCTCGATCTACATGAACCTTTGAGAACCACTGACCTCCCATGATAAATTAAGTCTTAAATATTGAGTTTTGATGTCCTTCTCTTCCTGAATAAGCACATTACGAAACATTTATTGTTTTATCAGGACAGGTAGAGATGGTTTCTTTCTTCTCAAAACGTACTACCAAGTCCTTTACTTCTGGGACTGAATGACCAAATAGGCTAGGTGTCCATCCATTGGATTCTGTCTTTACGATTTCAAAAGCTAAGCGCTGGATCCCTTTTGAAAATTACAGCATCCCACCCACAGGAAATACAGATTGATAAGTGACTGTTCCCACTTTCTGCCTTGGTCTTAATTTTTTTTAAATAATCAACTATTGTCTGAATAATAAGGGAAGGCACATAGGCAAAAACAAACAAGGTCATTAACACTTAACATCTATTCATGGTAATTACTCTTTTATGTTTTTTTTTGTTCCATTTTTCAGGGCTGAAGAAAAAAGGATGAGGTTGTCTGTGAATCAACTTGTATGACATTAACCCGGGGTGGTTATTGCAAGGCAAATGTGCCTATATGAAGTATTTATGTGTATTGTAAGTGAATAGGCTACACTAATTTTTCCCTGTGCAGTTCAACAGCTTGGATTCCACTGCCTACTTGTTGTCTCGCTTATATTCTACCATGTTTTCTTTCTTTACGAGGGACAGTGGACTAACATTATGTCTCACATGATAATTTGTGTCTGTCCCCAAATAATAGGGACTTTTGATTTTGTTTTTTTGTATCTTAAATTTGCATGTTCTTAATCATAAGGATGTGTGTATTTGTCTCCCATAATTAAAAGATGCTGTTTATGGAGCGTCTGCTTTTGAGCCTTGTGTTTTATTATGTGGCAGTAGTATGAAATACCATTATCGCCATTTGCTCTCAGGTTCATGTTTTTGATCCAGGTACAGACAAAAAGATCGCTCTATATGGCCACTAGATGGCAGTAGTGTACAATACATCTGTTCATATTGAGACGAGCTGTTACTAAATGCTTTTAGTTCTGTGGATTCATATTCTATAGTTTCTCCTTTGTATTAGAATAATCCATTGGCAACTAGATTAGGTATGATACCGACATTAAGGTTACAATTTATGTACAAATATGTACAACTTCTGATTTTTATTTCTACTAATCTTTATCACTATTTATGTTCGATCAAGTAAGAGAGGAAGAGGCAAAATGAGAGGTTTTACTCACAAAGTGAGGAGTTTTTGTACGGAGGTCAATGAGCGTTGAGTTTGGTCAGCTAACTGCTAATTTCCTACGTGGGGTTTATTTGATTGAATATTAGTTTCGTCATGTTTAGGTTGTTACGAATGCACTGATAGAAGTAAGTGGACGTAAGTGACATTTGGCCAATCTTGAAAAAACTACTATCTGGGAGTTGTTCCGGTTGTCATAGAGATGGATAGAGGACTCATCATGGATATAAACCTTCTTATTATGGACATTGCCATTGAGGGCGTCCACCATTTTAAAGTAGTCAACTGGGTGGGGATTCCCATAAATTGGGAGCAGTCAGCCAATGAAGAAAATTGACTAATTGTTTCACTGAATGTATAAATCTGAAGCATCCGGTTGGAATTTCCACTCACCACCAAATATGGTGATGAGAGGAAGTCCAGTGGCCAGCAGTGGGAGAAGATGCAGCCAGATGGATTTTGGCTGACATTCTGCTAATTTTCTCATCGATGGAACATTTGATTTCAATACAGTTTTCTGTTCCCAAAACTAGAATATGTTACGAACAGAGTGGGCTACGTTTTGTAGACTTTAGCCTTTGTCAACGTAAAAAAAAAATTGCGTTGTTTAGAAGGAGTGCAAGGGCGAATTGAGTTATTGCACACGGGGCTTCACAGGGAAGGCATTCCCTAACTGATATATGCAATACATGTTAGAACGCGCCAATAGGATCTCGCTAGTTCGTGCTTGGCTCTGCCCGCCCCCTTGCTTGTTCTGCTCACTGTGATTAATTTGCTTCCATTGGAAAAAACAGGATGTGGTCTATCTTGGGTTAATTATAAAAAATCTTTGGTATTAGCATGGGCAGGGCCATTGAGGGCGTCCACCATTTCAACGTAGTCAACTGGGTGGGACTTCCAACTTCATTGGCTGATCCTTCCTGGTGACCCTGTTGGAGTGATGTCCAAACGGGTCATCAAGAGGGATCAGCCAATCGTGAAGAAGAATATGTACTTCAACATGGCCCAGGCTGTCACAGATACAAAAATGAGTCCTCTATCTATCTCTATGGTTACAGTGCAGAAACTACCACATGTCCAGCCTCTAGTCCTGAAGAGAGCGTTCTCTTTGGATGTTCCAAGTATCACTCACGTCGTTTTTCATGGATCAGGAAGCACTTGACACGATGATTCGTAGATACAGCAGCAGCTTGTAGTGTAACGTTATGCGTGAAAGAAAAGCCTCATCTCACTGGCTGCTATGACCTAGCTAGTGAAGCGTTCTTTTCATATTGAGTTTAACCAACAAAAAAAATCAATTTTGGTATTTATTTAAGTAGTTATTTTACTTGTAACTGTTTATGGTTGCATTGTCGGGAGCCTATTATTTGCTAGCCAGCCACGCAGCGGCTAGCTGGCTAGTTGACCGACGTCTTGTGGATTGATATCTCAGCTCGCTGACGGTAACGTTAGTAGCGGGTAGCCGAGTCCAAGGCAAGGAACAGCTGCTTTTAATCTTAGTGTTTTAATCCCTGTTTTTACTTGTTAAAGAAGATGAAGATAACGGTGGAATTCGAGGAATGTCTCAAAGATTCTCCAAGATTCAGGTAGACCAAGTGTCCTCTATGCTTTGTTCCTACATGATCTAACAAGTTGGTCAATTTTAGCGAGCTAACATTACGCTATCTCATTTATTGTCAAAATAATTGGCTGGATAGCTAGCTAACGTTAGCTCAGGGGGTTCAGCTCTTGTCCCCTAGCTAGCTAAATTACCTAACCATTTATCTGTGAATGTGAGACGGAATAAAAAAACATAATGTCAATACAACGACTAGATTATTTGATTCTAGAGAGGAATGGTAGCTAGCTAAGTGAACACTGCCAGGGTCAACTCGGTTGTAGTTACCTGCATTGTAACCTCGATATCACAAGCACTTATTTTCTTTGGTTTGTTTGGGTCATGGGATGGGAGGATGTCATTCATGCTAATGACCAACATTAAAAATGAACATCCAGAGAGGTCTCAACTGGCAACCATATAGTTGCAAGTGTATTGCTGCTCATGATCCTACAGTAGTAGTAACGTTAGAGCTTGGTTCTAGGTTTTCAACAGTGCTGTCATTGACCTCATTACATTGTCTTGAGGAATATTAGGCTGTTAACAGCTCTAATATAATGCCCTGTGCTTGCTTTGAAGATGTACAAGATGCGTCACCCTGCCCTGCAGCCTATCAAAGGTTTGCCACCTTATGTAGTCAAATGTTTAGCCTTTGTTATCCAATTGTTATTTCATCGTATTCAGTAAAACTTGGGCTTGCCAAGCTTTGAGAAAGAGCCACCCCTTCCTCTCTGACTGCCCCCTCTCCCTCCCTCTGCGCTGAACAACATCCTCATCTCTTACAGAATGAGAAGCAGATGTTAGAAAGTTGTTGGCAGGAAATGTGGAAAGAGGCTTTTTTATGAGAACATTTCCTCAAGGATCAGCTTGGGGGATGAACGAAAAGCCTTCCAATCAGCTGAGCGTGAGACGATGACTGGCACTCTGGTTTGCACTGGTCGTGGTGGTGGCACCTGTGCATTCGTTTGGCTCCTTCACAAGACTTGTGATTCAAAATGCCTGCCATATCATAATTACATTTACATTTTCGTCATTTAGCAGACGCTCTTATCCAGAGCGACTTACAAATTGGTGCATTCTCCTTATATGATAGCCAGTGGGACAACCACTTTACAATAGTTTTTTAATTTTTTTGGGGGGTGGGGTAAGGGGGGGGGGGGGGGTAGAAGGATTACTTTATCCTATCCCAGGTATTCCTTAAAGAGGTGGGGTTTCAAGTGTCTCCGGAAGGTGGTGAGTGACTCCGCTGTCCTGGCGTCATGAGGGAGCTTGTTCCACCATTTGGGTGCCAGAGCAGCGAACAGTTTTGACTGGGCTGAGCGGGAACTGTGCTTCCGCAGAGGTAGGGGAGCCAGCAGGCCAGAGGTGGATGAACATAGTGCCCTCGTTTGGGTGTAGGGACTGATCAGAGCCTGAAGGTACGGAGGTGCCGTTCCCCTCACAGCTCCGTAGGCAAGCACCATGCTCTTGTAGCAGATGCGCGCTTCAACTGGAAGCCAGTGGAGTGTGCGGAGGAGCGGGGTGACGTGAGAGAAGTTGGGAAGGTCGAACACCAGACGGGCTGCGGCGTTCTGGATGAGTTGTAGGGGTTTAATGGCACAGGCAGGTAGCCCAGCCAACAGCGAGTTGCAGTAATCCAGACGGGAGATGATAAGTGCCTGGATTAGGACCTGTGCCGCTTCCTGTGTAAGGCAGGGTCGTACTCTCCGAATGTTGTAGAGCATGAACCTACAGGATCGGGTCACCGCCTTGATGTTAGCGGAGAACGACAGGGTGTTGTCCAGGGTCACGCCAAGGCTCTTTGCACTCTGGGAGGAGGACACAACGGAGTTGTCAACCGTGATGGCGAGATCATGGAACGGGCAGTCCTTCCCCGGGAGGAAGAGCAGCTCCGTCTTGCCGAGGTTCAGCTTGAGGTGGTGATCCGTCATCCACACTGATATGTCTGCCAGACATGCAGAGATGCGATTCGCCACCTGGTTATCAGAAGGGGGTATGGAGAAGATTAATTGTGTGTCGTCTGCGTAGCAATGATAGGAAAGGCCGTGTGAGGATATGACAGAGCCAAGTGACTTGGTGTATAGCGAGAATAGGAGAGGGCCTAGAACTGAGCCCTGGGAGACACCAGTGGTGAGAGCACGTGGTGCGGAGACAGATTCTCGCCACGCCACCTGGTAGGAGCGACCTGTCAGGTAGGACGCAATCCAAGAGTGAGCCGCGCCGGAGATGCCCAACTCGGAGAGGGTGGAGAGGAGGTCTAGAAGGACGAGCAGAGGAGAGGGAGTTAGCTTTAGCAGTGCGGAGAGCCTCCGTGACACAGAGAAGAGCAGTCTCAGTTGAATGACCAGTCTTGAAACCTGACTGGTTTGGATCAAGAAGGTCATTCTGAGAGAGATAGCAAGAGAGTTGGCTAAAGACGGCACGCTCAAGAGTTTTGGAGAGAAAAGAAAGAAGGGATACTGGTCTGTAGTTGTTGACATCGGAGGGTTCGAGTGTAGGTTTTTTGAGAAGGGGTGCAACTCTCGCTCTCTTGAAGACGGAAGGGACATAGCCAGCGGTCAAGGATGAGTTGATGAGCGAGGTGAGGTAAGGGAGAAGGTCTCCGGAGATGGTCTGGAGAAGAGAGGAGGGGATAGGGTCAAGCGGGCAGGTTGTTGTGCGGCCGGCCGTCACAAGTCGCAAGATTTCATCTGGAGAGAGAGGGGAGAAAGAAGTCAAAGCATAGGGTAGGGTAGTGTGAGCAGGACCAGCGGTGTCATTTGACTTAACAAACGAGGATCGGATGTCGTCAACCTTCTTTTCAAAATGGTTGACGAAGTCATCCACAGAGAGGGAGGAGGAGGGGGAGCAGGATTCAGCAGGGAGGAGAAGGTAGCAAAGAGCTTCCTAGGGTTAGAGGCAGATGCTTGGAATTTAGAGTGGTAGAAAGTGTCTTTAGCAGCAGAAACAGAGGAAGAAAATGTAGAGAGGAGGGGTGAAAAGATGCCAGATCCGCAGGGAGTCTAGTTTTCCTCCATTTCCGCTCGGCTGCCCGGAGCCCTGTTCTGTGAGCTCGCAATGAGTCGTCAAGCCACGGAGCAGGAGGGGAGGACCGAGCCGGCCGAGAGGATAGGGGACATAGAGAGTCAAAGGATGCAGAAAGGGAGGAGAGGAGGGTTGAGGAGGCAGAATCAGGAGATTGGAGGGAGAAGGATTGAGCAGAGGGAAGAGATGATAGGATGGAAGAGGAGAGAGTAGCGGGAGAGAGAGAGCGAAGGTTGCGACGGCGCATTACCATCTGAGTAGGGGCAGAGTGAGTAGTGTTGGAGGAGAGCGAGAGAGAAAAGGATACAAAGTAGTGGTCGGAGACATGGAGGGGAGTTGCAGGGAGATTAGTAGAAGAACAGCATCTAGTAAAGATGAGGTCAAGCGTATTGCCTGCCTTGTGAGTAGGGGGAGACGGTGTGAGGGTGAGGTCAAAAGAGGAGAGGAGTGGAAAGGAGGAGGCAGAGAGAAATGAGTCAAAGGTAGACGTAGGTAGGTTAAAGTCACCCAGAACTGTTAGGGGTGAGCCATCCTCAGGAAAGGAATTTATCAAGGCGTCAAGCTCATTGATGAACTCTCCAAGGGAACCTGGAGGGCGATAAATGATGTTAAGCTTGAATGGGCTAGTGACTGTGACAGCATGGAATTAAAATGAGGAGATAGACAGATGGGTCAGGGGAGAAAGCGAGAATGTCCACTGGGGAGAGATGAGGATTCCTGTGCCACCACCCCGCTGACCAGATGCTCTCGGGGTATGCGAGAACACATGGTCAGACGAGGAGAGAGCAGTAGGAGTAGCAGTGTTTTCTGTGGTAATCCATGTTTCCGTCAGCGCCAAGAAGTCGAGGGACTGGAGGGTAGCATAGGCTGAGATGAACTCTGCCTTGTTGGCCGCAGAACGGCAGTTCCAGAGGCTGCCGGAGACCTGGAAATCCACGTGGGTCGTGCATGCAGGGACCACCAGATTAGAGTGGCAGCAGCCACGCGGTGTGAGGCGTTTGTATAGCCTGTGCGGAGAGGAGAGAACAGGGATAGACAGACACATAGTTGACAGGCTACAGAAAATGGCTACAATAATGCAAAGGAGATCGGAATGAAATGAACTAAACATCTGGGAAAGCGAGAGAGCGGGGCCTCCCTCACTTACGTTTCACTGAAACACCCAAATATAACTCTCCCAACTTCCACCTCAGAAACTATAATTGTTGTAAACTACAGCGGTTCAATGTTTTCTAGAACTTAGTTTATTCAGCTAGCTAACTTGGTACAGTATTCTTCAGTGAAAACCGTCCAGGGCACCGAATCCTATGACGCCATAGCCAACTAGCATGCCAGCCTCCAACAACACGGTTTAGCACCAATACTCGGCCACAACAACCCACCAGTGTGTCAACACGCCAAGCAGATCATTCGTGTCCGTGTCTAAAGTTCTGGGTTAGTCCCGACAGCTTGAGCGAGTCCGTCGTCAACTTATTCAGCCAGTTAGTTAGCTAGAATAGTTAGCATACTAGCTAGCCATTGCTCTCTGCCAACGAAAAAAACTCCTCCCACGGCACGAACTCACAGAGAGAGCCAAGCTAACGTTAACTAGTCACCCATGTCCCGAATTCCCTTGAACGACTCTGGTTACCAGTAAGTAAAAACAAAACACAAATGTAGGTTATAACTTACCCCTAGCAGCTACTGTTAGCCAGCCAAGTGCAAAGCTAGCCACTGAATCGACTCACCCAGTTCGCGTCTGTTCGCTAGGTCGTTCCAGCTATTGTTTAGTTAGCTATCCAGGTAGCAACAAGCTAGCTACTAACTACCTAACGCCAACGCTTCAGACAATGAGGTTAGAAAAACAGCTGAATGGTAGGCAGCTAGCTGGCATAATTACAGGTACTCTCAAGCGTGAAACAACTATCCACAGTTGCTAATAGTTACCAGTAGCTACCTGCTAGTTAGTCCAGGTAGTGGGTTAGCTAGCCTCGTGCTTCACCGGGCTCAGCCGAATACAATAATTACATACAATAACCTACGATAACTACAATAACTACCTACAATACCTAACTACAATCTAAATACATGGTTTAAGCTTTACTCGACACCATATAAGCCACATAAGCCAAGCTTACCTCCCGCCAGAGAGAGAGACAACCTCACCCGACGACTCACAGCACCAATAATATGCCATTTAGCAGATGCATTTATCCAGAGCACCTTAGTCATGCGTGCATAATTTTTTTTACATATGGGTGGTCCTGGGAATCAGACCTATTATTTTGGGATTGCAAGCGCCATGCTCTACCAGCTGAGCTACAGAGGACGTTGTCATATCACACAGCCTAGTTTGCCTATGTGAATCAGGGTTCTCCCCAAACATTATGAGGTGCTGCTCTGCCTAGTGGACTGGCTGCGCCACTATTTTAAAAACTATTTGTTATCATATAAGGCATTTATTTTGCTCTTGATTGCAGGAAATGGCAGAGGTGTTCAAAAATGCCCCCCTCCGTGTCTCCCCCCGGCCGTACTCAGCAGCAAAACACGTTGTTAAAAAAATCCTGGGGAGAACCCTGTGAATGATGCCTACAGTCCCGCACAGACCCTCAAACAATATCTATAGTGATGATCTTTTCACCTCCATAGCGCCTGGTTAAAGGAAATACAATTATAAATAAATATTTCCATGCTGTAAACCGTCATCTGTCAGGAAGTTGGTTCATCTGTGAGCTTTCGTCAGACACCCACCAGCGCAGTCCACTGTGACAGGTAAACCTAAAGCCTAACAGCTGCCAGGTTTCTACTGACCCCTGCACTGTGGGGGGGGGGGGGGTCATCGCTTCCAGTCGCCTGACCCTAAGCACCGCTGGGGTTCAATCATTGTGGGTTAGAATTGACCAACATCCTTAAACAACAGACATTCTTTCCACTTTGACCACCATTACTTCACTCTGTTTTCCATGGTGTTTGATTTGGCAGAGAACAAAGAGAGAGCTGGAGAGTGATGGACAAAACAGGGATGCAGACCAGCAAGGAACAACTGTCTTTTGACATCTGTTTCCATTTGTGTGTGTCCACTTTCAATTCTGTACCAGTGAATGTGGAGTCCCCATACAGTGAGGGGAAAAAAGGATTTGATCCCCTGCTGATTTTGTACGTTTGCCCACTGACAAAGAAATGAGCAGTCTATAATTTTAATGGTAGGTTTATTTGAACAGTGAGAGACAGAATAACAACAACAAAATCCAGAAAAACGCATGTCAATAATGTTATAAATTGATTTGCATTTTAATGAGGGAAATAAGTATTTGACCCCCTCTCAATCAGAAAGATTTCTGGCTCCCAGGTGTCTTTTATACAGGTAACGAGCTAAGATTAGGAGCACACTCTTAAAGGGAGTGCTCCTAATCTCAGTTTGTTACCTGTATAAAAGACACCTGTCCACAGAAGCAATCAATCAATCAGATTCCAAACTCTCCACCATGGCCAAGACCAAAGAGCTCTCCGAGGATGTCAGGGACAAGATTGTAGATCTACACAAGGCTGGAATGGGCTACAAGACCATCGCCAAGCAGCTTGGTGAGAAGGTGACAACAATAACACACTACGCCGTGAAGGACTGAAATCCTGCAGTGCCCGCAAGGGCCCCCTGCTCAAGAAAGCACATATACAGGCCCATCTGAAGTTTGACAATGAACATCTGAATGATTCAGAGGAGAACTGGGTGAAAGTGTTGTGGTCAGATGAGACCAAAATCGAGCTCTTTGGCATCAACTCAACTCGCCGTGTTTGGAGGCGGAGGAATGCTGCCTATGACCCCAAAAACACCATCCCCACCGTCAAACATGGAGGTGGAAACATTATGCTTTAGAGGTGTTTTTCTGCTAAGGGGACAGGACAACTTCACCGCATCAAAGGGACGATGGACGGCGCCATGTACTGTCAAATCTTGGGTGAGAACCTCCTTCCCTCAGCCAGGGCATTGAACATGGGTCGTGGGTGGGTATTCCAGCATGACAATGACCCAAAACACACGGCCAAGGCATCAAAGGAGTGGCTCAAGAAGAAGCACATTAAGGTCGTGGAGTGGCCTAGCCAGTCTCCAGACCTTAATCCCATAGAAAATCTGTGGAGGGAGCTGAAGGTTCGAGTTGCCAAACGTCAGCATCGAAACCTTAATGACTTGGAGAAGATCTGCAAAGAGGAGTGGGACAAAATCCCTCCTGAGATGTGTGCAAACCTGGTGGTCAACTACAAGAAACGTCTGACATCTGCTATTGCCAACAAGGTTTTGCCACCAAGTACTAAGTCATGCTTTGCAGAGGGGTCAAATACTTATTTCCCTCATTAAAATGCAAATCAATTTATAACATTTTCGACATGTGTTTTTCTGATTTTTGTTGTTGTTATTCTGTCTCTCACTGTTCAAATAAACCTACCATTAAAATTATAGACTGATGTCTTTGTCAGTGGGCAAACGTACAAAATCAGCAGGGGATCAAATACTTTTTTCCCTCACTGTATGTGGGATGTTTTTTTCCCAAGTGGGTAGGCAACTGTCACGAGAATTGTTATCTCAATGGTTGAACTCAACTATCACTCAAGCTTTGAATAGTTCCCAGAGGGTGTAAGGCTCTGGTTTAATAATGAATTAAACAAAGTCCCGTTCTGCAATAGGTCAGTCTTTTTATTCATGAGAGCTCTGGCGCTAAAAACACACACACCCTTTTTATATACCTTCACACAAAGGAACTTTGCTCCGCCCACCTTTAGGCGACCTGTGACTTTCCACAGTATAGAATGTTTATGTCAGCAGTTTCTAGGTCCCCATTACTATGGAATGTTCGCCTCCAACAGTTTCTACCCATCTTCCCTGTTAGTGGTTTTATTGTCTTAAAACTCTAACACAGTTTACACATTTATACAGTATTGGGGTGGAAACACTTTAGTCGTTACTTTACACATTTTAGATGTAGCTAAAGTTATTAAATAAAATACAATTTTATTTGCCACATGCGCCGAATACAACAGGTGTAGACATTACCGTGAAATGCTTTCTTACAGTCCGGGACTCGGATGCCAAAAGGATGCAGATCCTGTACACCTTATTTGCAATATGTTATGAGATTGATTGCTGAAATATCTACTCTAGCTCACTGAAGGGTTTTCAGTACAGTTATACTTGCTCCTCTTCAAATATGCAATTTGAAATTCCCGGAAGAGTACCATAAGAATATTATTTTCTCTGATCTGTGGGATTAAGTTCACGTCTGCTTTTCAGATCCGGCTAAACCCAATGGAACTTTCCTACAGTCATTATTAACGTTTTCAGTGACAGTTAGGCCTAGACTAGGCAATATGTTGGTTATGACGAACTTTGAACCAAATGTAAGACTTTAAAGCTTGCGTCAAACACATTCTGCGGAGGGCTGAGTGTCTGCAGGTTTTCACTCTACCCTTGTACTTGATTAATTAAGCTCACTAATTAGTAAGGAACTCCCCTCACCTGGCTGTCTAGGGCTTAATTGAAAGGAAAAGCCAAAAATCCGCAGACAATTTCTTTTTTTGTGACAGTTTGGTTTTGCGCACAGTTGTTCGACCCATTCATTTCAGCTTACAGTATATCCAGGTTTGAGGAAGTTTGCCGTTTCATTTTGCAATTATGGATTGGCCTTATGTTCTCCTTCCTCCTCACCCTGTAACATTCTTGTAATTGAAAGTCGTGCAGAAACCGAGCTTGACTGAGTGTCATAGGCCGCTTGATAATGGTACCAATTTGACTTGCCACAGCTGACGCCTCAACACTAGCATTGATAATGCAGAGGACAGCGCCGGATACATTCACCACAGTTCAAGAACGTTGACGGTGGTCCGGCCAGACCCTGGGCTAACTTTAGTTAACCTTTTGTTAGTTTCTCACAGAAGTCAAGTGCTGGTTGTAAACAAACGTCTTTGCTTTCCTTCAGGTGAGGCCATTTGCACGCACGATGTAGCCTCAGCCTAATCTACGATTCCCTTGTGATTTTACGGGATCCCATTAACATTAGTAATGAACACACAGGACATGCTTGCTTAACAGACTATTGAGCAGCCGGGACTCTACTGGGTACAGTAGCGAATTCATCTTTATCACTGTCCTCTTTTTAAAATGGGTATGCTCAAGGTTGAGGTTTGTGGTTATAACTGACTTTTGGGTACGCCTTTTGGATCTAGCCTACAGTTGAGCAGAACACTTGAGACGTTTTCTATCAGCCGATTACACTGCAACAGAATAGTGGTATGGGGATCATCAGAAAGTTCTGGGTGAAGTCCGAGGACATGTGTTGATTGTGTTTCTCTCTTGATCTTGGTCCCTAGTTACTGTAACTGAATGACACAACCAATCACACACAAACACTTGCTTACACTCATTGAGTCCCTTAGCCTGCACCATCTGGGGGCATACTGTACTTTGCCTAAGATCCTTCATTTTAATTTGACCACCAAGGATTTCATCTTGTTTATGTTATTCCTGAGAGTTTGTGTGTAATGGTGGGTTTTTACCCCAGCGGGAACCCCCTCCCTCCAACACATCCCCCGCTCTCTAACAATTACAGGATATACGCCACGGCACGGGCTCGGCCCAGTGCTGTGGCGTTACAGAAAAGTATGAAGGAGACGTATCCATGTTGGGACTGTCATCCTTTCCCTCTCAAACCCCACTTTCTGCTTGTCTCGTAGGATCCTACAGGATATCGACGTCCCCACAAGTTGGCAGGAAGAGGCTGTGCGAGACGGCCTTTGATTTTGGGAGGTGTTTTTTTAAGTACTGCTCAGATCGGTGCCTCAGTTTCACTGTGTCGGGCCCCCTGAGAGGAGGCCATTGTGTTGAGGGGTGTGTCTGTGTGACTAACCAGTTTAAATGCCTCACTCCCACTCTAAGGCTAACACACAAACCCCTCATGGCCCACAGCCAGCAGAACACCTCTAAGTAGCCAGAGCCTGTCTCTGGCAACGCTCAATGAGTCATTGTTTAGAAACGATACAGGTCTATATCAGTGCTCCACCACCTCTATTATGGCCATTTTGATTCAGTCTGAGTCTTTTTTTGGTGTGGACATGGGTGAGAAGGTTGGCTAAGTGTAGCCTAAACAGAGTCCCCACTACTCTCCATCTTGACAAGCCCGTCCACACCCTCCCAGTTTTAGCACTGCGTTGTGAAACGGTAAAGCGGATGATGTGTGTCAGCCAGGGCGACATGACAGTGGTTTGGCCTAAAACCGGGGCGATATAGGGGAGTTGGTACTTCTTACAGATGAAGTAGGACCTACGTTGTTGGACTTCCAGATGGGCCCTGTTGATGTCAAAGCTTCCCCAAACACTGATCTAGAATCAGCTTTCTCTTCCCTAGTGAACTGAATCTAAACTACAGCAGCCTAACCCAAACATTACCTTGGACCAGTGCCTTGAGGCTGCTTCTACATCTTGGCCTAGACGGCCTCGCCTCTGCAATGCTGAGTTGGCCTCTCTGTTATTGATGTGGTTTCCCCAGACCTGATTGAAATTAGTCTTCATGGGCCTGTTTCAGGCTCCCTCACACAAGTCTGAATCTCAATCACACCCAAACTGCCCAAAAAATAGTTTTTCTCACTCTCGCAATACTTGCTTTTTCATACTGCAATAAAGGGCTATTAATCATGTGGTTTTTATTATCTCACCAGATTGTTCTGTTGTCTGGCCTCTTCTGAGAGGGAAATCTGTATACACATACTTTCGCACTGATTCAAATTAGAGGTTACTGAGTGTGCTGGTCTTGCTGGTCAGTCCCTGTCCTTTCTCCCAGAGTGGATTGGACCAGATTACCTCCTCTTCAGATGTCTGCCTTTTTGGCGGCAGCCGTCTTTATTTTTAGATGGCGAGAGACCGATACCTGCATTTTGGCCAGGATCCATTTGAGAGGAAGTAGGGACACCTCTATATGTTGCTTTTTATCACAGATCAGCTTGAGTTCTGGTGATGCAGGGATGGGAGCTGGACTTTTAAAGCCATTATGAAACGATGTGGTAATAACCAATGTATTACATCAAATCAAATGTTATTGGTCACATACACGTGTTTAGCAGATGTTACTGCGGGTGTAGCGAAGTGCTTCTAGCTCCGACAGTGCAGTAATATCTAACAATTTCACAACATATACCCAATACGCACAAATCTAAGTAAGGAATGAATATATACATATATGGACAAGCAATGTTAGAGTGAAATGAACTAAGATATTATAGAATACAGTATATACATATGAGATGAGTAATGCAAGATATGTAAACATTTATTAAAGGGGCTAGTGTTCCATTTCTTAAAGTGGCCAGTGATTTCTAGTCTATGTCTATAGGCAGCAGCCTCTAATGTGCTAGTGATGGCTGTTTAACAGTCTGATGGCCTGGAGATAGAAGCTGTTTTTCAGTCTCTCGGTCCCAGCTTTGATGTATCTGTACTGACCTCGCTTCTGGATGATAGCGGGGTGAACAGGCATTGGCTCGGTTGGTTGATGTCCTTGATGATCTTTTTAGCCTTCCTGTAACATCGGGTGCTGTAGGTGTCCTGGAGGGCGGGTAGTTTGCCCCCGGTAATGCGTTGTGCAGACCACACCACCCTCTGGAGAGCCCTGCGGTTGCGGGCGGTGCAGTTGCCGTACCAGGCGGTGATGCAGCCCAACAGGATGCTGTCAATTGTGCATCTGTAAAAGTTTGTGAGGGTTTTAGGTGCCAAGCCAAATTTCTTTAGCCTCCTGAGGTTGAAGAGGCTCTGTTGCGCCTTCTTCACCACACTGTCTGCGTGGGTGGACCATTTCAGTTTGTCAGGGATGTGTACGCCAAGGAACTTGAAGCTTTCCACCTTCTCCACTGCGGTCCCGTCGATGTGGATAGGGGGTTGCCCCCTCTGCTGTTTCCTGAAGTCCACGATCATCTCCTTTGTTTTGTTGACGTTGACTGAGAGGTTATTTAATTAAGATGTGTTGGGGCACAATCATCAGTCTGCTGCTGATTAACTACTGATCCTTATCAGTCTGCTGCTGATTAACTACTGATCCTTATTAATTAACAATATTCCTCAAGTGAGCGTCATTATTTCATTATTCAGCACCAACCTCGTAGTTTTCTTTCACATGCCTCCTATTTAAAGTCTAGCTTTAAAGACCCAAGTGTTGTGTCTGGTACTTTACCAATACATTGTAATGTTTGGAAATGCTGTGTGTGTGTGTGTGTGTACAGTGCCTTCGGAAAGTATTCAGACCCCTTCACTTTTTCCACATTTTGTTACGTTTACAGCCTTATTCTAAAATGGATTAAATTGTTTTTCCCCTCATCGATCTACACACCCCATAATGACAAAGCAAAAACAGGTTTTGCAAATGTATAAAAATAAATAAGAAATATCACATTTACATAAGTATTCAGACCCTTTACTCAGTACTTTGTTGAAGCACCTTTGGCAGCGATTACAGCCTCAAATCTTCTTGGGTGTGATGTTACAAGCTTGGCACCTGTATTTGGGGAGTTTCTCCCATTCTTCTCTGCAGATCCTCTCAAGCTCTGTCAGGTTGGATGGGGAGCGTCGCTGCACAGCTATTTTCAGGTCTCTCCAGAGATGTTAGATCGGGTTCAGGTCCGAGCTCTGGCTGGGCCACTCAAGGACATTCAGAGACTTGTCCCGAAGCCACTCCTGCGTTGTCTTGGCTGTGTGCTTAGGGTCATTGTCTTGTTGGAAGGTTAACCTTCGCCCCAGTCTGAGGCCCTGAGCGCTCTGGAGCAGGTTTTGATCAAGAATCTCTCTGTACTTTGCTCCGTTCATCTTTCCCTCAATCCTGACTAGTCTCCCTGCCACTGAAAAACATCTCCACAGCATGATGCTGCCACCACCATGCTTCACCGTAGGGATGGTGCCAGGTTTCCTCCAGACGTGGCTCTTAGTATTCAGGCCAAATAGTTCAATCTTGTTTTCATCAGACCAGAGAATCTAGTTGCTCATGGTCTGAGAGTTCTTTAGTTGCCTTTTGACAGCCCGCTTGGAGATTGCCATGTGCCTTTTCCTGAGGAGTGGCTTCCGTCTGGCCACTCTACCATAAAGGCCTGATTAGTGGAGTGCTGCAGAGATTTGTATTTTTTATGGATCCCCATTAGCTGCTGCCAAGGCAGCAGCTACTCTTCCTGGGGTCCAGCAAAATTTAAGGCAGTTATAGATTTTAAAAACATTTACAATACATTCACAACAGATTTCACAACATATTAAGTGTGTGCCCTCAGGCCCCAACTCTACTACCACATATCTACAACACAAAATCTATGTGTGTATAGTGCGTATGCTATCGTGTGTTTGTATGCATGTACCTATGTTTGTGTTGCTTCGCAGTCCCCGCTGTTCCATAAGGTGTATTTTTGTATTTTTTTAATCTAATTTTACTGCTGGCATGAGTTACTTGATGTGGAATAGAGTTCCATGTACAGCTCGGTGCATTCAACATGTCAATACCTCTCACAAATACAAGTAGTGATGAAGTCAATCTCTCCTCCACTTTGAGCTAGGAGAGATTGACATGCATATTATTTATGTTAGCTCTCTGTGTACATCCAAGGGCCAGCCGTGCTGCCCTGTTCTGAGCCAATTGCAATTTCCCTAAGTCCCTCTTTGTGGCACCTGACCACACAACTGAACAGTAGTCCAGGTGTGACAAAACTAGGACCTGTTGGACCTGCCTTGTTGATAGTGCTGTTAAGAATGCAGAGCAATGCTTTATTATGGACAGACTTCTCCCCATCCTAGCTACTGTTGTATCAATATGTTTTGACCATGACAGTTTACAATCCAGAGTTACTCCAAGCAATTTAGTCTCCTCAACTTGCTCAAATTCCATATTATTCATTACAAGATTTAGTTGAGGTTTAGGACCAGTTAATGATTTGTCCCAAATGCAACACTTTTCTCGTTTTTGAAATATTTAGGACTAACTTATTCCTTGCCATCCATTCCAAAACTAACTGCAGCTCTTTGTTAAGTGTTGCTGTCATTTCAGTTGCTGTAGTAGCTGACTTGTATAGTGTTGAGTCATCTGCATACATAGACACACTGACTTTACTCAAAGCCCGTGGCATGTTGTTAGTAAAGATTGAAAAAAGTAAGGGGCCTAGACAGCTGCCCTGGGGAATTCCTGATTCTACCTGGATTATGTTGGAGAGGCTTCCATTTTAAAGAACATTCTCTGTGTTCTGTTAGACCGGTAACTCTTTATCCAAAATATAGCAGGGGGTGTAAAGCCATAACACATACGTTTTTCCAGCAACAGACTATGATCGATAATGTCAAAAGCTGCACTGAAGTCTAACAAAACAGCCCCAAAACAAATGGTTGTCCTTCTGGAATGTTCTCCCATCTCCACAGAGGAACTCTGGAGCTCTGTAAGAGTGACCATCAGGTTCTTTGTCACCTCCCTGACCAAGGCCCTTCTCCCCCGATTGTTCAGTTTGGCCGGGTGGCCAGCTCTAGGAAGAGTCTTGGTGGTTCCAAACTTCTTCCATTTAAGAATGATTGAGCCCACTGTGTTTTTGGAACCTTCAATGCTGCAGACATTTTTTGGTACCTTTCCCAAGATCTGTGCCTCGACACAATCCTGTCTCGGAGTTCTACGGACAATTCCTTCAACCTCATGGCTTGGTTTTGCTCTGACATTCTCTGTCAACTGTGGGACCTTATATAAACCAAATCATGTCCAATCAATTGAAGAAACATCTCAAGGATGATCAATGGAAACAGGATGCACCTGAGCTCAATTTCGAGTCTCATAGCAAAGGGTCTGAATACTTACAGTACCAGTCAAAAGTTTGGACACACCTACTCATTCCAGGGTTTTTCTTTATTTTTACTATTGTTTACATTTTAGAATAATAGTGAAGACATCAAAACTATGAAATAACACCCATGGAATCATTTAGTAACCAAAAAAGTGTTAAACAAATCAAAATATATTTTAGATTCTTCAAAGTAGCCACCCTTTGCTTTAATGACAGCTTAGCACACTCTTTAAATTCTCTCAACCAGCTTCACCTGGAATGCTTTTCCAACAGTCTTGAAGGAGTTCCCACATATGCTGAGCACTTGTTGGCTGCTTTTCCTTCGCTTTGCGGTCCAACTCATCCCAAACCATCCCAATTGGGTTGAGGTCGGGGGATTATGGAGGCCAGGTCATCTGATGCAGCCCTCCATCACTCTCCTTCTTGGTAAAATAGCCTTTACACAGCCTGGAGGTGTTTTGGGTCATTGTCCTGTTGAAAAACAAATGATAGTCCCACTAAGCTCAAACCAGATGGGATGATGTATCGCTGCAGAATGCTGTGGTTGCCATGCTGGTTAAGTGTGCCTTGAATTCTAAATAAATCACCGACAGTGTCACCAGCAACGCACCATCACACCACCACCTCCATGCTTCACGGTGGGAACCACACATGCAGAGATAATCCGTTCACCCACACTGCATCTCACAAAGACACAGCGGTTTGAACCAAACATCTCCAATTTGGACTCCAGACCAAAATACAAATTTCCACCGGTCTAATGTCCATAGCTCGTCTCTTCTTCTTATTGGTGTCCTTTAGTAGTGGTTTCTTTGCAGCAATTCGACCATGAAGGCCTGATTCACACAGTCTCCTCTGAACAGTTGAACTCTGTGAAACATTTATTTGGGCTGCAATCTGAGGCTGGTAACTCTAATGAACTTATCCTCTGCGGTAGAGGTAACTTCCTTTCCTGTGGCGGTCCTCATGAGAGCCAGTTTCATCATAGCTCTTGATGGTTTGTGCGACCTGAAGTTGAAGAAACGTCCAAAGTTCTTGAAATGTTCCGTGTTGACTGACCTTCATGTCTTAAAGTAATGATGAACTGTCATTTCTCTTTGCTTATTTGAGCTGTTCTTGACATAATATGGACTTGGTCTTTTACCAACTAGGGCGATCTTCTGTATACCACCCCTAACTTGTCGCAACACAACTGATTGGCTCAAACACATTAAGAAGGAAAGAAATTGCACACATTAGCTTTCAACAAGGCACACCTGTTAATTGAAATGCATTCCAGGTGACTACCTCATGAAGCTGGTTGAGAGAATGCCAAGAGTGTGCAAAGCTGTCATCAAGGCAAAGGGTGGCTACTTTGAAGATTCTAAAATATATTTTGTTTTGTTTAACACTTTTTTGGTTACTACATGATTCCATATGTGTTATTTCATAGTTTTTATGTCTTCACTATTATTCTACAACGTGGAAAATAGTAAAAATAAAGAAAAACCCTTGAATGAGTAGGCGTGTCCAAACCTTTGACTGGTACTGTGTATATATATTATATTTTGTGGAGGCTATGGTTTAGCAGCGGTGGTGTGCAGCTGCTGAATGCATATAGGGGAAACACTGGCATTGCAGGTATTGCTATCGCTTCATTGGACCCACACATAAGTACAATACCCCATATTCCTCTAAGTATGCAGCTGGTGTTGCGAAAACAGCTGCAGTGTCTTGCTATGCTCTAACCTAAACAGTGAAGAAAATCAAATTTTCCCTCTCACAGATAGGCCTGCTTAACTATTGGCAAACGAAGCAATCCTAATGTTTTTGTTCATTATGTTGCCTTAACTCGATTCTCCGTACTGACTTGATTTAGACTCTTGGAGGTTGTTGATCTCTCAGAGCTCAGTATCATCCTGCTGTTGTTTTTCTTTCAAGCCACGCTTATAATGCACAGCCTGCTTATAATTCGACGCTATTCTATGACCTGTAGTTTGGTGCAGTAGCATAAGAGTAGCAGTAGTAACCCAAAGTCACTGACAACCGCAACGTAGCCAGCGTGTGGTGACCAGTACAGCTACTGAGTTTGTGGAAGCGGTATGTGGGTAGACTTAGCTAAAATTACTCACGCAGCAAATGTGCAGAATTAGCCTAGTAGGGTCGCTGCGTTTCCCCAGCTGTGGCAGTAGCCTAAATATATAAGCAGCAACATTTTAATGGTAGCTGTACATTTTTAGTAGTCTAGTGGTAACGGTAGCAGCAACATTAGTGGTAGGTAGCCGTTGTGATAGCTGGGCCTGTTTATTTTTTTTTATAGCTTTGTCAGTGAATTCCTGGTCTAAAGCGCTACCTTTTTGTCTCTGTGAACTTCCCTCGTTAGTGTGACTCGCTCTCTCTCTCTACTCGTTATACAGACATACAATGGAGGCCGTGGCTGTGAGACTACGTCCCAGAATCACACCTTTATTATCCTCTGTCAGCACGTTCACAAGTTCTCCCCCGAGGCAGAGTTTCATATGAAAAGAAAACATTCATTTTGTCTTGGCTAGAGAGAGCAGGAAAGTGGACAAATTCATTTAGATTTTAGTTAGATAGCAGCTATTGGGATTTTTCTAAGGAATTGACCAGAACAAACCACCATTAATTACCAGACTACTTAGCCCTAGATCTACATTATTATTCCCAGGGGGATATGAAGTTGGGCCTAACCTTTTTAAGTCTTATCCCTTAAAGTTGAATCAGGTCGAATATTGTTAGTTGTGTGAAAGTGGCCACTCAAACTTTGGATGTTGTCATCAGCGCAGGTGTGATTTAAACCCTTGTCATCTTCCATTGATATTTTCCAAGAGGCATAGTCATCCAACTTAACCTTTTATTATGAATGATAAATCAATGAAATGGCATTTGTCTGTGGCCTCCTAGACAGTCATTTTTATTTAACAGTGCTCTGTCATTGTGGAGAGCACATAGGGATAATTGAACCTGTTGAATCCATTTGTTCCTTTTCATTTAGTCCCAATCTATTCGTTTTTTTAAACAGAAGGGGGATGGTGGTCTAAGGCACTGCACGCAGTGCTTGAGGCATCTCTACAGACCCGTGTTCGATCCCAGGCTGTGTCGCAGCCGGCCGCGACCGGGAGACCCATGAGGTGGCGCACAATTGGCCCAGCGTCATCCGGGTTAGGGGAGGGTTTGGCCGGCTGGGAAGTCCTTGTGGCCAGTTGTACGGTGTTTCCTCCGACACATTGGTGCGGCTGGATTCCGGGTTAAACGAGCAGTGTGTCAAGAAGCAGTGCGGCTTGGCAGGGTCGTGTTTCGGAGGACACATGGCTCTCGACCTTCGCCTCTCCCGAGTCCGTAAGGGAGTTGCAGCGATGGGACAAGACTGTAACTACCAATTTGGATATCACGAAATTGGGGAGAATAAGGGGTAAAAAGGACCCAAAAAAACAAAAGGCGAATATCTAATGCTAAATAACTGGTATTTTGGGCAGGTGGGGTGGAATCAATGGCTTCAGCAGCTGGAGTGTGCAGTGTACCATCATTATCATATCTGACATCTGTCTATATTGCACATTGCAAGTAGGAATCAGTGGCAGCCCATATCAACCTAGAACATCCCATATTAACCTAGAACATCCCATATCATCCTAGAACATCCCATATCAACCTAGAACATCCCATATCATCCTAGAACATCCCATATCAACCTAGAACATCCCATATCATCCTAGAACATCCCATATCAACCTAGAACTGCCCATATCAACCTAGAACTGCCCAGCGGAATTGTGAAACAAACAACAAAGGAATGTAGCCTATGGAGTGACTTGGCTTCTTGTCTGAAATATAATGGGTGGCTGGAGTGACAGCTCAATCATAGCTCTTTGGCTTCAGCCAGCTCCTGATAAACAGATGTCATTTGGAAAGCTGTCAGACTGTGAGGATGCATTATGTCTGTAAAAAGGCTTTTACAACGCCCCACAGTTTGTTAGCTGTTAGTTCGGTGTAGGTGCATTGATAGGTTGTTCGGCTCCATTTTTGTGCCAGTAGCCAGACAACATTTATTTGATAACATAACTCCATTCTTACAATTTAGTGTAATTGCGATCTGTCTGTGCATATCTCCCACAAACACACACACACACACACAGCCCAACACCGACAGGCACACACACACAAAATCAGTGAGATAGAAAAAAGTTGTGTTCAAGGGGAGAGTTGGGGGCTCATCTTCAAAGCATCTTCTCACTGCTCTAAGTGTTTCGACAGCAACATGCTTGCGTCTTGTTATTCTCACTCCGCTGCCAGATGTTATGGCATGTCGGTGCCGTGCGGGACGTGGTAGCCATAGAAACAGCTGGAGGGGTTTTGGATGGGCCCTCCCGCCTGGTCCTCCCGGGGTGTCACTGTAATCCCAACGCCCCGCCACCCCCTCGCAACACCGTCCTCATTTCATTATGCCGGATGCACCAATGGCATCGCGTCAAACCCACAGGGGATTATTCCAACATCCCCAATCGCCACTACCACACTCTTATTCAGACTGTCACTGATCCCTATCGGTGGCTCATTATCTCCATGAGGAACCACGCTATGATGTTTGGAGGAAACAAGATAAGCTTTCACTGCAGTATGTGTTCACAGTACTGCGGAAAACCCCAGACTGTAACTCTGCACTCAGTAACATGCAGTGCATTCGGAGAGTATTTAGACCCCTTGACTTGTTCCACATTTTGTTATGTTACAGCCTTATTCTAAAATTGATTTTTTTTTAAATAAAAAATCGTCATCAGTCTACACACAATACACCATAATGAAGTAGTGAAAACAGGTTTTAGAACATTTTCAAAATGTATTAAAAACAAAAATCCCGGATACCTTATTTACATAAGTATTCAGACCCTTTGCTATGAGACTCGAAATTGATCTCAGGTGCATCCTGTTTCCGTTGATCACCCTTGAGATGTTTCTACAACTTGATTGGAGTCCACCTGTGGTAAATTCAATTGATTGGACATGATTTGGAAAGACACACACCTGTTTTATATAAGGTTTCACAGTTGACAGAGCAAAAACCAAACCATGAGGTCAAAGGAATTGTTCGTAGAGCTCCGAGACAGGATTGTGTCAAGGCACAGATCTGGGGAAGGGTACCAAAACATTTCTGCAGCGTTGAAGGTCCCCAGGAACACAGTGGCCTCCATCATTCTTAAATTGAAGCAGTTTGGAACCACCAAGACTCTTCCTAGAGCTGGCCGCCCGGCCAAACTGAGCAATCGGGGGAGAAGGGCCTTGGTCAGGGAAGTGACCAAAAACCTGATGGTCACTCTGACAGAGCTCCAGAGTTCCTCTGTGGAGATAGGAGAACCTTCCAGAAGGAAGGTTCTCTGCAGCACTCCACCAATCAGGCCTTTATGATGGGTTAATGTTGCATAGGCCCACGTTTTTTAAAGTCATGTAAAAAAAAAAAAAAAAAAAAAATGAACATTTACATTACATTTACGTCATTTAGCACACAAATTGGTGCATTCACCTTATCGGTAGATATCTGCTTGGATTTTGACTCTGTGATCTCGACTCCAAAAAAGGTTGGTGACCACTGTTCTGAAGTGACGCCTCTGTTCATCATTAAGTCTTCTTCCTCCCTGGTGGCATTCTGCCGCTGCTACTCCAAGGGTGTTGTTGCCGGGAAGGCCAAGCTGTGCTTTGTTACGTATTAGTTGAGCAAAATGCTAGATATAGGCCCATGGCGTTACCCAATGTGGCATCTCTCAATCTGGCCCCTCATGATGTGTGTTCCCTTTTCCTCCGCTTTTCGCTTCCTTTCTGCGTCAACCCTACACATAGCACCACCATCACGTGGAATGACTCGCCTTCCAGTGCAAAGCAATGCATCGACCGTCCATTTTCCCTTGTAGCCTATTTCTATTGACTGTTATCTGTTGAAATGAAGCTCCCCCTTCTACACGTAGAGTAACTGTGTCATGTTTTTCTTCTCTCAGGGCCACCATAGAGGAGGTGGAGGGGGATGTTGGGGAGTTGGAGTCCAAACTCGACAAGGTGAGTCCATATGATCCACATTTGGAGCAATGAACACAGTGATGGAACTCTTGTTGTTTGCATGATGAACCACTCCCTCGCCATAGTAACCCAGTGTCCCGGTCCCCTCTAACTGGCCTGAGATCAGAACGAGTTGACACCGAGTGAGGAGAGCGAGAGTCTCAAACTGGAATGCATGGTACATAAGAGGAGTGTGATGAAATTCCACTTGTAGTTCTATAAAGACCCTGCAGCCAGTCACCAGAGCATTTGTAATGGGTTTTTTTGGTGGAAGAGGTGGGATTTTACTTCATTCACTAATCCTGGATCTCCAGTGATTTGCGGCTGCATTGTTCTTAAGATTGTGTCTCCCACCCTTTGGCCATCATTTGACTCACACCATACCCTGTTGCGGAAGGATCTGCTGCAGGGGGGTGTGGTGTGACTGCAGGGTGGGGGATGCAGGGGGGCCTGGAAGAGGAGTTCAGGCTTTTCTTAGAAACTAGGCCTTGCCATTGAGAAAGAGAGCCCACCCACACAACCAAGATGAATCTTAAAACAACACAGGCTTTATTGTGATAATACTAAATCTCTTTTGAAGATCATTTCCCCATAACGTCGAATGACCGGTCATACAATCAAGGAAATCTAGTTTTTTTCTTTGGTGTGTTTTTCTTTCTCCAGTATTGAATCTGCTGAAAGACAAACATTTGATGTATCTAAATTAAAGATACTGCTGATTTAAAACACAGCACTGTTGATATTAAATACATGTTATTATTGTATAACTTGCCACAAGTTCAAGAACAGTTACACCACCTTACATTGAACCCAGTAGCAAAATGGATTCTTTTGAGGCTTTGTGAGCTCTTCTCGCCTACCTGGCTTGATCAATATACGGCTGCATTTCATTACAGAAAGTGTTTTCTGCTCTGCCCTTGTTGGCTCTCCTGCACTGATCTGAAATGGCTGGATGGGTAGCAGCGAATAGCTCCCCCGAGGCCTCTAGGAATACTGGTTGAGTTCTGCCACATTGCTTTCACCTATCCAGTCCCATCTCTAGTTTCGTGAGCAGCAGTCAACGATGGCAGTAAGGGAAGTGCGCAGCTTTCTTGGGGGTGGGGAGAGAAATGCGTCCTTAGCGAACCAGGGTTTTTTTCTGGATCAAAAAGGGACTTAGATGGTGGGCGTGGCAGGGGGAGTGGTCGGCCTGTCGGCGAGTGTGAATTTTAGAGAACATTTTAGAGGCCCCCATCGTGACGGCGTATAGGCATTTTTACATTTTGTAAGCCAATTCTCCTGCAATTCTACACATTTCTCCATGGAGCTGAGACATTTTTTCAGTTTTAAAGGGATACTTTGGGATGCTAAATTGTGCTAATGCTAGTTAGCATTGGTTCACGAAACTACCTCAAACTTCTTTCATACTGGACACAGAAACATACAAATGGAATCCACTAATTAATCTGTCTCTGGGGAGGTAGATAAAGGGCCTCATTGCCAACATCCCGAAGGATCCCTTTAAAGCACATGTCTTGTATTCTGCCATGGAGCTGAGATCAAATCTTTTCAGTTTGAAAGCTAATTTCCTGTAATTCTATGCATTTTGCCATGGCTAATGCTGTGTTCTTTTGCTCAAACATAATAACAATCTATACTGCTAAATTCATTTTTTAATTTTTCATTCTTTCTTCTTCCTGACTGTCTAGCTTTTATTTTGGTGATTTTAATAGTTCTCAAAGATTATATTATATAAAAAAAATAGGTACATCATCTTTTCTATATACTTTATATCTGGTTTTAGTCGTTTAAGCTAACACTGAAATGCTTTTTCCATCCCAAAAAACAAAACAATCAAAACATTTATATCCCTGGCGAAAGTATCACAAGTGTCCTTGACAATTTGGCATATAACCCGTCCAATTCCACCTGAAGCTACAGAATCTCTGCTGAAGGTTTTCACTTTTAGTCATACACCCTGTCGGATAGTGAGCCCATTTGTCATAAGCACTGAAGCGATCGGACAGACTACAGAGTAACATTCCGCTTCCCTGCTTACTCTTGTGTGAGAGTGCATGGATAAGGTCCAGGGTTTGTTTGTGACTTTACGTAACCTGGGATTATGTCTGCCCCTAATGAGTTAGAAAAAATAAAAAAATCTTAAATGTAGAGGGTTGCTTGTTAAGCTAATTACCGTTAGCTAGTTTCTGGTGATTATTATTATTTTATTTTTTGATTCTCAGCCTCTCTCCAAGATGTATTTATTTATCAAACGTCCAGTGTTTGAACATGGAACAGTGGCCTAAAGGGATGGTGTGGAAAGCAAGCACTATTTCATCCATTACTCACTTCTGTCATCCCTCTCACCTCTCTCTCTCTCTCTCTCTCTCTCTCTCTCTCTCTCTCTCTCTCTCTCTCTCTCTCCTCTCTCTCTCACCTCTCTCTCTCACCTCTCTCTCTCACCTCTCTCTCTCACCTCTCTCTCTCACCTCTCTCTCTCTCTCTCTCCTCTAGCTAGTGAAGCTGTGCATCGGGATGATCGACGCCGGCAAGGCCTACAACACGGCAAACAGACAGTTTGTCAACGGAATCCGCGAGCTCGCTGCGAGCTCCACCAAAGATGAGGTCATTGAGGTAAAAGACCTATAAGTAACCTAGCTCGAGCTTCTCAAGTCAAAACTGTCCGTTCATACTGTTAGAAAACCGCCAGTTTCCCCAACTTTCTCTCTTTAGTGGGACTCCTCTGTTTTTAATCTTCTCTCACATTTCTGCGTTGAGGCCTGCATTTCTGCTCCTTTTTTTTGTGTATATTTCCTTTACAGCTTCTCCCCTGGGTCTGAAGTTCAGCCAAAGTGCATTTTTTTTTGAAAGAATGCCCTGGCTGAAGAATTATCCCTGGAAGCACCCATTTATTGCTCAAGTTTCAAATGACCTAAAGCAGTGTAGCAGTACAGTAGAGGATTTCCTCTTACCCGTACCTCAGTCACTGTCAGGAGGTTCTACTAGTCTGGAATTCACTGTTTATACCCTTTCGCTCATACGTGTGTGTGTGTGTGTGTATGTGTTGTCTGCCGTGTGTGTTTCAGGGCTCCAGACTTAACATTTTCCCCCTGCTGCCACTTAATTTTACAGTTGGTCGCATCAGCCCATGATTTGGTCGTTACTAGAAAAAATCTGCGGCATCACGCAATAGATAAAAATAAGTAATTCCTTATAAAGCCATTCACAGTGCTTTATTAAGAGGTGCAATAGACTACTGGGATGGTATTCAATAAATATGTTGTATCTAACACGTCCATGCAGGAATGCATGATTCAAGATATTTTGACGCGCAATCTCCAGTGAGTGTCATGAATTTTGGGTTGACTATTAGGCTATTGTAATAATATTTGACAATTCAGATGCCCTATTTTAACAGTATTTTATTCAATATATATTATATTGCCTACGTCTTTATGTGCACTAATATCATAGGCTATTCTATTTGGAGCTAATTCACCACCTCAGTAAGTGGAAACTTACCTCTGGTAGGCATGTATTAATCTAACAGGAAGTTCAATGTCCTAAAAAAACAGATGCAGTTGTAGCCTACTACCCAATGAGGCCAATATGCACTCGCAATGGCCGATGCGCATTTCGCACACTCCCTATCTCAAAAGCCATATCAAATATCTTGGTTGTAAAATAGTTGTTATAGAGCGCAAATGAGAAATATAAATTATACCTACAGAAAGCTGAAAACCTCCTCTCTTTAAGTGTGTTTCTCCTGCAATTGGATTTTGAAATGTTATAGCATACAATCAGGACAAAACACTTTTCTTCTCCCAGTGCGCAGGGGGGAGAGGGAGGGAGGGAGGAGGGAGGGAGTGAGTGGCTTGCTCATCACAGCAGCAGGCCCCAGCGAAACGGGCAAAGTGGCAGGGCAGAGACTTTCTTTACAGGAATCGTGAGGATAACGCACATTTACTGTTTGACCAAATCATGGTTTTAGCCTCCTAAACGAAATTGGACGTTTGGAGTGAAGTGACCATGTAGAATTGGCAGCACACACCGACGAAACCAATTAAAAAATGTAACACACTGCCAAGTCAAAGGGTCGCAAAATGCGACTAAATGGTTGCAGCCTGGAGCCCTGTGTGTGTGGGACTATTTCATACAATAGCACTATTATCCATGGATGGATGGATGGATGGATGGATGGATGGATGGATGGGGATGGATGTAAAACATGTTTTTACATAGCACTGTTCTGTCCCATGTATCTGTACATACCGTCACAATACAGATAGATCTACAGACCTAGTATCTTATATACAGACCTAGTATCTTATATACAGACCTAGTGTCTTATATACAGACCTAGTGTCTTATATACAGACTTAGTGTCTTATATACAGACTTAGTGTCTTATATACAGACCTAGTGTCTTATATACAGACCTAGTGTCTTATATACAGACCTAGTGTCTTATATACAGACCTAGTGTCTTATATACAGACCTAGTGTCTTATATACAGACCTAGTGTCTTATGTACAGACCTAGTGTCTTATGTACAGACCTAGTGTCTTATGTACAGACCTAGTGTCTTATGTACAGACCTAGTGTCTTACGTACAGACCTAGTGTCTTATATACAGACCTAGTATCTTGTATACAGACCTAGTGTCTTATATACAGACCTAGTGTCTTATATACAGACCTAGTGTCTTATATACAGACCTAGTGTCTTATATACAGACCTAGTGTCTTACGCACAGACCAAGTGTCTTACGTACGGACCTAGTATCTTACGTACGGACCTAGTATCTTACGTACGGACCTAGTATCTTACGTATGGACCTAGTATCTTTGTGTTACACTCCTTTTTTTCTCCCACAGTCCAGTCTCACAACGTTTGCTGAGAGTCTGCAAGAGATGATCAACTATCACACGGTACGGCTGGCGACATTTTGATTTAAAACAGAACGTGGTTGTGATATACACCAGTTAAGTGCCAGTGGGTGGTTTTAACAGGAATGGGACCTTAAAATAGTCTGGGCTTTCATCACTCTGAAAAACAGAACTGCAAAACCCAAAAACATCTCATGATCATGCTTTAACCGCATGTAATAGGGAACAAGCATCCTGCCTGCTTAAATACATCCCTGGTCCCTTCTTTCAAGTGTGGGAGGACACTTCTTAATGTCCTACCCTCTCTATCAATACCCCCTAAACCCCATGGTGCCTCAGGGCAAGTTTTTTTTAGATGGTGACTTAACACTGGAGAGACCTCCCTAGTCCTGTCTTAGTGTCCTACCCCGTCCCCATACTCCCTAAACCCCAGGGTCTGAGACCAATGACTCAACACTGGAGACTGCAGTGAGATCAGCTGAATGATTTGTTAAAGTTTGCTACTCAGTGTTAACCCGAGCACATGATCCTTAAAGCACAGAGCCAAATCTGTTTTGTCACCGGAGCACGGCACTCCAGTCCAGTCCCAACCACACACTGGTCGTATTGTCTGGCCCCGCATCAGCAGGCTCAACACCGTGAGGCCTTCAGCTTTGGTGTCTTTGAGGCTAATTCTGCTGACCGTCCGTTTTGAAGGAAGTTAAAGTTCTACGAGTCGGTCTCTGACTAACTAGCGAGAATGAACACTGCATCACAGCATGTCATTATTGAGCGGATTGGGTTTTGAAACCCATAGGCTGTTGTGCATTAGAATATGCGCCTGAAAGGTACAGTCCGATCAATGCTGATTTTTGTCATGTTTTGTGAACTCACCTATAAAGTAGAGGGGTACACACCCTGGTTTGTTGAGGTGCCAACTTGCAGAACATACACCATTCCATGTAAAGAAATGAGTTTCACACGCTCCAGCTCGTAATATTTAAAATATAAAAAAGGTTGTGACTGTTACTCGGTTGCATAAAGTACTAATCAGTCGTGTTTCTCTGCTTAGATTTTGTTTGACCAGGCCCAGCGATCGATTAAGACGCAGCTTCTAACGTTTGTCAAAGAGTAAGTATCTCGACACATCACTGTTAAGAGTATTCTTCTTGTACACAATAACAATGGACATGATGTTATGAACAGTAGCAGTGCGGTCGTGTTTTCTGTAGTGTCCAGTTTTTTTTGTTTTTGTCTATTTTGTATATATTTCTCAATTTTACTTTTCATTCTTTAACTAAAATATTCTTTCCTGCAACCCGCCTCACCCAACGTGGAAAGGATTCTATTATTTCTTTATAACTTTTATCAAGAACCTTAAGCTGAAACTAGTCTAGCTGCAACCGAATGGCTACTTGCTATTAGCCACCGTTAGCATCTTCACCATTGTCTGTGGCCTGCACTGCCCACCAGCCAGCTCTAGCCTGGACAATTTTTCGGCCAGTCTGCACAGCGTGCTATCGACCCAGAGCATGCCTGAATCACTGGACCCTAGCGCCGGATCATCGCAACTAGCTAGCTGCAACCGAATGGCTGTTGTCGTTGGCTAATTACCATTGCCCCTTAGCAAGCATTTAGCATTGAGCTAGCCTCGAGCCATGCCCATCTCCCGGCTATCTACCTCTCTGTCAACCGGACGGGACCTCCTAGTGTTGACACGGAGCCCCGCCGATCCAACAAGACTGGTCTGCCGACGAAATTGTCTGATGTGGTTTCAACAGGCTTCCCGTTACGACGTCGACCACGAAGATCCATCTGCTAGCCCCGGCCCGCTAGCACACGCAAGCTGTGCCTCTTGCTCGCCAGTGCTGTAGCAGCCCCCGAACTACCTCCGAACTCTCCTATTGCTGTTCACCGGATCTTATGATAACTCAGCTATACAGCTGATGCCTGCTGGACTGTTCCTTTATACGGTACCGCATCCTGTTTATGTTTAGCCTCAGCCCAAACTTTGTCGCCATTACCAGCTGTTGTCTTAGCTCTCTCGAATAACACCTGTGATTGCTTTATGCCTCTCTCCCATGTCAATATGCCTTGCTTATTGCTGTTTAGGTTATTTCTTATTGTACTATTTCACTGTAGAGCCCCCAGTCCAGCTCAACCTGCCTTAGATAGCTCCTTGGTCCCACCCCCCATACACGCGGAGACCGACTCAATCGGTGCCTCCAGAGATGCTATCTCTTTCATCGTTACCCAACGCTTAGGTTTACACTACAATGTTACAAATACCTAGGTGTCTGGTTAGACTGTAAACTCTCCTTCCAGACTCACATTAAGCATCTCCAATCAAAAGTTAGATCTAGAATCGGCTTCCAATTTCGCAACAAAGCCTCCTTCACTCATGCTGCCAAACATGCCCTCATAAAACAGACTATCCTACCGATCCTTGACTTCGGCGATGTCATTTACAAAATAGCTTCCAACACTATTCAGCAAATTGGATGTAGTCTATCACAGTGCCATCCGTTTTGTCACCAAAGCCCCATATACTACCCACCATTGTGACCTGTACGCTCTTGTTGGCTGGCTCTTACTACATATTCATCGCCAAACCCACTGGCTCCAGGTCATCTATAAATCACTGCTAGGTAAATCGCCACCTTATCTTAGCTCATTGGTCACCATAGCAACACCCACCCGTAGTATGCGCTCCAGCAGGTATATCTCACTGGTCATCCCCAAAGCCAACACCTCCTTTGGCCGCCATTCCTTCCAGTTCTCTGCTGCCAATGACTGGAACGAATTGCAAAAATCTCTGAAGCTGGAGACTCTTATCTCCCTCACTAACTTTAAGCATCAGTTGTCAGAGCAGCTTACCGATCACTGCACCTGTACACAGCCATTCTGAAATTAGCCCACCCAACTACCTCATCCCTATATTGTTATTTATTTTGCTAATTTGCACCCCAGTATCTCTATTTGCACATCATGTTTTGCACATCTATCATTCCAGTGTTAATACGAAATTGTAATTATTTTGCACTATGGCCTATTTATTGCCTTACCTCCATAACTTACTACATTCGCACACACTGTATATTTTCTGTTGTATTTTTGACTTTATGTTTTGTTTACCCCAAATGTAACTCTGTGTTGTTGTTGTTTTTATCGCACTGCTTTGCTTTATCTTGGCCAGGTCGCAGTTGTAAATGAGAACTTGTTCTCAACTGGCTTACCTGGTTAAATAAAGGTTAAATTAAAAAAGTATATTTTGTATTCAACATCCAAATGGTTTCTGATAGATCATGGCCTAGGTCTAAAATAACTAAGGAAGCAAATGACATGGTGGAATTGAGCCGTGTAAAATAAATTCACACAGCACAACTGCTCAAAAGGAGGAAGCTCACGCACACAAACAGCACATCAACACGATGAAGAATGGGATGAGATGAAGTCCGGGATGCAATGTGGAATACTCGGTTATTTGTTCAGAATATTAGGTCCTGTTAAAGTAGTGTACAGCTTGTACATGTTTGCTAACCTACTAGCTAATGCACCCACATTTTCCCCAGACAGTTTGCGTAAGCGTTTAAGCCTGCGGGGAAACCTCATTTTATTTCATTATGCGGGATTAGCCAGCTGCCTTTGCCCAAACATGAGCTAAACTCCTACGTCAGTGTTTTTTTTTATTTTTAAGAATCACTCAAAACCATCTTACTGAACAATTACTCACTCCTCCTAAGCAGTCCAAGGTGACTTTGTTTCACTCAGACTCGAGCAGTACAAGCCAAAAAAAACAAGATTTTAGGACATTTTGAGTTGAAGTAGTGGCCTTTTGTCCTTCTGTTTAAGAGTAAATAGTGTCCTCATATCTGTGCCAATTCATTCTAAATGTACAATTCACACTGCACACACTAGCAAATGATTTCAAGCTTTAACATAGAGTTCCAATTGGAAGTTGTCAGGGTGCATGTGAGGCTAATATCAGAATAGTCATTAATTGCTTCGTCAAATACTTAACTGGAGTAATATGACATGTCACCCTGAAGACAGTAGACTCATTTGTACTCACAGGAAGGGAGAGAAATTAGATGTTTAGGGCCATTTGCTTCCCTTAAAAATATTACAGACCTAGAATATAGAATATATACTTTTTCCTCTAATGATTTAGCTAGGCCGCTTGTTAATAATTATTTTCAATGTCTCACATTTTCTTATTTTCGCCAGAGAATCTCACTAGCTCTGGATGTTTTTGAAACCAGAGTATCTCACTGCCTTCTCCAAAACATGGCTGCAAAGAATCGGTGGTCTCAAAAATAAAATGAACAATTGAATGCCAATGAATGAAAGAAAAAGGCCTATATTCCTGGAAATGAAGTACAATTTGACTAGATTGACAAACATTTAGCCGAGATGAGGCTTCCTCAGTGTCATTTCTTGCCTGTGTTTCACCCCGCCGCCCTTAGGGACCTGCGTAAGTTCAAAGAGGCCAAGAAGCAGTTTGACAAGGTGAGTGAGGAGAAGGAGGCGGCGTTGACCAAGAATGCCCAGGCGCCGCGCAACAAGCAGCACGAGGTGGAGGAGGCCACCAACATCCTGACGGCCACACGCCAGTGCTTCCGCCACATCGTCCTTGACTACGTCCTCCAGGTACAGACCAAGGATCAGTTTGCCTTAAATCCTTAACTTAACCTTCAGGGGTAAGTAAACCTGCTTAGACTGACCTTATATCAGTTTTTAAAATTCATATTACTATGAAGTAGCATAGACATGGGTTCACCAAGCCCTGTCCTGGAGCGCAACATGAAGGTGTGCAGGCTTTAGTTCCAGCCCAGCACTTGCACACAGCAGACGATCGGCTGAATCAGATTCAGGATTGTACTCTTAAGGGCAAAACTTAGCAAAATCGCTTTGCACTGGAAAACGAAAATTAGTGTTTCTTATTGGACTAGTTCAGTCCCTCAGTTTCCGTCAGTTTTCTGTTTAGTGTCAAATTAATAAGGTTCAGGTGTGACGGTGTTAGGCTGGAACAATAGAGCCCCACAGTGGAGGTATCATAATACCCATAAAACCTAGAGGTAAAACAGGATGATGGCTCCAATTGTTTTTCCACCATACATTTTTCCCATAGGGGATTTTAGAAACACTTAAAATAAGGGCTGTGTTTCATGTAGGCTTACCCTGGTGTGATGTTTTGATAACCGTGTAAATCTCTCTTGGACAAATCAACTGAAATATGACATTTACATAAGTATTCAGACCCTTTACTCAGTACTTTGTTGAAGCACCTTTGGCAGCGATTACAGCCTCAAATCTTCTTGGGTGTGATGTTACAAGCTTGGCACACCTGTATTTGGGGAGTTTCTCCCATTCTTCTCTGCAGATCCTCTCAAGCTTTGTCAGGTTGGATGGGGAGCGTCGCTGCACAGCTATTTTCAGGTCTCTCCAGAGATGTTCGATTGGGTTCAAGTCCGTGCTCTGGCTGGGCCACTCAAGGACATTCAGAGACTTGTCCCGAAGCCATGCCTGTGTTGTCTTGGCTGTGTGCTTAGGGTCGTTGTCCTGTTGGAAGGTTAACCTTCGCCCCAGTCTAAGATCCTGAGCACTCTGGAGCAGGTTTTCATCAAGGATCTCTCTGTACTTTGCTCTGTTCATGTTTCCCTCGATCCTGGCTAGTCTCCCAGTCCCTGCCGCTGAAAAACATCCCCACAGCATGATGCTGCCACCACTATGCTTCACCGTAGGGATGGCATTGGCCATGTGATGAGTGGTGCCTGGTTTCCAGACGTGACGCTTGGCATTCAGGCCAAAGAGTTCAATCTTGGTTTCATCAGACCTGAGAATCTTGTTTCTCATGGTCTGAGAGTCCTTTAGGTGCCTTTTGGCAAACTTTTGCTCTGACATGAACTTATAATAATAATAATAATAATAATAATAATAATAATATACATGAACTGTCAACTGTGGGACCTTATATAGACAGGTGTGTGCCTTTGCAAATCATGTCCAATCAATTGAATTTACCACAGGTGGACTCCAAGTTGTAGAAACATCTCAAGGATGATCAATGGAAACAGGATGCACCTGAGCTCAATTTCGAGTCTCATAGCAAAGGGTCTGAATACTTATGTAAATAAGGTATTTCTGTTTTTTTTATTTGTAATACATTTGCGACCCTCTTTAGCAGCTGTAGTGGAATAGTGAGACATTTTCCAATTGACTCTGTGCTTTACATTGCTCAATATCCTCTCAACTGCCCAGTGGGAAAACCAACCAGCACCCTAGAACCTTCCACTAGACTTTAACCCTTCAGCAGATATCAAGTAGAAGCAATATGGTGATAGCCCTCCACCTATCCTGTTCCTATCGCCTGCTTCCACCGATCCAATTCCTACACACACACACACACACACACACACACACTACAATATCTATTCGTCCGCGTAAGCCCAGATGAAGAAAAGCCCCTGTCTGTTTAATGACCGACCTATAGCTCCTCCGGCTTTATTGAAATGAACCTGATTTGACCTGCAGACTGCAGCGGATGCTGTGTGGGACGTTAATTAGCTCTGTCTAAAGGGTGAAGAGGCCATAACAGCAGTCTGTGTACAGTGCAGCTGGGCATATGAGATCACAGGACACATCACACTGACTACAGCATCTCTCTGCTAGAGGGAGGCGGGGCTCCCCCTGATGTCAAAGAGGGGGATAGCCATCTGTTCAATCTAGAGTGGCGTAATTCTTGCTAATTATATGCTAGTCATGATGCCTGTTTTAATGGGAATATACTAATTTTAAATACATTTAAAGTTAATTGGTGGGAACTAGGAAGAGTATTTGATTCCATAATTTCACTAGTACAGTGCTCTCTTTTTCTCAAAGACACAATCTAACCCTGAGCTTTCCTTTCCGCCCACAGATCAATGTACTACAGTCCAAGAGAAGATCGGAAATCCTCAAATCGGTAAATATTGTTTCCCGAGGACTTTCTCTGAAAATAGCCATATAAACTTAAGTTACCAGTATGTTGATCGTACATCTCTTGCCTCGTATGCGACATCTCTGATTGGTCCGTTCCTCTCCGCAGATGCTGTCCTTCATGTACGCCCACCTGACCTTCTTCCACCAGGGTTACGACCTTTTCAGTGAACTGCAACCGCTCATGAAACAGCTGGGGGGTCAGGTAGGCCTTAACCCTATTTCCTCCTGTTGTTCTGTAACTGTACCCCCACCTTGCCCATCCAAACACATTGCCACAGCCCTGGGACTCATCATAATAATAATATGCCATTTAGCAGACACTTTTATCCAATGCGACTTACAGTCATGTGCGCATACATTTTTACGTATGGGTGGTCCCGGGGATCGAACCCACTACCCTGGCGTTACAAGCGCCATGCTCTACCAATTGAGCTACAGAGGACCACAACATGCCTTATAGCAGTGTTTCTCAAACCTCTCCTCGGGGACCCCAAGACGTTTCACAATTGTATTGTAGCCCTGAACTATCTCACCTGATTGACCTAGTCAAGGTGTTTATGATTAGTCAACATGTTGAATCAGGTGTGCTAGATCTGGAATATATCAAACACATGGAACGGCAGGGCGTCCCCGAGGAGAGGTTTGAGAACCTCTGTCATAGCATTGCTCTCGATACAGAAGGGTATAGCCATGATGCAAATCAACACTTTTCCTCCCTGCTTAGGAGTTGAGCTAGGGTGAAAAGTAATTGCTTCTGCCTATAAACAGTTCTCTTTTCTGGGTGCACAAGTGTTCCCTAGTTAACAGTGGCACTAGGTGGGGTTTTTGGCCAGAGATTATGCACTTTCGTGTGTGAGCTTGTGTGTGAATGTTTGTGTCAGGTAAACCAGTAGATTCCTTCTTGGCCAGGGGAGGTTTAAACAGGGAAAATGTGACCAAGCTGCTGTTCCTCCTCCTGCTGCTGTTCCTCCTCCTGCTGCTGTTCCTCCTCCTGCTGCTGTTCCTCCTCCTGCTGCTGTTCCTCCTCCTGCTGCTGTTCCTCCTCCTGCTGCTGTTCCTCTTCCTCCTGCTGTTCCTCCTCCTGCTGCTGTTCCTCCTCCTGCTGCTGTTCCTCCTCCTCCTGCTGCTCCTCCTCCTGCTGCCTCCTCCTGCTGCTCCTCCTCCTGCTGCTGTTCCTCCTCCTGCTGTTCCTCCTCCTCCTGCTGCTGTTCCTCCTCCTGCTGCTGTTCCTCCTCCTCCTCCTGCTGTTCCTCCTCCTGCTGTTCCTCCTCCTGCTGCTGTTCCTCCTGCTGCTGTTCCTCCTGCTGCTGTTCCTCCTGCTGCTGCTGTTCCTGCTCCTGCTGCTGTTACTCCTCCTGCTGCTGTTCCTCCTGCTGCTGCTGTTACTCCTCCTGCTGCTGTTCCTCCTGCTGCTGTTCCTCCTGCTGCTGCTGTTACTCCTCCTGCTGCTGTTACTCCTCCTCCTGCTGTTCCTCCTCCTGCTCCTGCTGCTGTTCCTCCTCCTGCTGCTGTTCCTCCTCCTCCTGCTGCTGTTCCTCCTCCTCCTGCTGCTGTTCCTCCTCCTCCTGCTGCTGTTCCTCCTGCGATGATTATTATCTTGGTAGAGCAGAGTGGGAATGAGGAAGCTGGAGGAGGAATGACAGGGTATTCCCACCCTGGGACTCAGGCTGCTGCAAGTCACACTGAACCTGGGCTTATCAGAGGAGAGGAGCATAGAGGAGAGGAGGAGCATAGAGGAGAGGAGCATAGAGGAGAGGAGGAGCATAGAGGAGAGGAGGAGCATAGAGGAGAGGAGGAGCATAGAGGAGAGGAGGAGCATAGAGGAGAGGAGGAGCATAGAGGAGAGGAGGAGCATAGAGGAGAGGAGGAGCATAGAGGAGAGGAGCAGCATAGAGGAGGGAGCATAGAGGAGAGGAGGAGCATAGAGGGAGAGGAGGAGCATAGAGGAGAGGAGGAGCATGGGAGAGGAGGAGCATAGAGAGGAGGGGCAAGAGGGAGAGGAGGAGCATAGAGGAGAGGAGGAGCATAGAGGAGAGGAGGAGCATAGAGGAGAGGAGGAGCACAGAGGAGAGGAGGAGCACAGAGGAGAGGAGCAGAGGAGAGGGGAGAGGAGAGGGGGAGCAGAGGAGAGGAGGAGCAGAGGAGAGGAGGAGCAGAGGAGAGGAGAGGAGGAGCAGAGGAGAAAGAGAGGGGCCAGTTTGGAGGACTGTGCCACGGTGGGAAAGGTAGACCGGGCGTGAAGGAAGACGGGAGGCGTCGTGTGACAGACGGAAGGAGAGAGAAAGGAGGGAACAGTGGTGGACAGACGGCGGAGGAGGAGTGTAATGGTAGACAGGGCTTGAAATTAACTTTTTTTTTTTGCCATTTGACCTTCAGACAAGTAGGAAAGATGTTTTGGTTGTCCAAAAGCTCAAGTCACTTGTCTAAAAATGTGAAATGGTCTATTTACATCGTTGTAAGATGCAGAGAACCATTTTACAAACAATACAGTATATTTTTTACCTTAGAGAATCAGACAAAGGCAGGCTACAATGCCTATTGGCTTCTTTGCATATTCAAGCTATTGATTTATACACTTCCAGTCAAAAGTTTGGACACACCTATTCATTCAAGGGTTTTTCTTTATTTTTTAAAACTATTTTCTACATTGTAGAATAATAGTGAAGACATCAAAACTATGAAATAACACACATGGAATCATATAGTAACCAAAAAAGTGTTAAACAAGTCAAAATATATGTTATATTTGAGATTCTTCCAAGTAGCCACCCTTTGCCTTGATGACAGCTTTGCACACTCTAGGCATTAGAGCATCAGAAGTGTTTAGTAAATCATTTCCTCCACATTTCTATGGTCTTATTTTGGGCTAGGCTACTTTGAAACAAGGGAAGACGTGCTTCATAAAATAAATGTTATGGTTAAATAGTTTCCAAATGCTGACCGCCTCCACTCGGATTCAAGGTGGGTGATGTGCTGTGTGCAACAGGCACTGTCCTTCACTCTCCAGTCTAGTGACCATTTGATCTGAACAAACTGTGCCTCCAGTATGTCGACAGAATCAAGCCTTTCGACGTTAATGTTAATTATCCTCCATTGTATTTGTCGAACATGACTGGTGTTTAGCCTATATTTTTGTATCCTAATTAAGTCTCATTAAAAGTTTGGCTACATTTTCTGGTGCCTCCCTCATGTCAGCATCGGTTTGATATGGATATCACCTACACTCTTATTTATGCGCATGAAAAATGTATTTGAATATTTTTCCAATGTTGTTTTTTATATATATATATATATATATATATAATTTTTTTTTACTTGTCGATTTGGACAACTTAAATCTATATTCTTCTTGTCCACATTTATTAAAACTGTCGAGCCCTGGTAGACAACCAGCGCTGGAGTCTTAACTCCATCATGAAGCTGAAGAAGGTGGAGAGGCTGTGCAGGGAGGTATGGAGGAACTGCCAACAGGTCTGAGACCAGCGCTTAACGACAACATGACCAGTTGGTGGAGCTGCCAACAGGTCTTAGACCAGCGTTTTAACGACAACATGACCAGTTGGTGGAGCTGCCAACAGGTCTTAGACCAGCGTTTTAACGACAACATGACCAGTTGGTGGAGCTGCCAACAGGTCTTAGACCAGCGTTTTAACGACAACATGACCAGTTGGTGGAGCTGCCAACAGGTCTTAGACCAGCGTTTTAACGACAACATGACCAGTTTGATATCAATAGGAAGAGGGCATGACTTACAAGGGTTTAGGTTTTGCTCTTTATTTGACCCAGGGCAGACCACAGTGGTGGCCAATGCTGAGTTGAAGTCTACGTTGATGAGAGGTCAAGGAAGCAGGTCTGATGTTGACTTGAGGGACTTTACGCTGGGAGCCTAGTACACACATTATGTTTAGGACTAGACTACGATAATGTTTTGTATGAAAATACCTGCAGTAGTTTACCACTAGACATTGTCATTTGTGATCGATTGTCTAAAGATGTCCATTCTTGCTTTCAGATACTGTTTGTTTCAGAAATAACAACCATATCAGGAACTGAAAGATTGGAAGTGATTTTGTCTTTCCAAGCCACTTGAAGTCTTAGGCTGAATAAAGTTAAATGGAACAGAAAGATACACGCCCACTGCCGTAGTGAAGTGAGACGTTTTGTGGTCTGGAGTGAGACGTTTTGTGGTCTGGAGTGAGAAGTGGATGAGTCAGAATCACAAGGCCTACTTCTGAATGAACCAGCAACAGGGATGTAGCCTACACAGAGAAATAGAACGGCCAGATGGGACTAATTATCTTTCTATGGATATACAGTCACACCGTACAGTCCTTGGTACTGGAAGCGTACAGTCTATAGTGGATTTTATCATGCTGGTTATGGACAAGGGGGAAAACATTTCCCATCTTATCTGGACGACCGCCCACTTCCTGCTAAAACAAAACAAAAACCGTCCCGAAATATGTATCTCGTGTCACCTCCGGGGGCCCCAAGTATTGGACTATAGTGGAGTGTTTACTGTGGGTAGAATTGAATCCCGATTTAAGGCTCCCTACAATAAATTTCTTCCGTAGTATAGGCTATGTCTTGTACGAATGATGAATTTAAGCCTATGCTGTGCTGAATTAATGGCCAATCTATGCTATAATTGTGCTATTGTGTTTCAATAATGCCCTCCAGATGGCCTCTGAAGACTGTTTCAATTAAAAAAATCTATAACGTTACTTATAAATAAATAAATAAATAATATGCCATTTAGCAGACGCTTTTATCCAAAGCGACTTACAGTCATGCGTGCATACATTTTTTTTTTTTTTTGTGTATTGGGTGTAATGTAGTATAGATTCTGTGGATTGTTAGCTAGTGACCCTCAGTGTATTCATTCATAAGGATTTTTTATAAGTTGTCAGTGATGTTGGTTATGCCTTCATTTACAGACCCGGGGTATGTTCAGTATGACAGAACGGTGTTTAAAACGTTTAATTCAAGGGAAACGGTACTGTGCTGAACCACCAGTTGAAGAACGGCGTGATTATGGTGGCCCAGAGGCATTTGTGTATGGTTTAAGTAACCCTTGTCTGAGCCAGAATGGCCCATAGTGGCAGGAGCCCATCTTCTGTTTCTGGATGTACAAGTACACCCCCAGACAGGACGCTAGACTGTGACTGGGCCTTGCCTCCAATCTATCTCCTTAATGCTAAGTATGGTGTGCTGCACAAGTTTAGCTATTTTCAAATGGTCACACCCATATTGATCAGGCCACACCCATATTGATCAGGCCACGCCCACCAAATGGGAGAAAACATACCTCTAATGCTGTTGAAGGACGGTGTGCACCATTTTGGGGAGACGTGTCATTCACTACAAACTGTCACACAGCGTAGAAAACACTGAACTGAACGCACCCCTGTTATTTTGACGTCACATGAAAAATGTTATTACCAATTGACTACGTACTTTTTTTTTTTTCTTTGTGGTTCATTGGAACTCTAAGCCTAAGGAAAAGGTAGTGTCTCAGTTAATACCAGGGCTGAAACAGGACTGTTAAATATCCCATAGTTCCTTTAGGTTAGATAGTTACAGTAGGTTGTGATGATACAGGAGTTTAATTGGACACACTCGCTGCATCCTGCCTCCTTTCTCTCCCAATGACATCTCTCTCCAGATGGTGTTTCCTCTCTCTCCAGATGGTGTTTCCTCTCTCTCCAGATGGTGTTTCCTCTCTCTCCAGATGGTGTTTCCTCTCTCACCAGATGGTGTTTCCTCTCTCACCAGATGGTGTTTCCTCTCTCTCCAGATGGTGTTTCCTCTCTCTCCAGATGGTGTTTCCTCTCTCTCCAGATGGTGTTTCCTCTCTCTCCAGATGGTGTTTCCTCTCTCTCCAGATGGTGTTTCCTCTCTCTCCAGATGGTGTTTCCTCTCTCTCCAGATGGTGTTTCCTCTCTCTCCAGATGGTGTTTCCTCTCTCTCCAGATGGTGTTTCCTCTCTCTCCAGATGGTGTTTCCTCTCTCTCCAGATAGTGTTTCCTCTCTCTCCAGATAGTGTTTCCTCTCTCTCCAGATGGTGTTTCCTCTCTCTCCAGATGGTGTTTCCTCTCTCTCCAGATGGTATTTCCTCTCTCACCAGATAGTTTCCTCTCTCTCCAGATAGTTTCCTCTCTCTCCAGATAGTTTCCTCTCTCTCCAGATAGTTTCCTCTCTCTCCAGATGGTGTTTCTTTCCTCTCTCTCCAGATAGTATTTCCTCTCTCACCAGATAGTTTCCTCTCTCTCCAGATAGTTTCCTCTCTCTCCAGATGGTGTTTCTTTCCTCTCTCACCAGATGGTGTTTCCTCTCTCACCAGATGGTGTTTCCTCTCTCACCAGATGGTGTTTCCTCTCTCTCCAGATGGTGTTTCTTTCCTCTCTCACCAGATGGTGTTTCCTCTCTCTCCAGATGGTGTTTCCTCTCTCACCAGATGGTGTTTCCTCTCTCACCAGATGGTGTTTCCTCTCTCACCAGATGGTGTTTCCTCTCTCACCAGATGGTGTTTCCTCTCTCTCCAGATGGTGTTTCCTTTGTCTGTGAGATGAGTTATCCTAGATGCTGATTTAGACTAGAATTACACTGAAGTAGGAAACAAGCTCTGGGGTCATCCAATTACCTAATTACAGTCTAATACATTTTATTTTGTGTGTGTGGTACTAACCAGGAAGGAGAGAATCAATCTCCCCACAATCCAATTTCACACATGATAAAGCATCGATGGCCCAGTCCATTTTGTTCAAGGAGGAGAGCTCATCTCTTAGAGGAGCAGTTGTTTATCCACGGGACACTGACATGTCTATAGGCTAGATTGAAAAGGAGCACGCAGACTTTTCTCTCTAGCTACATCAAAGGGAAGTTCAAGTTCGTAGCCTAGTTTGGGGTCTCTGGTTGCTAGTTGGTTTTCAGTTTCTCCTACAAATGGAGTCTTCCTCTCCTCGTCTCGCGTCCTTCATCAGCACTGTTCTGAAAACACTAGATCCCCCATAATCAACTGGTGGACCGCGGCCCAGACCCAGAACACTAGATCCCCCATAATCAACTGGCGGACCGGACCCAGAACGGGGTCAATACAGACCACAGGTCCTGACTATAAAACTGTTGGGTCTTCGACCCCTGGTATCGTAAAAACACACGTAAGACATGGAAAATGAGTAGAATTGCAGGAAATGAATGAGAACAATGAGAAATCTGCCCACATGGAAATGTGGGGAATTAGCTTTAAAAGGGCATTTTCTCTTCGCCAACAAGAGGGGTGTGAACAGTTTGGGGTCGCATGGGTTGCAAGGTGGGGGTTTGTTACTACGCCGATAAATGACAATATCCATCTGGACCTTTGCCACCTACGAGATTTGTGTGCCTTGACCTTCTCAAATACAAATAGTACCTGGATACCCTTGCACTGGATGCATTAAAGAAGTATTGCTGGGGCCTACTGGGGATTGTGGGGAACAGAGCTGGATCGTGTTCATTAGGCACCAGACAAAAGAAAGCGACGGATTTCCTGAATTTGTCCAAAAAAATACTGTCATATTAGATTTTTGTTGCAAAAAAAAAAAGTGTTGCATGCCCCAATGAACACAACCCTGTTGAGGTGAAGAAAGCCTCTTTAGATGACTGGTGGGGTACTTAAGGTGAGCAAAACCATGCAACCTACCTAAAAACATGACACACACACTTAATGGTTTCCACACTCTGCTATGTTTCAGCTGGACCAGCTGGTGGTGGATGCAGCCAAGGAGAAGAGGGACATGGAGCAGAAACACTCCACCATTCAACAGAAGGTAACACACTCCCCCTCCCTCCCTGTCCCTAGCCTTGGAGAGCTCTATGAGCCTCTGCACTGGTCTAAAGCGGTGATGTGATGGGAGTGGATCCCTCAGCCGTTTCTTATTGTACGCCCTGAAACTCCAATATACCCCCCAGTTACTCCACCACTTTTGCCCTTACTCAATCCAATGCATACACACATAGAAAAACAATTTACATTTTACATTTACATTTTTAGTCATTTAGCAGACGCTCTTATCCAGAGCGACTTACAGTTAGTGAATACATATTTTTTTTATACTGGCCCCCCGTGGGAATCAAACCCACAACCCTGGCATTGCAAACGCCATGCTCTACCAACTGAGCTACATCCCTGCCGGCCATTCCCTCCCCTACCCTGGACGACGCTGGGCCGGCTACGACAGAGCCTGGATTCGAACCAGGATCTCTAGTGGCACAGCTAGCACTGCGATGCAGTGCCTTAGACCACTGCGCCACTGTATACAGTATATTGTTATGAATTAAGTCATTATTAATGACTATCTATGATTTAATTTGGTCCCCACCCCCTTAGCCAATCATTTGTGTACCTACCTACTCACACTAATGCTCACACTATCGTTCTATTGAGCTACAGTTTATATTTCCATGCATACAGTATGGATTGTGATTTAAGGATTTCATAAATGGCGACACTTGATGGTTAATTTGGTTGCGGAACACTAGAAGACTAGAGGAGTTATTGGGCAGGCTTGGGTAGCTCAGTTGGTAGAGCATGGCGCTTGCAACGCCAGGGTTGTGCGTTCGATTCCCACGGGGGGCCAGTATGAATAAAAAAATAAAATGTATGCACTCACTAACTGTAAGTGGCTCTGGATAAGAGTGTCTGCTAAATGACTAAAAATGTAAATGTAAAATGTAATGGGATCTCACAGGCTGTGTTCTAAATGGCACCGTATTCCCTACGGGTCCTGGTCAAAAGCAGTGCACTAGATAGGGAATAGGGTGCTGTTTGGGATGCAGCCTTAGGGTGATCTCATGCAGCCGTCACGGACACAGTCACACACCATGCATTATTCAAGTGGGTCGGAAGCTCCGGGGCTCACTTACCAAACAACACGGATGCATTTCACCGCCGTCATGTCACCCATCACAGCCCTCAAATGCCACGGTGTTGGGTGGTAGATGTCCTCTGTAGCTCAGCTGGTAGAGCACGGCGCTTGTAACGCCAAGGTAGTGGGTTCGATCCCCGGGACCACCCATACACAAAAATGTATGCATGCATGACTGTAAGTCGCTTTGGATAAAAGCGTCTGCTAAATGGAATATTTATTATTATTATTATTATTATTATGTAAACTAGGCCTAAGTCGCCAACTAAATTAAAATGTGTGCATGCAGGGATCCATTGCGAAAGAGACCTTGGTCTCAATGGAACTCCCTGTTAAATAAAGGTAAAATAAATCAAATTCCTTTTGTATTGGTAGGTAATGTAAGTCCAAGACTCTCGGGACAAGTCTAACTGAAACCTGTTTTTGTGCATGGGGGAGTTTGGTGTGTGTCTGAGTGTGTTTGTCTGTCTGGCCTCTTACAGCGCATCAGGCGGTCTGTCTTCATGAGTGTGTCTGTCTGGCCTCTTATAGCGCGTCAGGCAGTCTGTCTTCATGAGTGTGTCTGTCTGGCCTCTTATAGCGCGTCAGGCAGTCTGTCTTCATGAGTGTGTCTGTCTGGCCTCTTATAGCGCGTCAGGCAGTCTGTCTTCATGGAAATATCTTTCTCGCTCCATTTTTTCCTCCTGTCTGTTTTGTGTGTGTCTGTGTGTGCGTGCGGCATGCGGGGAGCAGCAGCTGGCTCTCCAGCCTAAGCACCACTTCCAGCCAGGACCCCTCTCATAGGCAGCCCGTGCCAGCTTCCGCTCGTCCTTGAGCGCCTTGCTTCCCAGGGCCCTCCCTCTCCAATCCCCTCCCTTTCAGTAGATGCTATTTATATATTGTCTCGCTCCCTCCATCTCTCTCTGCCTCTCTCCTACACTCCCTCTTTCCCCCTCTCTCTGCCTCTCTACACTCTCTTTCCCTCTCTCTCGCTCTTCCTCTCTCTCGTTCTTCCAGTATGTATCAGCAGATCTAATTTCTGTTTTCCTCTTCTCTCCACTCTTTCCCAGGCTGCACTGCAGGTAAGCCTTTTCCCTCTCCTGTTCCTGTTATTTCTTTCTGCATGCTGACTGTCTGAAGCCCCTGGCAGTGATTTAGTCATATTCAGTAGACCACTAGAGCAAAACCGACCAGTCGTTCATGTAGTAGACGGAGTAGGCTAGTCACCATTATATATTATTGACACATAAATGACGTGACCGGGTTAAGACATGCATGACGTGACCGGGTTAAGACATGCATGACGTGACCGGGTTAAGACCACACTTGCTCCGGGTCGTGTGTGTCCGTTGAAATCCATGGCCATGTCGGCTGTGGTAAATGCCAATCATTCATTCACCTTTATGTATTGTTGATACAGCATATTATTTTACTCTCTAGTCATTAAGCCTTGGTGCAAAGTGAATGGGTGAGAGATTCTGTTCAAAGGTTGATACATCTAGAACTATAACCTTATTGCTATAGGTGGGTAGTTGACTTTCTGATGTCCAGAAGCTCTTTTCGGTCATAAGAGACGGTAGCAGAAACATTATGTACAAAATAAGTTACAAACAATGTGAAAAAAAAAACGAAAAAAAAAACGGCATGGTTGTCTAGACTTATGTGCATTTTAGTTTGCCTTAAATCTGCCTGTGTCAATTACTAATACCCAGAGGGCACCATCGTGTCACAGCCTCATTGGGCGGAGGGGGCTTGAAGTTTGTACATGCTGCAGAGAAACGTGTCTAACGTTAGACAGGCGTACAGTGTGACAGAGGGGGAAGTGGAGTACACGGCTCTCAAACAGAAGCTGGATAAATGTTTCATGCCGGAGCTACTCTGTATGGAGTTCGGTTGGTTATTCTAACCCCATAGCACCAGCCAGCATCTACCTACCTACACACACACACACACACACTCTCACATCCCAGTGACCTTCGCATGCCGCTGTGGTCTTAGCGGAAGGGGGAGGGGCCAAGCTCAGCCAGCAGCGGTGACAAGCGTTTGATGACGGCCACACGCACACCGGGAAGGAAGGAAGGGAGGGCGGCAGCTAGCCTGCGAGTGTGACAGGGCTGTCACTAGAGATGCTGCGAGGGGACAGGTGAAGGTAGCTAACGCTAGCTAGCCATCGTCACGGTGACTGGGGCACACACACACACTGACCTGTCACAGACATGAAGATGAAGATGAAGATCTTCAGCAGGTTCCACTATGTGTGGTATCTGGTGAGTGCGCTGGAAGAATGGGGTAAAACGTGTGTTTTACTTTCAGCTTGACATGGCTCTGTGCTATGGCCATTCTCTCTCTCTGTGTGTGTTAACTATCTCCAATTGTATGTCAGGGAAACAAGTGTCCTCTTTCTCAGTTTCTGTGTTTCTCAGCCCTTCCTCATTCTTCCGGTGTGAGTCTTTTAGGAGGTGACAGAGGTTGACCCTTTACCCGATGGCCGCAGCTTTTGCGCATGGAGATCCTCCGTATGTAATAATTAATTTAAATTTGATATTTGGTTTCCATTGACCCCCCCCCCCCCCACCCAACCAACCAACCCCCTCCTCTCCTGCCTGTATAACCGGAGTGATGAGTGATTTGCATTCATGTAGATTTTGCTGACGCGTGTGGTTTTCTCATTCTAAAGTATGGCTCCAACTGTTTTTTCCTTCTCACTACAAAGCATTAGCCTGGTCCCAGATCAGTTTTTACTGCCATGCCAACTCCTTGTCACTCATTGTCCAGTTAGCAAGACAGGTTGCTGTCATTACTTGGGCCCTGTTTGAAACATTTACTTCCCCTTCTCCTTGAAGCAATACCTGATCGGACATGGATGGATTGGTGGAAGCTCTGTGGTGCAACCCCTGCCTTCACCTCTCCAATCCCGTTAGATCGCTGATTACTCCAAGGAAGGAGAGAAGGATTAATAAAATATTACTTTTCAAGCAGGGCGACGGTTTGCCCACACAATCCATTATTGCCTTGGCTTTTGATTGGTTGGGGATTGGATTCTATGTCGCTGTCTGTCGTGAGCCCTTGCTGAACGGCTGGTTTGCGGTATGGCTTTGTGTCTGCAGAGGGATGACATGTTTTTACCGCTTCCCAAAATGAACAACTATTTAATTCCTTCAGGGTATATGCTGGGACAGAGTCCTTGAATAATACATACATACAGCCCAAAAAGACCTTCTGAAGAGTCTGTTTGAGTAGACTACACACTAGTACACGGGGGGCCAGTATGAAAATGTATGCACTCACTAACTGTAAGTCGCTCTGGATAAGAGCGTCTGCTAAATGACTAAAATGTCAAATGTAGTGAGGCTACACTGTACAACCAGGCTACACTGTACAACCAGGCTACACTGTACAACCAGGCTACACTGTACAACCAGGCTACACTGTACAACCAGGCTACACTGTACAACCAGGCTACACTGTACAACCAGGCTACACTGTACAACCAGGCTACACTGTACAACCAGGCTCACTGTACAACCAGGCTACACACTAGTGAGGCTACACTGTACAACCAGGCAACACTATACACTGTACAACCAGGCTACACACTAGTGAGGTTACACTGTACAACCAGGCTACACTGAGGCTACAACCAGGCTACACTGTACAACCAGGCTACACTGTACAACCAGGCTACACTGTACAACCAGGCTACACACTAGTGAGGTTACACTGTACCTGTACAACCAGGCTACACACTAGTGAGGTTACACTGTACCTGTACAACCAGGCTACACTGTACAACCAGGCTACACTGTACAACCAGGCTACACTGTACAACCAGGCTACACTGTACAACCAGGCTACACTGTACAACCAGGCTACACACTAGTGAGGCTACACTGTACAACCAGGCTACACTGTACAACCAGGCTACACACTAGTGAGGCTACACTGTACAACCAGGCTACACACTAGTGAGGCTACACTGTACAACCAGGCTACACACTAGTGAGGCTACACTGTACAACCAGGCTACACTGTACAACCAGGCTACACACTAGTGAGGCTACACTGTACAACCAGGCTACACACTAGTGAGGCTACACTGTACAACCAGGCTACACTGTACAACCAGGCTACACACTAGTGAGGTTACACTGTACAACCAGGCTACACACTAGTGAGGCTACACTGTACAACCAGGCTACACACTAGTGAGGCTACACTGTACAACCAGGCTACACACTAGTGAGGCTACACTGTACAACACTGCGAAAACATAGAGGCTACACTGTACAACCAGGCTACACACTAGTGAGGTTACACTGTACAACCAGGCTACACACTAGTGAGGCTACACTGTACAACCAGGCTACACACTAGTGAGGCTACACTGTACAACCAGGCTACACTGTACAACCAGGCTACACTGTACAACCAGGCTACACACTAGTGAGGTTACACTGTACAACCAGGCTACACACTAGTGAGGCTACACTGTACAACCAGGCTACACTGTACAACCAGGCTAACACACTAGTGAGGCTACACTTACAACCAGGCTACACTGTACAACCAGGCTACACACTAGTGAGGTTACACTGTACAACCAGGGCTACACACTAGTGAGGCTACACTGTACAACCAGGCTACACTGTACAACCAGGCTACACACTAGTGAGGTTACACTGTACAACCAGGCTACACACTAGTGAGGTTACACTGTACAACCAGGCTACACACTAGTGAGGCTACACTGTACAACCAGGCTTGGCTACACTGTACAACCAGGCTACACTGCACAGCCAGGCTACACTGTACAAGCAGGCTACACTGTACAACCAGGGCTACACTGTACAACCAGGCTACACACTAGTGAGGCTACACTGTACAACCAGGCTAACAGGCTACACTGTACAACCAGGCTACACTGTACAACCAGGCTACACGTACTAACGAGGCTACACTGTACAACCAGGCTACACTGTACAACCAGGCTACACACTAGTGAGGCTACACTGTACAACCAGGCCCCAGGAGGCTACACTGTACAACCAGGCTACACACTAGTGAGGCTACACTGTACAACCAGGCTACACACTAGTGAGGCTACACTGTACAACCAGGCTACACACTAGTGAGGCTACACTGTACAACCAGGCTACACACTAGTGAGGCTACACTGTACAACCAGGCTACACACTAGTGAGGCTACACTGTACAACCAGGCTACACTGTACAACCAGGCTACACACTAGTGAGGCTACACTGTACAACCAGGCTACACTGTACAACCAGGCTACACTGTACAACCAGGCTACACTGTACAACCAGGCTACACTGTACAACCAGGCTACACTGTACAACCAGGCTACACTGTACAACCAGGCTACACTGTACAACCAGGCTACACTGTACAACCAGGCTACACTGTACAACCAGGCTACACACTAGTGAGGCTACACTGTACAACCAGGCTACACACTAGTGAGGCTACACTGTACAACCAGGCTACACTGTACAACCAGGCTACACTGTACAACCAGGCTACACTGTACAACCAGGCTACACTGTACAACCAGGCTACACTGTACAACCAGGCTACACTGTACAACCAGGCTACACTGTACAACCAGGCTACACACTAGTGAGGCTACACTGTACAACCAGGCTACACACTAGTCAGGCTACACTGTACAACCAGGCTACACTGTACAACCAGGCTACACACTAGTGAGGCTACACTGTACAACCAGGCTACACACTAGTGAGGCTACACTGTACAACCAGGCTACACTGTACAACCAGGCTACACACTAGTGAGGTTACACTGTACAACCAGGCTACACACTAGTGAGGTTACACTGTACAACCAGGCTACACACTAGTGAGGCTACACTGTACAACCAGGCTACACGACAGTACAAGAGGCTACACTGTACAACCAGGCTACACTGTACAACCAGGCTACACACTAGTGAGGCTACACTGTACAACCAGGCTACACTGTACAACCAGGCTACACTGTACAACCAGGCTACACTGTACAACCAGGCTACACACTAGTGAGGCTACACTGTACAACCAGGCTACACACTAGTGAGGCTACACTGTACAACCAGGCTACACTGTACAACCAGACTACACACTAGTGAGGTACACTGTACAACCAGGCTACACTGTACAACCAGGCTACACACTAGTGAGGTTACACTGTACAACCAGGCTACACTGTACAACCAGGCTACACACTAGTGAGGTTACACTGTACAACCAGGCTACACTGTACAACCAGGCTACACACTAGTGAGGCTACACTGTACAACCAGGCTACACACTAGTGAGGCTACACTGTACAACCAGGCTACACACTAGTGAGGCTACACTGTACAACCAGGCTACACACTAGTGAGGCTACACTGTACAACCAGGCTACACTGTACAACCAGGCTACACTGTACAACCAGGCTACACACTAGTGAGGCTACACTGTACAACCAGGCTACACACTAGTGAGGCTACACTGTACAACCAGGCTACACACTAGTGAGGCTACACTGTACAACCAGGCTACGCACTAGTGAGGCTACACTGTACAACCAGGCTACACTACTAGCGAGGCTACACTGTACAACCAGGCTACACACAACCAGGCTAACACTGTACAACCAGGCTACACTGTACAACCAGGCTACACACTACAACCAGGCTACACTGTACAACCAGGCTACACACTAGTAAACCAGGCTACACTGTACAACCAGGCTACACTGTACAACCAGGCTACACTGTACAACCAGGCTACACTCTACGACCAGGCTACACTGTACAACCAGGCTACACACAACCAGGCTACACTGTACAACCAGGCTACACTGTACAACCAGGCTACACTGTACAACCAGGCTACACTGTACAACCAGGCTACACTCTACAACCAGGCTACACTGTACAACCAGGCTACACTGTACAACCAGGCTACACACTAGTCAGGCTACACTGTACAACCAGGCTACACACAGTGAGCACCTGTACAACCAGGCTACACACTAGTGAGGTTACACTGTACAACCAGGCTACACTGTACAACCAGGCTACACACTAGTGAGGTTACACTGTACAACCAGGCTAACACTGTACAACCAGGCTACACACTAGTGAGGTTACACTGTACAACCAGGCTACACTGTACAACCAGGCTACACACTAGTGAGGGTTAACTGTAAACCAGGCTACACACTAGTGAGGCTACACTGTACAACCAGGCTACACACTAGTCAGGCTACACTGTACAACCAGACTACACACTAGTGAGGCTACACTGTACAACCAGGCTACACACTAGTGAGGCTACACTGTACAACCAGGCTACACACTAGTGAGGCTACACTGTACAACCAGGCTACACTGTACAACCAGGCTACACTGTACAACCAGGCTACACACTAGTGAGGCTACACTGTACAACCAGGCTACACTGTACAACCAGGCTACACTGTACAACCAGGCTACACACTAGTGAGACTACACTCTACAACCAGGCTACACTGTACAACCAGGCTACACACTAGTGAGGCTACACTGTACAACCAGGCTACACTGTACAACCAGGCTACACACTAGTGAGGCTACACTGTACAACCAGGCTACACACTAGTGAGGCTACACTGTACAACCAGGCTACACTGTACAACCAGGCTACACTCTACAACCAGGCTACACTGTACAACCAGGCTACACTGTACAACCAGGCTACACTGTACAACCAGGCTACACTCTACAACCAGGCTACACTGTACAACCAGGCTACACTCTACAACCAGGCTACACTGTACAACCAGGCTACACTGTACAACCAGGCTACACTGTACAACCAGGCTACACTGTACAACCAGGCTACACTCTACAACCAGGCTACACTCTACAACCAGGCTACACTGTACAACCAGGCTACACTCTACAACCAGGCTACACTGTACAACCAGGCTACACTGTACAACCAGGCTACACTGTACAACCAGGCTACACTCTACAACCAGGCTACACTGTACAACAGGCTACACTGTACAACCAGGCTACACTCTACAACCAGGCTACACTGTACAACCAGGCTACACTGTACAACCAGGCTACACTGTACAACCAGGCTACACTCTACAACCAGGCTACACACTAGTGAGGCTACACTGTACAACCAGGCTACACTGTACAACCAGGCTACACTGTACAACCAGGCTACACTGTACAACCAGGCTACACTGTACAACCAGGCTACACACTAGTGAGGCTACACTGTACAACCAGGCTACACACTAGTGAGGCTACACTGTACAACCAGGCTCTGTCTCCATCCGTACGTTAGTTTGTACGTTAGTTCGTACGTTAGTCATACGCGATATCACAGACGGCACTGGCCCGATTTTGACACATCTTAGGTGAATGATGCGTCTTGCCATAGAGATCCGGCATTTACTAAATTACACTGATTGGCCCAAGGGGGGATCTATAGTAATTAACTGGAATGTGTGAGTCACACCAGAGAGGAAGAGGCGATGCCAGAGCGATAACTGGGCCCAAAATCTGTCTTCTCCAGCAGGTAACTTCTTTTTCAGTCACCAAGCAAGGAGTTTAGTATGGAGGTCAATTAGTGTCGAATTTGGTTAACAGAAAATGTAATAGCTTATTTGCTACGTGTGGCTTATTTGATCGAATAGTTGTTTCGTAGTGCTTAGGTTGTTACGAGTCTACTGATAAGTAGCACACGTGACATCCCGGCAACTTTGAGAAAAAACACTTTATATCAGAGTTGTGCCTGTTGTTCACACATGTATCTGCCCTCTCATTGGTTAGAATGGTCCCACCTGATCTTGGCCCCTTCTGAGTACCGCCCTTTAGCTAACGTTCCACTCCTTGTCATTGCCAAAGAGACTGGCCTTTCGGCAATCTCAAAGTTCAATATGCGCTGGATTTAGTGGATTTTCTCTTTGGTTGTTGGAAATAACATGAATTTCCATGACTAGATGTGGAGCCTCAAATATAATTTTGTTTTATAACAAAGTCAAAAACAAACATTTAGCTGTTAGCTAGGAATGTTGTATTTTGAGGCTTAAAATCAAAACTAAGGCGTTTTGTGGTTGGAATTGCAGTATGTATTTAGTTTGAGAATTTAGACATGCGCTAGCAACTTTTGACGGACTGGTTTAGTATGGACAAACAAATTGTTGATTAGCAACCGGATACCGTCGTCATAACCCGGAGGCTTGCCAAACAGACCAAACAGACCAGGCCGAGGTTTGAGAAGTCAATGAGAGAAATTAGAAATTCTTCGTTAGTAGGTAATTTTCTCGAACTCTAAAGGCACAACCTAGATTTGAGCCAATGTCTTAAGTAGTTAAATATGTTATTATTCCAACCTTGTGAAAGTGACTAACTGACACGTTTTCATTTTCGTAAAAAAAACAACAACTTTATATCGAAGGAGGGCCTATGATTTGAAGGCCTGCACATGCGCAGTCCGGCACAAGACGACAGTTTAGCTAGCCAATGTCGCCATGGCATTGGAAACGCAATTTCTGCCAACCTTCATACTGTACTGTCTTCGCCGACATGTTCTGTGGAGAAAAAAAGTCGAGTTCCAATTTAATCATTGTGGTTGGAGGATAGCTGTGAGGGTGATCGAATCAGGAGCAAATCCTCTGTTTTCTTCTACTCGTTATGATAGAATGTTCATATTTGAAGACTGCGTAAAGCCCAGTCTCTTTGGCACATGACATGGAGTACAGGGAGGGGATTAGCTAAAGAGACTGGTACCCAGGCTAACTGTCTTCCATTTTGAATACATTATTTTTCATTTGTTAGAGCGGCCACTTGTTTCGGGTCAATATATTGGATAATCTGTGGACGCACCCAGTAATTGAAATTTGTTAGTCACACGCGATATCTCAATTGGCCCAAGGGGGGCGCTGCATCATTCCTGGGGGAAGACATGTTTACTGTTGCCTTGTTTGATCATGGTTAGTGATACACGCAGCAGTCATACGAGACAGAATTTACCAAGCTCTCTCTCTCTCAAGACTGATTGGAGAGGTTGAGTGGAGGACTCTGTCCGTTTTCTAAAGCTTATTTCTTGTTTCTATTTTCACAGTGGATGGCTAAAACATCATTATTTTCCCCCACGATGAAATCGGAGCGGGGACTATGGTCTGGTTCTGTCTCAGTTAATGTGTTAGTCACATGCAATATCTCACACCACTGGCCTGATATTTTTATTAACAGCAGTACAACAATACATTTTAAAACCGTGACAATCTCTAGTGATATTTACTGGTAGTAAGAGTTGTTGCATTTAGTAGTCACCCTCTCTAGGATTGAAGGGCTTCATTTAGTAGTCACCCTCTCTAGGATTGAAGGGGTTCATTTAGTAGTCACCCTCTCTAGGATTGAAGGGCTTCATTTAGTAGTCACCCTCTCTAGGATTGAAGGGGTTCATTTAGTAGTCACCCTCTCTAGGATTGAAGGGGTTCATTTAGTAGTCACCCTCTCTAGGATTGAAGGGCTTCATTTAGTAGTCACCCTCTCTAGGATTGAAGGGGTTCATTTAGTAGTCACCCTCTCTAGGATTGAAGGGCTTCATTTAGTAGTCACCCTCTCTAGGATTGAAGGGCTTCATTTAGTAGTCACCCTCTCTAGGATTGAAGGGCTTCATTTAGTAGTCACCCTCTCTAGGATTGAAGGGCTTCATTTAGTAGTCACCCTCTCTAGGATTGAAGGGCTTCATTTAGTAGTCACCCTCTCTAGGATTGAAGGGCTTCATTTAGTAGTCACCCTCTCTAGGATTGAAGGGCTTCATTTAGTAGTCACCCTCTCTAGGATTGAAGGGCTTCATTTAGTAGTCACCCTCTCTAGGATTGAAGGGCTTCATTTAGTAGTCACCCTCTCTAGGATTGAAGGGGTTCATTTTGTAGTCACCCTCTCTAAAATTGAAGGGCTTCATTTAGTAGTCACCCTCTCTAGGATTGAAGGGCTTCATTTAGTAGTCACCCTCTCTAGGATTGAAGGGGTTCATTTTGTGATGGGAGTCTTGTATTGACACAGTTGGGCGTCTTCGTACAGCCAGTTTCCGTTCCCCCCTCCATTTATCTGCCTGGCATTGACTACATTCTGTACTGTACCCCCCCCCATCTAAAAATAACCTCTGTTGTCCTACAGTGTAATGGTGGAAGTGTGTGTGTCAAACCAGGGGATTGCTAGGCTGAGGTGTTTAGCTCCAGGCCCCTTTGCTCAGGTTTCAGTGCAGAATGCAATCTGGTCACGAGTACACACACACACACACACACACACACACACACACCCGCATCCTGCTAGCTGTAAGTAGATGCTGAAGGAGTTGACAGCGCCGGAGAAGATGGCTGCCGTTTTACAGCCCTCTAACCAATTGTACTATTATGTGTGTTTTTCCGCGTTATTTGTAATTTATTTTGTACATAATGTTTATGCCATCGTCTCTTATAACCAAAAAGAGCTTCTGGATATCAGGACAGCGATTACTCACCTCGCATTGGACGAAGACTTTTTCTTCAACGAGTCGGACGCGAAGGATATTCTACAGACACCCGGCAAGGCCCAGATCCCCGTCATTCGCCTGAGGAAGAGACGGAGATATCGTGGACGTGGGTCGGGGGTGCCTTATGAGATCCGACGGCGAGCGAGTAAACTGCCTCTCCCATCAATACTATTAGCCAACGTTCAATCTTTTGAGAATAAAATTGACGATTTAAGATTACGGTTATCCTACCAACGGGACATTAAAAACTGTAATATCTTATGTTTCACGGAGTCGTGGCTGAACGACAACAATGATACCATTCAGCTAGCAGGCTACACGCTACATCGGCAGGACAGAACGGCTGGCTCCGGTAAGACAAAGGGTGGCGGTCTCTGTATATTTGTAAACAACAGCTGGTGTACAAAATCAAATACTAAGGAAGTCTCGAGGTTTTGCTCGCCTGAGGTAGAGTATCTTATGATAAGCTGTAGACCACACTATTTACCAAGAGAGTTTTCAGCTATATTTTTCATAGCTGTCTATTTACCACCACAAACCAATGCTGGCATTAAGATTGCACTGAACGAGTTGTACAAGGCCATTAATCAACAGGAAAACGCTCATCCAGATGCAGCGCTCCTAGTGGCCGGGGACTTTAATGCAGGGAAACTTAAATCCGTTCTACCTAATTTCTACCAGCATGTCAAATGTGCAACCAGAGGGAAAAAAAACTCTAGACCACCTTTACTCCACACACAGAGACGCATACAAAGCTCTCCCTGCGCCCTCCATTTGGCAAATCTGACCATAACTCTATCCTCCTGATTCCTGCTTATAAGCAAAAACTGAAGCAGGAAGCACCAGTGATTCGGTTAATAAAAAAGTGGTCAGATGACGCAGATGCCAAGCTACAGGACTGTTTTGCTAGCACAGACTGGAACATGTTCGGGATTCTTCAGACAGCATTGAGGAGTACACCACATCAGTCACTGGCTTCATCAATAAGTGCATCGATGATGTCGTCCCCACAGTGACCGTACGTACATACCCCAACCAGAAGCCATGGATTACAGGCAACATCCGCACTGAGCTAAAGGGTAGAGCTGCCGCTTTCAAGGAACGGGACTCTAACCCGGAAGCTTATAAGAAATCCCGCTATGACCTCCGACGAACCATCAAACAGGCAAAGAGTCAATACAGGTCTAAGATTGAATCATACTACACTGGCTCTGACGCTCGTCGGATGTGGCAAGGCTTGAAAACTATTACAGACTACAAAGGGAAGCACAGCCGCGAGCTGCCCAGTGACACAAGCCTACCAGACAAGCTAAACCACTTCTATGCTCGGCTCGAGGCAAAGCAACACTGAAGCATGCATGAGAGCACCAGCTGTTCCGGACGACTATGTGATCACGCTCTCCGTAGCCGATGTGAGTAAGACTTTTAAGCAAGTCAACATTCACAAGGCCGCTGGGCCAGACGGATTACCAGGGCGTGTACTCCGAGGCATGTGCTGACCAACTGGCAAGTGTCTTCACTGACATTTTCAACATGTCCCTGACCGAGTCTGTAATACCAACATGTTTCAAGCAGACCACCATAGTCCCCGTGCCCAAGAACTCTAAGATAACCTGCCTAAATGACTACCGACCCGTGGCACTGACGTCTGTAGCCATGAAGTGCTTTGAAAGACTGGTCATGGCTCACATCAACAGCATAATCCCAGAAACCCTAGACCCACTCCAATTTGCATACCGCCCCAACAGATCCACAGATGATGCAATCTCTATCGCACTCCACACTGCCCTTTCCCACCTGGACAAGAGGAACACCTACGTGAGAATGCTATTCATTGACTACAGCTCAGCATTCAACACCATAGTGCCCTCTAAGCTCATCACTAAGCTAAGGATCCTGGGACTAAACACCTCCCTCTGCAACTGGATCCTGGACTTCCTGACGGGCCGCCCCCAGGTGGTAAGGGTAGGTAACAACACATCTGCCACACTGATCCTCAACACGGGGGGCCCCTCAGGGGTGCGTGCTCAGTCCCCCTCCTGTACTCTCTGTTCACCCATGACTGCATGGCCAGGCACGACTCCAACACCATCATTAAGTTTGCCGACGACACAACAGTGGTAGGCCTGATCACCGACAACGATGAGACAGCCTATAGGGAGGAGGTCAGAGATCTGGCCGTGTGGTGCCAGGACAACAACCTCTCCCTCAACGTGACCAAGACAAAGGAGATGATTGTGGACTACAGGAAAAAAAAAGAGGACTGAGCACGCCCCCATTCTCATCGACGGGGCTGTAGTGGAACAGGTTGAGAGCTTCAAGTTCCTTGGTGTCCACATCACCAACGAACTATCATGGTCCAAGCACACCAAGACAGTCGTGAAGAGGGCACGACAAAGCCTATTCCCCCTCAGGAGACTAAAAGATTTGGCATGGGTCCTCAGATCCTCAAAAAATTCTACAGCTGCACCATCGAGCATCCTGACTGGTTGCATCACCGCCTGGTATGGCAACTGCTTGGCCTCTGACCGCAAGGCACTACAGAGGGTAGTGCGTACGGCCCAGTACATCACTGGGGCAAAGCTCCCTGCCATCCAAGACCTCTATACCAGGCGGTGTCAGAGGAAGGCCCTCAAAATTGTCAAAGACTCCAGCCACCCTAGTCATAGACTGTTCTCTCTGCTACCGCATGAGGCAAGCGGTACCGGAGTGCCAAGTCTAGGTCCAAAGACTTCTCAACAGCTTCTACCCACAAGCCATAAGACTCCTGAACAGCTAATCATGGCTACCCGGACTATTTGCACTGCCCCCCACCCCATCCTTTTTACGCTGCTGCTACTCTGTTAAGTATTTATGCATAGTCACTTTAACTCTACCCACATGTACATATTACCTCAACTACCTCAACTAGCGGTGCCCCCGCACATTGACTCTGCACCGTTACCCCCTGTATATATAGCCTCCCTACTGTCACTTTATTTTACTTCTGCTCTTTGTTTTTCTCAACACTTTTTTTTGTTGTTGTTTTATTCTTACTTTTTTTTTTTGTTTAAAATAAACGCACTGTTGGTTAAGGGCTGTAAGTAAGCATTTCACTGTAATGTCTGCACTTGTTGTATTCGGCGCATGTGACCAATAAAATTTGATTTGATTTGGTCAAACTCCTATTACACACAGATCAACCAACGGCGTCTTGCAGACCTTACTGGGACGAATACAGGCTAATGGAACCCAGATCTGACAGGAAGGTTCTGATGCCGTGGTGCTTTGGGTTCTCAATATCGTGTGCTAGTAGTCATTTGGAACTGAGAGGATTACTGTCATCGTTTTCCACTTGGATGTTTATTATCTTACAATTTTAAAGCCGTATCTTTCCTATCACAGATGATCTGCTTCGAGGACTGTTTCATTAAATCCTATATCCCATTCAAGTTAATGATGCTGTAATGGGTGGATTGGCAGCCGTTTTAAGAGATTCTATGGTCACTGCAACGTCCATATGTGTGCCCCCTGGGCCTGTATCTCCCCTGGGCCTGTATCTCCCCTGGGCCTGTATCTCCCCTGGGCCTGTATCTCCCCTGGGCCTGTATCTCCCCTGGGCCTGTATCTCCCCTGGGCCTGTATCTCCCCTGGGCCTGTATCTCCCCTGGGCCTGTATCTCCCCTGGGCCTGTATCTCCCCTGGGCCTGTATCTCTAGTACATGTATATTTCCAAGGATAGGCATGTTCAGTAGGCACTAAATAGGAAAATGTCTCGTTTGTGTGAGCCTACCTCATCCGTTTACAAAAAAGAATTCTCCCTTTGCATTTTGATCAAACCCACATATTTAACCCACATCTTCTCAAAGTACCCCTCTCTTCCTGTCCCAACTCCATAGAAATGCCATTACTATGTACGTTGTATAATTAGCCACTACTTTTATAGAAACATATTGCTCTTGTCTAGTGTTTGTTACCTACTGAATTGTCCCTTTTGTAAGGTCAACAGGGTTGTGTTCATTAACGCCCACCGTAGTTCAGTGGTTTTCTTCCTTTTTATGGCTAGTGAACACGACCCCAAATGTGTGGCTCAATGGCACAGTGCCGAGTCCCTCCTCACCTGGCCGCCCACAGTGAATCAGGATCAGACTGTTTTTTTGCCCGCCTCACTGACTGAACGTCTGTATGCCTCAAGCCTGTTTGTGTGCTGTGTATTCGATGTACAAAACCAAGCGCTACCAACACAAAATGCCATTGTCTATTTTCTCTCCCGCTCTCTCTCCCTCTCTCTGTTCTCCTACCTCTGGTCTCTCTCTCTCTCTCTCCCTCTCTCTGTTCTCCTACCTCTGGTCTCTCTCTCTCTCTCTCCCTCTCTCTGTTCTCCTACCTCTGGTCTCTCCTGCTCTCTCTCCCTCTCTCTGTTCTCCTACCTCTGGTCTCTCTCTCTCCCTCTCTCTGTTCTCCTACCTCTGGTCTCTCTCTCTCTCTCTCCCTCTCTCTGTTCTCCTACCTCTGGTCTCTCTCTCTCCCTCTCTCTGTTCTCCTACCTCTGGTCTCTCTCTCTCCCTCTCTCTGTTCTCCTACCTCTGGTCTCTCTCTCTCTCTCTCTCCCTCTCTCTGTTCTCCTACCTCTGGTCTCTCTCTCTCTCTCTCTCTCTCTCTCTCTGTTCTCCTACCTCTGGTCTCTCTCGCTCCCTCTCTCTGTTCTCCTACCTCTCGTCTCTCTCTCTCTCCTCCTACCTCTCGTCTCTCTCTCTCTCTCACCCTCTCTCTGTTCTCCTACCTCTGGTCTCTCTCACCATCTCTCTGTTCTCCTACCTCTGGTCTCTCTCTCCCTCTCTCTGTTCTCCTACCTCTGGTCTCTCTCTCTCTCTGTTCTCCTACCTCTGGTCTCTCTCTCTCTCTCTCTCTCTCTCTCTCTCTCTCTCTCTCTCTCTCTCTCTCTCTCTCTCTCTCTCTCTGTTCTCCTACCTCTGGTCTCTCTCTCTCTCCCCCTCTCTCTGTTCTCCTACCTCTGGTCTCTCCCGCTCTTTCTCTCTCTCTCTCTCACTCTCTCACTCTCTCTCTCTCTCTCTCTCTCTCTTTCAGGACTTCTCGAATGACGACACCAAGCTGGAGTACAATGTGGATGCAGACAATGGCATTGCGATGGAGGGCTACCTGTTTAAGAGGGCCAGCAACGCCTTCAAAACATGGAACAGGTAAGACATGATGCACCTCTCTCGCCTTCTCCCCCCTCGCGCTCTCTCTCCTTCTCCCCCCTCGCGCTCTCTCTCCTTCTCCCCCCTCACGCTCTCTCTCCTTCTCCCCCTCGCTCTCTCTCCTTCTCCCCCTTCTCTCTCTCGCCTTCTCCCCCTCTCTCTCTCCTTCTCCCCCTCACGCTCTCTCTCCTTCTCCCCCCTCACGCTCTCTCTCCTTCTCCCCCCTCGCGCTCTCTCTCCTTCTGCCCCCTCGCTCTCTCTTTCCTTCTCCCCCCTCACGCTCTCTCTCCTTCTCCCCCCTCGCGCTCTCTCTCCTTCTCCCCCCTCGCGCTCTCTCTCCTTCTCCCCCCTCTCTCTCTCGCCTTCTCCCCCCTCTCTCTCTCCTTCTCCCCCCTCACGCTCTCTCTCCTTCTCCCCCCTCGCGCTCTCTCTCCTTCTCCCCCCTCACGCTCTCTCTCCTTCTCCCCCCTTGCGCTCTCTCTCCTTCTCCCCCCTCTCTCTCTCGCCTTCTCCCCCCTCTCTCTCTCCTTCTCCCCCCTCACGCTCTCTCTCCTTCTCCCCCTCACGCTCTCTCTCCTTCTCCCCCCTCACGCTCTCTCTCCTTCTCCCCCCTCGCGCTCTCTCTCCTTCTGCCCCCTCGCTCTCTCTTTCCTTCTCCCCCTCTTTCTCTCTCTCCTTCTCCCCCCTTTCTCTCTCTCCTTCTCCCCCCTCTTTCTCTCTCCCCTTCTCCCCCCTTGCTCTCTCTCCTTCTCCCCCCTCTTTCTCTCTCTCCTTCTCCCCCTTTTCTCTCTCCTTCTCCCCCCTCTTTCTCTCTCCTTCTCCCCCTATTTCTCTCTCCTTCTCCCCCTCTTTCTCTCTCCTTCTCCCCCTCTTTCTCTCTCCTTCTCCCCCCTCTTTCTCTCTCCTTCTCCCCCCTCTTTCTCTCTCCTTCTCCCCCCTTTCTCTCTCATTCTCCCCCCTCTCTCTCTCCTCCCCCCTCTCTCTCTCCTCCCCCCTCTCTCTCCTCCTCCCCCCTCTTTCTCTCTCTCCTTCTCCCCCCTCTTTCTCTCTCTCCTTCTCCCCCCTCTTTCTCTCTCTCCTTCTCCCCCCTCTTTCTCTCTCTCTCCTTCTCCCCCCTCTTTCTCTCTCTCCTTCTCCCCCCTCTTTCTCTCGCTCTCCTTCTCCCCCTCTTTCTCTCTCCTTCTCCCCCCTCTTTCTCTCTCTCTCCTTCTCCCCCCTCTTTCTCCTTCTCCCCCCTCTCTCTCCTTCTCCCCCCTCTTTTCTCTCTCTCTCCTTCTCCCCCCTCTTTCTCTCTCTCTCTCCTTCTCCCCCCTCTTTCTCTCTCTCTCTCCTTCTCCCCCTCTTTCTCTCTCTCTCTCCTTCTCCCCCCTCTTTCTCTCTCTCTCTCCTTCTCCCCCCTCTTTCTCTCTCCTTCCTCTCCCTCCCCCATCTCTCTCTCTCTCCTTTTCCCCCCTCCTTTGCTCTCCTTCCTCTCCTCTCCCCGCCTCCCCCTCTCTTCCTCCTCCTCTCCTCCGCCTCCCATTTCTCTCTCTCCCCCCTCTATCAGTCTCTCTATCCCTCTCTCTCTAGCTGTGCCCTGAAACGGCTTCACCATTGCACTAAACACCACGATGTCCAGTAGGTAGAACATTCCTGGTAGTGGTAATCTTTCTGTGTCCTCTAACCTTGTGGTGATTAGTTATTAGCTGGGTGGGGAGGTGATAAATCACAGTTTAGTATGCAATCATCCAGGGTCAGTCAGGAGGGAGGGAGGTAGTGACGTAGCGTAGTCATCTGACACCTGGGAGAGCGCAGCCTGAATGGCAATGGTGCAGGGCTCCGTGAGCTGCATGGCGTTAGCAAGAAGAGCTCCAACTCTTTATTGTCCTGCAGCCTCAGAATACATTCCCTGTACTGCAAGATGGAGGTCTCTGGAACCATGCTGACTGAGAATGACTTGTGTTACCTATTCACTTGTTTCTCAGACAAACAATTGGGTTTCAAAAGTTCAATATTACGGTGCAGAAAAGCTTTTTTTCCCGACATTATCTGTCAAACCAACAAACGGCTACGTTTTCTACCTAGCTATTCTCCCACGATAATATCAGATTATTATTTTTTAGTCAATTTATTTGTCCTTCATTAAATCTCTATCCATTTCAATTGACTATATTAAATGCTTTAAATTGTCGTGAACGTGATGTGAACGCTCTTGTGATCTCCTTTCAGGCGCTGGTTCTCCATTCAAAACAATCAGCTAGTTTACCAGAAGAAATTCAAGGTAAATCAGATTACACCAGCCGTGTCCTAAATTGGTACCCTGTTCCCTATAAATAGTGTACTACTTTTGACCAAAACCCTATGGGTAGTGTACTGTATAGGGAGAAGGGTGCCATTTGGGATGGAACCTCCAGCTGCTACGCACAACATCAAATATAAACTTCCAGCCCAAATATTCCCCTTGCATTTTAATATGAGGTAGCGTTGAATTTGAAGCACAGTTAACACAACATATTCACTTTGCTCAAGGTTACCAGGTTACAATATGGAATTAAATTAACACCTGTGTTGTGTATACCTCTGAAGAAATTACATTTGCGTGTGTGCACGCGCGCTTGCGCATGCAATTTGTAAATGAGTGTGTATGTGTATATTGCATTGTTTCTGCGTGTGTGTGTGTGTGTTACTGAAGCTGTGTTCCCCTTTCCCAGGATAATCCCACAGTGGTGGTGGAGGACTTGCGGCTATGTACAGTCAAACACTGTGAGGATATCGAACGCCGCTTCTGCTTTGAAGTGGTGTCCCCCACCAAGTAAGTACACACACACATACTATAATGCACATCTATACACTAGATATACAAAAGTATGTGGACAACCCTTCAAATGAGTGGATTCGGCTATTTCAGCAACACCCGTTGCTGACAGGTTTATAAAATCGAGCACACAGCCTATGGAGATTGCATGGCTAACATTGGCAGTAGAATGTCCTCAGTGACTTTCAACGTGGCACTGTCATAGGATGGCACCTTTCCAACAAGTCAGTTCGTCATATTTCTAGCCTGCTAAAGCTTCCCCGGTCAACTGTAAGTGCTGTTATTGTGAAGTGGAAACGTCTAGGAGCAACAACGGCTCAGCCGGGAAGTGGTAGGCCACACAAGCTCACAGAATCTGTCCTCAGTTGTAACACTCAATACCGACTTCCAAACTGCCTCTGGAAGTAACGCCAGCACAAGAACTGTTCGTCGGGAGCTTCATTAAATGGGTTTCCATGGCCGAGCAGCCGCACACAAGCCTAAGATCACCATGCGCGATGCCAAGCGTCGGCTGGAGTGCTGTAAAGCTCGCAGCAATTGGACTCTGGAGCAGTGGAAACACGTTCTCTGGATTGATGAATCACGTGTCACCATCTGGCAGTCCAATGGATGAATCTGGGTTTGGCGGATGCCAGGAGAACGCTACCTGCCCCAATGCATAGTGCCAACTGTAAAGGTGGAGGAGGAATAATGGTCTGGTGCTGTTTTTCATGGTTTGGGCTAGGGCCCTTAGTTCCAGTGAAAGGAAATCTTAACACTACAGCATACAATGACATTCTAGATGATTCTGTGCTTCCAACTTTGTGGCAACAGTTTGGGAACGCCCTTTCTTGTTTCAGCATGACAATGTCCCCGCGCACAAAGCGAGGTCCATACAGAAATGGTTTGTCGAGATTGGTGTGGAAGAACTTGACTGGCCTGCACAGAGCCCTGATCTCAACCCCATCGAACACCTTTGGGATGAATTGGAACGCCGACTATGAGCCAGGCCTAATCGCCCGACATCAGTGCCCGACCTCACTAATGCTCTTGTGGCTGAATGGAAGCAAGTCCCCGCAGCAATGTTCCAACATCTAGTGGAAAGCCTTCCCAGAAGAGTGGAGGCTGTTATAGCAGCAAAGAGGGGACCAACTCCAGGTGCAGGTGTCCACATACTTTTGGTCATGTAGGCCAGGCAGCAGGCTGACGTCCCAGTGTCCCCCCCCACTCCAGGAGCTGTATGATGCAGGCTGACTCTGAGAAGTTGAGGCAGGCCTGGATCAAAGCTGTCCAGAACAGCATTGCCACTGCCTTCAGGGAGCAGGGAGAGGACGCTGAGGTGAGTCACCCACACACTAGCATAACTAATGACCTCAATACATTTCTCCATGTTATTTATTGCTATTTGTTTCCATTTTGTCAATGTCAGGATGAAAATAATCAGATGTACCTCTTAGACAAAAGATGTGAACAAAAATAAAGGATTTCCCTCTAGTGTGTGCGTGTGTGTGCGTGTGTGTGCGTGTGTGTGTGTGTGTGTGTGTGTAGTCGGTTGGTCTGTACCAATAGACAACGAAGTATCGTTCTTCTTCTAGTGTTGTATCTTGTGTATAACCTCATGTTCATGGCCCTCCATGCCAGAAGCTGGACCGGAAGTCTTCCACGTCCACAGGCAGCCTGGACTCGGGCGGCGAGCCCAAAGAGAGGTCACTAAAGGGGGAGAGCGCCCTCCAGAGGGTCATAGTCATTGGGGGCAACGCCTGCTGCTGTGACTGTGGCCAGCCTGACCCACGCTGGGCCAGCATCAACCTGGGCATCACCCTCTGCATCCAGTGCTCTGGGATACACAGGTATACTACATACTGAAGTACTGGTACTACACTGAACAAAAATATCAAACGCAACATGTAAAGTATTGGTCACATGTTTCATGAGCTGCATTAAAAAATCCCTGATATTTTCCATACGCACAAAAATCTTATTTCTCTCAAATGTTGTGCACACATTTGTTTACATCCCTGTTAGTGAGCATTTCTCCTTTGCCAAGATAATCCATTCACCTGACAGGTGTGGCATATCAAGAAGCTGATTAAATTGCATGATCATTACACAGGTGCACCTTGTGCTGGGGACAATAAAAGGCCACTTTAAAATGTGTGGTTTTGTCACACAACACAATGCCACAGGGAGCGTGCAATTGGCATGCTGACTGCAGGAATGTCCATCAGAGCAGTTGCCAGAGAATTTAATGTTCAGTTCTCTACCATAAGCTGCATCCAGTGTCTTTTTAGAGAATTTGGCATTACGTCCAACCGGCCTCACAACCGCAGACCATGTGTAACCACGCCAGCCCAGGACCTCAACATCCAGCTTCTTCACCTGCGGGATTGTCTGAGGGAGGGGGTGCTGAGGAGTATTTCTGTCTGTAATAAAGCCCTTTTGTGTGGAAAAACTAATTCTGATTGGTTGGGCCTGGCTCCCCAGTGGTTGGCTATGGCTCCTCCCAGCCCCACCCATGGCTCCACCCCTGCCCAGTCATGTGAAATCCATAGATAAGGGCCTAATGAATTTATTTAAATTGACTGATTTCCTTATGAACTGTAGCTCAGTAAAGTCTTTGAAATTGTTTGCGTTTTTATATTTTTGTTCAGTGTATATATATATATATATATATATATATATCACCCTCTGCATCCAGTGCTCCGGGGATACACAGTACATTCCTATCACTGCAGATACTACACATCAAGGTACTACTGACTTCATATGTATTCATAGGCGTCAAACCCCAATTACTTTTATTAGGCTACTAGCCACTTAGCCATTTTATGAAGATGGCTTTAGCTAGCCCAGATAGGTTCCCAACCTCATAACTAGCTACCCAGGAGCCATTTCAGGCTATCGATCACGTTCGAGTCGCAAGCTTGTCTAACTATCTTAGCTGGCATGCATGCTGGCATGATTGGTAAGACTTTAGAAAAGCAAGCAACAACTAAATGTACTGAATAAGACTCGCATTCCTTTCAATATTTAGCCCAGATTTTAGCAGAAATGTAGAGAAGCATATTTAGTTTCTTTAAACAAAGAACCACCAGTCAGGAGGAGACAGAGAGCTTAAGAGGTGTGCTTAGATATGCAGAAAAAATATACATATTTTTTTTTACATAGAATTAAGCGTAATGATTATGGCTCTAGATTGCAGGAAAAAGCTGTTTCGGGTGTTTGAAAAATGCAAAATTCTCCAACGTACGGATGGTGGGCCACCCCCCCCAAGCCATCCTCACGTACTTTGTACCCCCTCAGATTTTGGGGGTGCGTGACGCCCCTGTATGTCTTCAAGGTATAACACCGAAGTACTTTACCAATATTGCACCTTCTTTCTATGTGACACACTGAGATTAATCCAAAGTGTTATCTTAACATGGTAACATAAAGCTGCTGTACAACAAGATACTGGACAGACTGGTGCTGTACAACAACATACTGGACAGAATGGTGCTATACAACACGATACTGGACAGAATGGTGCTATACTGGACAGACTGGTGCTATACAACACGATACTGGACAGAATGGTCCTGTACAACAAGATACTGGACAGACTGGTGCTGTACAACACGATACTGGACAGAATGGTACTATACTGGACAGACTGGTGTCAACTGGACAGAATGGTGCTGTACAACACGATACTGGACAGACTGGTGCTATACAACAACATACTGGACAGACTGGTGCTGTACAACAACATACTGGACAGACTGGTGCTATACAACACGATACTGGACAGAATGGTATTGTACAACACGATACTGGACAGAATGGTGCTGTACAACACGATACTGGACAGACTGGTGCTATACTGGACAGACTGGTGCTATACTGGACAGACTGGTGCTATACAACACGATACTGGACAGAATGGTATTGTACAACAAGATACTGGACAGAATGGTGCTATACAACACAATACTGGACAGACTGGTGCTATACTGGACAGACTGGTGCTGTACAACAACATACTGGACAGACTGGTGCTATATAACACAATACTGGACATAATGGTGCTATACTGGACAGACTGGTGCTGTACAACACGATACTGGACAGACTGGTGCTGTACAACAACATACTGGACAGAATGGTGCTATACTGGACAGAATGGTGCTGTACAACAAGATACTGGACAGACTGGTGCTGTACAACAAGATACTGGACAGAATGGTGCTATACAACACGATACTGGACAGACTGGTGCTATACTGGACAGACTGGTACTATACAACAAGATACTGGACAGAATGGTGCTGTACAACAACATTTTTAATAGATGGGAATAAAACAAAAATCAAAGGCTCAGTAAATCTGTCCCCAAGTGCATTTTTGACTGTTTACTTTCTCTGTTACTAACTGCATACTCCCACCTTCTGGCCACAGTACAAACTACACCCTCGGTTGAACAGCATGTTCCTGTGATTAAAATGTTATTTTTTTAGACAATCTCTTTGATGTATGGGTTGATAAGACTCTCACCATCTGCAGGAGTCTGGGGGTCCATTTCTCCAAAGTGCGCTCGCTCACCCTGGACTCCTGGGAACCGGAACTACTCAAGGTGAGAGAGAGGGGGGAGAGGAGGGAGGGGCAGAGGGAGGGAGGGGCAGAGGAGGGAGGGAGGGGCAGAGGAGGGAGGGAGGGGCAGAGGAGGGAGGGAGGGGCAGAGGAGGGAGGGGCAGAGGAGGGAGGGAGGGGCAGAGGGAGGGGAAAGGAGGGAGGGGCAGAAGAGGGAGGGGCAGAGGAGAAGCGGGAGGGGCAGAGGAGAAGAGGGAGCGGGAGAGGAGAGAAGGGAAGGGGCAGGGAGGGTAAAGGAGGGAAGGGGGAGAGAGGGAGGGAGGGAGGGGCAGAGGAGGGAAGGGGAGAGAGAGAGAGGTAGGGAGAGGAGAGAGGGGGAGGGAGGGTGGGCCAGAGGGGGGAGGGAGGGGCAGAGAGAGGGGGAGGGGGTGGGGCAGAGAGAGGGGGGGGAGGGTGGGCCAGAGGGGGAGGGAGGGAGGGGCAGAGCGAGGAGAGGGGGGAGGGAGGGGCAGAGCGAGGAGAGGAGAGGGAGGGGAGGGGGTAGAGCGAGGAGAGGGAGGGGCGAGGGAGAGGGGGAGGGAGGGGAGAGGGGGAGGGAGGGGCGAGGGGAGGGGAGGGGCAGAGGAGGGGAGGGGCAGACGGAGGGGCGGGGGGAGGGGCAGAGCGAGGAGAGGGGGGAGGGGCAGAGGGGGGAGAGGGAGGGGGAGAGGGGGGAGGGGCAGAGCAGGGGGAGGGAGGGGCAGAGCGGGGGGAGGAGAGAAAGGATAAGGGAGGGAAAGGGAGGGGACAGAAAGAGAGAGGCAGGAGACTTTCACGCTCACATACTCCCTCTCTTGCATTCACTAGTGACAGATCAATGCGAAAATGTAATGGTTACAGATTACAGCTGTCTTTAATGTCAAGAATTTACATGAATGACATGCTGTCCTCAGAGTGTGCTGGTTAATTTAGTCATAGTAACTTTATTGTGTGTGTGGTGTGTTGTATACAGCTGATGTGTGAGCTGGGTAATGGGGTCATCAACCAGATCTACGAGGCTCGGAGAGAGGAGCTGGGAGCCAGGAAGCCAAAGCCGGCAGACCCTAGGTACTACCTCCATGTTCTACCTCCATGTTCTATAGCTACCGCTATGTTTAGCTACCTCCATGTTTTATAGCTACCGCTATGTTTTATAGCTACCGCCATGTTTTATAGCTACCGCCATGTTTTATAGCTACCGCTATGTTTAGCTACCTCCATGTTTTATAGCTACCGCTATGTTTTATAGCTACCGCCATGTTTTATAGCTACCTCCATGTTTTATAGCGACCTCCATGTTTTATAGCTACCTCCATGTTTTATAGCTACCGCCATGTTTAGCTACCTCCATGTTTTATAGCTACTTCCATGTTTTTTTATAGCTACCTCCATGTTCTACCTCTATGTTCTATAGCTACCTCCATGTTTTATAGCTACCTCCATGTTTTTTATAGCTACCTCCATGTTTTATAGCTACCTCCATGTTTTATAGCTACCTCCATGTTTTATAGCTACCACCATGTTTTATAGCTACCACCATGTTTTATAGCTACCTCCATGTTTTATAGCTACCTCCATGTTTTATAGCTACCTCCATATTTTATAGCTACCTCCATGTTTTATAGCTACCTCCATGTTTTATAGCTACCTCCATGTTTTATAGCTACCTACATGTTTTATAGCTACCTCCATGTTTTATAGCTACCTCCATGTTTTATAGCTACCTCCATATTTTATAGCTACCTCCATGTTTTATAGCTACCTCCATGTTTTATAGCTACCTCCATGTTTTATAGCTACCTCCATGTTTTATAGCTACCACCAATGTTTTATAGCTACCACCATGTTTTATAGCTACCTCCATGTTTTATAGCTACCTACATGTTTTATAGCTACCTCCATGTTTTATAGCTACCACCATGTTTTATAGCTACCACCATGTTTTATAGCTACCTCCATGTTCTACCTCCATGTTCTATAGCTACCTCCATGTTTTATAGCTACCTCCATGTTTTATAGCTACCTCCATGTTTTATAGCTACCTCCATATTTTATAGCTACCTCCATGTTTTATAGCTACCTCCATGTTTTATAGCTACCTCCATGTTTTATAGCTACCTCCATGTTTTATAGCTACCTACATGTTTTATAGCTACCTACATGTTTTATAGCTACCACCATGTTTTATAGCTACCACCATGTTTTATAGCTACCTCCATGTTTTATAGCTACCACCATGTTTTATAGCTTCCTCCATGTTTTATAGCTTCCTCCATGTTTTATAGCTACCTCCATGTTTTATAGCTACCTCCATGTTTTATAGCTACCTCCATGTTTTATAGCTACCTCCATGTTTTATAGCTACCTCCATATTTTATAGCTACCACCATGTTTTATAGCTACCTCCATGTTTTATAGCTACCACCATGTTTAGCTACCTCCATGTTTTATAGCTACCTCCATGTTTTATAGCTACCACCATGTTTTATAGCTACCTCCATGTTTTATAGCTACCTCCATGTTTTATAGCTACCTCCATGTTTTATAGCTACCACCATGTTTTATAGCTTCCTCCATGTTTTATAGCTACCTCCATGTTTTATAGCTACCTCCATGTTTTATAGCTACCTCCATGTTTTATAGCTACCTCCATGTTTTATAGCTACCTCCATGTTTTATAGCTACCTCCATGTTTTATAGCTACCTCCATGTTTTATAGCTACCTACATGTTTTATAGCTACCACCATGTTTTATAGCTACCTCCATGTTTTATAGCTACCTCCATGTTTTATAGCTACCTCCATGTTTTATAGCTACCTCCATGTTTTATAGCTACCTCCATGTTTTATAGCTACCTCCATGTTTTATAGCTACCTCCATGTTTTATAGCTACCTACATGTTTTATAGCGACCTCCATGTTTTATAGCGACCTACATGTTTTATAGCTACCTCCATGTTTTATAGCTACCTCCATATTTTATAGCTACCTCCATGTTTTATAGCTACCTCCATGTTTTATAGCTACCTCCATGTTTTATAGCTACCTCCATGTTTTATAGCTACCTCCATGTTTTATAGCTACCTCCATGTTTTATAGCTACCGCCATGTTTTATAGCTACCTCCATGTTTTATAGCTACCTCCATGTTTTATAGCTACCTCCATGTTTTATAGCTACCTACATGTTTTATAGCTACCTACATGTTTTATAGCTACCTCCATGTTTTATAGCTACCACCATGTTTTATAGCTACCTCCATGTTTTATAGCTACCTCCATGTTTTATAGCTACCTCCATGTTTTATAGCTACCTCCATGTTTTATAGCTACCACCATGTTTTATAGCTACCTCCATGTTCTACCTCCATGTTTTATAGCTACTTCCATGTTTTTTATAGCTACCTCCATGTTCTACCTCCATGTTCTATAACTACCTCCATGTTTTATAGCTACCTCCATATTTTATAGCTACCTCCATGTTTTATAGCTACCGCCATGTTTTATAGCTACCTCCATGTTTTATAGCTACCTCCATGTTCTACCTCCATGTTTTATAGCTACTTCCATGTTTTTTATAGCTACCTCCATGTTCTACCTCCATGTTCTATAGCTACCTCCATGTTTTATAGCTACCTCCATGTTTTATAGCTACCTCCATGTTTTATAGCTACCTCCATGTTCTACCTCCATGTTTTATAGCTACCTCCATGTTTTATAGCTACCTCCATGTTTTATAGCTACCTACATGTTTTATAGCTACCTACATGTTTTATAGCTACCACCATGTTTTATAGCGACCTACATGTTTTATAGCTACCTCCATGTTTTATAGCTACCTCCATGTTTTATAGCTACCGCCATGTTTTATAGCTACCTCCATGTTTTATAGCTACCTCCATGTTTTATAGCTACCGCCATGTTTTATAGCTACCGCCATGTTTTATAGCTACCTCCATGTTTTATAGCTACCTCCATGTTTTATAGCTACCTACATGTTTTATAGCTACCGCCATGTTTTATAGCTACCACCATGTTTTATAGCTACCACCATGTTTTATAGCTACCTCCATGTTCTACCTCCATGTTCTATAGCTACCGCTATGTTTAGCTACCTCCATGTTTTATAGCTACTTCCATGTTTTTTATAGCTACCTCCATGTTCTACCTCCATGTTCTATAGCTACCTCCATGTTTTATAGCTACCTCCATGTTTTATAGCTACCACCATGTTTTATAGCTACCACCATGTTTTATAGCTACCACCATGTTTTATAGCTACCTCCATGTTCTACCTCCATGTTCTATAGCTACCGCTATGTTTAGCTACCTCCATGTTTTATAGCTACTTCCATGTTTTTTATAGCTACCTCCATGTTCTACCTCCATGTTCTATAGCTACCTCCATGTTTTATAGCTACCGCCATGTTTTATAGCTACCTCCATGTTTTATAGCTACCGCTATGTTTTATAGCTACCGCTATGTTTTATAGCTACCTCCATGTTTTATAGCTACCTCCATGTTTTATAGCTACCTCCATGTTTTATAGCTACCGCCATGTTTTATAGCTACCACCATGTTTTATAGCTACCACCATGTTTTATAGCGACCTCCATGTTTTATAGCTACCTCCATGTTTTATAGCTACCTCCATGTTCTATAGCTACCACCATGTTTTATAGCTACCGCCATGTTTTATAGCTACCACCATGTTTAGCTACCTCCATGTTTTATAGCTACCACTATGTTTAGCTACCTCCATATTTTATAGCTACCGCCATGTTTTATAGCTACCGCCATGTTTTATAGCTACCTCCATGTTTTATAGCTACCTCCATGTTTTATAGCTACCTCCATGTTTTATAGCTACCACCATGTTTTATAGCTACCGCCATGTTTTATAGCTACCGCTATGTTTTATAGCGACCTCCATGTTTTATAGCTACCGCCATGTTTTATAGCTACCACCATGTTTTATAGCTACCTACATGTTTTATAGCTACCTCCCATGTTTTATAGCTACCACCATGTTTAGCTACCTCCATGTTTTATAGCTACCTCCATGTTTTATAGCTACCTCCATGTTTTATAGCTACCTCCATGTTTTATAGCTACCACCCTGTTTAGCTACCTACATGTTTTATAGCTACCTCCCATGTTTTATAGCTACCACCATGTTTAGCTACCTCCATGTTTTATAGCTACCTCCATGTTTTATAGCTACCTCCATGTTTTATAGCTACCTCCATGTTTTATAGCTACCACCCTGTTTAGCTACCTACATGTTTTATAGCTACCTCTATGTTTTATAGCTACCACCATGTTTAGCTACCTCCATGTTTTATAGCTACCTCCATGTTTTATAGCTACCTCCATGTTTTATAGCTACCTCCATGTTTTATAGCTACCTCCATGTTTTATAGCTACCTCCATGTTTTATAGCTACCTCCATGTTTTATAGCTACCACCCTGTTTAGCTACCTACATGTTTTATAGCTACCTCTATGTTTTATAGCTACCTCCATGTTTTATAGCTACCACCATGTTTTATAGCTACCTCCATGTTTTATAGCTACCTCCATGTTTTATAGCTACCACCATGTTTTATAGCTACCGCCATGTTTTATAGCTACCGCTATGTTTTATAGCGACCTCCATGTTTTATAGCTACCGCCATGTTTTATAGCTACCACCATGTTTTATAGCTACCTACATGTTTTATAGCTACCTCCCATGTTTTATAGCTACCACCATGTTTAGCTACCTCCATGTTTTATAGCTACCTCCATGTTTTATAGCTACCTCCATGTTTTATAGCTACCTCCATGTTTTATAGCTACCACCCTGTTTAGCTACCTACATGTTTTATAGCTACCTCTATGTTTTATAGCTACCACCATGTTTAGCTACCTCCATGTTTTATAGCTACCTCCATGTTTTATAGCTACCTCCATGTTTTATAGCTACCTCCATGTTTTATAGCTACCACCCTGTTTACCTACCTACATGTTTTATAGCTACCTCTATGTTTTATAGCTACCGCCATGTTTTATAGCTACCGCCATGTTTTATAGCTACCGCCATGTTTTATAGCTACCGCCATGTTTTATAGCTACCGCCATGTTTTATAGCTACCGCCATGTTTTATAGCTACCGCCATGTTTTATAGCTACCGCCATGTTTTATAGCTACCGCCATGTTTTATAGCTACCGCTATGTTTTATAGCGACCTCCATGTTTTATAGCTACCGCCATGTTTTATAGCTACCACCATGTTTAGCTACCACCATGTTTTATAGCTACCACCATGTTTTATAGCTACCACCATGTTTTATAGCTACCACCATGTTTTATAGCTACCGCCATGTTTTATAGCTACCGCCATGTTTTATAGCTACCGCCATGTTTTATAGCTACCACCATGTTTTATAGCGACCTACATGTTTTATAGCTACCTCCATGTTTTATAGCGACCTACATGTTTTATAGCTACCTCTGTTTTATAGCTACCACTATGTTTAGCTACCTCCATGTTTTATAGCTACCACCATGTTTAGCTACCACCATGTTTTATAGCTACCTCCATGTTTTATAGCTACCTCCATGTTTTATAGCTACCTCCATGTTTTATAGCTACCTCCATGTTTTATAGCTACCTCCCATGTTTTATAGCTACCACCATGTTTAGCTACCTCCATGTTTTATAGCTACCTCCATGTTTTATAGCTACCTCCATGTTTTATAGCTACCTCCATGTTTTATAGCTACCACCCTGTTTAGCTACCTCCATGTTTTATAGCTACCTCCATGTTTTATAGCTACCTCCATGTTTTATAGCTACCTCCATGTTTTATAGCTACCTCCATGTTTTATAGCTACCACCATGTTTAGCTACCTCCATGTTTTATAGCTACCTCCATGTTTTATAGCTACCTCCATGTTTTATAGCTACCTCCATGTTTTATAGCTACCGCCATGTTTTATAGCTACCGCCATGTTTTATAGCGACCTCCATGTTTTATAGCGACCTCCATGTTTTATAGCTACCTCCATGTTTTATAGCGACCACCATGTTTTATAGCGACCTCCATGTTTTATAGCGACCTACATGTTTTATAGCTACCGCCATGTTTTATAGCTACCGCCATGTTTTATAGCGACCTACATGTTTTATAGCTACCTCTGTTTTATAGCTACCTCCATGTTTTATAGCTACCTCTATGTTTTATAGCTACCGCTATGTTTTATAGCTACCACCATGTTTTATAGCTACCGCTATGTTTTATAGCTACCACCATGTTTTATAGTCTCCTGAGTGGTGCAGTGGTCTAAGGCACTGCATCGCAGTGCTAACTGTGCCACTAGATCCTGGTTCGAATTCAGGCTCTGTCGCAGCCGGCCGTGACCGGGAGACTCATGGGCGGCGCAGCGCTGTCTCAATTGGCCCAGCGTTGTCCAGGGTAGGGGAGGGAATGGCCGGCAGGGATGTAGCTCAGTTGATAGAGCATGGGTTGTGGGTTCGATTCCCACGGGGGGCCAGTATAAAAAAAATATGTATTCACTAACTGTAAGTCGCTCTGGATAAGAGCGTCTGCTAAATGACTAAAATGTAAATGTCAATAGCTACCACCATGTTTTATAGCTACCTCCATGTTTTATAGCTACCACCATGTTTTATAGCTACCTCCATGTTTTATAGCTACCACCATGGGAACTGTTTGAGGACAGTGGTTCATCTTAACCATTTGGTTCCACCAGTGATTGATTGAGTAATAATAATAATAATAAAATAATAATAATAATAATAATAATAATAATAATAATATAATAATAATATAATATTGAGTGATGTTGATTGTCCTTCAAGAGACAATTCATGGTGCTTGCCCAACATCAGAGTTGTCGGTGTGTCTTTCCCCAGGCAGGAGATCGAAGCCTACATCAGGGCTAAGTACGTGGACCGGCGTTTCGTGCAGCGCCTGTCCAATGAAGAGTTGCGCTCCAAGGTGGTATCCCTGTCCAGGCAGGAGAAGAGGCTGAGCAGCAGCACGGAACACCTGCCCCCCCGGCCGCCCCCGTCCACGCCCAAACTCCGTCCCGCCTCCAACGCCTCAGGTCAGTCCGGTAGGTGTGAACCCGTCCCAGATCCAGTTTCTTGAAGGTGCGCTCTGGAGCTCTTCCTCCTCTGTTTGGTAGTATTACGAATGAATGTACACTGTGTAGGCTAACTATACATAAACATGGTTCTAACCATGCAAATTCACCAAAAATGCCAATCATAGCGCCTGTTCCTGTTCCGTTTTGATTTTACACTTGCACAAAAAACCTCCCACTCAGTCCTTCAAAACAAACAAGCAGTAGGGCCTGTTACTGTTGACCAGGAATACAGTACAAGCTACGGAGAGTGCCTTTTTTAAAACAGAATTGCGCTACTGCTCAGGACACACAACGGAAGGCACCCTCTCTCTCCCATCTTCTCTCTCGCTTTGTCTCTCTCTTTTCGTTGTAGCCTAGCCTGTAGTCTAACAGCTGTGCTCCTCTCCTCTCCTCTCCTCTCCTCTCCTCTCCTCTCCTCTCCATCCCCCTCTTCTCCACCCTCCTCCGGCTGCTTTGTGCTTCTGGACTAACCCCATTCCCCTCGCTGCTTTTTATTCCTTCCTACCCCTCCATCTCGTGCCCTTTGCTCTCTGACCCCATCCACTGCCCTTGCCTAGCTGCAGCCAAGGGCTTGGAGGCGCGCCGCGACTCTCTCTTCTGTCCCGACGAGCTTGACTCGCTCTTCTTCTACTTTGACACCTCTGCCAAGCTCAGGAGCAGTAAGTATAGCTCTGTGTGTTTTGCTCTCCACCTCCTTTCCTCCCTCCCTCCTCCTGTCCTTCCCTCCTTCCCTCCATCCATCTGTACTCACCGCTCTGGCTGTAGACTAATACCCATTCCACACCCCTCATCTTGCAACATGAGCCGTGCCGTCATGTTGAGGGTGTCGGTGCGGAGCGTACCATGTGTTCCTCTCAGGTGACTCATCACGTGGTTGTGGTCAGTGTCTTGTCTATGGGTTTCATCTGTCTTATTGTGGCTGTGGGGTCAGCCGGGAAATGGCCTCACTGGGTGGTGCGGTGACTAACCACTTGGTTGAAGTTGGTGAATGTGTGTGCGCTGGTGTGTAGTGACTGAGGGATTGACTGTTTGGTCCCCCGCAGTAAGAAGTGCAGACAGTGGTATCCAGAACAGTGCTGATGGGAGTAGAGAGATGCTGGCCAAGAACCCCTCCACCAACAACCTGGCTGAAGCAGGTGATTCACTCTCACTCACTCACTCACTCACTCACTCACTCACTCACTCACTCACTCACACACACACACAACTAGGGCTGTGATGACATTTTGGATGATTGTTATTGGTCAGCCAAATGATTGCATTCACTGTTATAATCGTTTTAATAGCGCACAAAAAATACTTAAAATAACAACAAAATATTAAACGGTTTTGATCCATAATCGTCAGTTACACGATTATACAGTAATTGTGCCAGCCCTAACACGCCCACACACACGCACCCAATGAGTCTCACTCCTATCCAGCTTATATTCAAATAAAGTTATTCAATAACCCCACACACGAGAACGCATTGAAACTACAACTACCTTACTTCAATTCCTATATTTAAATATCCACCGGATTGCCCCTTTAACTCCCTCTCTCCCTCCACCCAGAAGCTGCCGAGGCGCCCCCCATGGCCATGCCTGCCACCCTGCCCCCTCCATCGCCCTGTAAGGAGCTGGTGGTGTTCACGGAGCCCAAGGAGTACTCCCCGGGGCTGCAGCTGTACTGGGCCTCGCGTGCCCGCAGCCTGCCCGACATGGCCGAGGCCCTGGCGCACGGAGCAGAGGTCAACTGGGTCAACACCGACGACGACAAGAGGACCCCGCTCATCATGGCTGTGCAGGGGGTGAGGATACTTGAGTGTTGTGGACAGGCTTGGGAGTGTGTGTGTGTGTGTGGATTTGGTCGTGTGTGTGTGTGGATTTGGTCGTGTGTGTGGATTTGGTCGTGTGTGTGTGTGTGTGTGTGTGTGTGTGGATTTGGTCGTGTGTGTGTGTGGATCTGGTCGTGTGTGTGTGTGGATCTGGTCGTGTGTGTGTGTGGATCTGGTCGTGTGTGTGTGTGTGTGTGGATTTGGTCGTGTGTGTGTGTGGATTTGGTCGTGTGTGTGTGGATTTGGTCGTGTGTGTGTGGATCTGGTCGTGTGTGTGTGTGTGTGTGTGTGTGTGTGTGTTAAATGGACTGTTCCTTTTCTATTCTTCCAGGGCTCGTTGGTGACCTGTGAGTTCCTGCTCCAGAACGCGGGAAACGTGAACCAGCAGGACGCACTGGGCCGAGGACCCCTCCACCATGCCACCATCCTGGGACACACCGGGTCCGTTCCCCCCCTACACACACACACCATCTACCACAACCTCCGATCTGTCGTTTAACAGGCCCGTTAAAGACCCTATGACCACGACTGCTCTCATAGATAAGACATTAGAGGCCTGTAGTAAAGCAACTGTAGCATATAGATGATCTCACCTGGCTTAGTAATACACGCCAGACTGTTCTGGTTTAGATTAAAGCCTTTATGGCAAGCCTCGGCTAAGCCTTTTTGTAAATTATATCGTAATAGACGAGGGTAGTATTTGAGGTTAATTAGTGTTTGAGGTTAATTGTGGTAACCCAAGTTGACAAAGGGGAACTTAAGTCTATGATCTTAGTTCATGTTAGGGTATTACAATTGATTGTTTCCTTTTTAATTTTTTTTCTCTCCAATTCAGTCAAGTGTGTTTATTCCTGAAAAGAGGAGCCAATCAGAATGCGGCAGACATTGAAGCGAAAACGCCCCTATCCATGGCGGTGGACGCAGCCAACGCAGACATAGTCACATTGTGAGTGCAAAGCCGTTTGGCCTTTTTTGAATATAATATACTGAACAAAAATATAAACGCAACATGTGAAGTGTTGGTCTGATGTTTCATGAGCTGAAATAAAAGATCTCATACATGTTCAATACGCACAAAAAGCTTATTTCTCTCAATCTGTGCACCAATTTGTTTACATCCCTGTTAGTGAGCATTTTTCCTTTGCCAAGATAATCCATCCACCTGACATGTGTGGCATATCAAGAAGCTGATTATACAGCATGATCATTACACAGGTGCACCTTGTACTGGGGACAATAAAAGGCCATTAAAATGTGCAGTTGTGTCACACAACACATTGCCACAGATGTCAAGTTTTGAGGGAGCGTGCAATTGCCATGCTGACTGCAGGAATGCCCACCAGAGCTGTTGCCAGAGAATGAATGTTCATTTCTCTACCATAAGCCGCCTCCAACGTTGAATTTGGCATTACGTCCAACCGGCCTCAAAACCGCAGACCACGTGTATGGCACCGTGTTAGCGAGCGGTTTGCTGATGTCAATGTTGTGAACAGAGTGCCCCATGGTGGCGGTGGGGTTATGGTATGGGCAGGCATAAGCTATGGACAACGAACTCAATTGCATTTTATCAATGACAATTTGAATACACAGAGATACCGTGATGAGATCCTGAGGCCCATTGTCGTGCCATTAATCCAACGCCATCACCTCAAGTTTCATGTTTCTGCATGTATTGTTGTGAATTGTTCGATATTACTGCACTGTTGGAGCTAGGAACACAAGCGTTTCGCTACACCCGCAATAACATCTGCTAAATATGTGTATGCGACCAATAACATTTGATTTGATTATATGATTTGATGATAACGCACGGCCCCATGTCGCAAGGATCTGTACACAATTCCTGGAAGCTGAAAATGTCCCAGTTCTTCCATTGCCTGCAGACTCACCAGACATGTCACCCATTGAGCATGTTTGGGATGCTCTGGATATGTGTATGACAGCGTTTTCCAGTTCCCGCCAATATCCAGCAACTTCGCACAGCCATTGAGGAGGAGTGGGACAACATTCCACAGGCCACAATCAACAGCCTGATCAACTCTATGCAAAGGAGATGTCAAGCCAGTATGAAAATGTATGCACTCACTAACTGTAAGTCGCTCTGGATAAGAGCGTCTGCTAAATGACTAAAATGTAAATGGAATGTGTCGCGCTGCATGAGGCAAATGGTGGTCTCAACATTTTCTGATCCATGCCCCTACAATTTTTTTAAAGATATCTGTGACTAACAGATGCATATCTGTATTCCCAGTCATGTGAAATCCATAGATTAGTGCCTAATGAATTTATTTAAATTGACTGATTTCCTTATATGAACTGTAACTCAGTAAAATCTTTGAAATTGTTGCATGTTGGTTTATATTTTTGTTCAGTATACAGAAATAATAGATACATAAAGTGCATTTACTTTTTATGGTAAAACAATTTGCCTTATATTTGTCAATTGATCTCAAATTCAAAATGGTGGAGTATTGAGGCAACATTTTATTTTACCTTACAACGTCCCAATTCATGTTTTGGGGTACTTTTTACCCCTTTTTCTCCCCAATTTCGTGATATCCAATTGGTAGTTACAGTCTTGTCCCATCGCTGCAACTCCCGTACGGACTCGGGAGAGGCGAAGGTCGAGAGCCATGCGTCCTCCGAAACACGACCCTGCCAAGCCGCACTGCTTCTTGACACACTGCTCGTTTAACCCGGAAGCCAGCCGCACCAATGTGTCGGAGGAAACACCGTACAACTGGAGACCAAAGTCGGCCAAACCCTCCCCTAACCCGGACGACGCTGGGCCAATTGTGCGCCGCCTCATGGGTCTCCCGGTCGCGGCCGGCTGCGACCACAGCCTGGGATCGAACCCGGGTCTACAGTGACACCTCTCGGGAGGCCCTGCTTCTATATGTCGAAAGGTGGGTTGGATAAAGATGACTAAATGAATGTCTCCCCGCTCTCCTTTCCCCAGACTGCGATTGGCCAAGATGAACGAGGAGATGCGGGAGGCGGAGGGGCCCTACATGCAGTCAGGTCAATATTCTACCAACAGCCCCACAGAGATGCAATACAGGAAGTGCATGCAGGAGTTCATTTGCCTGCAGTTGGCTGAGCCTTAGAGATCATAGAGCCCCAATACACAGACAGGAGAAGCAACATACCTTTATTAAGCAGGCATTTGGCCCTGCGATGTCCTGTGTTGTTCAATACCCACTTTATTAAGCAGGCATTTGGCCCTGCGATGTCCTGTGTTGTTCAATACCCACTTTATTAAGCAGGCATTTGGCCCTGCGATGTCCTGTGTTCAATACCAGCCAGGTGGTGAGCGAAGCTGCATTTTGTGTTTAGAGAGAGGTGCTAGACTTTTATTTATGTGACCAACCGGGGTCAAAGACAGCCGTAGAGCCATTGTTTTGACTATTGAACAGCTGTGACATAAACAGTCGCTGGTCCTCTGAAGTCATGGCTGTTGTTTCGTCTGTTCCGACTTTTGTCTTTTCCAACTTTCAAACAATAGCCACGTCTTTATTAGCTGTGATGTCGAAGAGCGCTTTGCAACAGAGGTTGTCATTATATCGAACAGCAATGCTACGTCAGTCTTGACTAACAGGAAGTAATCCTGACTTTGGAATGCCAGTTTTCACCATCAGGCTGTTGAGTGGCTAGCCGTGTGTTGCCATGCACCAGGTGTGATGATTAGTGATTTACCTGAGGGAATATTTATGCACATTCCTGGGATGCTTATGCAATATTTCAGTGTGTTACATGTTTGGTTTCCACAGTGAGTCTTCACCTCCCCCTTTTTAAAATACCTTTTCTTCCTCTCTTGTTTGAACTGTTTACCGTTACAATGATGAAGTATCAATCTTGGTACATGTTATGTAGGCATTTTACTTTTGTGGGGGAAGACATATTTTTGAAAACAGTTGCTTTTTTAAAAATAACAATTGGAACCATATAATCGTAAGATGTCATTGTAAATGATGTGTTGTACATAAATATACATACATTTCTATATCATATACAGTATAAGCAGAATAGGAAGTAAAGTTGAGGGAGATTCTCTGAAGGCGTAAGGCGACTGTGCTTGCATCCTTGTCTTTGTGTGTTTCTGTATTGTGTTGTATTTTCTACACCTGTTTTTAAGAGTATTAAGCTTTGATTGATTGTTAGTCTACCTGGCTACGGTATAGAACATTTACCCCCTCTGGGAATCCTGTTCTTTGTCTGACATTTGACATTGAGACCACCCTTAAAGGGATACTTCTGAGACCACCCTTAAAGGGATACTTTGGGATTTTAGCAGAGGCCCTTCATCTACTTCCAGAGTCAGATGAACTTGTGGATACCATTTTTTATGTCTCTGTGTCCAGTATGAAGGAAGTTGGAGGTAGTTTTGCAAGCCAATGCTTACTAGCGTTAGTGCAATGACTGGAAGTCTATGGTTATCTGCTAGCATGCGAAGTATTCCTTTTAATGTTAGCTGAGACTGGTAAGGGTGTGAATTTTAAGTTTAGACAAGGGATATCATGGTGGTAGAGGGTACCAAAAAGGAAGGACAATAGTATAGAAAAGTATCTACAGCATTTTACCACATAGTTATATAATTAACTTAAACCTATTGGATAAAAAAAAAAAAAAGAGACTTTCTCTAAGAATGTGAATATAGGACAGCGTGAAGCTCACTCAAGTATTGTTGGTAAATAATGAATGAAATGTACCCCTCTTCATCCTTTATGCTTTCATCTTCTCCATCGCACAGTCTGTGCCCCTGGAAATGCGCCTGGGCCTGATGGGTAATTTAAATGGGCACAAAAAGCACTTTTTATAGTTACTGACGTATCAAAGCTGTTTCTAGAAGTCCATACAAGCCAAGATGCCCCCTAGTGCTTCCTGGGTATCGGTGTTACATGACACTGGCTATGTGGCCAAAGGGGATGGATATCAGCTGAAAGAGAACACGCTGGCCCGATCGCAAATCGACCCCTACACCCTGTGCACTTGTGAAGATCTGAGAGGATTTGATTGGTGTAAGCAATATGCTAAACATAGGATTTGGGTTTGGGCCAGAGACTCCATGTCTCCAGTCAGCCATCTTACTGTATGTTGAGCCAGTTGGACAGTTCAGAGGCAAGACATTGGTTGTTCATATTATGTCAATGGTGGTCTCATGGACCATGGAGACCAGCCAATGGTGATGCACGGAGGAGATTTGGATATCAGTTTAAATATAGAGATTTTAATGAATAGTGCTGTTCCTGAAAAGTCTTGTCTAAGGCTAGTTTGTAATAGGTCTGACAGGGTGAGGAAACAACTAGTTTATAGTGGGTCTGATAGGGTGAGGAAACAACTAGTTTATAGTGGGTCTGATAGGGTGAGGAAACAACTAGTTTATAGTGGGTCTGACAGGGTGAGGAAACAACTAGTTTATAGTGGGTCTGACAGTGAGGAAACAACTAGTTTATAGTGGGTCTGACAGGGTGAGGAAACAACTAGTTTATAGTGGGTCTGACAGGGTGAGGAAACAACTAGTTTATAGTGGGTCTGACAGTGAGGAAACAACTAGTTTATAGTGGGTCTGACAGGGTGAGGAAACAACTAGTTTATAGTGGGTCTGACAGTGAGGAAACAACTAGTTTATAGTGGGTCTGACAGGGTGAGGAAACAACTAGTTTATAGTGGGTCTGACAGGGTGAGGAAACAACTAGTTTATAGTGGGTCTGACAGGGTGAGGAAACAACTAGTTTATAGTGGGTCTGACAGTGAGGAAACAACTAGTTTATAGTGGGTCTGACAGGGTGAGGAAACAACTAGTTTATAGTGGGTCTGATAGGGTGAGGAAACAACTAGTTTATAGTGGGTCTGACAGGGTGAGGAAACAACTAGTTTATAGTGGGTCTGATAGGGTGAGGAAACAACTAGTTTATAGTGGGTCTGACAGGGTGAGGAAACGACTAGTTTATAGTGGGTCTGACAGGGTGAGGAAACAACTAGTTTATAGTGGGTCTGACAGGGTGAGGAAACGACTAGTTTATAGTGGGTCTGACAGGGTGAGGAAACAACTAGTTTATAGTGGGTCTGACAGTGAGGAAACGACTAGTTTAGTGGGTCTGACAGGGTGAGGAAACAACTAGTTTATAGTGGGTCTGACAGGGTGAGGAAACAACTAGTTTATAGTGGGTCTGACAGTGAGGAAACAACTAGTTTATAGTGGGTCTGACAGGGGTGAGGGAAACAACTAGTTTATAGTGGGTCTGACAGTGAGGAAACAACTAGTTTATAGTGGGTCTGACAGGGTGAGGAAACAACTAGTTTATAGTGGGTCTGACAGGGTGAGGAAACAACTAGTTTATAGTGGGTCTGACAGGGTGAGGAAACAACTAGTTTATAGTGGGTCTGACAGGGTGAGGAAACCACTAGTTTATAGTGGGTCTGACAGGGTGAGGAAACAACTAGTTTATAGTGGGTCTGACAGTGAGGAAACAACTAGTTTATAGTGGGTCTGACAGGGTGAGGAAACAACTAGTTTATAGTGGGTCTGACAGGGTGAGGAAACAACTAGTTTATAGTGGGTCTGACAGTGAGGAAACAACTAGTTTATAGTGGGTCTGACAGGGTGAGGAAACAACTAGTTTATAGTGGGTCTGACAGTGAGGAAACAACTAGTTTATAGTGGGTCTGACAGGGTGAGGAAACCACTAGTTTATAGGGGGTCTGACAGGGTGAGGAAACAACTAGTTTATAGTGGGTCTGACAGTGAGGAAACAACTAGTTTATAGTGGGTCTGACAGGGTGAGGAAACAACTAGTTTATAGTGGGTCTGACAGGGTGAGGAAACAACTAGTTTATAGTGGGTCTGACAGTGAGGAAACAACTAGTTTATAGTGGGTCTGACAGGGTGAGGAAACAACTAGTTTATAGTGGGTCTGACAGTGAGGAAACAACTAGTTTATAGTGGGTCTGACAGGGTGAGGAAACAACTAGTTTATAGTGGGTCTGACAGGGTGAGGAAACAACTAGTTTATAGTGGGTCTGACAGTGAGGAAACAACTAGTTTATAGTGGGTCTGACAGTGAGGAAACAACTAGTTTATAGTGGGTCTGACAGTGAGGAAACAACTAGTTTATAGTGGGTCTGACAGGGTGAGGAAACAACTAGTTTATAGTGGGTCTGACAGGGTGAGGAAACAACTAGTTAATAGTGGGTCTGACAGTGAGGAAACAACTAGTTTATAGTGGGTCTGACAGGGTGAGGAAACAACTAGTTAATAGTGGGTCTGACAGTGAGGAAACAACTAGTTTATAGTGGGTCTGACAGGGTGAGGAAACAACTAGTTTATAGTGGGTCTGACAGGGTGAGGAAACGACTTGTGCAATTACCTCTTGTGGCCACTGGAGAGAGTGCTGGATTTAGAAATCCCCCAATTCACTCTGAGTGAGTGGAATATACAGAGGGATAACTGTTGCGTTTGAGAGGGAGTCTTGCCCATTCACCCTATGAATGGCACACATACACAATCCATATCTCAATTGTCTCAAGGCTTAAAAATCCTTCTTTAACCTGTCTCCTCCCCTTCATCTACACTGATTTGAAGTGAATTTAACAAGTCACATCAATAAGGGATCATAGCTTTCACCTGGTCAGTGTGTCATGGAAAGAGCATGATTTTGTATACTCCGTGTAGATTCAGTCAATGACCATAGATTCTTGGACCTGTAACGAGAAGGATACTTGATTGAATACGACTGTTCATGTACCATTTTCTGTCATGATTTAAATCCAATGTGAGCGATATTTGTTATTACCTTGAAGTCAACAGCAGACGGTCGTAGTAGTGGGGATACAGTAGTGTTGTCTACAAAGACAATGTTTTACACTTTGTTAGTGTACGAATGTGTTGTAGAGATGGGATCCAATTGAAGTGTAGGACGACACTGTTTTGTCAAGCTCTCTGCTCAGTTACTTGTTGGTCTTATTGTCTCTCCCTCTCTCATTGCTTGTCTCTCTACATCTCTCTCATTGCTTGTCTCTCTCCCTCTCTCATTGCTTGTCTCTCTCCCTCTCTCATTGCTTGTCTCTCTCCCTCTCTCATTGCTTGTCTCTCTCCCTCTCTCATTGCTTGTCTCTCTCCCTCTCTCATTGCTTGTCTCTCTCCCTCTCTCATTGCTTGTCTCTCTCCCGCTCTCTCATTGCTTGTCTCTCTCCCTCTCTCATTGCTTGTCTCTCTCCCTCTCTCATTGCTTGTCTCTCTCCCGCTCTCTCATTGCTTGTCTCTCTCCTGCTCTCATTGCTTGTCTCTCTACATCTCTCTCATTGCTTGTCTCTCTACATCTCTCTCATTGCTTGTCTCTCTACATCTCTCTCATTGCTTGTCTCTCTACATCTCTCTCATTGCTTGTCTCTCTCCCTCTCTCATTGCTTGTCTCTCTACATCTCTCTCATTGCTTGTCTCTCTACATCTCTCTCATTGCTTGTCTCTCTACATCTCTCTCATTGCTTGTCTCTCTCCCTCTCTCATTGCTTGTCTCTCTACATCTCTCTCATTGCTTGTCTCTCTACATCTCTCATTGCTTGTCTCTCTCCCTCTCTCATTGCTTGTCTCTCTCCCTCTCTCATTGCTTGTCTCTCTCCCTCTCTCATTGCTTGTCTCTCTCCCTCTCTCATTGCTTGTCTCTCTCCCTCTCTCATTGCTTGTCTCTCTACATCTCTCATTGCTTGTCTCTCTCCCTCTCTCATTGCTTGTCTCTCTCCCTCTCTCATTGCTTGTCTCTCTCCCTCTCTCATTGCTTGTCTCTCTCCCTCTCTCATTGCTTGTCTCTCTCCCTCTCTCATTGCTTGTCTCTCCCTCTATCATTGCTTGTCTCTCCCTCTATCATTGCTTGTCTCTCCCTCTCTCATTGCTTGTCTCTCTACATCTCTCTCATTGCTTGTCTCTCTACATCTCTCATTGCTTGTCTCTCTCCCTCTCTCTCATTGCTTGTCTCTCTCCCTCTCTCATTGCTTGTCTCTCTACATCTCTCTCATTGCTTGTCTCTCTCCCTCTCTCATTGCTTGTCTCTCCCTCTCTCATTGCTTGTCTCTCTCCCTCTCTCATTGCTTGTCTCTCTACATCTCTCTCATTGCTTGTCTCTCTACATCTCTCTCATTGCTTGTCTCTCTACATCTCTCTCATTGCTTGTCTCTCTACATCTCTCTCATTGCTTGTCTCTCTACATCTCTCTCATTGCTCGTCTCTCTCCCTCTCTCATTGCTTGTCTCTCTACATCTCTCTCATTGCTTGTCTCTCTCCCTCTCTCATTGCTTGTCTCTCTCCCTCTCTCATTGCTTGTCTCTCTCCCTCTCTCATTGCTTGTCTCTCTCCCTCTCTCATTGCTTGTCTCTCTCCCTCTCTCATTGCTTGTCTCTCTCCCTCTCTCATTGCTTGTCTCTCTCCCTCTCATTGCTTGTCTCTCTACATCTCTCTCATTGCTTGTCTCTCTACATCTCTCTCATTGCTTGTCTCTCTACATCTCTCTCATTGCTTGTCTCTCTACATCTCTCTCATTGCTTGTCTCTCTACATCTCTCTCATTGCTTGTCTCTCTCCCTCTCTCATTGCTTGTCTCTCTCCCTCTCTCATTGCTTGTCTCTCTCCCTCTCTCATTGCTTGTCTCTCTCCCTCTCTCATTGCTTGTCTCTCTCCCGCTCTCATTGCTTGTCTCTCCCTCTCTCATTGCTTGTCTCTCTCCCTCTCTCATTGCTTGTCTCTCTACATCTCTCTCATTGCTTGTCTCTCTACATCTCTCTCATTGCTTGTCTCTCTACATCTCTCTCATTGCTTGTCTCTCTACATCTCTCTCATTGCTCGTCTCTCTCCATCTCTCTCATTGCTTGTCTCTCTCCCTCTCTCATTGCTTGTCTCTCTCCCTCTCTCATTGCTTGTCTCTCTCCCTCTCTCATTGCTTGTCTCTCTCCCTCTCTCATTGCTTGTCTCTCTACATCTCTCTCATTGCTTGTCTCTCTCCCGCTCTCATTGCTTGTCTCTCTACATCTCTCTCATTGCTTGTCTCTCTACATCTCTCTCATTGCTTGTCTCTCTACATCTCTCTCATTGCTTGTCTCTCTACATCTCTCTCATTGCTTGTCTCTCTACATCTCTCTCATTGCTTGTCTCTCTCCCTCTCTCATTGCTTGTCTCTCTCCCTCTCTCATTGCTTGTCTCTCTCCCTCTCTCATTGCTTGTCTCTCTCCCTCTCATTGCTTGTCTCTCTACATCTCTCTCATTGCTTGTCTCTCTACATCTCTCTCATTGCTTGTCTCTCTACATCTCTCTCATTGCTTGTCTCTCTACATCTCTCTCATTGCTTGTCTCTCTCTCTCTGTCTAACATCACTTTGTTCTATACTGTTTCTCTCTCTCTCTCCCCGGAGTTTGTGCCTTTCCTCTGTTTTCATGTTTCTTTGGGGTGCTGAGGCCAACACAGCTGTATTTTTGTACATAAACCCTGCACTTTAAATACAATACAGTTGGTATCAAAACTCATCTTGTGGGCTTCTTTCTTTCCACATCACAATTCACTGCAAAGAAAGGGCTCCTTGCCTTAGTACTGTTTTAGACCTGCACACTCCTCAAACATTGGTGCTTCCTCTTTCATTCTGACACCTCTTCCTCTGCATAATGCTGTTTCTCCACTGCGCCGCAGTGATGCTTTAAGGTATGGCCAACTTTCTATATTTCTTTCACTCGCTCTTCAAACTTTTCATGTGGCAATAAAAAAAATAAAACATCTTATCTTACCTGTGTTATGTGCATGCGTGTCTGTGACAAAAGTCTGAGCTCTCGAAAGCCTTCGTTTTGCAGGCTTGCATTTTATTATACAATACCAACTTGTTTTCTTCTCTAAGTCTCTGCTAGTGTCTCTGCTAGTATCACGCCTAGTGTCTCTGAGTTGTACTTACACTGTAATGGTTTACTTTGTCCTTGCAGGAGACGAAACCTACCAAGACATTTTCCAGGATTTTTCCCAGATGGCTTCAAACGATCCGGAGAAGCTGAACCGCTACCAGCAGTACGACTCGCAGCAGAGGCCATGAGGGAGGGAGACGACCTGGAAGTCTGGGAAACGGTCTGGGGTTTTTCCTGGTCAGTGTAGTGCTCAGCACCAATATTGGAGCGTCTGTTTCACCAGGACCTCAATGCCGACGGCATCTGTCGTATATCACTTTCTATTGGTTTTAATGGTCTAGAATTTTACATCTAAAGTAAAACATTTATACATTTCATTGAGGCTGGAGAGCTGTGAACTTAAACAATGGTTTATGGGACTCTGGACTGGAGCCCAGTTTGTAATACAGTTCACATTAGGACCTGAATGGTACAGTGTTATGGTTTTTATATAATGTGACAGTTTGGTTCAAAACATAACCATAAACAAAATCAAGTCAAGTCATAATTGTCTATTCTGAATGCATGTAAACCAAATAGACCACTCATCGTACCTTTTGAAGTTTAGTATGCTTTTTACAAGTAGATAATGTTTTTACTATATAGAATAATCTGAATTTATTTGTGCTATCAATTTGCTAAAATCATCCCATTTCAATGTGTTGTTTTGTTGTTGGTCCATAAGCAGCTTTTTGCGATTTTGGCTATGGTAACTTGTTTTATATAGCATTGGTCTGTTGTATATTAAAATGCAAATGAGACTCATTATGTCAAGATGTTAAAAATGAAGGTTAATGTTAATGTTCAACCCCAGGTAGTTGACATATCCTGCCACCTTAATTATTTGCACAAAGTCCCACTTTTCCTCGTCAACACTGTTAAACAACGTTTGTATGGGGAAACTTTGACGTGTGAGTTAATGTACAGTTGGTGTAGAGTGTACATTTTCGCTGAAGTATAGGGTTTGTCACTCTTCCGTTAATGTTGAAAAGCCCTTAATGTGGCTCATGCTTAGATGTTGATAGTGGGTATTTTGGTGTTTTAATTTTTTTGATGAGGCAATACTTTTGTTTTGTGTGATTTTTAGGGGTATAAATGAAATGGTCAGATTCTCCATGTTTGACACCAGGCTAGTTCTTTGTTTGTGAAGGGGGTAATCATATTTTTATTTTTTTGTATAACTTTTTTTTGAGTGAGGAAGACGAGCCTTATGTTGTTTTGGAGTATTTCATATTCAATTTTATTTTAGACGGGAAACAATGACTGTTAAAAGGAGAACAGATTGCATGTTAGGCTCTTTCTGTACATGCATGTTAGGCCCTTTCTGTACATGCATGTTAGGTCCTTTCTGTACATGCATGTTTGAATTTAGGTCCCCATATTGTAGCGTCTGCCTTTTCTGACATGTCTCACTATTTTATTTCAAACATCCTGTTCATTGGATGGCAAAAAACGACTTTACTTCTATAAAAATATACCTTGTTTATTAGTATAGCAGTGTATTAGACACACTAACAAGCATGTACCACCTGACTGGATACATACTACTGTGGCACTGCATTGCAATTACAATATGAGGAGCTCTCTTAAGCCCTGGTTATACCTGGTGCTAACATGTGCCCTTTGTCTTGATCTTGTCCACATTCTGATTGTGTCCACATTTTTAGATCGGTGTAGACGATTAAAGCGACTGATTGTGATCAGATCCTCCTTACTACTTCTGGAGGTGGTCTGGAACGTATTGTATCTGGATATCTAACAAGTGTAAACAGATCTGGATTATCAAACCATTTAAATCGTCCCTCATCATTCACAGGGGGGCACCATTTGACTAAAGGCATCAATATTTAGTGATTGACAGATAGTGATTGTGATCTGATCAAGCTGATTCAAAAATCACATGTAAATGGAAGGGTTAACTAGGGATTTACTTTTCTTGATTTTTATTTGACTCTCACCTGTAAACTCTACCCACTGACCTGTCACCAAGCTCAGCCCACTGACCTGTCACCAAGCTCAGCCCACTGACCTGTCACCAAGCTCAGCCCACTGACCTGTCACCAAGCTCAGCCCACTGACCTGTCACCAAGCTCAGCCCACTGACCTGTCACCAAGCTCAGCCCACTGATCTTTCATCCAACCAATCAATTTGTCCCGACTGCTTCCGGAGGTGGTCAGGAAGATCTGATCAATCTTTTTTGTTTTATCTACACCGGTCTAAAAATGTGGGCAGGATCAGGACAGACGACATGTTAGCACCAGGTATAAACGGGGCTATTCTTAAATACAACATGGGATACAGATCTTGTACAGCTTTTGAATATGCTTAAGAAGTTACATCTAAAGTATAGTACTTGAATCATTAAATAAGCTCTTGTAAATGCTGATAAAATTACAAGATAAAATGGTCTGCCTATACCACTCAGATATGCATATTATCCATGTAATTAAGGACTATTACATTTACTGCAAATCATGGACTGAATTTCTTGCTGAACGTTGAACTGTTTGCTTTGTCGTATTGATTTTATGAAGCAATTTTTCGTTCTGATTGTCTGTTTATTACTGTAATTGTTGTTGAAATTAAATTAATTAAAAGGGATACTTCAGGAACTTAGGCAATGATACCATTTTTGTCTGCATCCAGTATGAAGGAAGTTAGAGGTAGTTTCGCGAGCCAATGCTAACTAGCGTTAGCCGCAATGACTGGAAGTCTATGGCATCTACTAGGATGCTAGCAGTTACCATAGACTTCGTCATTGCGCCAACGCTAGTTAACAACTTCCTTCAAACTGGATGCAGAGACATAAATGGAATCCACGAGTTCGTCTGACTCTGGGAAGGCAGATAAAGGACTTCATTACCAAAGTCCTGAAGTATCCCTTTAAAGGGCTTTACTCTTATACACAAAATGTTGCTTGGCTTCCATATTAAATATCCTGTCCTCATTTCATCCCTGAAGCATAGATGTTATCGGATCCTTCTGAGAAATGTTGCCCCCTCTTCCATGCAGAGTGCTTACCTCATGAAGGATTGCTGTTTCTACTTCATGGAAGTCTGGCAAATATACTGAACAAAAATGTAAACGCAACATGCAACAATTTCAACGATTTTACTGAGTTACAGTTCATAGAAGGAAATCAGTCTATTGAAATAAATTCATTAGGCCCTAATCTATGGTTTTCACATCTGGTCAGGGGCGCAGCCATGGGTGGGCCTTGGAGGGCGCAGGCCCACCCACTTGGGAGGCAGGCCCACCCAATGGGGAGCCAGGCCCAGCCAATCTGAATTATTTTTTCCCCACAAAAGGGGTTTATTACAGACTGAAATACTCCTCATCAATCATTCAACCAAAATGTATCTTCAGCATTTAACCTGTTGTGGAAATTCTACACAGGGATACTCTAAGTCAAACTGAAATGAATAATTCTTTATTAACAGCATGCTGGAGAGGTCACAGTCAAACTTAGATGCATAAAGTCTGAAGTGAGCTTTTCTGGGGCAGTCCCGTTAGTTCTCTTATATACTGCAGACAAGTTATATTTGCATGATTTAACTTATTCATCATTCATAATTAATTCATCATTAACGTTTGCTTCATTCATCTGACAGACCAATACCTCACGAGGCTTCTTCTCTCTAAGCTGAGACATCTTACGTTCTCAAAACAAGGGTCTGGGCGTATGGCCAAATTACAGATACTGATAGTGAGGATTTGTTCAATCAGTCACTTGCATGAACACAGAAATTGGTTATTAGAAAAGCACAGACATAAAATGTTCCAGCACAAATCCAACCCCTCTGAATCAGAGAGGTGTGGGGGGCTGTCTTAATCGACCTTCACGTCATCGGCGCACAGGGAGCAGTTGTTGTAGGGGGTTATCTGCCTTGCTTAAGGGCAGAACGTCAGATTTTTCCTCCTTGCCGGCTCAGGGATTCAAACCAGCAGTTATGTGACCATGTTTCAAAGCATTGTCCTGGGCCACCACAATACTCCTACCCTGGTCACATAACTGCAATTGGCAATGGAAAACATCTGGCGTGTATGCCTGAATCTGCTATTTAAGATCCTGTAGACTCGGACTCAGCCTGTACCTGTCGAGGTCCAGACTGGTCGTGGTGGTAAGGCCCCAACTGTCCAGTCTGTACCCAGCCACAGGGCCTGGATCCTGGGCTTTTTTCTGGGAAGTCTGTGGTGGGCTCCCCTGCAGAGAGGCGGAGGGCCGCTGCTGGAGACGTTTCCCCTCCATAAAAGCGCAAACGCAAAGAGGCCAAGCTCCATTAATGTCACTCGCCGCAACGTCCAAGGGTCTCGGTACACTGAGCCTGCCAGGACTACATCTAATTCCCCCTCCAGGGACTACATCTATCCCAGAGACTGAAAGGACGTGCCCACCCCTTTTCATTTGACAGTGGCTGGTATAGATCTGAGGACCTCAAAACTGATGGGTCCCAAAAAATATTCAATAAGTGTAGAGGGGCTAGGTTACTATATTTATACCTCCCAGTTAACAGAAGTGATCAATTAACCACCTTACTAAATGACAACGATCCAGACAACAGTATTGTATCGTGGTGTCTGTTTAATAAGGTCTTAGGAACAGTCCTCTAGTTATGTTATTAGTTTTTTTTTAATAATGATATTGTAATCATATACAACACTGCAGACACCTAAGCTTACTTTTGCTCTTAAAAACATCCAAGAAATGAAGATCCTAAGCCATCAGGAGAACGCCAACAGTCGCAAGACAAGGTAATAACTTTATCTACTGGAAAAAGAGGCCGAGACTGAGGCCACATAGACAATGGCTTGGCAGGATACAACCGTTCCTCCCTCTCAGACCTTGATGCATCCACCTCATTAGCGGGTCGTTTTGGCATCGCCTCGAACTCTCCAGTCCCACAGCTCAGCGAGCTAACGGCACTAAGCGGGTTGACCGCTCAGGAGTTCACTCTGAAAGAATGGCTAGGGGTTTCATATTTTTGGAACTACTTGTGCAGGGAATCCAAACAGTCCTGCCTGTATTTTTCTAAATGCTGATGATGAAAGAATGGCTAGGGGTTTCATATTTTTGGAACTACTTGTGCAGGGAATCCAAACAGTCCTGCCTGTATTTTCTAAATGCTGATGATGAATGGATGGCCAGGATGAATAGGTGCAGTGTTACGGGCATTCTTTTACACCGTAAATCCTCCGTCCTCCTCCTCCGTCCTCCTCCACACACCCAGACAATAAGGGGGGGAGTGGAGGATGTGTAACATACTATACCATCCTTCCACCCCCCCTCTCTCTTACGTGCTAGTTCATGCTGTTTGTCTCCAGCCCTGGTTCCCAGAAAGGTCTAGCCCTGTAGCCCCTCCTTTAGAGCATACCTAGCGGGCGCCCCGGAGGCCTGTCCTCCACACCCCGGTGAGCAGCCAGCGGTCAGCCTTTCCAGCGGGACGCCCCGTCTAGGAAAATGAAGTCCTCACCATCACAGGTCTGGCCTCCAGCTGTTCAGAGGGCCACAGAACGCCCCTCTCTGCCAGGTGTGAGGAACCCAAGCTGGAGAGAGGATGGCTAGTCTAGCCCTAGGGACATCCCTCCTTTGGGTCAATTAGCTTTTACCATTCAACTTTTATGGAAGTATATATGATATTATGGCTTCCGTACTTCTGTAAGATTTGGAATTCAAGCTTCAGGCTTGTTGTCCGAGGGGGCCACAGTACCCAAACTACTGGCGAAAAGCAAGTGGATAAATGGCAGTATGCACTGTAGTCGGGGCTTGTCCCCGGGGGTTCAGGGTTCAGGGTTCAGGATTCAAAGGATTACATAACCCTTCAGCCAATGTTTAGATATCAGTTCCCGTTAACAGCCTTTGGACTGTGGTCACAGGGCAGGGCAAGGTTGGCTAAACACAACGCATGTGGCGCTAACTGATGGAACTCTCTGCGCCGCCTAGTCTGCTCTAAGGGGTGTGGAAGGCGGGGGCGGGGGGGGGATAACCTCCGGTGGTAACCCTGCCATAGCTATTACACAACCCAGTTCACCCAGACAGTCTCTCTAATTCTGTCCTTGAGCTGTTCTTGTCTATTAATGTTCTGTATTATGTCATGTCTTGTGTGGACCCCAGGAAGAGTAGCTGCTGCTTTCGCAATAGCTAATGGGGATCCTAATAAAATACCCATAGACAGCCTCTCATCTTCCACACTAGCCTTGGTGGTTGTGCCAGCCATCCGAGAGCTGAAACCCAATATGTCTGTGAGGTCGAAAGAAGAGGACAAGCTTTGAGAGTCCAAAAACCTTGCTGAACAGAACCTAACCACCTGCAAAAGCAACAGGGCTCCTGTTGCGGCGGGTGACTGGAATCAAACATACAGTTAGCCATTCATGTAAACACGAGAAAGCTAGCTCGCGTGAGCGCAGCTACTCTTGTGATGCAAACTAGACGGTCATGTCATGGGTACAGTATTTCTCTGCGATGTACTATAGACATTATTTTTTTAATATAGACAAACGTGTTGTCCACCCTCCAACGCAAACGTAATGGATTAAGGAAGGGTTCTGAACTCAGCTGCACTAGTTGATTGTAACTGGAGGAACGGAAGGACACATGGCTCAATTTAGTATTTTTGAAAATAACATTTGTCAAGTACTTTAGAAGAAATGACAATGGAGGAATGCAAACAAACCACAGCATATTCATCATATCACGACACAATAGATCATATCTTCATATTTCTCTAGACGATGGGAGGTCTGACTGATGTATCCTGCCCTTTAGTTTTCAGAGATACTAGGATTTTGGACATCAGCCAAGATCCACAACATCCCACCCGTTAGATCTCAAGTCTCATTGAGAGGAGTCAAAACAGTCTGCCCTGTCCAGAGTCCCATGGACCGCCTGCATGTCACTCGCTGGCCTATAAATCAAGCGAACATGCTGGGGCCTTGACCCTGCCTTCAGCCCCATAGCCACCCCCTCCTCTCCGATGACTACTGGCCCATCCTGACCCGGGGGACTGCTTGTTAAACAACATGAGAGCTGTTGAGCCGCCATCTTTTCATCGCCGCTTACTCACCAACGCTCCCAACAGACGGTGACTCCACGGGCGAGAACGCCAAAGGTATGCTCGCTCCTTCCCCCCCCCTTCTTTCCGTTTCACTTCTCTCATTCGTTCACCAGTTTGCTGAAAAGGCACTGGAGGCGCCAGTCTACCGCCTGCCCATAACTGCTCCCCAGGGTTCACGGCTTGGCCTGGCTGGATGCCACCTCAGGAGGATCTTTTCGCCTTGTATGGCGTTGTGCATGTCCCCGTTGGGAAATGACGCTGAGGATTTTTGATCACTCTAACACCAAGTACACCACAGCCCACCAATTTTAGAACTGACTGATGTTGCTCCGGGATATTGATTCATAAAAAAAGACAAGTTCCTGTTTTAGAACTTGTTAAGGTTACAGGACAGGTTCAGGACGTGACAGAACAAGGCCATGGTTAGAGCGGGTTAACTATAGAATTATTCCATGTGGCAGTACTGGGGTCATTAAAAGCACCATTGCTGCTGATGATGGAAAGGGTTTGCGTGCCTACATCCCATTACTCTGTTGAATTACTTGGTCAGATAAGTGAGTGCCAAGGATGGGATGGTTGGAGGAAGAAGACAAAAGTCAATGTGAACTATTTAAGATTTACAAGGTTCTTCCAGGAATTTAGATTTTCCACTTCTTTTTTTTTTCTTCTCCAGAAATCTGCAATATCCCACCCGCGTAGAACAGACATTACGGGAAGTGAAACATTGGCGGTCATCTCATCTCCTTTGGGAAACAGGGTGGAGAGAAGGGAGGCTCAGAGTGTGACTAAACATTTCTGCCTGTCAGTTGGGGAGTACAGGCTGTTTGAATCTGAGCTTCCTGGGCGTTAGAGGAGACACGTCATACTCATCGTCGACATCTCTAACACACAGATATAGGGGCAAGTTTGGGTACAGTGCATTCGGAAAGTATCCAGAACCCTTGACTTTTTCCACATTTTGTTATGTTACAGCCTTATTCTAAAATGGGTTAAATAAAAATCCTCATCAATCTACACACAAGACCCAATAATGACAAAGTGAACAGGTTTAGACATTTTTTGCAAATGTATTAAAAAATAAAAAACTGAAATACCTCATTTACATAAGTATTCAGACCCTTTGCTATGAGACTCGAAATTGAGCTCAGGTGCATCCTGTTTCCATTGATCATCCTTGAGATGTTTCTACAACTTGATTGGAGTCCACCTGTGGTAAATTCAATTGATTGGACATGATTTGGAAAGACACACCTGTCTATATAAGCTCCAAGACAGGATTGTGTTGAGGCACAGATCTGGGGAAGGGTACCAAAAAATGTCTGCAGCATTGAAGGTCACCAAGAACACAGTGGCCTCCATCATTCTTAAATGGAAGAAGTTTGGAACCACCAAGACTCTTCCTAGAGCTGGCCACCCGGCCAAACTGAGCAATCGGAGGAGAAGGACCTTGGTCAGGGAGGTGACCAAGAACCCGATTGTCACTCTGACAGAGCTCCAGAGTTCCTCTGTGGAGATGGGAGAACCTTCCAGAAGGACAACCATCTCTGCAGCACTCCACCAATCAGGCCTTTATGGTAGAGTGGCCAGACAGAAGTCACTCCTCAGTAAAAGGCACATGACAGCCCGCTTGGAGTTTGCCAAAAGGCACCTAAAGGACTCAGACCATGAGAAACAAGATTCTCTGGTCTGATAAAACCAAGGTTGAACTCTTTGGCCTGAATGCCAAGTGTCACGTCTGGAGGAAACCTGGCACCATCCCTACGGTGAAGCATGGTGGTGGCAGCATCATGCTGTGGGGATGTTTTGCAGCGGCAGGGAGACTAGTCAGGATTGAGGGAAAGATGAACGGAGCAAAGTACAGAGAGATCCTTGATGAAAATCTGCTCCAGAGAGCTCAGGACCTCAGACTGGGGGCGAAGATTCACCTTCCAACAGGACAACGACCCTAAGCACACAGCCAAGACAACACAGGCATGGCTTCGGGACAAGTCTCTGAATGTCCTTGAGTGGCCTAGCCAGAGCCCGATCTAACATCTCTGGAGAGACCTGAAAATAGCTGTACAGCGACGCTCCCCATCCAACCTGACAGAGCTTGAGAGGATCTGCAGAGAAGAATGGGAGAAACTCCCCAAATACAGGTGTGCGAAGCTTCTAGCATCATACCCAAGAAGACTCGAGGCTGTAATCGCTGCTAAAGGTACTTCAACAAAGTACTGAGTAAAGGGTCTGAATACTTATGTAAATGTGATATTACAGTTTTTTGTTACATTACATTTCTAAAAACCTGTTTTTGCTTTGTCATTATGGGGTATTGTGTGTAGATTGATGAGGGGGGAAAAAAACGATTTAAATCAATTTTAGAATAAGGCTGTAACATAACAATGTGGAAAAAGTCAACGGGTCTGAATACTTTCCGAATGCACTGTATTTTGTTTTGCCCATATAAAGCACAAGTTTTAAATCAGCAAGAGATTCCTGCATAGGTATAAAATGTGACTGTAGTTGACACAGTCAGAACAACAGTCAGAGCAATAGCATACATAATAGTATCATCTGCATATAGGATGAAGTTTATCATTTTTAACAGATTGACCAATGGTGTTTATATGAAATAGTGAGGAGAACAGGTCCCAACATCGACTCCTGTGGTACACCTTTATGTACATCAAGAAATGCAGACTTAACCCCATCAATCACAATGGCCTGGAGTTCTGTCACTAAGATAATCATGAAACCATGAAAAGGCGTCAGAGCTCAGGCCTATCGAGGACAACTTATTCAATAAAATAGCACGATCAACAGTATCAAAAGCTTTTTTTTTCAGGTCCACAAACAAAGCAGCACATTTCATTTGACGTTGTCGTGTATTGGGATTATGTCTTTGTTAAATGGTTTTTTAAGTGGAACTGAAAGAATGTTGATTTTAGTATCAAGAGGGAATGTTTTAGTGTAACGCCACATACAACAGACAGGAAGTGTGTTGTAGACAGGGGAGACTGGTGATTGGCCAGAAGAGGGAGCCCATCTTTTTGCATTGTTTATAAGTAAGGGGCTAGACAAATAGAGGCAGAACGGCCATGGCAATCTGGGACGCCGTTCTCCGGACACCGCGGGTCTGTAACTTATGCTGTAACCTCGTGATTTTAATAAAAGCCTCTAACACGGTGCAGCTTGAGCGGACTCTTTGTTGACAGCAATAATTGCCACCATTCACCCGATACGACAAATGGCGCCCAACGTGGGGCTGGTCTGCACCTCTCCTTTGCTCATTCGTAGCCGCCAGGCTAACTCAAGCTAACTCGCTTTGAAGCATGGCCAGACAAGGGTGAGTTTTTCTTACCGCTTTGGAGCTTGTTAGATTGGATACGACTTGTGTACACTGGAGAGATGTACCATACGACCGTGCCTCGGGTGGCGTTGTTGCTGTCGACTAGGAGGCTGCCTAAAATGTTATTCCATTGTAAACGGCAGGTAATTGGAATTTTAGAGCATAAAACGGTAGGAATTAAGTATTGAAGGTGTACAATTAAAACAGATATGCGCATTCATTAGGGCACTGTACCGCTTAAGACCCCGAGGGGGCCATTTAGAAAATGATGGGCCGACAAATCCGTTTGCACGATAGAATGTGCAGTCGGTGGGTTTTAAAGAACTCGGTTTGATGGGGTTTATCTGATTGTGATTATGGTTCGACTTTCGTCCGACGGGGTGTCTGATTGGGTCTAATTTCTCGGTGAAATGGTCATTCATCCACGGTAGCAAAAACGGTAGGATAAATATGTTAAAAGGAATAAGGGCAGTGCAGGATATTTATTTGTGTGGTAGGCCGCAGTTAGCTAAAGGCTAATTCTAAATGCTTGATTGTGTTTCAGGCCACATGGTACATAGCGGCTAAGGCTAATTCTAAATGCTGGAGTGTGGGTCATGCTACATGGTACATAGCGGCTAATGATAATGCTAATGCTAATTGTGTTGCGTGCTACATGCTAACGGATATCCTTAGAGACCCCATTGCGATGGATTAAAGTCTCTTAAACTTGTCTCTGTGTGTGTAAGTCAGGTTATATGTTTTGTGAGCGCTGTTAAATGTTGTTTGACTATGAGGGGGAAAAGGAGTTACAGCCGGACTGTTAACCGTCTATTTGGGGATTGGGGAGAGATCTAAGAATCTCCCTTCCACGGTGAAAAAGTATTTTTGAATGTATCGCGCATGCGTGGGATTTTACTAGACTGGGCTGCAGGGGGAGACAGGGAGACACAGACGTGGGAACAAAGAGGAGAGATTTTAACACGAATCTTATAGTTTAAAGCGGCTGCGGTTTGAACATGAAACTATTTGTTGAGATGTAGTGAATTTATACATTAAATATATGTTGACGGAGTATAATGAATTAAATTAAATGACGGATTAAAATAAAATAAAAAAGTTTTTGAGCGATCTATTTAGTTCTGAGTTTAGTCTTAGAGTGAATAATGTAGAACGAACGAATATTGAATGGTTGGAAATACTCAGTGATTGCATTAACTACTAAAATGTTATTCTGTGTCTTTGTTCTTCTGTCATATGAGAGGAACGATAAGCAAGAGGAGAGAGGAGATACAGGAAGTGCTGACGTAACATCACGTGACGCGGCAGAGGATCAAGTCAAAAAAAAAAAAGTTTTGAGATGACAATTTCACATAGGCTTGGCAAACTGATTCATTAAAAATTGCATTTTGGAGGCTATGTGCATCACTGGGGTTGATTGGAGTTGTGTTGGGAATCAAGGACTGACATTATTCTGTAAATTTAAGATAATTAGGGGTTATAGAGCAAGGGGTTACAGGCTTTGTTTTTGGGATTGCTTTGAAGTTGACTAACTTACATTTACTTGCATTTGATGGGTTGTGGTAAGATAGCCAACACTAATTGATAAATTGGTGACATAGGATATAGGAATAAAAATTGGTTTTAATTATTCATGATTTTTAATTGATTTATTTAAATAAATAAAATAAATAAATTATATTAATAATTAGAGGGGGGAAGCCATAGGCTATACAGTCTAAAATAAAATAATTCACGATAAAGGAATATAAAAGGGTTGTTACAATGGGGAGAAAACGACATCAAGGCTATAAAAGTCATTACACCGGTTGATATAGTACAAAATGGTAATCCTTTAACTAAAGTATTGCTAGGTTATCCGGCAAATGAAACAAATGTTGACCTTCATTCTCAAACCAAAACTGATAAAAGATTCCAGCGATAAGATAAACAAAGCTATAGAGATAAGGCTAAGGGAAGTAGAGCTTAGGGATGTTTATCCTCAGCTTCCGGTGATCATCCAGGAGGGTGATTGTTGCATCAGAGATGAAGACGAATAATAGATAGAGGACAAGCAGAAACGACGATCACAGAAGAAAAGTAAGAAGATGATGGAAGATGATATTTCGAGGACAGAACTTAGAATATAAGCTGTTGAAGAATACTGATATGTCAGCAAGAAAGAACAGGATCAAGAAACTCTCAGAGAACTCAATCATACAACTGGTGGAGAAGAGAAGCTTTGGTTAGGAAGAATCAGAGTGAACCAAATCAACAATCACTGTTACAGCTTCAACTGAACAATATCAAATGCAATTGTACCAGCCAAGGTGGGTACCAAATGTTCCATATCCACAGCCAGTTTCTGGACAGACACAGAATTGGAGAGGAAGAGGACGAGAAGGCTTAGAAGGAGGAGGAAGATTTCAGCTACACTTCCAGCAACTTTCAGAAGACTGTTATAATTGTGGACAGATTGGTTACTTTACCTGTGAGTGCAACAAGTCAGGAGGAAACACAGAGAACATTTTTAAGGAAGATACAGGGGCAGTCGAGATCACCTGTTAGTGCCTAGAAGATACGAAGGGGGGTGTCAGCTGATAGCATCGATTAGAGAAGAAGAGAAAATAGCTAACAATTGAAGTAAAACCAGAGGACTATGAGAAGTGATAGTGAATAGTGTAAAAACGTATCTGTGTTGAGCCTAAAGAGGTTAAACATCTCACTATGTAAAATTAACTAATTAGGATAGGGATTTGAGGTAGTAAAACAGTTAATTACTCTTAAGATACTAATATTAGAGCATATACCTATTGCATTGTTGGGAAGAGATGCATTGTTTAAATTGAACTGTACAATAAGATGTACACTAAACGGCTGTCTGGTAGAGGATTTTAAAAAGTAGGGTTTTTGGGAATCATATTTGCTTAAAAAGATAATATCATAGGAAGGATGATAATCTATTAGACTGCCTATTAGACAATCTGTCTGAAAAATAAAGTTAAAAGGGGTGACTGTTATTCTGGGTTACATTCTTACACCAAGGGATTTCAGGCTAGGCTAAAAGGTGTTTAGTCGTTTGCCAAGTCTGTGTGTAAAAAAAGTCAGAAGCAGGTGGGGACTTTCCCAATCACATATTCTAAAAATTTGGTGGTAAAGGGATTTTGTGAATAAATCAGTGGAAAAGGTTTTTAAAGGTTAGGAGAAAAGATTAGATTAAAATAAATTAGGAGAACTAGGTTGAAGGAACTCTAAGACAGTAAGCTAAGTTTCAAAGTTAGTAGTAAAAGAGAGAGAACAATGGTGAAGGACATTTTAGAGTAGGAAGATCAAGGTAATTATAGGTGTATTTTTATAATCAAAAGTTTGAAAGTTAGGGATTAGAGATAGGACTGAGAGTTGGGAAAAAGTGACACTAGTGGTGATAGATGGAAGTACAAGCAAAGACAACTTTTCTTTGGGGAAAATGGATGAAGCAACAATAAGGACATTAACACTTCAGTCTATTAAAACAACAGTGAGAAGCAATTTAACTCTTTCAACATTGATAGTTATTAAAGCCATGAATATATCGCATTTGATTATAAGGGAACCAATAGCTCCAGCACCAATTTTAGGGGGAAAAAATACTTATTAGGGTTAGGATGGGGACGTTCCTCCCACATGGAGAGATAATTATGGAGAAGAAGTATACTTATCTAGTGCAAGCATTAGAATTTGTTCTGGTTAAGAATTATTGGTTAAAAAGGCTATGTAATTCATAAAGTAACGCTTATAATGGAAGAGTTGAGGTCTGTTGTAGCCTCCACAGTCATTAAGGGAGTTCAGGAGGAGTAGATTACAGTAGCCACTCCAACAGTAGATAATACACAGAGGATAACGGGAACTTTCGCACTAGAAGTAATTAAGGTTGATACATCAACTAAATCAACTACTTTAATGGTAACTTTGGAAGGGATTAATGATACGATGGCAATAGCAAATGTAGGAAGTATGACACCGACAACAACTTTTCTGAAATTAAAGGGGTAGCAAGAAGGACTTAAAATAGGAGAGCAGATAGTGGTAGAGACAATATAGATTCATCTGAAATAGTGAAGGAAACTATCATGGAAGTACAGGATGAGGTCTTTGATTTTAATGACAGACAAGGAGAGGTATCTGATCAGTACCGCTCGTTAGGGAAGAGAGAAACTATATGCATGTGGTTTGATTCTTCTGTTGTGAAAGTTAAAGATAAATGGGCAGGTAGGAATCTTTGGTTCCAGCAGTTAACTCATTCTGTAATATCAGTGAGGAATCTTGAGGGTCCATGTCTGGTTAGAATTCCACCAAACATGTTAGAGACGGTCGTTCGACCTCTATCAAGTATGTGTCAATTTTATGCGTTGTCATGACTGTGGTATCAGCAACAGTCAGTAACAGATAAAATAATGTAATTGTCAAAACATTTGTTTAAGCCTAGGGTTAGGTGGTATTGGGTTAAGTGAATTAACTTGTGTGCATTTGTTAGATGGGAAGAAAAATCAGGTAACAGCAAACCCTGAAGCATTTGAGGTGTAACCATTGAGGGCTAAAAGTTGTTTTTGTTCTAATAAAACATATGAGGTAAGGGGTATGTTTATGGGAATATCAGATTGTGATGTTATATGATAACTTTGGGTATGCATGACCTTAAGGGTAGTAATGACAAATATAATGTAACTTTTTATGTTCCAGTTAGTAAGAAGAGCAGGACTTTGATGGTTAAAAGATTAGCTTTTGCCTGACAATGTGACTATGGGGAATTTTAGAGATATTTAGAGGGTTTGTGGTGATAAAGCATATATATTCTTACCCTATGGATAGACAGGATGTTGTTACATGTCAACGTTGAAGCTTCCATATGAGGTTTTTACCATTATAAGAGGGGTAGCACCGGACACAGAAATCTGAAGCTAGGTTTGAAATTGGATGAAAAGAGACATGGCTACATGTCATAGTCTTCAAGCCTATCATTGAAGGATAAATCTAAGGGAGAAGGGGGGACTTTTTCCATGGTATGGTGTAACATTTGGGAAGATCATATTGATAATATTAGGTATACTTTGAGTCCAGATAGTTCCGATAATATCACGAGTGTTATAGATGCGTTGAAGAATATAAGGGATGCGTTTGGGAGATCTGAGAAGACTTGGTTGCAAGATCAGGTAGGCCAGTAGGGGCAGTGATGGGTTACATTTAATGGCAGCTTTGATAACACTGTGTGATGTTTGTAATTTGTTACTGACCTTTGAGAAAGCTATGATATTGAGATAGGTTGGAGAGTGATGCCTGGAGACAACACTCAGATGCCGGTGTTGACTGTTCCTGATCTGGATGAAGATGGACAAGTGGAACTGAATGGATAAATATCATTTTTGATGTTTTGATCATTTAAAAAAAAAAAAAAAATCAATATTGGGGTGATTTTAGTATGATTTTATGAATCAAGGGGGGGAAGAGGATAATGTGATTCATATATCATTTATATAGCATTTTTATATTCTTAGTTGATATTGATGTTTAATTTGAAAGTGTTGTTTTGCAAAAGATACTGTTTGGTTTTTTCTTTTCTTCCAGAAGCATTTGGGGGAACATGGGAAGGGACAATATGACTGGAGGAGATGAAACAAGGAGGGTGTGGCCGATTCCATCATCAACAAATCCATTGGAAGTCGAGACTACGGGGAGATGAAGTGTAGTGGACTACATTCCAGTGTCTGCAATGAAATATAGACATGTGTAATACATAATTGTGTCATATTCTTAGGTATTAATTTTTGTAGAATGATATTTGATGTTATTGAATACATGTGAGGATCTTAGATGTTTTTGTTTATTTCGGTGATGTTTAGGGACAGGGAATTTAGGCAGGGAGAGCTCCACTTTAGGGTCCAATGGGTTGACCAGCCTTAGAGTGGATATTTTTTGGATAGGATTTTGTTTGCAGGGGCTTACATGTGTATTTAATTGCATCATAGTTTCAAATGCATTTACATTGTTTATGGGTTTATTTGGAGTACCGTGGTGGTTGCCTGGGGCAGAGGGACCGTGAGAGAATTTTACTGTCTTGATTGATGGATGGATATCTGAAAAGATGGCTGCCGGACAGTTTTTCGCTCTTACACTCCATAAAGATTTGTTCATATTTCATAGTAATGTATTCACACTTCATAAACAGTTATTTCATAGAAAGGTATTTACACTCTAGAGAAGAATGTTTTTGGTTTAATGTTAAAGATACTCAATAAGATAAATTGTTACTTGTCATAATCCTATTCTGTTTGTTTTCGAGACTGTTCGTCTCGAAGGGGGGATATGTCGTGTATTGGGATTATGTCTTTGTTAAATGTTTTTTAAGTGGAACTGAAAGAATGTTGATTTTAGTATCAAGAGGGAATGTTTTAGTGTAACGCCACATACAACAGACAGGAAGTGTGTTGTAGACAGGGGAGACTGGTGATTGGCCAGAAGAGGGAGCCCATCTTTTTGCATTGTTTATAAGTAAGGGGCTAGACAAATAGAGGCAGAACGGCCATGGCAATCTGGGACGCCGTTCTCCAGGCACCGCGGGTCTGTAACTTATGCTGTAACCTCGTGATTTTAATAAAAGCCTCTAACACGGTGCAGCTTGAGCGGACTCTTTGTTGACAGCAATAATTGCCACCATTCACCCGATACGACAACGTTAAAAAAAATGTATGCACACATGACTGTAAGTCGCTTTGGATAAAAGCGTCTGCTAAATGGCATATTATTATTATATTATTTTAGTGTCTAAAGCGTTGACAAGATCATTAACAACTAAAGTGGTTGCTGTAATAATGTAATGCCCAGGCCTAAACCCTGATTGGTTTACATTCAAAATACATCTCAGATTAAAAAAATAGCAAAGTTGTACATTTACTAAGGATTCAAGAATCTTAGCTAGACAAGGAAGCCTTGAAATGGGCCGATTTAATTATTAAGATCACTACTATCCCTGCTCTTGTGGAGTGGCAGCGCAAGAGCTGATTTCCATACTTTTGGAATATTTCCTGATAACAATATTAAATAAAAAAATGTGGGTTATTAAACCAACAATGAAGGACGCTGCACACTTAAGCAGACTGGGATCCAATTGGATGGCCCCTGTGGGTTTCTTTTCCAATGCTAGCAAAGCATCCAGGACTTATTTTTCTGTAAATAGCCTAAAAAGAAAAGCTTTGACTATAATTTATCTGATAATTCAGCAAGTTTCCCCTATCAGCATTCAGCCAAATATCATTGTGAATTGGCTTAGAAGTTATTTCAAAGAGATAGCCCGCTGAAATAAAATGGTGTTTAAATGCATCAATGATGGCATTTTTTTTCCCGTAATGAGGCCAGCGGTTACATAATAATCCGATTTAGCCTTCCTGATTTGTCTTACACAATGATTCCTCAGTTGCTTAAAAGCTTGCCAGTCCGGGCCTAAACCCGTGTTCCTGGCCTTGACCCAAGCATCATCTCGTTCATAAATGACTTCTGATATATTCTGGATTGTACCAGGCATTCGATCTACCTTTAAACCTTAAGGTTTTTGAAGGGAGCATGATTATCCACAATATTATTGAAGACATCGGGAAAAAAGGCTCAATGCTAGATCAGGTTCAGGGATAGCTGAAATACAACCAATGTCACTAAAATAAAGATCATGTAAAAAAAAGCCTGTTAACGGAAGTTTGTAAAGTTCCTCTTTGTGATGACAAGACTTGGATTTGTGTATTCTCACATTTCTAACAATAACAACTGGGCAACAGTCACTAATATCTTGGGCGAAGACCCCAATAGAAACATATTTCTCTGGTGTTTTTGTTAGAATAAGATTCATCCGAGATGACTTTGAAGGATCTTTTGGGTTGGGTCGTGTAGGCTTTTTCACCAGCTGGAACTGTACAAAATAGGTGCAACTCCTACATGGGATGAAACGTTCACCATAGTCTCTGAAGGTGGTAGCCGCTAATCTGGAAAAATTCTGTTTTCCCCGTATGGCAGAAAGTGGTGGACACCATTTTGGAAAGAGTCAGTTAACCTCTACGGGATCGGTGTCCCGTATATGGGACTGTTGAGCTAACGTGCGCTAATGTGATTAGCATGACTGTTGTAGGTAACAGCAAACTTTCCAGGACATAGACATGTCTTATATGGGCAGAAAGCTTAAATTCTTGTTAATCTAACTGCACTGTCCAATTTACAGTAGCTATTACAGTGAAAAAATACCATGCTATTGTTTGAGGAGAGTGCACAACAACAGAAAACTTATCACGGCAACTGGTTTGATACATTCACCTCTGAAAGTAAATCATGTACTTACATTCAGTAATCTTGCTCTGATTTGTCATCCTAAGGGTCCCAGAGATAAAATGTAGCATATTGTTTTGATAAAAATCAATTTTTATATTAAAATGTAGGAACTGGGTTCTACAGTTTGAACCCCTGCTGTCTCTGGCTCAACAGCCACCCCGCCCGGCCTGGCCATCTAGATGTGTGAAAGTTAGTGTATAAGCTAATGATCCATCATGTATGACATTCCTGGGAGTGTGTAAACTTACATTTTGTATTACCATATCATTTTTGTATGTTCTCTATAGTTATGTACTTGAAAATGTATAAATTGACCAATTCGGCACATTTGGGCAGACTTGATACAAAATAGTCCAGCATTGCAATGCTTCACTTGATCAATCTGAAACTTTGCACACACACACTGCTGCCATCTAGTGGCCAACATCTATAATGCGCCTAAACTGCAATATTATATTGTGGCCTTTCTCTTGCATTTCAAAGATGGAACAAAAAAAATAGAAAACGCATGATCTTTTGTTTGTATTATCTTTTACCAGATCTATTGTGTTACATTCTCTTACATTCATTTCACATTTCCACAAACTTCAAAGTGTTTCCTTTCAAATGGTATCAAGAATATATATATCCTTGCTTCAGGTCCTGAGCTACAGGCAGTTAGATTTGGGGATGTCATTTTAGGCGAAACTTGAACAAAAGGGTCAGATCCTTCAGAGGTTAAAATCCACGCAAATAAAATAGGTTTCAGCTAGAAGTCAATCAATCAATCCACACAGTGTGATAGTTAGTTAGATTGAATCACAGTTTGTAAGATTACCACAGTTACAGGCAGCAAGCCAGAACCCAACCTCAGACTACAATCCCAGCCAGCACTAGGACCCACAATAAACACAACCAAGGCACAAATCTAGCCAGCATAACACCAGCAAGGGGAGCGGTGACTTGCGATTAAATGCGAGGGCCCATCAAAACAGCAACGCTACGGAGGCCGTGTTACCAGTATGATAGCCAGGAGAGAAGCACCTTGGCGGGGATGTCGTTTCTGGTACAGGCTGGTGGAAAGCCGGTAGGGAGGCAAGCGCTACACTGGGAGAGTCAAAGAGTAAATCCAAGTAGGCTAAACCAAGTGGAGTTCAGGTTTGGCAGCGATTGTACATGTTTGTCTTATTGTACATGTTCTAATTATCAGTGGTGTAAAGTACTTTAAAGTATTTTTACTTAAGTCGTTTTTTATTTACTACACTGAACAAAAATATGAACGCAACATGTAAAGTGTAGGTCCCATGTCTCATTAGCTGAAATAACAGATGCCAGAAAGGTTCCATACGCATATTTCTCTCAAATGTTGTGCACAAATGTGTTTATATCCCTGTTAGTGGAACTGGAACACGCTGTCATACACTAAATCCAGAGCATCCCAAACATGCTCAATGGGTGACATGTCTGGTGAGTATGCAGGCCATGGAAGAACTGGGAGATGTTCAGCTTCCAGGAATTGTGTACAGATCCTTGTGACATGGGGCTGTGTATTATCATGCTGAAACATGAGGTGATGGCGGCGGATTAATGGCACGACAATGGGCCTCAGGATCTCATCACGGTGTCTCTGTGCATTTAAAATGCAAATTGTGTTAGTTGTCCGTAGCTTATGCCTGCCCATACCATAACCCCACCACGGGGCACTCTTTTCACAACGTTGACATCCGCTCGCCCACACGCTCGTCCATCTGCCCGGTACAGTTGAAACTTCATCCGTGAAGAGCACACTTCAACGTGCCAGTGGCCATCGAAGGTGAGCATTTGCCCACTGAAGTCGGTTACGGCGCCGAACTGCAGTCAGGTCAAGACCCTGGTGAGGACAATGAGCACACAGATGAGCTTCCCTGAGATAGTTTCGGACAGTTGGTGCAGAAATTATTCGGTTGTGCAAACCCAAAGTTTCATCAGCTGTCTGGGTGGCTGGTCTGAGATGATCCCGCTGGATGAGGTGGTCCTGGGCTGGCGTGGTTACAAGTGGTCTGCGGTTGTGAGGCCGGTTGGACGTACTGACAAATTCTCTAAAACGACGTTGGAGGCGGCTTATGGTAGAGAAATTAACATACAATTATCTGGCAACAGCTCTGGTGGACATTCCTGTAGTCAGCATGCCAAATGCATGCTCCCTCAAAACTTGAGACATCTGTGGCATTGTGTTGTGTGACAAAACTGCACATTTTAGAGAGGCCTTTTATTGTCCCCAGCACAAGTTGTACCTGTGTAATGATCATGCTGTTTAATCAGCTTCTTGATATGCCACACCTGTCAAGTGGATGGATTATCTTGGCAAAGGAGAAACGCTCACCTAACAAATTTGTGCACAAAATTAGAGAGAAATAACTTTTCTGGCATCTTATTTCAATTAATGAAACATGGGACCATCACTTTACATGTTGCGTTTACATTTTTGTTCAGTGTAGTAAAAAACAACAACGACTTAAGTAAAAATACTTTAAAGTACTACTTAAGAACTTTACACCACTGATAATTAGAACATGTACAATCAGACATCAATCTCTTCAAAGCAGGATATCACTGTCCATTAGTCAAGGGAGGCATTTACAATCTCATTAGTTGTGTATGATGGTGATGTAAGATAGCTACTGTACTTAAAAACAGCTGTTGACTGCCCAGTCAGTCTTTTGGTAACTAGTTCTTTCCATCTGTATAGACCTGAATGGAGACCGGATTCACATGAGTAAAGATTTAGGAATGAGGAACTCTCACTCTCAATAAACGACTGTTACGAAGACATCCATGACTCAATATCTGAAGGTGAAAGTAGTGGGCCAAAAATATACCGGTAATATTACTGACACGCCAGTTAATTGATGGGACTGGACAGCAACAAAACATTTCTGACAAGCAATTACCGAGTAGCACCAGGCTTTTCCACTCATTTTCTATGGATACAAAATAGCATTATGTTTATCCCCAGAGATCCATATACCAAATCATGCAGAAATCAATTGTCCATTATTATAGTTTCCCAAAAGCCCAACATTCCCTCCATAATAAACGTGTAGTCAAGGTGACTATAAACTATAGCCCACTATAGGTCAGAGAGGCCACATAAAGTAGACAGAACCCTTGCGACAGAGCTTAGATATCTTGCAACAACCTGTATTATTTTAGACCACGGTTATATACAGTGCATTCAGAAAGTATTCAGACCACTTCCCCTTTTCCACATTTTGTTACGTTACAGCCTTATTCTAAAATGGATTAAATACATGGTTTTCCTCAATCTACACACAATACCCTATAATGACAAAGCGAAAACAGGTTTTTAGATTATTATTTTTTTTGCACATTTATAAAAAAAACTTTAAAAAAAACGTATTTACATAAGTATTCAGACCCTTTGCTACGAGACTCGAAATTGAGCTCAGGTGCATCCTGTTTCCATTGATAGTCCTTGAGATGTTCCTACAACTTCATTGGAGTCCACCTGTGGTAAATTCAATTGATTGGACATGATTTGGAAAGGCACACACCTGTCTATATAAAGGTCCCACAGTTGACAGTGCATGTCAGAGCAAACACCAAGCCGTGAGGTCAAAGGAATTGTCCATAGAGCTCTGAGACAGGATTGTGTTGAGGCACAGATCTGGGGAAGGGTACCAAAAAATGTCTGCAGCATTGAAGGTCACTAAGAACACAGTGGTTTCCATCATTCTTAAATGGAAATAGTTTGGAACCACCAAGACTCTTCCTAGAGCTGAGCAATCGGGGGAGAAGGGCCTTGGTCAGGGAGGTGAACAAGAATCTGATTGTCACTCTGACAGAGCTCCAGAATTGCTCTGTGGAGATGGGAGAAAATTCTAGAAGGACAACCATATCTGCAGGTCTCCACCAAATCAGGCCTTTATGGTAGAGTGACCAGATGGAAGCCACTCCTCGGTAAAAGGCACATGACAGCCCGCTTAGTTTGCCAAAAGGCACCTAAAGGACTCTCAGACCATGAGAAACAAGATTCTCTGGTCTGATGAAACCAAGATTGAACTCTTTGGCCTGAATGCCAAGCGAGGAAACCTGGCACCATGAAGCATGGTTGTGGCAGAGTCATGCTGTGAGGATCTTTTTCAGCAGCAGGGACTGGGAGACTAGTCAGGATCGAGGGAAAGATGAACGGAGCAAGGTACAGAGAGATCCTTCATGAAAACCTGCTCCAGAGCGCTCAGGGCCTCAGACTGGACAACAACCCTAAGCACACAGCCAAGACAACACAGGAGTGGCTTCGGGACAAGTCTCTGAATGTCCTTGAGTGGCCCAGCCAGAGCCCGGACTTGAGCCCGATCTCTGGAGAGACCTGAAAATAGCTGTGCAGCGACGCTCCCCATCCAACCTGACAGAGCTTGAGAGGATCTGCAGAGAAGAATGGGGGAAACTCCCCAAATATAGGAGTGCCAAGCTTGTAGCAACATACTCAAGAAGACTCGAGGCTGTAAGCGCTGCCAAAAGGTGCTTCAACAAAGTACTGAGTAAAGGGTCTGAATACTTATGTAAATGTGATATTTAAGTGTTTTTAGTTTTTATAAATTAGCAAACATTTCTAAAAACCTGTTTTTGCTTCATCATTATGGGGTATAGTGTGGGGGGGGAAACAATTTAATCAATTTTAGATTAAGGCTGTAACGTAACAAAATTTGGAAACAGTTAAGGGGTCTGAATACTTTGCGAAGGCACTGTAGATCAACATTTTCTGCACGCACTCAATGATACAGTAGCAAAAGCACATAGCAGCAGCTGGTTCATATAACATAAAGGAATGAAAAATATTAATTCAAAGTTTAATTTGATTAGGAGCATTAAAATGCTTCCATGACAAGCAGGAAGATCTGAGTTAAATTGTTTGTTTAGTTTTTCCATTGTAGGGGCATCACATAGGAAAGAAAGCTAGGAATCAGGTGCACAGTAGACTTAACCAACCAGGGTTGTATTTCTTTAACCTTGCTTGACACATTAGGCTCTGTCGTAGCCGGCCGCGACCGGGAGACCCATGGGGCAGCGCGCAATTGGCCCAGTGTCGTCCAGGGTAGGTGAGGGAATGGCCGGCAGGGATGTAGCTCAGGTGGTAGAGCATGGCGTTTGCAACGCCAGGGTTGTGAGTTCGATTCCCACGGGGGGCCAGTATGAAAAATAAAATAAAATAATGTATGCACTCACTAACTGTAATTCGCTCTGGATAAGAGCTTCTGCTAAATGACTAAAATGTAAATGTATTAATACGACACACACCACAGCTACAGTGAGGGACAAAAAGTATTTGATCCCCTGCTGATTTTGTACGTTTGCCCACTGACAAAGAAATTATCAGTCTATAATTTTAATGGTAGGTTTATTTGAACAGTGAGAGACAGAATAACAACAAAAAAATCCAGAAAAATGCATGTCAAAAATGTTATATATTGATTTGCATTTTAATGAGGGAAATAAGTATTTGACCCCCTCTCAATCAGAAAGATTTCTGGCTCCCAGGTGTCTTTTATACAGGTAACTAGCTGAGATTAGGAGCACACTCTTAAAGGGAGTGCTCCTAATCTCAGTTTGTTACCTGTATAAAAGACACCTGTCCACAGAAGCAATCAATCAATCAGATTCCAAACTCTCCACCATGGCCAAGACCAAAGAGCTCTCCAAGGATGTCAGGGACAAGATTGTAGATCTACACAAGGCTGGAATGGCCTACAAGACCATCGCCAAGCAGCTTGGTGAGAAGATGACAACAGTTGGTGCGATTATTCACAAATGGAAGAAACACAAAATAACTGCAATGATCATGAGAACGGTGAGGAATCAGCCCAGAACTACACGGGAGGATCTTGTCAATGATCTCAAGGCAGCTGGGACCATAGTCACCAAGAAAACAATTGGTAACACACTACGCCGTGAAGGACTGAAATCCTGCAGCGCCCGCAAGGTCCCACTGCTCAAGAAAGCACATATACAGGCCCGTCTGAAGTTTGCCAATGAACATCTGAATGATTCAGAGGAGAACTGGGTGAAAGTGTTGTGGTCAGAAATGGAGCTCTTTGGCATCAACTCAACTCGCCGTGTTTGGAGGAGGAGGAATGCTGCCTATGACCCCAAGAACACCATCCCCACCGTCAAACATGGAGGTGGAAACATTATGCTTTGGGGGTGTTTTTCTGCTAAGGGGACAGGACAACATCAACGCGACGATTGACGGGGCCATGTACCGTCAAATTTCCTCAGCCAGGGCATTGAAAATGGGTCGTGGATGGGTATTCCAGCATGGCAATGACCCAAAACACACTGTCAAGGCAACAAAGGAGTGGCTCAAGAAGAAGCACATTAAGGTCCTGGAGTGGCCTAGCCAGTCTCCAGACCTTAATCCCATAGAAAATCTGTGGAGGGAGCTGAAGGTCCGAGTTGCCAAACGTCAGCCTCGAAAACTTAATGACTTGGAGAAGATCTGCAAAGAGGAGTGGAACAAAATCCCTCCTGAGATGTGTGCAAACCTGGTGGCCAACTACAAGAAACGTCTGACCTCTGTGATTGCCAACAACGGTTTTGCCACCAAGTACTAAGTCATGTTTTGCAGAGGGGTCAAATACTTATTTCCCTCATTAAAATGCAAATCAATTTATAACATTTTCGACATGCGTTTTTCTGAATTTTGTTGTTGTTATTCTGTCTCTCACTGTTCAAATAAACCTACCATTAAAATTATAGACTGATCATGTCTTTGTCAGTGGGCAAACGTACAAAATCTGCAGGGGATCAAATACTTTTTTCCCTCACTATACATGGGTTAGTGTTACTAAATAGCTGAGGTAGAAAGGACTAGTGAGGAGGAATAACTATTGATTGTTTTCAAGCAGTGAAGCACACTTCTCTCCCCAAAATAACTGAGGTCAAACATTTGTAGCTACATAAAATGAACTAAGTTAATTGTTTTCTGACATGCAACACATTCTATGGCAGCTTCATGTCACCACACTTGCTTCCTTCATTCTTGCCCAGCAGCATTTCATGTGAACTCTCATCTTTTCCCCAGATGGCAGTGGAATAAAGAGGGCACATTTTAACAGCAGCCACTCAATAAACACTAACGACCTTAAAGTATTAAGAACAGTTGCTTCTAATGTTAAATATCAAACGTTGCCTCCATACCCCCAACTGGCATTCCACAGGCTTTCATAAACATCCAAAACCAACTGGGGAAACAAACACCATGTGCCACTTAAACTCAATTTGAAACAGCCTCATCTAGTTCGACGTCGGTCTTCCCGTCAACAAGTGTTAACGGTTCGCACTTTGCAGCCAAAGACTAAAACCTCTGTCTGCGTTTACGCTCCTTCAAATCTGACATGTACGTCTAAGCGTGGGTCAGTATGTCCTTGTGCATTCAATGTGAGTGTGTGTTCAAGCCATGGGTATGGTAAGGACACAGTGTGATAGGGAGACTGTTCACTGTGTTTTGTGTAAGATAGACTGGGCAGAATAATTGCAGGCTGAGAGAATATAAACCATCTTAAATGTGTAGGATTAGGGGGATTACGCTATATACACACAGGAACAAAAATAAGCACACATGCTCCACTTTTTTTTATTTATTGTACTGACAGAAAATGATAGCATTTAACAAGAGAATGTAAAAGGGGGCCGGGACTGGGAAGGAACGTGTAAAATAAGTAGGGAGGAGGGGAGACAGAGGTGCATTCTGGGATGTGAAGTTTCTTCCTGTAGAAGCCTGGTAACGCCACCTGTGGAACAAAAAGGACAGAGCGGTTAGGATACCACCTGACCAGGCTCTGTGTTTGATCACAAAACACCCCTAATTCATTGCTTCTTTTTACAATAAAGTTTTTTTAATTTGGCATATCTATATTCAAATTAACTTTTAATTTTTATAACTTAAAGACTGTCATTAAAGTAACTGTCCAGTAAAAATCTTACTTTTAAAAGTCATATTCTGTTAACTCGTACCCAAATAATGTTGTTGACCAAAGCATAAATTGCATAAAAAATAAACACTTTAAAAAACCCACCTCAAACTTGTATATCAGATCGTTTAAAAAATGCTTGCCATTTCCTCATAGAGTATGATGTCCTCCTCCTGAGGAGGATGAGCCGGCCAATCAGCAGTTTACTGACATGAATATTTTTAATTGCAGGTATACGCCCACACCATTCTGTTGTTTGGGTACGCCCACACCATTCTGTTGTTTGGGTACGCCCACGCCATTCTGTTGTTTGGGTACGCCCACACCATTCAACACAGAAAAGCTGCTTTTTAACATACTCAATTACAATTTTTTGGTAGGAAAACTATTTCACCTAGAACTCTGGAAACATTGGACAGTTACTTTAAGAGATGTATTTTTATATTGACCACACTGGTGTGTTTTTTGAAATCATCTTATTCGCAGAGCATTTCTAATCCAAAAGGGCATGACACTATCTAATGGTATCTTGTTTAACATACATCATGTATGTACAACCCTTCATGGGAGGAAATGAGGAACAACACAACGGCCGAAAACGACAAAGCAATCTAGCTGGGCTCTCTACGCTGTACAGATGGAGGGTTTGGCGATGGCAGCATTGTTTACATTCCCAAGGCACTGATGGACATGAACCAGGTTAGGCATGGGAACAGGACTCCCGAAGACCTGCACTGTACCGTCACCTCTCTCTCTGAACCATCAATGTCGCATAGCTACTCTGAGGCTGTTGCCTGTATAATTACAAGGTGACGCTGAATATTCAGGCAGTTTGATTTTGAAAAGTTTTGAGTTCTCGGAATGGTCACTGGCTGGGGATACAACGGGGTTGTGGTTTAATTTTTTATTTTTTTTACCACTATGACCCATCTACACCATTTGCTCAACAAAACCTGTTTCTAAGCTGAAAGATTCTCTTTCAGCTATACTGAGTGCAATCGAGCTCGAAAGGTAAAAAAGCCTATTCTTGACATAACACATTTTCCTAACCAGGGCGGACCTGATTGGAACCTGTCCAAGGTCCTGCTCTATTCTCTCCTCTTAGCTCAAAATCGCCTTTCAGCTCTGCTGAATGCCGACCGAGCTCAAAGAGTTGGAAAACGTGCTATAATATGTCTCTTCTAATAAAAGCGGATTTATGACCCTGGTCACAATCCTGCTTTCTTTCTCTGTTTCCTTCTCAAGATCTCCCTTCAGCTACGCTGAGTACAGATCGAGCCAAAGAGTTAGAAGACATATCCAACAGATAGAAACGAATAAAAGGAGACGGTGTCACCCAAGACGCCGCTCTACCAATATCCACTACCTCTGTACCTCTGAAGAGGGCAGTAGAAGCTGCTACTCCACGAGTGGAGTGCGCTTTAACACCCTGAGGCGGTTGTTGCCCCGCCGCCTCGTACGCCGTCTCAATGCCTTCACAAAGCCAATGAGACAATCGCTGTTTTGAAAGTGGTCTACCCAATGCAGCCGCACCGTGACACACAAACAGCTGAGGCGATGACCTAATCGCTGCTGTGCTCTCAACGTAACACGCCAAAGCGCGTACTGGGCACAAACAATGAATCTTTTTCTCACTCCTCTCCCCTTGGGGAGGGGGATAAAAAGCCCACAATTCCACGGTCTGTGATCTATATGCACTGTTAATAACCTTCAGCACAAATGCCGGGTTGGGACGTAACACCGCTCTGCTGAAAACGCCATTAATGGCAAGGCAGTCGGGTCTCGTCGACAGTGCACTCAAATCACTGACCCGCTTAGCAGTAGTCAAGGCGAGCAACAGCGCCGTCTTGATAGACAGCATTTTGAAGGGTATTTGATTCAATGGCTCGAACGGCGCCTTACATAGCGCTTCGAGAACCAAAGCCAAATCCCATCGGGGCAGCGTAGCCCTAGTCATTGGCCTGACATAACACGTTTTCCTAACCAAGGCGGACCTGATTGGAACCTGTCCAAGGTCCTGCTCTGTCCTCTCCCTTTAGCTCGAAATCGCCTTTCAGCTCTGCTGAATGCCGACCGAGCTCAAAGAGTTGGAAAAAACGTGCCATAATATGTTTCTTCTAATAGAAGCGGATTTATGAACATGGTCACAATCCTGCTTTCTTTCTCTGTTTCCTTCTCAAGATCTCCCTTCAGCCACGCTGAGTACAGATCGAGCCAAAGAGTTAGAAGACATATCCAACAAATAGAAACGAATAAAAGGAGACTGTGTCACCCAAGACGCCGCTCTACAAATATCCATTACCTCTGAACCTCTGAAGAGGGCAGTAGAAGCTGCTACTCCACGAGTGGAGTGCGCTTTAACACCCTGAGGCGATTGTTGCCCCGCCGCCTCGTACGCCGGCTCAATGCCTTCACAAGGCCAATGAGGCAATCGCTGTTTTGAAAGTGGTCTACCCAATGCAGCCGCACCATGACACACAAACAGCTGAGGCGATGACCTAATCGCTACTGTGCACTCAATGTAACACGCCAAAGCGCTTACTGAGCACAACGGTAGTCAAGGCGAGCAACAGCGCCGTCTTGATAGACAGCATTTTGAGGGGTATTTGATTCAATGGCTCGAACGGCGACTTACATAGCGCTTCGAGAACTAAGGCCAAAACCCATCAGGGCAGCGTAGCTCTAGGCATTAGCCTAAGCCGTTGCATTCCCAATAAAAACGTTTCACCACTGTGTGATTGAACGTTAAACCCTTCGTGACCAGCTGAAAATGCCACTGCAACACTCGAATGGTGGATGGCGATTTCTGCTTATCAGACATAAACTTTCGGCCACGGGCAGTGCGCGAATGCGTCTCTTCCCAATGGCTGATCGTCCTGTTGTCTCAGGGAGAAACTTGACCACAGGGTGGGCTGCCGACATGAGACCCAAAAGTGACATGATCGATAGCGCCGTTACTGTGAAATTCGGACTACACTCCCTCAGGGCTAGTACCAATGCTGCCCTTCGAGGGTCCGAAATTCGCGCCCTCATCATTACAGTGTCTAGCTGTAGTCCCAGGTAGACTATCTGATGACTGGGCCAGGGTGCACTCCTTTTCCAATTCACAGCGAACCCCAGACGCGTGAGATGAATCACTGTCTGTGTCGTGTAAGTAAACGTCAGCTCTGCTGACGGGCGAGAACCCGCAGGTCGTCTAGGTAGGCTAATATCCTTATCCCTTGACAACGCAGCGGTTCCAATGCCGCCTCCACACATTTGGAAAACGTTCGAGGTGCCAGGGCGTACCCAACGGCATCCTCTTGAACTCGTACACCCCTCCTCTATGGCCCACGCCTCCGCTATTCCCCAGCACTGGGTTGGTGAAATAGCCCAAGGTGGGCCCCCCTTTTTTTTTTTTTTTTTTTTTTAAAAGGGAGAGGACCCATCAGCTCGTTCTGGGTGAATCGGGGGCTTTGATACGATGGTTACGACCGTAACTGCAGTAATCTTGCCCTCCGTGAACGCAGCACGGGTCTGAACTGCACTGTCTGAGGTACTGGCCTGAGACAGAGCGCTCTTCTTAGAAAGCGATTGCGTCATCATGTCATTGTCTGACTGAGACTGCAGCTTGGCATGAGACTTATCCTTTACAGAATTCAACAGAATCTGAAAGGCGTGATCTCTGACCGGTACCACACTGTGGTTCCACAATGCCTCTTTACTGTTCCTAAGCGGCTGTTCAACGACACACTCGATGTGTCGTGATCTGCGCTCAGAGCCATGGCATTGATACATTCAGAATAAGCCGGAGGCGTCAGTACCTAGGTTACACCTGTAACCCTGGTATTCCCGCTCTCCGTGAACGTCGCACGGGTCTGAACTGCGCTGACTGAGGCATTAGCCTGCAGCAAGGCGTCATTCCCGGCTAGCGGCTGCGTCTTCATGTCACATTGGGACCGAGACAGCTGCCTGCTGAATGTGAGGTATCCTTTGCGCCTGGGCGCGTTCAGGAGAAAGTGGGGGCGCCGATACACTGGGCACCTTCATGACCGTGGTAATCGGGCCCTTCTTGAACGCAGCATGGGTCTGGGTCGTACTAACAGAGACCTTGGTCTATGATAGTGCGCCACCCCCGATGTGGTTATTATCAGCGCGTTCTGCGAGAAACGGGGGCCGAAACGTGGTTATGCCCATAACCGTAGTAATCAGGCCCTCCGTGAACGCAGCACGGGTCTGAACTGCACTGTCTGAGGTACTGGCCTGAGACAGAGCGCTCTCCCCAGAAGCGATTGCGTCATCATGTCATTGTCTGACTGAGGCTGCCGCTTGGCATGAGACTTATCCTTTACAGAACTCAGCTGAAAAGTATGATCTCTGGCTGACACCACACGGTGGTGCCACAATGCCTCTTCACTGGTCTTATGCGGCTGTTCAACGACACACTCAATGTGTGGTGAGCTGCGCTCAGAGCCATGGGCATTGATACGTTCAGAATATACCGGAGGCGTCCATACCTTGGCTACCTTAGTAGCCCTGGTATTCCCGCTCTCCGTGAACGTTGCACGGGTCTGATCTGTACTGACTGAGGCATTAGCCTGCAGTAAGACGTCACTCCCGGCTAGCGGCTGCGCCTTCATGTCACATTGGGACAGAGGCAACTGCCTACTACGTGAAGACTTTACTACAGAGCTCCTAGGAGTCTGTAGTAAGAGATCTTCACTAGGTGAGCTAAGGCTGCGCCTTGCTACCTTTACCCCTTTCCTCTCCTGAGCACGCTCAGCTACACACTCTAAGTGGGTTGGGCTGCGCTCAAGATGGTGAGGGAGAAAACATAGAACGTGGAGTGTTCCGAACCTTATGGAATAATTGTCCTTCTTTTGACAATGTCAATGAGAACAATCTCTTTATTCACACAATGTAACAACACAGCCCTCTACACTCTGAACAGTGGAGTAGGGGGGGGAAAAAACAGTAGGCCCTCCTGCGAAACCCGCCGGGCCGTTCTCCGTCCTCTTCCCCTCGCCTCGTCAGATGTGCTTGCGCTTCTGGGAGGCCTTCTGGTACTGCCAAGCTGGTCTCGTGACAGCTTTTTCAGCTGGCGGGACTGTCGCTACCACAGTCGCTGCTGGGGGAGCCGAGCTCGCTCTCCTGCTGTCTGTGGTGTGCGTCTGTCGCCTGGCCCGACGCCTCACTGTAGTTCTGCTGGGGGCGTTGGAGATGGACGGTTTAGCTGGGGCTCTGCTGGACCTCATTGCTAGTGGCAAATGCTTGGCCAGGTGCCTCCTCTCCTCGTCCAGTCTGGCGATCCTCTCCGTCGCGTCCTTCACTGCGAGGCCAAAGAGGCCCTCGCTGGAGACGGGGGCGTTGAGTAGAGACGTTTTGTCGGTCTCCTTCATGGCCGTCATGGAAAGCCACAGGTGTCGTTCTGTGACCACGGAGGTGGCCATGGTCCTTCCTGCGCATATGGCAATCGCCTGCGTCAGGTGCAGAATGGCTCCAGAGATTCTGGAGGCCTCCTCCACTTCTTCACTGGTCATCTCCGACCTGCCCGTTGTGAGACGGGACAGAGAGGCCGCGAGGAGGGCGATATTGTTCGCCGCTGCTACGCTCTGGGCTCCCAGCATAAAAGATTTCTCAGCCAACTGGGCTGTAAATCTATCCTTTTGTGCTGGCAGAGTGGCCTTCTTGGAGGCTGACCAGGGACTCGACCCGGCACTAGGAACGCCGTCATGGCGCCCTCGAGCCTGGGGATTCCTCTAGTTGCCCACTCATATCCGCTCACTCTGGTGAAGGGGATATACGCTCTGGCCGGCGAACGCGCCGCCAGAGGTGCCCCCCCACGAACCCTCGACATACTTGCCGAGGGAGGGCAAGGCTGGAGCCAATGGCTCAGCTGCCCTCCTCGGCTTGGAGTAAGGGCCGCCCTCCATCAGGTCCACCTCCATAGGAAGGGGAGCTGGGGGCAGCGCAACCTCGAGTCGTGTGGCAGCCCTCTCAATGAGCCCGGGAAAGTCCGAGCGCAGAGAGGCTACCGCGAAGGACAGGGCTTCTGACGCAGCAGAGCCCATGTCGTCATCGCACAGGGACTCTTCTACCCTGGCGCTTTCAGAATGAAAGGGGGTTTTGAAGGTGGGCGCCAGAGGTCTGGATTGTCCCACTGGGATATCCGCCTCGGCGCCTTCCCTGTCATCCTCCGACGCCGCATCGTCCTCTGACCCCTCTGAAGCAGAGAGGAGTGAGGACATTACGTCCTCCAGAGGGACGTCCTTCAAAAAGAACGCCCGACGCTGCTGCCTCTCCTTAATAGGGAAGGAGGGCGCAGGAGGCGCAATTAGGAGGGTTGTCGAGACCATCCTCGGCGTGCTGCGGTCCCAAACACACGAAACAGAGGTCGTGGGGGTCCGCAGCAGCCATGGTGGAACACCGACACAGAGCCCTTAAAAGGGCCTTTGGGGGTGGGAAATTCCCAGGTGTGCTCATGGCGAAAGACGTTGACGGCTGGCAGTCAACGACGAAAATCTTTCAGAGTCTTCGTAAGGCTTCTTCAGTTCTAGTCCAGTCGCTGAAGATAATGGGAGACAGATTGATGGAACGGGGTTCCTTATATAGGGACACCTGTACTCCTATTGGCTGTAGGTGTGTGCATAATTTGTTTTCAGGCTGTTCTGCCCTAGGGCAGAGGGTAAACCACTAGGAGCATAGCTCCCCTATGGGGCGGAGCTCCACGATATAGAACTCACACTTTCAGAGTGAACCCATTACAAATTAGCTGCAAACCATCAATGGATCCAGATCCATCATTTGGTAAACACTGGTGCAGGACACATACCTTTTGCGTGGAGGGCGTTCACTCATCGACGTACTCGAAGGGCTCAGGGGCCTCGGGCTCCTGTTCCTCCTCCTCAATCTTGGGGCCATGGGCGGAGACGGGCTCCACCAGCTCCTCCTCTTCCTCGCTGGTGTCCTTCATGATAATAATGCCGCCGGTGTGGAGCTGGAGACAGATAGGGGACACGGACCAATGACATGAGCGACTGTAAGCTGTTCGACCAATGACATGAGCGACTGTAAGCTGTTCGACCAATGACATGAGGCGACTGTAAGCTGTTCGACCAATGACATGAGCGACTGTAAGCTGTTCGACCAATGACATGAGGCGACTGTAAGCTGTTCGACCAATGACATGAGCGACTGTAAGCTGTTCGACCAATGACATGAGCGACTGTAAGCTGTTCGACCAATGACATGAGCGACTGTAAGCTGTTCGACCAATAATGGGTGTCTTATTTTAATCTCTTTTTATCTTGTCTGCCTCCCCAACTGAGCGGTACCACCCATCAAACATCACCCGCCCCACAATAACCTCAATTCGACTTCAGAAAACACACTGCACCCCATGCTGTTTAATTCTCACTTACTCTCCACTGTCAACACTGACTAGCATGCTTATGCAACAGTTGGACACATTTAACAAGGCTTTACAGAAGGCTTATGTCCATGTAAACCTCTGAAACCGAGAAGTGAGGGACTGCAACAGGTCTTTATAATGCTGAAGCCGAGAAGTGAGGGACTGCAACAGGTCTTTATAATGCTGAAGCCGAGAAGTGAGGGACTGCAACAGGTCTTTATAATGCTGAAGCCGAGAAGTGAGGGACTGCAACAGGTCTTTATAATGCTGAAGCCGAGAAGTGAGGGACTGCAACAGGTCTTTATCATGCTGAAGCGGAGAGGAACTTTCAAAACACTACACAGACGTGGTGAGGGATTACACAGTGAAGAGATTTATCATGACGGCAAGAAAGCCCAGGTATTTGTTTTTGTGAGGATTTTGAGGGGATGGTTGCCTCATACTCTTATCACATTGCCCTTGCAGTGGTTGTACAGTACTGTACATCAAGCAGCTTGGTTATCACTGTACATCCCTTTTATAGATAAGGTTGTTACAGATATGGTCTGTTTTAGGTCCAGACTAAAGCATCAGGTATGGTGAGCACTGCCCAGACTAGATTCTTACTCCTACATTATCTACGCTGCGCAGCTAAGTAACACTAATCTACTCACAGACCACACTACAAGATCTTTGTCACAGTTGCTGTGTGCTCTGATTGGCTGAAATCGAATCGCCACAATTTGGTGGGAAGGTCAGTGGGAGGCATACCCTGGCCCCACAACAATGGTTCGCTTTATGTTAAGACACCACCTTAACAAATAATAATAATAAAATAATAATAATAAATAATTTAAAAGACAGCAAAGATCAAAAAGACTCCAGTGTCATATGATATGACCCATGATGCATTGCTCTCAGCTCGACGTGTGTTGATTTGACATGTAACCAAACGATACTGCTCTTTATAGGAGTGGGGATTAGGATAAGTGTGTGGGTGACTACATATCTCATGTTATTTACTGAGGAAAGCTGTCAACATTTTGCGCAGGACCAGAGTACAGTGGTTTATTGTCCGGCAACTTTAAGACTCAGCGGGTGACGATAGGGGCTGTGTGGATATAAAATATCTGGGCCAAAACCAACCAACTAGGGCTTATAACCTTGGTTGGAAAGATTCATAAAAGATGGCTGATAAAAGACGGCTTCATCGCTGGAGACAGAAACTAGGGGTGTGACATTTAAACTAATTTGGGATCATTAACTTAAAAAAAAAAAAACGCTAACCGAAATGTTTTATTTTTGTACAAATTTAAATCACAGTGCAGTTATCACAAAACTAAAACTACCACCAACAGGTCCGGATCATCATCATCATAAAGGCAAAAATAAATAAAACAAATATGTAACACAACAATGCTGTAAGTAGGACGAGATAAAAATCTTTAAACTTATTTGCCAAGGATACAGTACAATCGAAAGTATTCAGACCCCTTGACTTTTTCCACATTTTGTTACATTACAGCCTTATTCTAAAAATGATTAAATAAATAAAAATCCTCATCAATCTACACACGATACGCCATAATGACAAAGCAGAAACATCTTATTTACATAAGTATTCAGACCCTTTGCTATAAGACTCAAAATTGAGGTCAGGTGCATCTTGTTTCCATTGATCATCTTTGAGATGTTTCTACAACTTGATTGCAGTCCACCTGTGGTAAATTCAATTGATTGGACATGATTTGGAAAGGCACACACCTGTCTATATAAGGTCCAACAGTTGACAGTGCATGTCAGAGCAAAAATCAAGCCATGAGGTCGAAGGAATTGTCCGTAGAGCTCTGAGACAGGATTGTGTAGAGGCACAGATCTGGGGAAGGGTACCAAAACATTTCTGCACCATTGAAGGTTCCCAAGAACACAGTGGCCTCCATCATTCTTAAAATGGAAGCAGTTTGGAACCACCAAGACTCTTCCTAGAGCTGGCCGCCCGGACAAACTGAGCAATCGGGGGAGAACGGCCTTGGTCAGGGAGGAGACCAAGAACCCGATGGTCACTCTGACAGAGCTCCAGAGTTCCTCTGTGGATATGGGAGAACCTTCCAGAAGGACAACCATGTCTGCAGCACACCACCAATCAGGCCTTTATGGTAGAGTGGCCAGACGGAAGCCACTCCTCAGTAAAAGGGCACATGACAGCCCACTTGGAGTTTGCCAAAAAGTACCTAAAGGACAAACAAGATTCTCTGGTCTGATGAAACCAAGATTGAACTCTTTGGCCTGAATGCCAAGAGTTAACTCTGGAGGAAACCTGGCACCATCCCTATGAGGAAGCATGGTGGTGGCAGCGTCATGCTGTGGAGATGTTTTTCAGCGGCAAGGACTGTGAGACTAGTCAGGATCGAGGGAAAGAGATCCTTGATGAAAACCTGCTCCAGAGCGCTCAGGAACTCAGACTGGGGCGAAGGTTCACCTTCCAACAGGACAACGACCTTAAGCACACAGCCAAGACAACGCAGGAGTGGCTTCGGGACAAGTCTCTGAATGTCCTTGAGTGGCTCAGCCAGAGCCCAGACTTGAACCCGATCGAACATCTCTGGAGACCTGAAAATAGCTGTGCAGGGACAATCCCCATCCAACCTGACAGAGCTTGAGAGGATCTGCAGAGAAGAATGGGAGAAACTCCCCAAATACAGGTGTGCCATGCTTGTAGCGTCATACCCAAGAAGACTCGAGGCTGTAATCGCTGGCAAAGGTGCTTCAACAAAGTACTGAGTAAAAGGTCTTAATACTTATGTAAATGTGATATTTTAGTTTTATATTTTTTTATAAATTTGCAAACATTTCTAAAAACCTGTTTTTGCTTTGTCCTTATGGGGTATTGTGTATATATTGATAAGGGGAGAACACATTTAATCCATTTTAGAATAAGGCTGTAATGTAACAAAATGTGGAAACAGTCAAGGGGTCTGAATACTTTCCAAACGCACTGTATAAAGCGCTCTGCACGTCATCATCGTTAACAGTTGGGGAAATGGCAGAGAGTGAGACAGGGAAGCGACGGCAGGGAAGTCTTGTCTGGCAGTACTTTGAGAAGTTAAATCAGAAGGTGATGAAATGCAAACTTTGCGAGGTGGAATTGAGCTACAGTGGCAGTACAGGTGCAACGCTTAAAGGGAGGAACCGTGAGACCCAACCCGTTGCTGGCAGCAGTGCGATAAAAGGACGGAGTGAGAAAATCACAGCGCTGATTGCAGTTGATATGCGGCCATTGTCAAATGGTAGAGGATGTCGGCTTCACGGCCCTGATGGCATATCTAGAACCAGACTAAAAGATGACATGTCGAAAAACAGTGACGGCCCTGATGGAGAAATTGTACAATGAAGTACAAAGCGCGAGCTCTCAAACAACAACAGATTGTTGAACGTCTATGAACACGCCGTCGTACATCATTGCAACGAGCCATTACACTGATGAACAGTGGGACTGACAACCGAGAACATGGAGAGGAACACGACAGAGAAGCTAACACGGCATTAGTACCATCGTTGCTGAGTAGGTGGGGGACAGCAGTAAGGTAGCTAGCCAGGATGCGGTAGATTGAACTGCACTGCCCCCTAGCGGTCATATGCAGGACCATATCTGAATTGTGAATTCACGTCATTTAATGATTTTTATAACCCCAGTTCATAAAAAAAAAAAAAAAACGTTAATGTGTCACATTCCTACCAGATACACACTTAAAGTCACACACGTTCACAGACTCACACACCAACCGTACGTACCGGTTTGAAGGGCTGGTAGCGGCACGTCTCGGGCATGTTGAGCACTTTGAGCTGGGCGGGCATCACTCTGGCAGGGTTCTCCATCAGCTGGAAGCTGGGCTCAGGCTCCTTCTTCTTCTCCTTCTCCTTCTCTTTCTCTTTCTCCTTCTCCTCATCTTTCTTCTCCTTCTCAGCCTCCTGTACCTCCTGAGAGTCCAACAAACAATTTTGAGCGTTTCACCCCCCTTTTCCTGAGGAAAACCCACGACTCAGTGAGTCCGTAATAATAATAATAATAATAATAATAAGCCATTTAGCAGACGCTTTTATCCAAAGCGACTTACAGTCATGCGTGCATAAATTTTTTGTGTATGGGTGGTCCCGGGGATCGAACCCACTACCTTGGCGTTACAAGCGCCGTGCTCTACCAGCTGAGCTACAGAGGACCATGCATTGGGATGATAAAATAGATGGTCGACGGCAGTAAGCGTCACCCCCGGAATAAAGTGTGCCTTCATTTCACACGTTTCCTGACACAACCAAAAGCTTAATCTCTGGAAGATGTGTTTATCTTGAGATGGGTGATACACTCCTTATCGGTTGTCTTGCACTTGGTGGCCATGCATGTGTTAGGCTCTCCCTGCCTCCTATCTGTCCCCTGCCCAGGCCTCTACCATGCATGTGTGGAACCGGCTGTTACCACAATGCCCTGTACCATCTGACGCTAGGCTGAAAACTGGACCATAGCGGTGCAATGACTCGTATCAGCACTCCTGTTTGTCTACGTGTGTATTTTCACTAAAACAAACACACTCCCACACAGTGTTTGTGTGAGAGAATGAAACAAATCTCCACTGTCCAATGCCTTTGGTTAAACTAACACACTGATATAACCGAGGGCTAAAATACTCCCCCTTCTCGTTAACCTCGATGACGCCAAGCCCAATCAATCAAACTCAGCCGATCCAACTTCGCCTGAGATCGCAGAGCCATCCCTCAACGAGGACGTGAAATCTAGCACGGTGGACACCATCAAACATAGCGATAACGCCCAGCAGTCGACGTCCCACTGAAAGGAATACTGGCGCTGGGCTGACAGGGGCTGTCGGTGATGTTGTGTATTCCAGCTGTGTGCTTCATGGGTAACTTGGTCACATCAGTGGAGAGGGGCTGTGGGACCTTGCCAGGGCTGACAGATAGCTGCTCCTTAAAGGGATAGTTCACTCACATTTCCTGAGAACTGCTCCTTAAAGGGATAGTTCACTTACATTTCCTGATAACTGCTCCTTAAAGGGATAGTTCACTTACATTTCCTGAGAACTGCTCCTTAAAGGGATAGTTCACTTACATTTCCTGAGAACTGCTCCTTAAAGGGATAGTTCACTCACATTTCCTGAGAACTGCTCCTTAAAGGGATAGTTCACTCACATTTCCTGAGAACTGCTCCTTAAAGGGATAGTTCACTTACATTTCCTGAGAACTGCTACTTTAAAGGGACAGAACTATCAGTGACGGAAGCTGCAGACTGCAGAGGCCGGGACGTATCGGAGACTGTTGTTAAGGTCTGTGAACCATTAGCACCTCACAACCAATTACACGGATCATTCCTCAATAGGCTTTTCAATATGAGCAGAGCTCTGTTTGGGACAGGGGCTACAAGATTCTTGCTTGAGGAAGGTTAAAAACATCTACATAGAAAGCAACAAAAAAAACACACACAAAAAAAAAAAAAAACATTTGAAAGTGTTCTCTATGGGGCTGGCAGACCTCTAATAAAGGATGTGTTCACATCACTCACCACTTCCATCTTTTCTTCCTCTTTCTCTTTCTTCTCCTTCTCCTTCTTCTTAGCTTTGGCTGTGATGGAGAGAACAGCAGTAGACACCTGTAATGGAGGAAGAGAGAGAGACTAAATGAAGGGAGTACTGCAAAAAATAGCCCGTTTTTTTTATTACAATATTAAAACGTTCCCATGTTCTAAAATGAGCCAAGACTCGGGCTGAGTAGCCAAAATAACATGGTCTCAGACTGACAACGTGGAAATGAAATGATGAGAGTTCAAAAAGGGACTCTTAATAACAAAACCCTCCAAGAAATTGATCTTGGCTGAGGTCACTTCATTCAGGATGACCGTGAGTAGCAGCGAATGTGACTTCAGTCGATCAAAACAGGGTGACGTCATGTCACTACTGGGGGACTCTCACCTTCTCCTTCTCTTTCTCCTTGGGCACCTCCAGGGCCGGAGGGTAGGCGAAGGTGGAGGGCTTGCAGTTGGAGCGGTACTGCACCTTGGGCATCTGGACGGGAAAGACAACAGTGTGGTGGTCAAACATCAATAATAAGCAACAGTAGCAAAGTCCGGGCCCAGCACCCTATGAAAAGTGATGTTCTGTTTAACTTATTCATACGCCCTAAGGAAATCAATGGTGTTATCCTCCACGGGATCGGTGTCCCGTATACGGGACGGTTGAGCTAACGTGCGCTAATGTGATTAGCATGACTGTTGTAAGTAACAGGAAACTTTCCAGGTCATAGACATGTCTTAAATGGGCAGAAAGCTTAAATTCTTGTTAATCTAACTGCACTGTCCAATTTACAGTAGCTATTACAGTGAAAAAATACCATGCTATTGTTTGAGGAGAGTGCACAACAACAGAACTTATCATGGCAACTGGTTTGATACATTCACCTATGAAGGTAAATAATGTACTTGCATTCAGTAATCTTGCTCTGATTTGTCATCCTAAGGGTCCCAGAGATAAAACGTAGCATAGTTTTGTATGATAAAATCCATTTTTATATTAAAATGTAGGAACTGGGTTCTACAGTTTGAACCCCTGCTGTCTCTGGCTCCACACCCACCCCGCCCGGCCATCTAGATGTGTGAAAGTTAGTGTAAAAGCTAATGATCCATCATTTATGACATTCCTGGGAGTGTGTAAACTTACATTTTGTATTACCATATCATTTTTGTATGTTCTCTATAGTTATGTACTTGAAAAGGTATCAATTGACCAATTCGGCACATTTGGGCAGACTTGATACAAAATAGTCCAGTATTGTAATGCTTCACTGGATCAATCTGAAACTTTGCACACACACACTGCTGCCATCTAGTGGCCAACATTTAAATTGCGCCTAAACTGCAATATTATATTGTGGCTTTTCTCTTGCATTTCAAAGATGGAAAAAATAAAATAATAGAAAACGCTTTTTTGTTTTGTTTGTATTATCTTTTACCAGATCTAATGTGTTACATTCTCCTACATTCATTTCACATTTCCACAAACTTCAAAGTGTTTCCTTTCAAATGGTATCAAGAATATGCATATCCTTGCTTCAGGTCCTGAGCTACAGGCAGTTAGATTTGGGTATGTCATTTTAGGCGAAAAAAAAAAGGGTCAGATCCTTAAGAGGTTATATTTCCCACCACTGACCAGAGGCGCTTTCATTTAGTTTAATGTTGCGTCATAACTCACTTTTTAATTTAACAGTCTTTTTAATAAAAAAAAATCACTTTATTTCACAAAAATAACTCTAAATATATTTTCTATCATTTATTTCCCTGAGCCTCCTTTTGCCATTGAAATGCTCAGTCTGATCGTGTGGGAGTGTTGATACAAATTTTAATATATTTACATACACAGCCCTGATTGGCGGATAGGATCGTCTAGACTCTGTTCTAGAGCCTACCCGCTTAGCCCATCAAAGTAGGAGGATTCATATGCAAATCTACTAAGCTAATCATACGGAACTGTTTAAAGATTGTCATACCAAGGATAATTTAGCTATTTCATTTGGAATTTTAGGACCCATTTAGGTATCAAAAATATATATAAAAACATTATTTGATGAAACATTGAATTTGGCCTTACTGCTATTAGCACATAGAAATGCATTGAATAACAGACTCATACATGGAAAAACAGATAGTCCAAAAATACATCTAAAGGAAGTTTGTTTTAAAGTGTCTGTCCCATATCTGAGAGATATAAGATCAGGACACATGTAACCCTTTCTTTGGGGCATTAAACTACTTCCATATATACTTCCTTTCATTTTTTAAACTGGCACCGGACTATCTTCAGATGAGCCTTGTGGGCATCCTAGAGCAAAAACAATCGTGTTCGTGAGAGTCATCTTTCCATAGAGTCATATTAGTTTCTAGGCCAAACCGTTCGGACGCTACAGACATTTGTGAGAAGACCGATTTTCGGGGTGGGAATGGCCAGGCTGCATTGGGTTGGAATGGCATGGATACAGTGTCTTGCAAAAGTAATGGACATACACAAAATAGTCCTAATTGGTGAAGTGAAATGAAAAAAATTACATATTTCAAAAAATTCAAAAAAATAAATAACGGAAAAGTGGTGCGTATATATGTATTCACCCCCTGTGCTACGAATCCGCTAAATAAGATCTGGTGCAACCAATTACCTTCAGAAGTCACATAATTAGTTAAATAAAGTCCACCTGTGTGCAATCTAAGTGTCACATGATCTCAGTACATATACACCTGTTCTGAAAGGCCCCGGAGTCTGCAACACCACTAAGCAAGGGGCACCACCAAGCAAGCGGCACCATGAAGACCAAGGAGCTCTCCAAACAGGTCAGGGACAAAGTTGTGGAGAAGTACAGATCAGGGTTGGGTTATAAAAAAATATCCGAAACGTTTAACATCCCACCATTAAATCGATTATTAAAAAATGGAAAGAATATGGCACCACAACAAACCTGCCAAGAGAGGGCCGCCCACCAAAACTCACGGACCAGGCAAGGAGGGCATTAATCAGAGAGGCAACAAAGACACCAAAGATAACCGCAAAGCTCCACAGCGGAGATTGGAGTATTTGTCCATAGGACCACTTTAAGCCGTACACCCCACAGAGCTGGGCTTTACAGAAGAGTGGCCAGAAAAAATAAATATATTTTGCATCTTCAAAGTGGTAGGCATGTTGTGTAAATCAAATGATACAAACCCCCGAAAAATCCATTTTAATTCCAGGTTGTAAGGCAACAAAATAGGAAAAATGGAAAGGGGGGTGAATACTTTTGCAAGCCAGTGGGGTTGGAATGGCATGGATACAGTGGGGTGGGAATGGCATGGATACAGTGGGGTGGGAATGGCATGGATACAGTGGGGTGGGAATGGCATGGATACAGTGGGGTGGGAATGGCATGGATACAGAGGGGCTGGAATGGCATGGATACAGTGGTGTTGGAATGGCATGGATACAGTGGGGTGGGATGTTTACCTTGAGGTCCTTGTTGAGTCCGATGATGGCGGTGGGGGTGAAGGCCAGGGAGAGGAAGTGGGAGAGAGGGAACCAGAACCAGAACTGGGTGAACACCAGCAGGCCCACCACTGACGGCATGTGGGTGTGGCCCGTCCTTGACTGCAGGGAGATGGTGACGTTACGGCCACCTGCACACACAGGAAGCAGGGAAGTAGAGAGTTTTGACATTTCACTTTGATATGTATTGCTTCCATTATGACGCTCAAATCTCCTTTTATAACTTTGGTACCTATTATGGCATTATATGATGCTCTGGCGGTCCCTCTACTCTCATGCTTATAAAGATAAAGGCTGCGTCCATAATGGCCCACCATTCCCTTCATAGTGTACTACTTTTGACCAGAGCTTTGGCTAAAAATATTACACTATAAAGGGAGTAGGGTGCCATTAGGGACACACCCACAAACAAAAAGTGAATAGTGAGGAGGGGGTTAAACTAGGAGGGGGTTAAACTAGGAGGGGGTTAAACTAGGAGGGGGTTAAACTAGGAGGGGGTTAAACTAGGAGGGGGTTAAACTAGGAGGGGGTTAAACTAGGAGGGGGTTAAACTAGGAGGGGGTTAAACTAGGAGGGGGTTAAACTAGGAGGGGGTTAAACTAGGAGGGGTTAAACTAGGAGGGGTTAAACTAGGAGGGGGTTAAACTAGGAGGGGTTAAACTAGGAGGGGGTTAAACTAGGAGGGGTTAAACTAGGAGGGGATTAAACTAGGAGGGGTTAAACTAGGAGGGGATTAAACTAGGAGGGGTTAAACTAGGAGGGGGTTAAACTAGGAGGGGGTTAAACTAGGAGGGGGTTAAACTAGGAGGGGGTTAAACTAGGAGGGGGTTAAACTAGGAGGGGGTTAAACTAGGAGGGGGTTAAACTAGGAGGGGGTTAAACTAGGAGGGTTAAACTAGGAGGGGGTTAAACTAGGAGGGGGTTAAACTAGGAGGGGTTAAACTAGGAGGGGGTTAAACTAGGAGGGGGTTAAACTAGGAGGGGGTTAAACTAGGAGGGGGTTAAACTAGGAGGGGGGTTAAACTAGGAGGGGGTTAAACTAGGAGGGGTTAAACTAGGAGGGGTTAAACTAGGAGGGGGTTAAACTAGGAGGGGGTTAAACTAGGAGGGGGTTAACCAGGAGGGTGTTTCTTCTAGGGGGTAGATCAGCTTTAATATTGCAGATAGATTGTAACTTCCATCAATGTAATTGTCTGCATCACTTCCAATCCCCCATATGATTTTTTTTTTTCTTCTCGCATATACATACATACACACACACACAGTGTCCACAACCTCAAACAGTCACAATCCAAACTTCACTATGGCCAAGACCAAAGAGCTGTCAAAGACTGGGAAGACTGAATCTGCAATAGGTAAGCAGCTTGGTTTGAAGAAATCAACTGTGGGAGCAATTATTAGGAAATGGAAGACATACAAGACCACTGATAATCTCCCTCGATCTGGGGCTCCACGCAAGATCTCACCCCGTGGGGTCAAAATGATCACAAGAACGGTGAGCAAAAAATCCCAGAACCACACGGGGGGACCTAGTGAATGACCTGCAGAGAGCTCGGTGAAAACGGTGAGGAATCAGCCCAGAACTACACGGCAGGATCTTGTCAATGATCTCAAGCCAGCTGGGACCATAGTCACCAAGACAACAATTGGTAACACACTACGCCGTGAAGGACTGAAATCCTGCAGCGCCCGCAAGGTCCCCCTGCTCAAGAAAGGCCATATACAGGGCCGTCTGAAGTTTGCCAATGAACATCTGAATGCTTCAGAGGAGAACTGGATGAAAGTGTTGTGGTCAGATGAGACCAAAATTGAGCTCTTTGGCATCAACTCAACTCGCCGTGTTTGGAGGAGGAGGAATGCTGCCTATGACCCCCAAGAACACCATCCCCACCGTCAAACATGGAGGTGGAAACATTATGCTTTGGGGGTGTTTTTCTGCTAAGGGGACAGGACAACTTCACCGCATCAAAGGGACGATGGACGGGGCCATGTACCGTCAAATCTTGGGTGAGAACCTCCTTCCCTCAGCCAGGGCATTGAAAATGGGTCGTGGGTGGGTATTCCAGCATGACAATGACCCAAAACACACGGCCAAGGTAACAAAGGAGTGGCTCAAGAAGAAGCACATTAAGGTCCTGGAGTGGCCTGGCCAGTCTCCAGACCTTAATCCCATAGAAAATCTGTGGAGGGAGCTGAAGGTTCGAGTTGCCAAACGTCAGCCTCGAAACCTTCATGACTTATAGAAGATCTGCAAAGAGGAGTGGAACAAAATCCCTCCTGAGATGTGTGCAAACTTGGTGGCCAACTACAAGAAACGTCTGACCTCTGTGATTGCCAACAAGGGTTTTGCCACCAAGTACTAAGTCATGTTTTGCAGAGGGGTCAAATACTTATTTCCCTCATTAAAATGCAAATCAATTTATAACATTTTTGACATGCGTTTTTCTGGATTTTTTTGTTGTTATTCTGTCTCTCACTGTTCAAATAAACCTACCATTAAAATTATAGACTGATCATGTCTTTGTCAGTGGGCAAACGTACAAAATCAGCAGGGGATCAAATACTTTTTTCCCTCACTGTATATATATATATACACATCCTTTGAAAATATATATATTTCCCTTTATTACTTTACAACCGCACAATGCCTTCCCTAATTGGAGTAAACTAGTGAACAACAATGCTTGGGCCTCTACTTCATGCTTATACATACTATATAAATTTTATGGACACAGTCAATAATTATATTTTGTTTGTTTTTACTCCTGAACTTCCTCTGGTATGCTTCTATATGCCATATCTTTCTAACTGTGCTCTTAACTAACTAACTAACTAACTAAACTGACAAAGCCACCCATTTCACTAAATCAGCGTGATTACTCCTAATCCCAGGTTAAGGGCCTCACTAACATTTCCATTAATCATTTATGACATTTTAGCTTAACGAGATTAAAAAAGGGAACAAAAGGCCAGTAAAACAATGATCTGGCGTGTCTAGTGTGAGATAATAAAGCCTTTTTCCAGCGCAGCGCGTGGTGTGTAATCAGTGGGTCAAGGGCTAGGGTGCAGAGGTAGAACAATAGACCTTCTTTGCCCTCTGGGAGAAGACGAAGGGAGCGAGGGAGTGGGAGGAAGAGAGGTGCGGAGGAGTGACACGATGGATGGAAAAAGTAGGGGGATCGGAATCAGTGTCGGGAAACGGGGAGGTCATTCCCCAATCCTCATACAAATATTTTAAAAACAACAGCTACTAAAGAGGAACCCTTTGATTAGAAATACATTATTACAGCTGGAAATTGTTCCAATGTGAAATCAGATCAGAAAATGGTGGTTGAATCACAGGCTGTTTTCTCGGCACATCAGCACAGTTGACTTTTTTTTAAAGGTAATTACAGTGATGACTTGTGGGTCATTTGATTACTTGATTTTGACGGCTGAAATGGCCTCCTAATGCCCCGAACAAATGGATTTACTGGTCGCCAGAGTGACTCACAGATTCTAGTTGCTGCGCCACAATGAGAGCACAAACTTCTCTTAAAACTTGAGACGCGGCTTGACAGCAGTGTGCAATGTACTAGGGGGGAAGGAGGGGTATCCTCGGTTTTTGTCAGCCTCCTTTATGGCAGTTTAATTTTTATTCCTGGGGAAGAGGACATCCTTTCCCAGAATCCATAAGGTGTTATGAAATTCCTAGATCAACTAGCATTTTTCCGTGGTGGCATAAGATCCTTCGGCACGACAGAGCAGAGGGATTTCTGTCGCTCTGGATAAGAATGTCTACTAAATGATAAATCAAATAGATTTTTTAAAGGCTATAAAAAAGGGGCCTTGAGAACTGAACACATTCACTGAGTGTACAAAACATTAGGAACACCGGCTGCTCTTTCCGTGACAGACTGACCAAGTGAAAGCCATGATATTTTATTGATGTCACTTGTTAAATCCACATCAAATCATTGTGGATGAAGGGAAGGAGACCGGTTAAAGAAGGATTTTTAAGCCTTGAGACATGGATTGTGTATGTGTGCCATTCAGAGGGTGAATGGGCAAGACAAAAGATTTAAGTGACTTTGAACGGGCTATAGTAGTAGGTGCCAGGCTCACCGGTTTGTGTCAAGAACTGCAACACTGCTGGGGTTTTCACGCTCAACAGTTTCCCGTGTGTATCAAGAATGGTCCACCACCCAAAGGACATCCAAACAACTTGACACAACTGTGGGAAGCATTGGATTCAACATTGGCCAGCATCCCTGTGGAACGCTTTTGACACCTAGTAGAGTCCATGCCCCAACAAACTGAGGTTGTTCTGAGGGCAAAGGGTATTAGGAAGGTGTTCCTAATGTTTTGTCCACTCAGTGTATAAAAGACAGACACTGAAAAGCTTCACATTTAGGAGCATGTACTAAGAAGTGTATTGTTTCTAGACATGAAAGAATGAGGGAACGTCTGGAGAGAGAAAGAGAAAGGGAACGTCTGGAGAGAGAAAGAGAGAGGGAACGTCTGGCGAGAGAGAGAGAGAGAGAGAGAGAGAGAGAACGTCTGGCGAGAGAGAGAGAGGGAACGTCTGGCGAGAAAGAGAGAGAACGTCTGGAGAGAGAGGGGGAACGTCTGGAGAGAGAGAGGGGGGAACGTCTGGAGAGAGAGAGGGGGAACGTCTGGAGAGAGAGAGGGGGAAACGTCTGGAGAGAGAGAGGGGGAACGTCTGGAGAGAGAGAGGGGGAACGTCTGGAAAGAGAGAGGGGGAACGTCTGGAGAGAGAGAGGGGGAACGTCTGGAGAGAGAGAGGGGAACGTCTGGAGAGAGAGAGGGGGAAACGTCTGAGAGAGAGAGGGGGAACGTCTGAGAGAGAGAGAGGGGGAAACGTCTGGAGAGAGAGAGGGGGGAACGTCTGGAGAGAGAGAGGGGGAACGTCTGAGAGAGAGAGGGGGAACGTCTGGAGAGAGAGAGGGGGAAACGTCTGGAGAGAGAGAGGGGGAACGTCTGAGAGAGAGAGGGGGAACGTCTGAGAGAGAGAGGGGGAACGTCTGGAGAGAGAGAGGGGGAACGTCTGAGAGAGAGAGGGGGAACGTCTGGAGAGAGAGAGGGGGAACGCTCTGGAGAGAGAGAGGGGGAACGTCTGGAGAGAGAGAGGGGGAACGTCTGAGAGAGAGAGAGGGGGAACGTCTGGAGAGAGAGGGGGGGAACGTCTGGAGAGAGAGAGGGGGAACGTCTGGAGAGAGAGGGGGAACGTCTGGAGAGAGAGAGGGGGAACGTCTGGAGAGAGAGAGGGGGAACGTCTGGAGAGAGAGAGGGGGAACGTCTGGAGAGAGAGAGGGGGAACGTCTGGAGAGAGAGGGGGAACGTCTGGAGAGAGAGAGGGGGGAACGTCTGGAGAGAGAGGGGGGAACGTCTGAGAGAGAGAGGGAACGTCTGGAGAGAGAGAGGGGGAAACGTCTGGAGAGAGAGAGGGGGAACGTCTGGAGAGAGAGAGGGGGAACGTCTGAGAGAGAGAGAGGGGAAACGTCTGGAGAGAGAGGGGGAACGTCTGAGAGAGAGAGGGGGAACGTCTGGAGAGAGAGAGGGGGGAACATCTGGAGAGAGAGAGGGGGAACGTCTGGAGAGAGAGAGGGGGGGAAACGTCTGGAGAGAGAGGGGGGAACGTCTGGAGAGAGAGAGGGGGAACGTCTGGAGAGAGAGGGGGGAACGTCTGGAGAGAGAGGGGGAAACGTCTGGAGAGAGAGAGGGGGGAACGTCTGGAGAGAGAGGGGGAACGTCTGGAGAGAGAGGGGGGAAACGTCTGGAGAGAGAGGGGGGAACGTCTGGAGACAGAGGGGGAGAGAGAGGGGGGAACGTCTGGAGAGAGAGAACGTCTGGAGAGAGAGGGGGAAACGTCTGAGAGAGAGAGGGGGAAACGTCTGGAGAGAGAGAGGGGGAACGTCTGGAGAGAGAGAGGGGGGAACGTCTGGAGAGAGAGAGGGGGGAACGTCTGGAGAGAGAGAGGGGGAACGTCTGGAGAGAGAGAGGGGGAACGTCTGGAGAGAGAGGGGGGAACGTCTGGAGAGAGAGAGAAATGGAGAGAGAACGTCTGGAGAGAGAGAGAACGTCTGGAGAGAGAGAGAGAACGTCTGGAGAGAGAACGTCTGGAGAGAGAGAGAGAGAACGTCTGGAGAGAGAGAAAGAGAGAACGTCTGGAGAGAGAGAAAGAGAGAACGTCTGGAGAGAGAGAAAGAGAGAACGTCTGGAGAGAGAGAAAGAGAGAACGTCTGGAGAGAGAGAAAGAGAGAACGTCTGGAGAGAGAGAAAGAGAGAACGTCTGGAGAGAGAGAAAGAGAGAACGTCTGGAGAGAGAGAAAGAGAGAACGTCTGGAGAGAGAGAAAGAGAGAACGTCTGGAGAGAGAGAGAGAAAACGTCTGGAGAGAGAGAGAAAACGTCTGGAGAGAGAGAGAGAGAAAACGTCTGGAGAGAGAGAGAGAGAAAACGTCTGGAGAGAGAGAGAGAAAACGTCTGGAGAGAGAGAGAGAAAACGTCTGGAGAGAAAGAGAAAACGTCTGGAGAGAGAGAAAACGTCTGGAGAGAGAGAAAACGTCTGGAGAGAGAGAGAAAACGTCTGGAGAGAGAGAGAAAACGTCTGGAGAGAGAGAGAGAGAGAACGTCTGGAGAGAGAGAGAAAACGTCTGGAGAGAGAGAGAAAACGTCTGGAGAGAGAGAGAGAGAACGTCTGGAGAGAGAGAGAGAGAGAACGTCTGGAGAGAGAGAGAAAACGTCTGGAGAGAGAGAGAACGTCTGGAGAGAGAGAGAACGTCTGGAGAGAGAGAGAACGAGAGAACGTCTGGAGAGAGAGAGAACGTCTGGAGAGAGAGAGAACGTCTGGAGAGAGAGCGAACGTCTGGAGAGAGAGAGCGAACGTCTGGAGAGAGAGAGAACGTCTGGAGAGAGAGAAAGAAAACGTCTGGAGAGAGAGAAAGAAAACGTCTGGAGAGAGAGAGAGAAAACGTCTGGAGAGAGAGAGAAAATGTCTGGAGAGAGAGAGAAAACGTCTGGAGAGAGAGAGAGAAAACGTCTGGAGAGAGAGAGAGAGAACGTCTGGAGAGAGAGAGAGAGAGAACGTCTGGAGAGAGAGAGAGAGAACGTCTGGAGAGAGAGAGAGAGAACGTCTGGAGAGAGAGCGAACGTCTGGAGAGAGAGAGAGAACGTCTGGAGAGAGAGAGAGAACGTCTGGAGAGAGAAAACCTCTGGAGAGAGAGAGAAAACGTCTGGAGAGAGAGAGAAAACGTCTGAGAGAGAGAGAAAACGTCTGGAGAGAGAGAAAACGTCTGGAGAGAGAGAAAACGTCTGGAGAGAGAGAACGTCTGGAGAGAGAGAAAGAGAGAACGTCTGGAGAGAGAGAGAACGTCTGGAGAGAGAGAAAGAAAATGTCTGGAGAGAGAGAGAGAAAACGTCTGGAGAGAGAGAGAGAAAACGTCTGGAGAGAGAGAGAGAAAACGTCTGGAGAGAGAGAGAGAAAACGTCTGGAGAGAGAGAGAGAAAACGTCTGGAGAGAGAGAGAGAGAGAAAACGTCTGGAGAGAGGGGGGGAACGTCTGGAGAGAGGGGGGGAACGTCTGGAGAGAGAGAGAGAGGGGGGAACGTCTGGAGAGAGAGAGAACGTCTGGAGAGAGAGAAAGAGAGAACGTCTGAGAGAGAGAGAGAGAGAGGGGGAACTTCTGGAGAGAGAGAGAGAGAGAGGGGGGAACTTCTGGAGAGAGAGAGAGGGGGGAACTTCTGGAGAGAGAGAGAGAGAGAGGGGGGGAACGTCTGAGAGAGAGAGAGAGAGAGAGAGAGAGAGAGAGAGAGAGAGAGAGAGAGAGAGGGGGAACGTCGAGAGAGAGAGAGAGGGGGGAACGTCTGGAGAGAGAGGGGGGGAACGTCTGGAGAGAAAGAGAGCGAGAACGTCTGGAGAGAGAGCGAGAACGTCTGGAGAGAGAGCGAGAATGTCTGGAGAGAGAGCGAGTCGTCTGGAGAGAGAGAGAGGGAACGTCTGGAGAGAGAGAGTGGGAACGTCTGGAGAGAGAGAGAGAGAACGTCTGGAGAGAGAGAGAGAACGTCTGGAGAGAGAGAGAGAGAACGTCTGGAGAGAGAGAGAGAGAGAGAGAGAACGTCTGAGAGAGAGAGAGAGAGAGAGAGGGGGGAACGTCTGGAGAGAGAGAGAGGGGGTAACGTCTGGAGAGAGAGAGAGAGAGGGGGTAACGTCTGGAGAGAGAGAGAGAGGGGGGAAAGTCTGGAGAGAGAGAGAGGGAGGGAACGTCTGGAGAGGGAGAGAGGGAGGGAACGTCTGGAGAGAGAGAGAGGGAGGGAACGTCTGGAGAGAGAGAGAGGGAGGGAACGTCTGGAGAGAGAGAGAGGGAGGGAACGTCTGGAGAGAGAGAGAGGGAGGGAACGTCTGGAGAGAGAGAGAGGGGGGGAACGTCTGGAGAGAGAGAGAGGGAGGGAACGTCTGGAGAGAGAGAGAGGGAGGGAACGTCTGGAGAGAGAGAGAGGGAGGGAAACGTCTGGAGAGAGAGAGAGGGAGGGAACGTCTGGAGAGAGAGAGAGGGAGGGAACGTCTGGAGAGAGAGAGAGGGAGGGAACGTCTGGAGAGAGAGAGAGAGGGAGGGAACGTCTGGAGAGAGAGAGGGGGAGGGAACGTCTGGAGAGAGAGAGGGGGAGGGAACGTCTGGAGAGAGAGAGAGGGAGGGAACGTCTGGAGAGAGAGAGAGGGAGGGAGGGAACGTCTGGAGAGAGAGAGAGGGAGGGAACGTCTGGAGAGAGAGAGAGAGGGAGGGAAACGTCTGGAGAGAGAGAGAGAGAGGGAGGGAACGTCTGGAGAGAGAGAGAGGGAGGGAACGTCTGGAGCGAGAGAGAGGGAGGGAACGTCTGGAGAGAGAGAGAGAGGGAGGGAAACGTCTGGAGAGAGAGAGAGGGAGGGAAACGTCTGGAGCGAGAGAGAGGAGGGAAACGTCTGGAGAGAGAGAGAGGGAGGGAACGTCTGGAGAGAGAGAGAGGGAGGGAACGTCTGGAGAGAGAGAGAGGGAGGGAACGTCTGGAGAGAGAGAGAGGGAACGTCTGGAGAGAGAGAGAGAGATCAAAAAAAAATACGGAATATAATGATATTCCAAAAAAGGTCCGGAAATCAGGATGACAAATATAAATTCTATTTGGAAACAGTTCTATTAGAACACACCAAAAATTACACGTATCTAGGACTAAATATCAGCAACACATGTAGCTTTCACATGGCTGTGAATGAGCTGAGAGACAAAGCAAGAGCATTCTACGCCATTAAAAGGAATATTAAAATCGAAATTCCAATTAGAATCTGGCTCAAAATGTTCCAATCAGTTATAGAACCAATTGTATGGGGCCGCTCTCTAATACCGAATTTACCAAATGGGACAAACATCCAATCGAAATACTGCATGCAGAGTTTTGCAAGACTGTATTTCAAGTGCAAAGAAAAACTCCAATAACGCATGTAGAGCAGAATTGGGCCAATACCCCCTCCTTATTCTAATAGAAAAAAGAGCCATCAAATTTTACAACCATCTAAAAACAAGTGATCCCAAAACATTCCATCACACAGCTCTACTATGTCAAGAGATGAAACAAGAGAAGAGTCCCCTCAGCCAGCTGGTTCTGAGGCTCAGTTCACTAATCAAAACCAACCTCATAGAGCCTCAGGACAGCACTCAGAAAATCTGGCCCAACCAAATCATCACAAAGCAAAAAGAAAAATATATCACTTATTGGAAAGACACCACAAAAAATCAAAGTAAACTTCAATGCTATTTGGCTCTAAACAGACAGTACATGGTGGCAGACTATCTGACGACTGTGACTGATAGAAAACTGAGGAAAACAATGACTAGGTACAGACTAAGTCAGCACAGTCTGGCTATAGAGACCGGTCGTCACAGGCAAACCTGGCTGCAAAGAGAGGACAGGCTGCACTCACTCTGCCCCCATGGAGAGGTAGAGACAGAGCTGCATTTCCTATTACACTGTGACAAATACTCAGACCTAAGATAATCTTTCTTTGCCAAAATTATCATTCAGTACCTAGAATTTGAAACTATAAAAGAGGAAGAAAAAAATCAAATATTTATTGGGTGAAAAGCCAAAATGTGCAATTTTGGCAGCCAAATATGTGTCCTCCTGCTACAACCTGAGGGACAGCCAGTGAAAAGTGTAATGTAATGTCAATAATATTTCCTATTTGTTTTGGCTTTCATACCATGTCATGTGTCTTCTCAGTCATGTTGAGACTGGTCGACTACTATTGCTTTAATATATTATTATTGTCATTAATATTGTTGTTGTAGTTGCTGTTATTGGTAATCACATTTCCACTACTACTATTAGTATTGCTGTTGTTATATGTATACTTTGACAATGTAAGTAATTTAACTTGCCATGTCAATAAAGTCTATTGAATTGAATTGAGCGAGCGAGAGAACGTCTGGAGAGAGAGGGGGAACGTCTGGAGAGAGAGGGGGAACGTCTGGAGAGAGAGAGGGGGAACGTCTGGAGAGAGAGAGGGGGAACGTCTGGAGAGAGAGAGGGGGGAACGTCTGGAGAGCGAGAGGGGGGAACGTCTGGAGAGAGAGAGGGGGAACGTCTGGAGAGAGAGAGGGGGAACGTCTGGAGAGAGAGGGGGAACGTCTGGAGAGAGAGGGGGAACGTCTGGAGAGAGAGGGGGAACGTCTGGAGAGAGAGAGGGGAACGTCTGGAGAGAGAGGGGGAACGTCTGAGAGAGAGAGGGGGAACGTCTGGAGAGAGAGAGGGGGAACGTCTGGAGAGAGAGGGGGAACGTCTGGAGAGAGAGAGGGGGAAACGTCTGGAGAGAGAGAGGGGGAACGTCTGAGAGAGAGAGGGGGAACGTCTGGAGAGAGAGAGGGGGGAACGTCTGGAGAGAGAGAGGGGGAACGTCTGGAGAGAGAGGGGGAACGTCTGGAGAGAGAGGGGGAACGTCTGGAGAGAGAGGGGGGGAACGGTTGGGCGTGTGGTTGTTTGCGAGAGCTGCTTCCGAAGTCTAAACCCTCTGTAATGAACACCAGAGATCATGAAACGGAACCCAAATGGCTTCTGCCTGTCATATTTCATACGATTATCCAACTGCCCCCAAAACCCCAACCCCACTTGTAACTAAAGACTAATACTCCACATCCCCTTATCTGAAATCAAAGTGGTACACTAGAAGTGAAGTGATGGTTCTTTAGGGGGGAAGCTGCCGTCCTGACGTCACTCAACACCTAGCCTTCCAGGCTCAACACATGGATGTGTATCAGGGAGCAGTGGCCTGACAGTTGTTAAGGGTAGTAGAGGGAGAGTAGAGAGCCTCAGTGTGCTATCTGGCAAATTACCCCATATTAAGATCTTGTCTGGGCGGTTTCACGCGACGGAAAACAGGGGGGATTCTGGAGTTCTTTATCTTGGCAGGAGAACGAGGGCTCCCAGTTTGGTCTCGACCGTTGCTATAGTGACAAGGATCTGCTGAAAGCATTATGGGAACAAAAATAAACACTGCTGCAGTACGAGAGCAAGTACGACACACACAAAGAGTACACACACACACACAAAGAGTACACACACACAACGAGTACACACACACACACACAAAGAGTACACACACACACACAAAGAGTACACACACACACACACAAAGAGTACACACACACACACACACAATTCAGATGTACTCGTGTTGCGAGGGTCAAATTTGACTAAGTATTCTTATAAATGAAACAAGGCTTGGTTGTTTTATACACCTGATGGTGTATTCAGACAGCGTTTAACACATAGGGGCCTTGCTGGTTTCTCTCAAGCTAATACACAAGGCCCAATGTTAGCACTGGAGAATACTTTACTGCTCCAGCCTGCGTTTGGAGTTTGCATATACACATCTGTGTGTGTGTGTGTGTGTGTGTGTGTGTGTGTGTATGCGCTTGATGTGATGATGTGCAGCTCTCTGGGACCCCACACACACACTGTACGCTTCTGCACACACACACACACACACACACACTGCCGTCAGACTAACAGTAATCACAAGAGTAATGTGGCTGTTCTCATTGCTGGTCCGCCAGGCGCTAATGCATCGTAGCACGATCACTTCCAAAGAAGAAGGGAGTTGGGAAAGATCACAGGACAGGGGGGCAAGCCCTGGGGGGCGGCTGGGACCGGACCCCCTGTAAACCTTGCCAACACACACATACGCAGGCACACCTCCCCTTAACAGCAGACAGAAACAGATATATACACCCTCGCGTCTTCTGAAGAAATCCAACCCCTGCCTCCAAATGTCAGTCACAACACACACTTGGATACAAGACACTGACCTGCATCCAGGATGCCCTGGGCCAGGATGGCCCCGAACTTCGCCATGACGTCATCGTGCTTGTCGTTGATGACCTTAGAGTAGAGCTGCCGGAACTGGTTCACCTGTGTGTCGGGAAAACAACAAAAAACATTACGACTCAAACCCATTGTTCAGTTCTTTTGGTGGGCCTCCACATTACAATATAGCACTCTTATTAAAGGAAATATACTTAAGAAGTTCTTTGTTGTCAGTTTTTTTTTTTTGCAGCATATGGGAAACCTTTTGTCTGCCACGTTGCTTTGGCTCTGATTAAGTCAATGTGCATGCCAGGGCCCACATTTGGGACTGACATTAAGCATGAGACGCCCATTCCCCCCTTAACATTAAAACGGGTTGAAACACTTTGACGAGAGCCACTGCTGGTGGAAGGTAAGGACTATTCTAGAAACCCTTTTATGTTTCTCTGAATCATTAGCATTAGAAATTAGCATGGAAAACTGCTGGAACCGGCATCTTTTAGCTTCACTATTTGGAGATAGGGGCACATAATTAAATCTATAAGAAGAAAGGGTGAAATGGCTAAAACACTACCGTTCATATTTCCATGTAACATATTTAAAAGGGAAATTAAAGAGTGATGGACATGTGAAGTAAGTGATCCACCTGCGAGCGTGAGACACGACTCGGGGAACACGATTTAACACAACTGCACCCAACATCCTTCCTGTTTCATTGAATACTTGAAAACCTCAGCTTGACTTCACATTTAAAAACAGGCCGACTGCAATTAATGACAGCGTGGTCTCACAAAATAACCCATAGAGGGTGTGTGTGTGTGTGTGTGTGTGTGTGTGTGTGTGTGTATATGAGAGAAAAGTCGAGTTGAGCGTGTGCGTTTACGTTCGTGGCACATATGTACCGGGTGTGTGTGGCTCGAAATACACAGTATATACAGTGCATTCGGAAAGTATTCAGACCCCTTCTCCACATTTTGTTAAGTTACAGCCTTGTTCTAAAATTGATTAAATTATTTTTTCCCCTCAGCTCCAGAGTTCCTCTGTGGCGATGGGAGAACCTTCCAGAAGGACAACCATCTCTGCAGCACTCCACCAATCAGGCTTTTATGCTAGAGTGGCCAGACGGTAGCCACTCCTCAGTAAAAGACACAACAGCCCGCTTAGAGTTTGCCAAAAGACACCTAAAGGGCTCTCAGACCATGAGAAACAAGATTCTCTGGTCTGATGAAACCAAGATTGAACTCTTTGGCCTGAATGCCAAGCGTCACATCTGGAGGAAACCTGGCACCATCCCTACGATGAAGCATGGTGGTGGCAGCATCATGCTGTAGGGATGTTTTTCAGTGGCAGGGACTGGGAGACTAGTCAGGATCAAGGCAAAGATGAACTGAGCAAAGTACAGAGAGATCCTTGATGAAAACCTGCTCCAGAGCACTCAGGACCTCAGACTGGGTTGAAGGTTCATCTTCCAACAGGACAACGATCCTAAGCACACAGCCAAGACAACGCAGGAGTGCTTTCAGAACAAGTCTCTGAATGTCCTTGAGTGGCCCAGTCCGGACTTGAACCCGCTCGAACATCTATGGAGAGACCTGAAAATAGCTGTGCAGTGATGCTCCCCATCCAACCTGAGAGCTTGAGAGGATCTGCAGAGAAGAATGGGAGAATCGCTACAAATACAGGTGTGCCAAGCTTGTAGCGTCATACCCAATAAGACTAACTGTAATCGCTGCCAAAGGTGCTTCAACAAAGTACTGAGTAAAGGGTCTGAATACTTATGTCAATGTGATATTTCCGTTTTTTATTGTCTAAAAACCTGTTTTTGCTTTGTCATTATGGGGTATTGTGTGTAAATTGATGAGGAAAATAACGATTTAATCAATTTTAGAATAAGGCTGTAACGTAACAAAATGTGGGAAAAGTCAAGGGGTCTGAATACTTTCCCAATGCACTGTAAATGTGCGCTGTGAAACAAGCCAGCAGGCGAGCAGTCCCCTAACTGTATGGCAGTATGTGCATAAACAATCTGCATGCCCAAGGTGCACAGACACGCCCGCCGTACTGCCACCATCATCATCATCATCAGTGACAGAGCACACTAAACTAAATCTGGAAAGATGCTGGACGTTAAACAGGCCAGCCCCCAGAGCAAACACAGTCACAAGTGTAGTGCCTCCTGCCCTTTCCAGTTTAAAGGTGAACTATGCATAAATCTCTCCACCGTTTCCTGTTTGCTAAAATCCTAATAGTTCCCCTAATTTCAGTTTATGTGACAAAACAAGCAAGTATAGTGTAGAGAATCATTGTACCATCTAAACCGCTGTGAAATATATTTTCCATAACCATAGATATTGTATTTTGAGCTGTTTGAAGCTGGTGTACACAACAGAAAGTAAAAGACGCAAAAACAAAACTTTAACGGGAAGCATAGAAATAGCACACATAGAACAGATCTACCGCTTCTTAGACTGGCTTTCCATGAGAATAAGAGCTATAACTCACATTTCTGAGATTTTGGTCGGGTCGTCCAAAAAGTTGGAACTATTTCAGCTTCAAACCAGTCTTGCTTGAACAAGTGTAGTGCCTCCTGATATTTCCAGTTTAAAACCAGTCTCTCTTGAACAATCTCTCACAACGCCCCAAGCCTGTTGCTGTAACATTACAGGCCGTGACCAGAGGAAGCTTGAAAATGTGTCTGGCATTTCTTAAAACGGTTATGACAGAAGTTGTGCAAAACGGAGAAAGAAAAGGAGCTCCTTTTAGCTAGCCTCCTTTTTTCGCTCCCTCATTGTACTCAGTATAAGCTGTGGTCATATTAGGCACATCATCACTCAGCTGAAAGCTTGAAACACAGACACCATTTGGTTAGGACCCAGAGCCTCCACGGGGGGGGGGGGGCTGTGAATGGGATGACCCGTTTCTCACCCACCCACCTTGGGACAGGTGACCTCGGTCTGCTGGATCATGATGAGTGCAGAGGAGATGAGAGCACCCTGTCTGACGTAGTTCACTGGGTCGTTGGTCATCGGTTCCAGCAGGTTGATGGCCTCCTGAGAAGGGAGAAAGAAAAACAGAACAACTTGTCAATGACCATAAAATACACTAATTAAACTAACACCTAAGATGACCACTTGACCAGCAAACGGCCAAACCCTAAAGATGAGAGGTTATCGTGCTGAGTCTAAGTAAACAGATACATCAAGTTTGGTGCAATTCCCCAAGTACGAGTGCAGTACTACCGGAGTATAAGCCTCAGCTCCTTACGGGACAAGAGGCTCAGGAAGGTCAACGGTGAACTCTCTCAGCCTGGCTCAGGAACCTCTACGCCAGTGTTTGGACCAGCGCTCTTCTGTTGTATTAAGAGTTTAGCGCTGGCAGAAGTTGCTAGGAAAAACCTTGGCACTGAGCAGTGAGGATCCAAGATGAGGTCTACAATCACTTCAGATCTCTATCGGATTCATAGATTGAAACCTTATTGTCCTTAAAATGATTTTTTAAAATGTACAATCTGCATATTAAAACAATATAAAAGGATGGGTGAGCATCCCCTGAAAACTACACAAACAGAAAGGCTTTAAGAACTGAACAACTCAGAATCTGTTCTCTTTGGATTTAGTTTCTTCGCAGTGGTCTTCCTAGGTCAGCAGAATCCTACTACTTCCTCCCATCATGCCACGTCAATGAGGAGCAAGGAGAGGGCCTCCCTCACTGTTCTTAGCTGTTCCACTGTAGCCCACACTGCCGGCCCCCCAGAGGGCGGAGTCCACTCTCCACGAGAGAAAACATATCGACGACACGAGATGGAGAAAATAAACCCAAATGAATACATAAAAAAAACTTCAATTAAACACTAGGCCTATAGGCTATGCCTACGCTGCGTTGTAAATCTGAGCTGATAAAACATTTCAGGCATTTCAGGCTAAACAACTAGTGCCTATGCAACACATTGTAATCCAATCTTTACTGGCGCATTTCAAACTATCCTTTTGTGCAGCCGGGAACTAGTTCTGTACGATGGCGAGTGGTGGTGGTGGTGGGGGGGGGGGGGGGGTCGATAAACCAGAATTGGAGGATCCTCCATCATCATTTAAATCTCCAGTTTGCAAACATTTTTGGCTTCACAGATTACAACGGCGACGGACAGAGAGTTGTGGATAAAACGTTAACAGTATGTCGCCACTGCTCAACGAGAATAGCCTATGCAGAATGGCACGTGTAGATAGCTTGTTGTTGTTGGCCAATCACAAGTCATCAAAGCAGTACTACAGTCATAGGGCCTTCATGTGTGGCAAAGCAAGTTAGGAGATTATCTAATCAATGTCAAAACGGAATTTAAATGATGGAATTAAACATTTAATGAGAAGGATAGGCTACAACGACCAAGAGCCAACAGGTAGGCTGCTACACAATAATCTGGATGGAGGTGTTATTTGTAACTGTAGGACAGGGAGAAAGCGCATGAAGCCTCAATTAGCCTAGCTAGCTAGCTTAGCTAACTTGCTTCTCTCGGGTACTACGGAATCCTATTGGATGATAAATAATCTAGCTATGACAAGCTAGAAGTTAGTCTACTAGCACGAGTCGGCTTGCTATGGTTGGTTGCCGTCTCTCTGAATCTACCTCCCTCCTTCTTGTGCCCCGTGTCACTCACAGTAAACACAGTGACCCTCCCATGCGCTTCATGAGCTCTGGTTAATAAAGTAGCTTACAAATGTACTTTTCTAATGCTTCCCTCACCTGGGATCGGAACCGGGTCTGGATCTGACTAGGTCTATACGGAACTGGTCTAGTTGTTCTCGGGTCCGTTCGGAACAGGTCTCTATATTTAAAAAATGATTTATGCATATCGGGTCCGGGTGGGAAAGCACCAGGTCCATTTCGAAATGGGTCCAACTTTTTGGACCCGTGAAGACCTCCACTTGAGGCACAACATTACAATTCATGTCACAACAGACAATGCCAGCAACATTGTGAATGCTGTCACAGAAGCTGGACTTGGGCCACAAAAATAGGGTGCTTTTTAGTCTTTCAACAAATAAAGAAAAATGAACTACAGTAACGGTCGGCATTTAAATTTTCCCACTGTACTGTAAACGAACCGTGATCCAAAAAAACCTCAATACGCACCGATACGTGGGTTTGGTGAACCATTACACCCCTAGTCGGCGTAGGTTTTAATTGAGAGTATTTACTGTCAGGTCCAATCAGCAGAGCTGGCTGATGCAGACCAATGGCATACAGGGGCCTCAGTAGTACTTGTAGGGTGACATCACTCCTTCGGGCTTGATGAGAGTTCTACACTGGTCAGAGGGTTCTATATATTGATTGAGTCAAACATAACTGCTGCTATTACTTGCCTATTTGAAATGTGTAGAATATCTCATGTTAAAACTTTAAAAAGGACTGCGTAGTCGCTCAGTAGAATTTGAATAATTAGAATGTTTACACAAGGCTGGTAAAAAAAAAAAAAAGTGGCTTCTCACACAGAGTGCATTTTCTACCCAATTCGTGAAACCCAAAAACTGCACGTCGCTTGAATTTTCATGACGACGCACACCTTTGTATTGACGTATAGGGAGCATGAAATGGGGTCCAAATCGCTTTCCTCTTAATGTTTTTACTCAACACCAGGCAGCAAGAACCGAAATTACAGGGCAATAAAAAAATCTCCAAACCCCCAGGTGCATAAATGATGGCAGAGGGAATGAGCTCCATGTAATAGCTAGGTGACCCACTTCTCCAGCCACAACACCATTCCACTCCCCGAAGGAAGGAGCTAACGTACTGGAGGAGACCGGCTGTGTGAACACTGGAGTCCTGGTCTGGCCCAGACTAGTGTAGGGCCTAGAACATTCTCCCTCTGGGCACCAGGGCCCGAGTGTAATGGGCTGTGACTCTGCTTGGGCTTCGGCACCTGAGAGTGATCAACTCCACATCGTTAAGCGGTTCTGGGCCTGGCGGCGGCCTCCCGTCTATCCCTGACCACAATGTCCTCGTCTGGCCGACAGGGTACAGCTCAGTGGCAATATGCCAACCAAACAGAAACCAAACTCACCCCCCAGTTGCGCAACATATCAAATGTACCTCAGGCATTCCCTTTGTAATTCACTTACACCACACGTTTTTTTGTGATGCTCTGGATCGACGTGCACGACAACGTGTTCCAGCTCCCGCAAATATCCAGCAACTTCGCACAGACATTGAAGAGGAGTGGGACAACATTCCTTAGGCCACGATCAACTCTATGAGAAGGAGATGGTCAACCGGGCGGGTTCTAGGATCTCCATGTAAACACTAGTGCACAAGCGTTCCGCTACACCCGTAATAACATCTGCTAAATATGTGTATGTGACCAATAAAATCGTGATTTTTAACAGTTGAATGCTTCATCAGTGTTGGTTCAGATTGGAGCCCCTCTGAGCCCAGTCTCCACATAGGAGCCATGCTAGGTCCTATCCTGGCTGTGATTCTCGCTGTGTGCGAGGCGTGATCATGGCCCCTATTCCAGCAGAGCGGTTTCCTCAGAGTCCTGCCACTCTATTCAGTCTGATAGACACCAACAGCTGCTAAAAATTCCCTGGGGGGCAGCTGCCTAGTTAGGATACACTGGTATCCGGTGGTGTTTGTTTGTTTTGCTACACACATGGTGTGTGGGAGGGATACACCACAGCCCTGTGGCAGGCTAGGAGCCCTGTGGCAGGCTAGGAGCCCTGGCCCTGTGGAATGCTAGGAGCGCTGTGGCAGGCTAGGAGCCCTGTGGCAGGCTAGGAGCCCTGTGGCAGGCTAGGAGCCCTGTGGAATGCTAGGAGCCCTGTGGCAGGCTAGGAGCCCTGTGGAATGCTAGGAGCCCTGTGGAATGCTAGGAGCCCTGTGGAATGCTAGGAGCCCTGTGGCAGGCTAGGAGCCCTGTGGAATGCTAGGAGCCCTGTGGAATGCTAGGAGCCCTGTGGCAGGCTAGGAGCCCTGTGGAATGCTAGGAGCCCTGTGGCAGGCTAGGAGCCCTGTGGAATGCTAGGAGCCCTGTGGCAGGCTAGGAGCCCTGTGGCAGGCTAGGAGCCCTGTGGCAGGCTTGGAGCCCTGTGGCAGGCTAGGAGCCCTGTGGAATGCTAGGAGCCCTGTGGCAGGCTAGGAGCCCTGTGGCAGGCTAGGAGCCGGGAGGAGCTGGCTAGAAGGAGCTTTCCCAATATTGCATAGACCCTTTTGATTATTTCAGAATCATGAGGCCGCATTAAGAAGTGTTTAGAGGAAGGCCAAGGGGATTATTTTGGACTGGACAATGGAGTTGGCAGCTTGTTCACAGAGAGGTGAAGATGGAAGCGGGGTAGGGTCGGGTAAGGATGTGGATGAGTTGGAAGAAGGGGCACTCACCTTGTTGCCTGTCCCGGCACAGCAGATGCCCAGTGCCATGGCGGCACCGTAGCGCACGTGGGGGTTGTAGCTCTCTGACAGGAGGGACACCACACTGGGGCACTGCTCTGGGGTCCTGCACACACACACACACACACACACACACACACACACACACACACACAGAGAGAGAGACACATTGTTATTCACATCAAACATCAGAGAGATAGTCTGCAGATACAATTCATAAATGCTTGCAGAGATGTCAGACCTATAATTGCCCCTTTTCACACACCATACCCCCCCCCAAACACCGGTTCTGAGTTGCTGCAAACCCTTTGGTGTGCTTTAGCCTGAACAATTCTGTAATGATATTAAAGCCTTGGACCTGGTCCAATTGGATTAATTCCTATGACCCGTAATGTTGATACAACCCCAAGTCTCTTCAAAGATGGTCAAAACAGTTAATAATAATGAATTTATTAGTTATGGATTTTGATTTAACCCTGTTTTGTACAGATGCAATGTAAACAGGGTTAAATAAAAATCCATATATAATAAAATTATTATTAACGGTTTTGACGATCTTTGAAGAGACTTGGGGTTGTATCAACATTACGGGTCATAGGAATTAATCCAATTGGACCAGGTCCAAGGCTTTAATATCATTACAGAATTGTTCAGGCTAAAGCACACCAAAGGGTTTGCAGCAACTCAGAACCGGTGTTGGGGGTGTATGGTGTGTGAAAAGGGGCAATTATAGGTCTGACACCTCTGCAAGCCTTTATGAATTTTATCTGATGGTGCTGTATAGGGAAAGAGAAAACCTTGTGCTTAACCATTTTGCTAGATTGAAATATTTGGCTTGAAAGTATAATGCATTGGTCTAGTGCAAAATGTTTTAAAAAAAAATCTCTGCTAAGTATAAATGGCTATTTCTTTGCTGACTGAAGTGAAGACTGAGCCAAGACAATTAAAACGTACAGCAGGGGAGACTCCCTTTTAGTCTTACAAAAAGAACAGGCATGCTCGAACAATATAACGCCCATCCAACAGTCACTGTTAATAAAGAATGCTTTTTTTATAAAAAAAACACAAAAAAAACATGATGAAGAACACCATTTAAGTGATGGGATGTGGGCAGAAAACTGTGCCCCATGGCAACTTATGGAGTCATTTGGCAGAATGTTAGCTTAAGTCTAAACACCGCCAGTGTAAGTGAATATTCAGTCTAACCCTTCCAAATCCACTACCTTCGACCATCGCGCTTTACATGTAAATGCCAGGGTTTCTTCCCTCATCACATTTTCCTGGTTTCCACGGGTCCAACCGTCTCACTATGAGGAGCCTACTCACATGTTCGTTTTGAACCAAGAGTCAAAAACCCTTTCCAAACTCTCCCAAGTCCAGGCAGCTGTGTCAAGATGGTTTCTTTAAACAATTTACACAAGGTAATTATGGTTTTACCACCCCCCACCCACTAGCACCCTAACAAGAGTACGGGCTGAGAAAATAGAGGTAAGAGCAGGGTGGGATGTAGATTTTGGACCCCAACCTCATCTTTACTTAACGCTCAACGTGCCGTTAGGGTAAGGGCCATTTGCCATTAGGCGCTTGAGATTTGAAGTGAATTTAAAATGGGCTCTGTTCTTTTATTAATTTTTTATTTAACCTTTATTTAACTAGGGCAAGTCAGTTAAGAACAAATTCTTATTTACAATGACGGCCTACACCGGCCAAACCCGGACGACGCTGGGCCAATTGTGCGCCGCCCTATGGGACAGCCTGGAATCGAACCAGGGGGTCTGTAGTGACGCCTCAAGCACTGAGATGCAGTGTCTTAGACCGCTGCGCCACTCGGGAGCCCATCGACTCTAAGAGGAGCAAAGTATGAATGGAGAGAAAGATCTGGAATCTGGGCTACCTGACTGTTGCTGGGACAAGAAAGGTAGGTCTTAAAAGAGCAACTGAAGGCAACGAACAACTTATCTGATAGAAAAACGGAAACATTTATTCTACTGTCGAAATTGACTACAAAGTGTAAAGAGGATAATTTTGGTCATAAAAGTCAGTGTCGTCCAAAACAAGAGTTTTTGTAAGTGAGTTTGTCATGACTTGAGGGTTGGGTTTTGATTTTGACAATGTTCACTTGTCCACTAACACAGGATACACAGCTGCAGTGATTGAGCTCTATCCAATCCTACCGCAGAACACAGACAGGGAGACAGACCTGCCCAGCAGCGTAGCGGATCTGTCTTTTTTTTTTTTTACTTGAGAAATACTGCACCAAATGCCTTAGCTCAGGGGTTCCCAAGCTTTTGTCGTCCATGAACCCATTTTGATTTGTGAAAAATCTCGCGACCCCAACCATGCAAAACAGATTATGCAATGAACAGCCAATGTTTACTTTTTTTTACTTGGGGCGACGGCAGTCAATTACAAAATATTCTAACAGTATTTCTGATCGTCTTAACTCATACTGTAAATGTGGGGCTTTGACAGTCGATTGCAAATTAGTCTGACAATGTCTCATCTCACCCACCACTGATGAGATGGGTGTGCTTGATGCATGTCGTGTCATAGTTTTAGGGCGTGGTCAACAGTGCGCACCTCATCTCTGCTGTCACATCCCACCTGGATCGACATTTGGTTTTAATGCAGACGAGAGCACTGCTGAATTCAGCTTCACACAGATATGAGCTGACGAAGGGTACCATGAGGTTTAATGCTCTGAGGGAGATGGCAGGGTATTTATTCCCTTTGAGTCAAGAACCAAAACTCCTTCGTAACGACCCGTGAATGCTTTGTCTGCAGCATTCGGTCACATGACAGCTCGAAAGGCCGCACTTTAACCATTCCAATTCAAGTGCAACAGTCAAGTGTGGCCTTTGCCCACAATCTAAGGGCACTCTGGTTGAATTTTATCTTTTAGATTTCAATCATTTTCATTTAGATTTTTAAGGTTAACCACATTACAATGATTTTAAGATACAAAGATGATATATATTTTTTAAAACAAAAAAACTATTATTTTCAGGATTTTGGAAATTCTCCCGCAACCCCATTTTCATATGACCCCTAGTTTAGGAAACGCTGCCTTAGCTAGACGTCAAATTGAGCGACTAAAACATCCTCGTCAAAAATGTCAAAATTAATTACAGATTTCTTTAGGTCTCAGATTCATTCTGACTATTTTGAGGAAGCGATACTGGCTTTGTTCCTATGGTGTCTCAGAGGGACAAACATCAGTAACTGCCACATCAAACCACAACCCCCAAGACTGAAATCTCATTTTTCTTAATAATAATAATAATAATAATAATATTTATTTATTTTTCTTAATGAGCAACACGGAATCGGTGCGCTCTTTAAAAGGGAGGACACACGGCCGATGATCGGCCAGAAACGGTCAGTGACCATCATTTCCGAGCAGTCACCATCTTTCCCAATTCTTCGTAAGTTGTCGGTGATGGCTTTTAACCTGAACCAAATCAGAGCACAAGGAGGGGAAACGAAAGTGAAATTGAAAACGCAAACTAAATTCCCAATCTGACCCTCATACAGTACCATCATGGTCACCTAATCATCCCCAGCTTCCAATTGGCTCATTCATCCCCCCACCTCTCCCCTGTAACTATTATAAAATACATTTAAAAAAATGTTTGTTAAATGCAATGCAAATGAGCTGGCTGCGAACCTTCAGCTAAACGGAACATTTATTACACATATTTGGTCACAAAAAAGGGAACGCAATTACAACTGGTATGGAACAATACCGCCTGAGAAAGGGATTTCCTCAGAAGTCACTTCTTACTCAAATCACTACAATGTGTGCTACATTACCAGCGTTGGAAATGTATTACAGCATAGCCCATGGTAATGTCTTGAATTAGGGAATCTGTCAAGACAGAGACAGAGGCAAACAGCCACCACGGGATGAGGTCAGCAGCGTTATATTGAGCGTGTTATCCGGCCTGCTATGCTGTAAAAGGCGGTTGATAAGACCAATATTGCCTCGGCATGGACGGTGAAACCGATGAGGAGATTACCATATGCCTTCAGATTTCCCAGAAAGGTTCAGTTCTCCGTAATGGTCACTGGGAGTCTATCAGTTAGGTTTTAATCGTCATTTACCCGAAAAACGATAGGCGGTAAAACCAATCCCCTATAAAACAGACTCCTCAGCCTTTTCCAAAAACAAGCATAAATCGTCAACGTCGCAAATCCCTCTCCATGACCCCCCGGCCACTAACTCACAACGTCGTCACAACTCACCCAGAAATCGGTTTGATGGAGTGAAGAGGCCGGGAGGACGTGATAATTATCAAGCGGCTTAAGAAAGCTCAGAGGAATAGACCTTCAAACCAAAAACAAAAAAACAGGCATAGCTTGCCTATACGTCAGAAACCAAATTCATGTTCGCGAGTTTGCGCTGTCTTGATTTTAAAACAAATTAACAAAACGAGTGTCTAACCAACTTCAAAATTCACACAGAAATATGTGTTATAGATCTGTCATTCTCATTGAAAGGAAGTCTAAGACGCGGTAGATCTGTTCTACATGCGCTTTTCTATGATTCCGTTTTAAAGTTTAGTTTTTGCGTCTTTCACTTTTGGTTTTATACACCAGCATCCAACAGCAGAATACACACTATTTGTGGTTATGGAAAATATATTTCACAGCGGTTTAGACGGTACAATGATTCTCTACACTGTCCTTGCTTGTTTTGTTACAAACTGAAATTAGGCGAACTATTCGAACGTATGCAACCAGGCAATTGCGGAGCGATTTCTGCATTGTGCATCTTTAAAAGATTTAATCAGAGTAGAATCGCTTGCTGTAATCAGACACTTACATTAAGCCCCTTACATGCTGACCAAACTGGCCGCGTTGCAAAATAAATGTACACATACATGTCATTCAATAATTTCATCCGTGTAAGTCGCTTTGGATAAAAGCGTCTGCTAAATGGCATATTATTATTATTATCATCCGCTAAAATTCAACTTGGTTTTATTTTATATGCTTGACGTGTTGCAAGTGCCGCCTCTCCCATCTACTCACTGGTTTTTAGGAGCATATACCAACGTGGGTGATCGAAAGATGAATGAGGTCCACACGCCAGTCCAGTTGGTGGTGGTACTGTATGACAAAATATTATACAAAGATCCAGCCAAAAAAAAAACGAAGAAAAAAACAAACAAAAACGACCCTATGCATTTTAGGTCAAATAACAAACCAATGTTCATCTCCCAGGACAAATTAGCTAGCAACAGCAAGCTAGCTAAATGACCATGAATAATTCATGTGTGTTTCGACCTGACCCCTAAAAAAAATGCAACATGTAAAGTGTCGGTCCCAAGTTTCATGAGCTGAAATAAAAGATCACAGAACTGTTCCATACGCACAAAAAGCGTATTTCTCTCATATTTTGTGCACAAATTTCTTTACATCCCTGTTAGTGAGCGTGTCTCCTTTGCCAAGAGAATCCATTCACCTGACAGGTGTGGCATATCAAGAAGCTGATTAAACAGCATGATCATTACACAGGTGCACCTTGTGCTGGGGACAATAAAAGGCCACTAAAATGTGCAATTTTGTCACACAGCACAATGTCGCAGATGTCAAGTTGAGGGAGTGTGCAATTGGCATGCTGACTGCAGGAATGTACACCAGAGCTGTTGCCAGATAATATTATGCTAATTTCCCCACCATAAGCCGCCTCTAACAACGTTTTAGAGAATTTGGCAGTACGTCCAACCGGCCTCACAACCGCAGACCACGTGTAACCACGCCAGCCCAGGACCTCCACATCCGGCTTCTTCACCTGCGGGATCGTCTGAGACCAGCCACCCGGGCAACTGATGAAACAGGAGTATTTCTGTCTGTAATAAAGCCCTTTTGTGGGGGAAAACCTATTCTGATTGGCTGGGCCTGGCTTTCCCAGTGGGTAGGCCTGGCTCCCAAGTGGATGGGCCTATGACCTCCCAGGCCCACTCATGGCTGTGCCCCTGCCCAGTCATCTGAAATCCATAGTTTAGGGCCTAATGAATTTATTTCAATTGACTGAATTCCTTATATGAACTGTAACTCAGTAAAATCGTTGAAATGGTTGCTTTAATATTTTTTTTTCACTGCTGCTACTTTGTTTATTATCTACGCATAGTCACTTTACCCCTACCTACATGTACATATTACCTCAATTACCCCGACTAACCCGTACACCTGCACATTGACTCGGTACCGGTACCCCTTGAATATAGCCTCGTTATTACGCTAGTGTGTAACAATTTTTTCTTACTTTTTAAAAACTCTGCATTGTTGGTTAAGGGCTTAAAGGCTCGTCAGTAAGCATTTCACATCAAGGTCTACTACACCTGTTGTATTCGGCACATGTGACAAATACAATTTGATTTAGCAGCTCATCTCAACTTGCCAACCCGTTGATCACAAATGATCTGGATTGCCTTTCAATTTCACCAACAAGGATATGAGATGCTACTGTGACAGATGTATAACAACCACCGATCTATTCTTGGATCCACAACTTATGGAGTAGAGCGGGGCCTGTGGCCAAGCACAGACTTTGCCGTTGGGGTCGACAGTTAGATAGTCCATTGTATGACTAAGCAAAACATTTCTGCCAGTGGCAAAAGTGTCAATGCCACAAATATCATCCATCCAATTTTTTTGGGGGGCAAAATATGAATGAGGGTATGGTAAATACGAACTTTCCAATGAGCCAATGCTTTATACATTTAAGGTTTACAACCATTGTTTGGCAACGCAATTGCTTGAGGTCGAATGTGCCTTTTGCTTTGCTACCGTAGCAATATAAATGATCGACAAGATGGTGCCGACAGACAAGGTCGTCCTGTTTCTAGCTACTTTTTGGATTATGTGTGAATTATTGTATTTCTAGATATTACTGCACCGTTTGAGCTAGAAACATAAGCATTTCGACTGCACCGGCAATATCTGCAAATCTGTGTACACGACCAATAAACTTTGATTTGATGACATTTTGGAGTTCATAAACATTGCTCCAAGAGTTAGCTGAACACCAACTGAGCATAGGCTATGCCTCTGTGTGTGCGCCTAACATGTTTCACTTCAGCAGACGTCCCGACGGCGTCTGACGCTGAGCGAACAAGGAAAAAATAAAAACAAGCACGGTAGCACCAGCCCGATCCATCCTGTCCCTTCCTCTCAACCTCCAGAGATGACCAGCATAGTGGCACACATAAATTAGTAAGTAGGAAGCAGGGAAACACTAAGGATAAATGAAACCAGCAGCAGTTCATACATGCCAAAAAAAAGCAGATATGATTCACTTTGTCATTCCATTCGATCCAAATTAGTCATGGAAAAGCACCTGTGTAGTGTTGCTTTCAACACACAGAGACATAAGGACGTTTGGCAGCTTTTCTCATTGTGCACCATCAATCCCACTCAAATTAGAAATGACTGCAGACTTCATCAAGAGTTGACAGGGCAGCAAATCAAAGTGAAAACATTCCCATTGTTATCCTGTCTAGCTAGAAGATATAACATCAGATGATCAGGAGCATCCAACACATAGGAATCAGGCGGGGGGTGACTTTGGGCCTTTGTTCTAATCAAAAGGCAATTGCTCCGACTTGGCCGGGGGTGGTTAGGCCAGTCCCTTAACACCAATTGTAAAGTTTAGCGAGATTTGAGATGCAAAAATGTTTTGGGAGAGTATGCAAATTCTTTTCAAGAAGTCAAAATGCTGTTTCAATAGGACAAGCTTTGTGAAGCAACATTTAGCCTGCACCACTAACAACTCCATCCTCCTCCAACCCCCAACCCCTACTGGAGGAGAGAACAGAAAGTGACAAATATAAACAGTAAGTCGGCTGTGTTGAAGGAAATTGCCTCCCAGAAACACTGGCATTTGGCCAGCTCTGAGACATTCATCTGTCTTCTCCCTAGCCTGACTCATGGGTAAGTGAGGAGGTAAGAGAGAGATAGGAGGGAGGGAGAGAGGGGGAGGGAGAAGCAGCATGAGGGAGGGATAGACAGGGAGTGAGAGAGAGGGGAAACAGGACATCTGAAAGTTTTCAACCTGTGATCGCGGTAGGTGATGCGAATCAAAACCGGGGGGCTCATCCAACACGCAGGACAAAGGAATTTCCGCAGGATGGAACGCACCGAAGTGAGATAATGTTAGGCAATTATTTTCACAAGGGGATGGCTGCCCGTGACATTTTCAGATTTCGGAGGGGTTCTATGTATAAAAACGTGAGCGCGGACAAGAAAAAAAGCAGCCACTGAAGGAGTCCTGAGGATTGAGTTGTTTGGTGATGAACAGCACCGTTCATCCAACGTGCAAGGTTTTGCATGATTGAAAAATGAGGATTATAGCTAGCAGCTCAGATGGCGATACAAATGAACCGGACAAACTAAAAGGAGAACACAAGGGCTGTTGCCTTCGGTGAAGGTAAGAAAGAGAAACTCAGTAAATCCCGAACTATTTGTTCATCTAAAATAAATAAGTCAAATCTACAGGAAATTGTTAACGTTTTGGTAAAATAGTCTTAAGAACTTCTGAGCTGTGCTTGTTTTAACATCAGACAGTTAACTTTAAAAAGGAAGAGAAATGTATGAGTCAATTACTTCTGAGATGATGACATGGAAATAACATGTATAGGCTATTTAGAGGACGTGAATATATTGAGAGTAATACTATTGTCAATTAAATAATGGCCAAATATGCTTGTGTTTGCATAACTTTGATCTATAAATATGGAGGTGGGGGATTCATAATGACCCTAGTGCCTTAAGACTTAAGCCACTAGGATACAACTAACTATATACACTACAAAGCAATTGGAAAAATCGCATTTCAAAAGTGAAATGAAAATAAACTATAAGCTTAATTAAATTGTATGTTCGAAATAATTATAGCTTAAGTGTTGTTTTAATGACATGCAATGGTTTTCAACCTTATGGGTTAACCATTTCGTTTGAAAATGTACTTTTCAAACCACTACACAAAAGAGACCCAGAACAAACAGCAGGTTTTTTTTCTTCTTTTTTTTTCTTTAACCAACACACACAAAAAACATGTAGATAAACATGCCAGAGTTAAGCGTGCAAGCAAGCAGTGATTACAGCCGATAGCCGTTTCCTTGGTTAATTACTCAGCCATGATCTAGAAACAATGCTAATGACTGTGGAGGAAAATCCCATGACATTTGCTATGATAAATGTCACTCATCATTAGGTCTTCAAACTGAAACTAATGTCCAAGGGGTTTAACATAGTCACTTTTGTTTCCTTCTAAAACTTTTAGTAGAAACTGGCCTGTTCTAGAATGTACACAAACCAGAAGACAACGGCGCCCAGACTATGATTCAGACAACCAACTCTTGACCGAACAACCCCTTTACAGTGGAGGTCCATTCTGTGCTTGGATTACTGCTTTCAACACATTTTTTCGAGGCGACCTGTTCAGTTTTGGAGCAGCTGGGCTTTTTTGATTGTGAAGTGGCCGTTTTTTTGGTTTATACGCTGTGCCCGGGGATGAGCCACTGCCCTGTGTGCTGGACCTGAGCTGCCCACTCCTGCCCCTGGGACCCTGTGACCATGCTGACCAAGCCCCCTGAGGCAGCCAGAGCAGAGCCCCGACCCGCGCCCAGGCCAGCCGTCCCCTCCACAGCAGCATGTCCCAGCCAGAGGCGGCCCCGCTGGCGGCCAACGGCTCGGGGTCCGGGGAGGTGGCCGGAGTTCAGCCACGCTGGGCCTCCCTGCTCATCATCTTGGTCATCATCCCCACCATCGGGGGCAACATCCTGGTCATCCTGGCCGTGTCGCTGGAGAGGAAGCTGCAGAACGCCACCAACTACTTCCTGATGTCCCTGGCGGTGGCCGACCTGCTGGTGGGACTCCTGGTGATGCCCATCGCCCTCATCACTGTGCTCTACAGTAAGTCACCCCAACATGGCTGCCCTCTTGCCGTGCCATCAGAAAGGACCCCTTCACCTGGTACATTCAACCACTTGTAACTCAAGACACCACTGATACGAGGCTTGGGTGGTATACCGTACACTGGGGTATTCTGAAATCCCCACGGTATGATTTTCAATACCAAAATGTTCAATTTGTTTATTTAAAATAAATACCTGCAGTCAACTTGTGCACTAGGTTAACAGATAAAGCAGATGGCATTCTTCATTTCGCCTGTTGCATTATTTTTTTCATTATGAAGCCATTCAACATAAAACATACCATGTGACTGGCTCAAAGAGCACATGCACGGAGCAAATGGAAACTTTCGTGACGATCCTACTAATGTTTGCCAGCTAAATATCTTATAACTATAAGTTTAACTATCTTTAGTCGATTGCCTCGACGTCAACATACATTTGAATGATTATTTTTGGCCCCAACACAGCAGCATAATTGCTGATTCAAGCACAGAGGCTGGCCTCGTACTTGTGCTTAGCTTGGCTCCCATCAATCAGGTTTAAATCGCACTTGGTCACCCCAGTCCCCGCTATTATAACAAGCCGCTGTCAGTTGAGACCAGAGAAACACCTGAGCACACTGTTTCACAAAATGTGCATTGCAAAGCAGAAATCCACCACAGTAGTCCAATTTGTAAGTCGCTCTGGATAACAGCGTCTGCTAAATGACGTAAATGTAAATGTAGGTAGCCAAAACATTTAAATTGGATCTAGTAGACTCATTCGATGACGACAAGAATTGCCGCCTTATTTTGTTAACTGAACAACCGTAAGCATGCATATTGACAATAATTGAAAAACAGCAGTTAAAAAAAAAAAAAAACACCATGAGAGATCCTGCTGAATCTCCGCCAGCTACAGTATAAACAGTTTATAGCAGATGGCAAAAACACAAGAGAGTGGACAATAAACAAGGTACTTCCCTTTGGCTGTGTAATCACAGAAGAGGCACAGCCCCATCAGGTACCAATGATCATGACGACCCAATTTCTGCATGACTTTCCAATCACAAACCAATCTCTCCCTCAGCTCGCACACTCATTCACTTAGGTCACGAGGGGAAAATAAAAAAAATATACAAGAGCGAACTGGAAAAACATTTGCATTCGATTCCACTAAGTGGCGTAGCTTTACAAATGCAGCTGTGCTTCAAAGTGCAGAATTAAACAACCCCTCTCTAGCAGAGTCTGCTTTTTCCTGACGCAGAATTTTTTAGCTGAGCCACTACTCCTCATTAACTCTGTTGGAGTAAACGGTCCTGTGACACACACACACACACAACCTCGTCTGTGCTTGGCAGGGAAAGGAGGGGATAATCTTAATGGATGTCCATCGGGCCTAGACGGAGGGAAAGGAGGGGATCATCAAAGTCAAGGCCATGTGATCACATAAATAACAGCCAGAGGCTTCTGAAGAGCAGTAGCCCATGTTCAGAGGGAGGGGGGCTGTGTGTGTGTGCACATGTACATTCGCACAGAGCTCCATGTCTGAATGTGTGAATGGACGCACGGTACGTTTGTGCAGGGGCAGCTGTCATTTCTCTACTGGCTGGAGACTGAGCACACAGCCGGGGGGGGGGACATAAACACACATAAACAGAGTTCAGTGCTTCACGTTGAGCCTTTACAGCCACTCGCCAGGGTGGGCCAGTTACGGCCCGTGTACAACCAGGCCGGCGGCGCTAAGAACAGGCAAACCGCGAGAGAGGGGATCAGTGCTAACATCCAAATACCACCTGAAATTTCCCAGAGGACGGCGACGACATGTCATCGCTAATACATCACTGCCATTAAACCCTAGACTCTACATTCCAAATACACCACAACAACTAGATTTGCTTAAAATAAACGTAGAGAAAGCAATAGCAATTCCGTCTTTTACCATTTATCCACTTTCTTCTGCGTCTGCCCGGATAAATCTCTCCTCTCCATCCCAAACCCTGGCTGCGGGAGACATTTCAGACTAACCGGGAGTAGTTATTGCCTCAAAACTACTGATGTGCAGTTCGAACGTTTTCGTTCTTTTTGAACAACTCTTTTTACTGACCGAAGAGTTGTAATTACTTTTTTCCAGAGTGACTTGTTCATTTTTTGTGGAATGTTTGACCTGTTGGCCACAATGAAAATAGCAGGATTACATTTTACATTTTAGTCATTTAGCAGACGCTCTTATCCAGAGCGACTTACAGTTAGTGAATACATATATATATTATTATCGAACCCACAACCCTGGCGTTGCAAACGCCATGCTCTATCAACTGAGCTACATCCCTGCCGGCCATTCCCTCCCCTACCCTGGACGACGCTGGGCCAATTGTGTGCCGCCCATGAGTCTCCCGGTCGCGGCCGGCTGCGACAGAGCCTGGATTCGAACCAGGATCTCTAGTGGCACAGTTAGCACTGCGATGCAGTGCCTTAGACCACTGCGCCACTCAGGATTAATATGCGCTACTCCAGTTTGGCAGCTCCGGAGACATGCTCCGACCACCAACTGTCACGTGCGCAGGAAAACAGATCATGCTGCAGCATAAAGAAAAATACAAGTTTAGAACTGATAATTGATTAATTATTGGAACGCTATCGTAGTCCCCTGTAGCTCAGTTGGTAGAGCATGGCGCTTGCAATGCCAAGGTTGTGGGTTCGTTTCACACGGGGGGCCAGTATGAAAATGTATGTAAGTCGCTCTGGATAAGAGCGTCTGCTAAATGACTAAAATGTAAAAATGACAGCAGGGATTTTTCTACCATTGTAATCCTTGGGCGGGTCGCCTAAGCGTTTTTTCGGGTCACCTAAATACAAACAGTGTAAAAAAATAAATAAAAAAAACACACACAGTGAGGGAATTAAGTATTTGATCCCTTGCTGATTTTGTACGTTTGCCCACTGACAAAGACATGATCAGTATATAATTGTAATGATAGGTTTATTTGAACAGTGAGAGACAGAATAACAACAAAAAAATCCAGAAAAACGCATGACAAAAATGGTATAAATTGATTTGCATTTTAAATGAGGGAAATAAGTATTTGACCCCTCTGCAAAATATGACTTAGTACTTGGTGGCAAAACCCTTGTTGGCAATCACAGAGGTCAGACGTTTCTTGTAGTTGGCCACCAGGTTTGCACACATCTCAGGAGGGATTTTGTCCCACTCCTCTTTGCAGAAGTCATTAAGGTTTCGAGCCTGACGTTTGGCAACTCGAACCTTCAGCTCCCTCCACAGATTTTCTATGGGATTAAGGTCTGGAGACTGGCTAGGCCACTCCAGGACCTTAATGTGCTTCTTCTTGAGCCACTCCTTTGTTGCCTTGGCCGTGTGTTTTGGGTCATTGTCATGCTGGAATACCCATCCACAACCCATTTTCAATGCCCTGGCTGAGGGAAGGAGGTTCTCACCCAAGATTTGATGCGGTGAAGTTGTCCTGTCCCCTTAGCAGAAAAACACCCCCAAAGCATAATGTTTCCACCTCCATGTTTGACGGTGGGGATGGTGTTCTTGGGGTCATAGGCAGCATTCCTCCTCCTCCAAACACGGCGAGTTGAGTTGATGCCAAAGAGTTCGATTTTGGTGTCATCTGACCACAACACTTTCACCCAGTTCTCATCTGAATCATTCAGATGTTCATTGGCAAACTTCAGACGGGCCTGTATATCTGCTTTCTTGAGCAGGGGGACCTTGCGGGCGCTGCAGGATTTCAGTCCTTCACGGCGTAGTGTGTTACCAATTGTTTTCTTGGTGACTATGGTCCCAGCTGCCTTGAGATCATTGACAAGATCCTCCCGTGTAGTTCTGGGCTGATTCCTCACCGTTCTCATGATCATTGCAACTCCACGAGGTGAGATCTTGCATGGAGCCCCAGGCCGAGGGAGATTGACAGTTCTTTTGTGTTTCTTCTATTTGCGAATAATCGCACCAACTTGTTGTCACCTTCTCACCAACAACTTGGCGATGGTCTTGTAGCCCAATCCAGCCTTGTGTAGGTCTACAATCTTGTCCCTGACATCCTTGGAGAGCTCTTTGGTCTTGGCCATGGTGGAGAGTTTGGAATCTGATTGATTGATTGCTTCTGAGGACAGGTGTCTTTTATACAGGTAACAAACTGAGATTAGGAGCACTCCCTTTAAGAGTGTGCTCCTAATCTCAGCTCGTTACCTGTACAAAAGACACCTGGGAGCCAGAAATCTTTCTGATTGAGAGGGGGTCATATACTTATTTCCCTCATTAAAATGAAAATCAATTTATAACATTTTTGACATGCGTTTTTCTGGATTTTTTGTTGTTGTTATTCTGTCTCTCACTGTTTAAATAAACCTACCATTAAAAATTATAGACTGATCATGTCTTTGTCAGTGGGCACACGTACAAAATCAGCAGGGGATCAAATACTTTTTTCCCCTCACGTGTCAAACTCATTCCACGGAGGGCCGAGTGTCTGCGGGTTCCCCTCCACCCTTGTACTTAATTGTTGAATTAAGGTCACCAATTAGTAAGGAACTCCCCTCGCCTGGTTTTCTAGGTCTTAAAGGAAAAACCAAAAACCTTCATAATGAGTGAGACACCCTTGATCAATATCATACAGAAAGATCATAAAACAATTTTTGATAACCAGATCAGCTTTGACCAGATTTAGGATGCGTTTACAGACGCACTCAAAGAGAAGAACAAAATAATTCCCATATAAAGTAAGAAGGCCCCTCAGAACTGTGTGCTCGTCTTGTATAATCAGAGTTTGACAGACGTCAACGGCTCAGGTCAAATCGTTTACACCCCGGTATTTGCTGGAACGGGGACATTTTCTAAAGTAAGCAACAATAATGATTATCATAATGACAATAATACTACTCAGACACAGCAAGACAGCATTTTCAGCTTTGTTTTTATTTGAGTCCAAACTGGCCTTTTTTCCCCACTTTGGAATGGTGACCTCACCCTAGAGGTTGGTAGCTCTGTTTTCAAAGAATTCTCTCTCTCCATCTCCCTCTCTCTGCATCTCTCTCACTCTCAAAGCTGGTCCACTGCAATGACTTCACAAGTTTGTCTTAGAAATGTGGCCTTGGATGGACACCTCTGTAGCCTTGGCAACACTTATACATCAGAAACGTTACCAGCAGACAGATTTTTAAAAAAAATCTGGTCTAAGCACACTATCATCCCATGTAGAATTAGTTGAGTATGAGCTTATTCCCATAGGAAAAAAATAGAAAATCTCTGCCCATGTTAAGTAGACAGATGACAGCAATTACAAAGGGCCCACAAAAATATACTCTTAAGAAGTAACCTACCTATCAAAGTTTATTTAAATATCCCACAGAAAATATTTCGAAAAATGAAAAAATGAGAAAAGGGCAAGTGGTGCGTGGAGCTGAACAAAGCCCCTGAAATGGTGCTCAGTAGACGTGGCGCTGAACAAAGCCCCTGAAATGGTGCTCAGTAGACGTGGTGCTGAACAAAGCCCCTGAAATGGTGCTCAGTAGACGTGGCGCTGAACAAAGCCCCTGAAAATGGTGCTCAGTAGACGTGGAGCTGAACAAAGCCCCTGAAATGGTGCTCAGTAGACGTGGTGCTGAACAAAGCCCCTGAAATGGTGCTCAATAGACGTGGTGCTGAACAAAGCCCCTGAAATGGTGCTCAGTAGACGTGGCGCTGAACAAAGCCCCTGAAATGGTGCTCAGTAGACGTGGCGCTGAACAAAGCCCCTGAAAATGGTGCTCAGTAGACGTGGAGCTGAACAAAGCCCCTGAAATGGTGCTCAGTAGACGTGGCGCTGAACAAAGCCCCTGAAATGGTGCGCAGTAGATGTGGAGCTGAAGGAAGCCCCTGAAAATGGTGCTCAGTAGACGTGGAGCTGAACAAAGTCCCTGAAAATGGTGCTCAGTAGACGTGAAGCTGAACAATGCCCCTGAAAATGGTGCTCAGTAGACGTGGAGCTGAACAAAGCCCATGAAATGGTGCGCAGTTGACCCCAATAAAACATGTAGAAGGGAGAACACTAAAATATTGTGCTTAGATAACAATGTGCTCAAAAGCCCATTTATTATATTATATTACAAGTAATACTTGTATATAAAAACAAACATATCCACTAATGTTTGAATTATGAAATACAAGCCATCAGCAAAACAAGTTAACAAGAAAATCAATCAAGAACCTTTCCAACAGCACATTTTACAATGCTAATGTGAAATGGGACACAATCCAGCCCAATTATGCGCCAATTTCACGCCTGGGACCCAAAATAAACAAACACGTCTGGTGAGAAGGGGTCTGAACACATCTACATCAAGAACATAGCGCATTCAGCTCCATACATAGTCCTAAGAAGCATTTCTCTGCAGTAAATTAACTATTTACTAAAATAGCCAATTCCCTACATCAGAGCTGGTTTTAATCATTAGCTATTGAAGTGAATCTCCCCAATGCTGGTGGCATCACTGGTGTATCCACAACACAAGCTCTATATAGAATGTCCCATTAGTCCCGTTTTCAAAACGGGCTACTTCCTCCTCAGGAATTAAAAACATAAAAACACCTGCATCACTAAAGTAAGAGAACTGGCATGACTGAATGTTTCTTAAAAACTACAAAGAGTCACTCATTGGCCCCATTTCTAAGGTCACCAACACATCTATTGGTCTCGGGGTGTTTCCAAGGGTATGGAAGTCGGCCATAATAACGGCCATCTTTAAATCAGGCGACCCTGCTGACGTGAGTAACTACAGGCCCATTAGTATACTACCTGTGGTGTCAAAGGTTGTTGAAAAGTGTGTAGCAGAACAACTGATTGCCCACCTCAACAACAGCCCCTTCACATTACATTCCATAAAGTTTGGCTTCAGAGCGAAACACTCCACAGAAATGGCCAACTGCTTTTTTCTGGAAAATGTGAAGTCCAAGATGGACAAAGGGGGCGTTGTTGGGGCTGTGTTTCTGGACCTAAGGAAGGCTTTTGATACTGTTAACCATGAGATTCTCATCACAAAATTGTCCAAGTTCAACTTTTCCCCCGATGCCTTGAGATGGATGAAATCATACCTTGAAGGCAGAACTCAGTGTGTCAGAGTGAGCAATGAGCTATCGCCCACTCTTAGCTATGATGTGGGTGTGCCCCAAGGGTCAATACTGGGGCCCCTCCTGTTCAGCCTGTACATTAATGATCTGCCTTCTGTCTGTACTGGGTCTGAAGTTCAAATGTATGCAGATGATACAGTGATATATGTGCATGCAAAGAGCAAACAACAAGCTGCACAAGAACTCACTACTGTAATGGTCCAGGTTACAAAGTGGCTCAGTGACTCGTGTTTGCATCTCAATGTGAAAAAAACTGTTTGCATGTTCTTCACAAAGAGGGCAACAGATGCTACTGAGCCAGAAGTCTATGTGTCAGGGGAGAAGCTCCAGGGGGTATCTGATTTTAAGTACCTTGGCATCATACTTGATTCCAACCTCTTTTAAAAAGCATGTGAAAAAGGTAATTCAAATAACCAAATTCAACCTAGCTAATTTCCGATTTATACGAAATTGTTTGACTACAGAGGTAGCAAAACTGTACTTAAAATCTATGATACTCCCCCACTTAACATACTGCTTGACTAGTTGGGCCCAAGCTTGCTGTACAACAGTAAGACCTATTCAGTCGGTCTACAAACAGGCTCTCAAAGTGCTTGATAGGAAGCCCAATAGCCATCATCACTGTCACATCCTTAGAAAGCATGAGCTCCTGAGTTGGGAAAATCTTGTGCAATACACCGATGCATGTCTTGTATTCAAGATCCTAAATGGCTTGGCTCCCCCTCCACTCAGTATTTTTGTTAAACAGAAAACCCAAACATATAGCAGCAGATCCACAAGGTCTGCCATGAGAGGTGACTGTAGTTCCCCTAAGGAAAAGCACCTTTAGTAAATCCGCTTTTTCTGTGAGAGCTTCCCATGTCTGGAATACACTGCCATCAGACACACACAACTGCACCACATATCACACTTTCACAAAATGCTTGAAGACATGGCTAAAGGTCAATCAGATTTGTGAACATGGTCCCTAGCTGTGTGTTGCCGCTTTCCATGTCTGTTGTCTGTAACTTGTGAGGTGTGGAAACATTTTGTTGCTTTTATGAATTTTGTCTTGCTGCTTTTTGTTCTATGTTGCTCGGTCTGTATGCTACGTCTTGCTTGTCCTATGTTGCTATGTCTGTATGCTATGTCTTGTTCTATGTTGTTATTGTCTATATTGTAATTGTTTTTAATAACCTGCCCAGGGACTGCGGTTGAAAATTAGCCGGCTGGCTAAAACCGGCACTTTTACTGAAACGTTGATTAATGTGCACTGTCCCTGTAAAAATAAACTCAAACTCAAACTCAAACATCTTCACACTTCCCAGATTTCCACTTTTATTTGGGCATCTTTGACAAATCTCTATTTGCCTCCTACACATACAAGCCCACGCAGAGTCCTTGAAATTATAAAACGCAACATGCAACAATTTCAACAATTTTACTGAGTTACAATTCATATGAGAAAATATCTGTCAATTGAAATAAATGAATTAGGCCCTAATCTATGGATTTCACATGACTGGGCAGGGGCGCAGCCATGGGTGGGCCTGGGAGGGCATAGGCCCACCCACTGGGGGAGCCAGGCCCAGTCAATCAGAATGAGTTTTCCCCACAAAAGGGCTTTATTACAGACAGAAATACTCCCGTTTCATCAGTTGCCCAGGTGGCTGGTCTCAGACAATCCCGCAGGTGAAGAAGCCGGATGTGGAGGTCCTAGGCTGGCGTGGTTACACGTGGTCTGTGGTTGTGAGGCCGGTTGGACATACTGCCAAATTCTCTAAAACGACGCTGGAGGCGGCTTATGGTAGAGAAATGAACATTCAATTCTCTGGCAACAGCTCTGATGGACATTCTTGCAGTCAGCATGCCAATTGCGCGCTCCCTCAAAACTTGAGACATCTGTGGCAATGTGTTGTGACAAAACTGCACATTTTAGTGGCCTTTTATTGTCCCCAGCACAAGGTGCACCTGTGTAATGATCATGCTGTTTAATCAGCTTCTTGATATGCCAAACCTGTCAGGTGGATGGATTATCTTGGCAAAGGAGAAAATGCTCACTAACAGGGATGTAAACAAATTTGTGCACAAAATTGAGAGAAATAGCATTTTTGTGCATATGGAACATTTCTGGGATCTTTTATTTCATCTTATGAAACATGGGATCAACACTTTTATATTTTTGTTCAGTGTAGATAGCCATTCAAGTAACTTATTACTATCCTGTTTATAATGACTTAGTCACTGAAATCCAAATTCAATTAGGCTTATCTCAGGGTGAAAACATTAAAAAGATTTAGCACCACAGTAATCAAGTTTGAGAATTTGTCTAGAAAGGCATAGTTTTAATCTTAAAATGGTTCCGTATTGGCCTATGAGAGCAGCTAACAATCCCATGCTTTCCATCGTCTGTCTGTTTCTCAGATTCCGGGTGGCCTCTTCCAGAGTTTCTCTGCCCAATCTGGCTCTTCCTGGACGTCCTGTTCTCCACAGCGTCCATCATGCACCTGTGTGCCATCTCACTGGACCGCTACATCGCCATCAAGAAGCCCATTCAGCACAGCCAGTATAAGTCCAGGGCCAAAGCCATGGCCAAGATAGCGGTGGTGTGGCTCATATCTATTGGTAAGCTGCTCTGTGTTTTTGGTCCTGTGTTGATATCAGGAGCATTCCGCAATGTCTCCAAAGTGTTCATTTGAACAACTTTCTTTAAGCTATGTCATTGCAGTTCAATTCCTTAGCGTCTGTGATGTGACGTGCCTGGTTTATGGTCAGAAAAGAAAGCCGGATGCAATAAAAGCAAAAGCTATATAAAACGTTTACATACAGTACCTCCCTTAAAACTATACCCGCCACTATAACACTTCGTAAAGAGTAACAGCGCATCAGAGTGGTAGCAGTCAAGGGGACCTGTGGGAAAACCCAGTTAATGAGCCAGAGAGATTTACACAAAAATAGCATAAAATTAAAAAGTGAGGTTAAATGATTTTGAGAGTATGACCCCAGGAAGGTAATTATTTCACATCACTGCCCTTGTAAAAAGCGTAGTGACACAACACAAGGATTACAATTGCAAAATATGCAGCGGCTTTAAAATGTTGTTGCAACACTATGGATAACATTCAAGACGGCAGGTAGCTTAGTGGTTAAGAGCGTTGTGCCAGTAACCGAAAGGTCGCTGGTTCTAATCCCCGAGCCGACTAGGTGAAAAATCTGTCGATGTGCCCTTGAGCAAGGCACTTAACCCTAATTGTGCCTGTAAGTCGCTCTGGATAAGAGCGTCTGCTAAATGACTAAAATGTAAAATGTAAATGTAAGACAAACCAAGCATTCAAACTACAACCATATTTCAGGACTCCTGGACCAGTAACCATTTTACTCTTAACAATAAACATCAATGTGCACTGCAGAACAGATAGGAATCCGCAATTTTACAAAACTGAATAGAAAAGCAACCCTAAAGAGCCTCTGGTATTTTCATTAAAATTAGGCTACCAGACAAAAGGACATTTGGACTGAAGAGAGGATGAGGGCCAGGGGATAAAGACTGAAGAGAGGATGAGGGCCAGGGGATAAAGACTGAAGAGAGGATGAGGGCCAGGGGATAAAGACTGAAGAGAGGATGAGGGCCATGGGATAAAGACTGAAGAGAGGATGAGGGCCAGGGGATAAAGACTGAAGAGAGGATGAGGGCCAGGGGATAAAGACTGAAGAGAGGATGAGGGCCAGGGGATAAAGACTGAAGAGAGGATGAGGGCCAGGGGATAAAGACTGAAGAGAGGATGAGGGCCATGGGATAAAGACTGAAGAGAGGATGAGGGCCAGGGGATAAAGACTGAAGAGAGGATGAGGGCCAGGGGATAAAGACTGAAGAGAGGATGAGGGCCAGGGGATAAAGACTGAAGAGAGGATGAGGGCCAGGGGATAAAGACTGAAGAGAGGATGAGGGCCAGGGGATAAAGACTGAAGAGAGGATGAGGGCCAGGGGATAAAGACTGAAGAGAGGATGAGGGCCAGGGGATAAAGACTGAAGAGAGGATGAGGGCCAGGGGATAAGCTAAGGCCCTCATCTTAGACCATAAACGAGGTGGAGATGGGGCAGCTGAACCACTGGAATCCTCTTCACACAGAGCATGTTTCATACGAGGGAATGTCAGACTCAAACCGGTTTCCCATATTTGGCCCAATGTTAAGCCTATACCCAAATGGGTTATTTGACACAGTCCAACAAGACAGTTTGAGACATAAACATCGTTTTATTTTCCTGATCGAATGTCTTCTTATTATTTCAGCGTCCACTGCCCGAGTCTGTATTGTTGATGACTGGCCAGTGAACCCTTGGTAAATAAGCACACTGGTTTGCTTTTAATGATATGTTATCCGTTATATATTAGCTTCCCGGTATGAAAGGAAATTAAACACCCCTATGCTCGTTAACAATCGTTAGCCATGACTTGTTCCTCTGGCTGAAGCATTTGGGAGACTGGTGTGAGGACTTGGCAGAGTTCAGCCTGGTATTAATCAAGTTTAAAGCTTTATTAGTCGCATATACAGGACACACATGGTATACACCGTCCAACGAAATGCAGACTTGCAGGTTAATGGTATTCATAGAGCGTTCAGACTCCTCCACAACAGGACGCTCCCAGTTTTCACTCAGGACTAGGTTCTACACATTTACTTTATTTTCCTGAGCAAAACCAGATGATTGCTTAAGAGTTACGCGAGCAGCACTTAGACGCCACGACAGTAGAAGAGTCTCTTCGTCCAGGGTGTAGTGTTCACTGTCACTGTATTATAGCTGGCAATATATGGTTCGTTTATTAGATTTTTAAGCAAAGAATGAGAACTTCCAGAAGTCACAGAACGAAGTTGTTCTTCCTTACCCTTTGCGCTACCTCCGCTGTCCTCAGTCGTGAAAGCTTGAAGCTTTAAAACAGTTTTATACTCTGGCAACATCAAAAGGAAAAGCAGATGTGAAGATTTCATGTCCAACAATAAAATGCAAAAACAAAGCAGCATAAAGTGACCACTGTGGGAAACTAGGCTGTGAGAAGATCCTGTATCTACTCCCAAAACAACCAAGTATTAGTCTTTCCATCTAACACTGTAGACAGCCAAGTTTGGATTGATGATTTGACTGACCAAACCTCTCTCTCTCTCTCACACAGGTATCGCAATTCCCATTCCCATCAAGGGGCTGAGAAACTACCATCTTCCAAACAATGTCACCTTTAACAGCAACCACACCTGCCTCTTGAAACCAGACAGCTTCAGAGAATTTATCATGTTTGGCTCCATGACAGCTTTTTTCATCCCTTTAACTATCATGATGATCATCTACCTGCTCACCATCCAGGTGCTGCGCAAGAAAGCCTTTCTGCTCAGGTCAAAGGTGACCCAACGCTTCACTCGCCCAACCGTCTCCTCAGTCTTCCAGAGGGAGCAGTCCGTGGCCTCTCCCACAACTGAGAAACCGCCGGGAAAATCCATTGCTCCCGCCAACCCCATCACGGGTGACGAGATCCCCATCCGCCGCATGTCCACCATGGGCAAGAAGTCCATGCAGAACCTGACCAATGAGCAGCGAGCCTCCAAGGTGCTGGGGATCGTCTTCCTTCTGTTCGTGGTCATGTGGTGCCCGTTTTTCATCACCAACGTCACCTCTGTGCTTTGCGCCAGCTGCGACGTCAACGTGATCGGCCGTCTGATGGAGATCTTCGTGTGGGTGGGCTACGTGTCATCGGGTATCAACCCGCTGGTCTACACCCTCTTCAACAAGACCTTCCGCCAGGCCTTCACACGCTACATCACCTGCAACTACAGCAGCACCACTACTAACAGGCCAGCCAGGCAAACTAGGGAACAGCATGGCTGCAGGAATCTGACACGGATCTCCTTCCATTCATCTGTGGCGGAGAACTCTAAGCTGTTCATGAAGCGGGGGATGAACGGCATCGGGACGGTGAGCTATCAGAGCCCGCTGAGGCGACGGCAAGCACACATGCAGTCCTCCGCTAGCGTTGTACTGGACACCCTGCTCCTTACAGAGAATGAGGATTGCAAACCCGAAGAGCATGTCAGTTATGTGTAGTGCTTTCAGAAAAATTAAGTCTGCAAAAAAAGGGAAATAATTGGAACCAGAAAGTCATGTGTAAAAGACGGACCAGGCTTGAGTTGTCCAGGGGTTCAGGTGACAAGACACCTTCCCATGAGCATCACTTTTGTGGATTCGGTGCTATTAAAAGAAGACACTGTGTGCTCACAAGGGCGAAACGAAAGGAGATGCCCATCTCTGTCAAACACTTTGGCCAGAAAGAAGAGGCCCTCATCAGAGTCTGTACAGAGATTGCTGAACATTATGAGTAAAATGAGAGAGCAAATAGGTGCGTCGAGATAAGTTACCCTCAATAAAAAGACCCGACAAAGCTCAGGTCGGATTGTCCTTAACGAGGCCGCCAGACAGATATGTAAGGAATGACGACATACGACTGTCTGGAAACTCTCTCAGTGGATACAATGTGTATTCCCATGCTACTCCTGTCACCTTGGGCTATTTGGTATTCTGCTATGGACAATTCCCATGGAGGAGATGACATGCTTACCTATTGAGAGGACAAACACTCACTCCCATATAAACTACACGTTCAGCCCTCCACATCACATAGAGTTCTGAAGAATACACTTTATAAATGCCACCCATTTTAACTGCAATGTATTGGTAAGTGCTTTTATAACCGTGAACAGATTTGTTATAAAGTCACAAATTCTATTTTCCCAAAGTGTTATAACATCCAAGTGGATTATTATATGTAAATGCAACATAGACAAAACCTTTGCAAATGGGAAGCTTGTCAAATACAAAATGTACAGCCTACGGATGGATATGTGATGGTTTATAAATGTACAGGCTACGGATGGATATGTGATGGTTTATAAATGTACAGCCTACGGATGGATATGTGATGGTTTATAAATGTACAGGCTACGGATGGATATGTGATGGTTTATAAATGTACAGCCTACGGATGGATATGTGATGGTTTATAAATGTACAGGCTACGGATGGATATGTGATGGTTTATAAAATGTACAGCCTACGGATGGATATGTGATGGTTTATAAATGTACAAAACTGTGCTTGGCTTAAAGAAAAGCCCAAACGGTCTTTTTTTTTTTTTTACAGTTCTTAATAGGTCTTGAAATGCAGATGTAACTACAGACCAAGTCACCTTTATTTTAACACGTTGTCTTTGTCCCTGAAAATGTTTTGTGGCCGCAACGACCGATCTAGTGTTTCACTTTCATCAGAGTTTACATAGTGTCTCCTTGATGGGGTGGTAACGAAGGAAGCAAAGCTAACTGGACACGGGAGCCAAAGTAAACACACCATAAACCACTGCGCTAGCAGTTCATAGTCACAAACAGTGACTACGCGGAGGCTGAATCCTGAAAGTAAGTGCGTAGGGTCACGATTGCTTTATGAGTGGCCATAAAAAAGGAGAGCATTTTGATTCATTCTCCGTACCAGTGAATTAAGTGACGTTACAACTCAAAAACAATTTACATAATACACCAAAAAGGGATTTCTATGTTGAGTGTAACAAATTAAAAAGGGAGTCCACAGCATAAAATCTATAATAATAGGAAGTCCCCAGGGTGTACCATGTGGACAGAAACGTACTGCAAGAGCCCATGTTCGGTTCATATACAACTTCCAATGCATATTTCTGCCATCATGAGACAAGTCGGTGGGGAGGAATATACCCATGGCCTTTCGGAGCAGTTGGGGAGCGAGAGACCTTTGACCTTTGACCCACTCAGAGACAGCAGCTCTGAGCACCACGTCCTGGTTTCCCAAGACTGTAAGGGGGCCTGGAAGCGATGGGGGAGTGAGGGCTCGGCTGAATTGTTGCCGCTCAGGAGGATCTCTAAACACAGGAAGGACTTACACAAGGTTTATCTAACAGCCAATTGATCATGGCAATATCGCATAGCCTTTTTTGGGCTTAAAATAGTCCCCCCCATATTCCTTCGCTTGGCCCAGTGCCGTTTAATGCTGCAGTGCTGCCTGATGCTGTTTAATGCTGCAGTGTTGCCTGATGGGTAAATTCACGTCAGAGAATGAATGATGAGCCTCCGTAAACAGACCGAAAATAATGATGTGTGACTCGGGAGGACGACATGTAGCCAACGTCCTCAAGACACTGAACTACCTGTAAGGAGCCAAGAAGTAATTATATCCTCTCAGCTAAAAGTGCATCTAAATTCTGTCGTCCATTTGAGGAGACGCTGATCATTATGTCATTTTGATATTCCGCAAACCAATCACAGGATCACTTAAGAGTGCCAACACTATTAAAGTGAGGGATAGTTTGCAGCTGCTTGATGTAGGTTAGGCTTTCTGAAGAGTAAAATCACTTCAAAATGTGTAATATCTTTGATCATGAATTGCACTTAATTACACAAGACTACCGAAAACCATTGCACAGACCAAAACAAGGGTGGTTCAAAGATTATTCATGTCCCATAGATTTACCTTGGACATGAAACAAATTCTCACATTGCTGAAACTTAAGCACACTTTCAAAACATTTAACTGTGTTGGTTTTTCAAATGACAATAGATACCCAGCACTTAACAGGGTTGGGCTCAATTCAGATTTTGGAATTGAATCCCATTCAACTCATGACTTGGAATTTGAATTGGCCACAACCCACAGGATGTAGAATTTGAGTGACCGGAAGTAGAATCTAATTCAAATCAGTCATAGAACATGCGTTTCATTGAATGACAGGTCACACTTCTAGATACCAAATAATATCACTTTTCTGCGGAAACAACGTTCCATATTAACCTTAGTGCTTAGAATAGCCAATTATATTTTCTTCACAAACAACGCAGTTATATAAGACCCTACCTTATATATACATATATATATAGGTGCAAAGATTTTGTGGACATGTACTTTTTGGATATAATGTAAACCCATTGATTCTTGGAGATTACTACTCAGACTGTGTAGCCTGATGAGCTTAGAACTACTGATCATCATCATTATAAACCTTTTATTTCTGTTTACATACCTTAACAACCCATTTAAAACTTATGGGACAATTGCTCTCACTATCAGACCATTTCATTTGTTTGGCTTCTTTTTGAAGGCCTCAGGGTCAACTTGCGGGTTAAACTAATGCATTCTGGGAAATTTCGTATCTTCCCTATATTGAACAGAATTTAAAAAGGCCCAGTGCACTCAAAAACAAGATTTTCCTGTGTTTCATATATATTTCCATACTAGGAGGTTGGAATAACACTGAAATTGTGAAAATGATGATATGCCCTTTAGTGTAAGTGCTGTTTGAAAAGACTGCCTGGAATTTCAAGGCCAAACATTCCCTCGTTGTGGAAAGTAACTACGTTCTGAGGACAGAGGAAGTGTCAAAAATCCTGCTATTCGATCTGTGGCTGCCATCTGGCTAATGCACAGACACACGCACAGCAGCACGTCTATCACACTACCGAGCCATGGAGTTTTGGCCTGCCTGGTGACATCACCAGGCGTTAATTAGTTAATAGACAAATAAGAAAGAGAGTTCCAAACCGCTCTGCCAATAACAGATCGTTTTCTGTTTTCCCCTCCCCACTCAGACCACTCCCAGACAGTCCTAGCAAAATTCTTGCTTGAGAAATTGCTCTTTGCTAAGAAGCTAATTTTGAACATTTTTATTTAAAACAAATCACAGTAAGGTACTCAAAAAGGTGCAATATGAAGAAATTGCTCCGCCTTTTCCTGGTTGCTAAAATTCTAATAGTTCGCTTAATTTCAGTTTATGTGACAAAACAAGCAAAGTGTAATATAGAGAATCATTGTACCATCTAAACAGCTGTGAAATACCTAACCCAAAATAATGTATTTTCAGCTGTTTGAAGCTGGTGTACAAAACTGAAAATAAAAAATGAAACTGAACGGGAAGCATAGAAATAGTGCACATAGAACAAGCTACTTAGACTTGCTTTCAGCGAGAATGACAGATCTAAAACACACATTTCTATGTGAATTTGGTTGGGTCGCATTTGAGATGGTTTGGGATGAGTCGGACCGCAGAGTGAAGGAAAAGCAGCCAACAAGTGCTGAGCATATGTAGGAACTCCTTCAAGACTGTTGGAAAAGCATTCCAGGTGAAGCTGGTTGAGAGAATGCCAAGAATGTGCAAAGCTATCATCAATCATCAATCTCAAATATATTTTGATTTGTTTAACAGTTTTTTGGTTACTACATGATTCCATGTGTTATTTCATAGTTTTGATGTCTTCACTATTATTCTACAATGTAGAAAATAGTAAAAATAAAGAAAAACCCTTGAATGAGTAGTTGTGTACAAACTTTTGACTGGTACTGTACATACATATATGATAGATATAAATAATGACATGGATGATGTTTTATGAACAAGATGTATATTTGTATAGACTACACCTAATATAGAAGAGGAATTTGAATTTCACTGAATTCTATTCTATTTCCTTTCATTCAAATTGCAATTCTGCATCCTGTTTACCACTTCAATTCAAATTCAAGAATTTGAATTTATGAGGCATTCTCAACTCAATTCTGAATTGAGCCCAAACCTGGCACTTACATAAACAATTCCGCGTAAATGGCATATTATTATTATTATTATTATAAGAAAACGCAGATCAGCCCAGAGCTCTATCTGGGCTAAAAGTTAACCCTACTGCATGCCCTAGGTTACTTAAAACCGAAAACAGTGTTCAGACAACATCGATTCTTTAGCCATGCAGGGTGAAAATTCCACAGGCTATGTTGTGGGACTTGTGAAAACCCAATTCTTGGAATGTGGAAACGTGGGTTAACCTCAGGGCCAAAGATGGGTAACGGCCACAGTGGCAATCAGGAGTGGAAAAGCCACATCTATTTATCTGAGGTCTAGGCGGAAGAAATCTATCTCACTGTTTGTTTTAGTTGTTTTAACGATCGGGATGAATAAACTACATAAGGCTACATAAACTGACATTCTCCAAACGCATTTGGAAATTATGCCCAGGCTATGAGAGGAATGCCGTCTGTGTATACATGTAGGGGCTGATTGATCAGTTAGCTTGGCTAGGAGACTAGCAGTGGACCAAGACGCTGAAAGTAGGGGGACCTCTGCTGGCCGGAAAGGGGATAGCATAGGGCCTTACCTGAACATGATGAATCCAATGGACTCTACCGCTGCCCTTCTGACATCATCGTTCACGTCGCTTACCTGACAGGTAGACAACAATGTATTAATAGCAGAAAGAACATAGTAGGGTGAGGAGATAACATCCAATAATAATACTTTTCCTGCCCAAACACCAAAATGCAAAACTCCCAATCAGCCAAGATATCAAAGATTTGGGGAAAGCCTATACATTTTCATTTTAGTCATTTAGCAGACACTCTTATCCAGAGCGACTTACAGTTAGTGAATACATATATTTTTTTATACTGGCCCCCCGTGGGAATTGAACCCACAACCCTGGTGTTGCAAACGCCATGCTCTATCAACTGAGCTACATCCCTGCCGGCCATTCCCTCCCCTACCCTGGACGACGCTGGGCCAATTGTGCGCCGCCCATGAGTCTCACGGTCGCGGCCGGCTGCGACAGAGCCTGGATTCGAACCAGGATCTCTAGTGGCACAGTTAGCACTGCGATGCAGTGCCTTAGACCACTGCGCCACTCAGGAGTCTACTATACTTCGGTTCATAAACAGCTCTTATATCACAGCATCTTTAGCTTGTGCAGGATGCCATCTGTAGGAATACCAACTCAACCATCTTCCCCAGCAACAATAACATTAATGAATTCTCCCGAGTGGCGCAGTGGTCTAAGGCCACTAGAGATCCTGGTTTGAATTTTTATGAAAAATAAAAAAATTATGTATGCACTCACTAACTGTAAGTCGCTCTGGATAAGAGTGTCTGCTAAATGACACAAAAAAATTATATATATATATTATGGCTTCCTGTACAACCAAAGACTTTCATTATGGCGATTAACATACCAACACATTTTAATTTACTGTGAGGTATACTATTGTCTGTCATAACCGTCCTCGCAATTCCAATACATAATACCTTGGCTATCCCTACTCTGATTCTTGGTTGTCGGTGTTTTGCGTGAGGAAGGAGAAGGAGAATACTTACAGCCACGTGCAACAGCCGTCTGATGGCCTTGTTGTTCCCGGAGCCGCAGTAGGCCATGCCCACTGTGTACATTCCAGAGCGGCGCAGGATGGGGTCCTAGAACAGACACAGTGACAGAACACAGAGCCTTAGCCAAGAGACAAGAGTCTGCAGCAGTAGGTAGTCATGGCAACAATGTGTGGTCAACAAGGTATACCACTTATTTGACATCTAGAACATTTAAGTATGGGTACTGCATGTACAATTCATACTACTGTTCAGGACACTGTTCACTGTCGCAGTAAAATTGAAACGGAGATGACTACAGGCTGGAAAAAAGCAAAATCACACACAATAGGCAACAAGGTTAACAGTCATGGGTGCATAGCCAAGGAAAAAAGGAATGAAGGTCAATATATCGGTATTAGGCGAGTTTCCGCGCCCTACAATGAAAAGTGGTAAAAAGTAATATACCCATCACCGCCAGGCATAGTGGAACCCATCACCGCCAGGCATAGTGGAACCCATCACCGCCAGGCATAGTGGAACCCATCACCGCCAGGCATAGTGGAACCCATCCCTTCCAGGCATAGTGGAACCCATCCCTTCCAGGCATAGTGGAACCCATCACCGCATCAGGCATAGTGGAACCCATCACCGCCAGGCATAGTGGAACCCATCACCGCCAGGCATAGTGGAACCCATCACCGCCAGGCATAGTGGAACCAATCACCGCCAGGCATAGTGGAACCCATCACCGCCAGGCATAGTGGAACCCATCACCGCATCAGGCATAGTGGAACCCATCACCGCCAGGCATAGTGGAACCCATCACCGCCAGGCATAGTGGAACCCATCACCGCCAGGCATAGTGGAACCCATCACCGCCAGGCATAGTGGAACCCATCACCGCCAGGCATAGTGGAACCCATCACCGCATCAGGCATAGTGGAACCCATCACCGCCAGGCATAGTGGAACCCATCACCGCATCAGGCATAGTGGAACCCATCACCGCCAGGCATAGTGGAACCCATCACCGCCAGGCATAGTGGAACCCATCACCGCCAGGCATAGTGGAACCCATCACCGCCAGGCATAGTGGAACCCATCACCGCCAGGCATAGTGGAACCCATCACCGCCAGGCATAGTGGAACCCATCACCGCCAGGCATAGTGGAACCCATCACCGCCAGGCATAGTGGAACCCATCACCGCCAGGCATAGTGGAACCCATCACCGCCAGGCATAGTGGAAGTAGTGTGTGTTAGGGCTGTCCCCAACTAAAAATATATCTTGGTCGACCGAGAGTAGTCCTGTTCTTTCGACCAATCAATTGGTCGAAATGTTTAAACTTATTTTTTCCATATTATATAGGACAGACACACCCTATGTGTTTGAATAAAACCCAACTACATATGAACTGAGCTTGTGTTCATAAGCACACTGTTTGATTAAATAATTAAAAAGACACACAAATTACTCACGAAAGAGCCCGATCGTCACGCTGTGTTAATAAAAATGACAGCGAGTGCCTGGGTGACTGGCTGGCGCACGTCGTCTCCCTCTCCTCCCTACTGCAGCCAAAAGGCACCACAGCACAGCAAGTGATTATTGTGCTGAAGCTGCAACAACCTTTCAGCCATTTAGTTTTCTTGTTTCTGACTGAAAAGTTGTTACCGAAATCCCTAATTTGTTTAGGAAAAAACATTCCCTCAACCCTTTGCTCTCTTTACGTGAAACATACAAGCAATCGCACGCGACACAATAGGGCCTGACCTATAGCCTATCATAATCACGTCAATAAATTGGTTATAACAAATCCGAACACGGTAATGTCGACTGCAAAATGGATGCGGGGGGGGACGGACGTGAAAAAGAAACTTGAAAACGGGGCGAATGTTTACTGGTTGCTCAGGAGGGAAAGGGGAGGTCAGATCTGTGGAAGACATTTGACTTAGTTGTGGAAACTACTGGAGATCAAGAAAAAGGAGGGTATAGGAGCAAGCTTTGCGTGAGTATTGTGTGTGTGTGTGACAAACAGGTGCTGCTAGGTTACAATATTTTTCTGCCTGTTTGGAACAGTGTAAACACTAAATAAAGTATAAGTAACACCAGCCTGTATTACAGCAAAGCAAAGATTAAAAACAGCCATATCTGTGAAATTGCTTGATCCGACATTTCGCCGTTGCATGAGGCTTGGTGCTCACGGAATCAGTAGGCTATTAAACAAACACTCAAACAGGCAACAGAAGCAGGATCTGTCTTATTTCTGTAGACATACAGTTTATGGATGGTTTATAAAGCCAGGTACATTTAACAGTTAGGCTATTGATTATAGACCTAATTAAAAGTTGGGGTTCGCTCTCTCCTCAATTTTCTTAGACAATTAGGCAGAGACCCATTCGCACGGGACTAGTATTACCAGAGAACGTTGGTTATGTAATTAAAGCGAACCCGCCGTAGAAATCCTAAATGCCCCCCAGCCTTCAGATGTGAGCTAAACAGCGTCCTTGCACTTGAGATACGTTTTAAGGCTATGGATGCAAAAGTGAGCTTATCATTTTCAAACGTTTAGGTCAGTCGTATGCTGCGTTGCGATCTATTAACAGCAAGGGTTACATTAACTAAGCGCAATATTTTTTACTGATGTATTTGCCAATATTCAATCCATACACACAAAACATATGAAAGTGAATACATTAAGGCCCTTCACATATAGGCTACGGGCAGCACTTCTTTCAATTTATCCAATCAGTTATTGTTTTCTTGCTCAAACCATGAGCAACACCTGTCAAACTCTCAAAACACAGGGATGTTGATTCGAACGGGACTAGTATTATCAGAGGTCCTTGGAGTTCGCCAAAAAACAGTAGGTTATTCTGGCTGGAATTGTTACTCTCCTGCCATGTAGAAATTACTGACATGGCAGATTCGGAAGGGACTAAAATGACAGATGTGGTGTTGTGCTTGTACACATAATTACATTACCTGACCTCCCCCAGTAAAACTAATCCCGTCCGAATAGGGCTTCAGGCATTGTTCTCAATCCCAATATGCTGGTTAATTTTGCTAATATGCACATAGCAACATAGGGAAAGGTGCCAATTCTATGGCACACTGAAGATTGTGTTTCAGAACCACAGACAGCGACCATATTCAACGCGGGACAAATAGCATTTCTTATACAGTATATTAGATGTATTAGTGTTGCACCATTATTTTTTACATAATATAACCATATACAATTTCAGAATCACGTCTTAGAGTGATGACTGCCTCCACAATGGATTAGTCCACTTACACAGGCGTGAATCAGACGGGCGTCTTGTGCACCATGAAAAAAAAACTACAAATAATTGCGACTGCTGGACTAAAGAAATCCCGGTCGACCAACAGCCTATCAACCAAACAATCGACTAAATGGGGTCAGCCCTTGTGCGCGTGAATGCATTCCAAGTCTAAATGGGGTCAGCCCTTGTGCGTGTGAATGCATTCCAAGTCTAAAATGGGGTCAGCCCTTGTGCGCGTGAATGCATTCCAAGTCTAAATGGGGTCAGCCCTTGTGCGCGTGAATGCATTCCAAGTCTAAATGGGGTCAGCCCTTGTGCGTGTGAATGCATTCCAAGTCTAAATGGGGTCAGCCCTTGTGCGTGTGAATGCATTCCAAGTCTAAATGGGGTCAGCCCTTGTGCGTGTGAATGCATTCCAAGTCTAAATGGGGTCAGCCCTTGTGCGCGTGAATGCATTCCAAGTCTAAATGGGGTCAGCCCTTGTGCGTGTGAATCCAAGTCTGACTGTTACCTTGTCCCTACAGAGGCTCTCGATGAGCGTGTCTGCCTCCTCCATGCGTCCGTACATGACCATGGCGATGCCCACGGCCAGGCCGCGCAGGATCTTCTCGTGCTGCGTCTCCTGGGCGTAGCCCACCATGTCCTCGATGGCCTGGGCCGACTTGGAGCCCAGCATGACCAGCCCCAGGGCCAGCCCCGCCGCCTCGCCTGGGAACAGAGGGGAAAACATGAGCGCCGCATGATGGCACCAAAGAAAAGTCCTTTCTAATCTGAACAACTGGCAATAGGAGCACAGTGTTGATTTTCTAACAAGTTGCTAGTATCTCCGATCTCTTATAAATTGCACATGCAATGCAGTTTTTGTTGTAAGCATAATGTATATCAACAGATGTAAATATTTCAAGATGCTTTTCTGAATCCCCTACCAATGGGGAATTGACATCCCATGTTACACTCTAAGGGCTACAGAGACATACTGAACAAAAAAATTAATGCAACATGTAAAGTGTTTGTCCCATGTTTCAAGAGCTGAAATAAAAGATCCCAGAAATGTTCCATATGCAAAGAAAGCTTATTTTTCTCAAATTGTATTCACACATTTGTTTACATCCCTGTTAGTGAGCATTTATCCTTTGCTAAGATTATCCATCCACCTGACAGGTGTGGCATATCAAGAAGCTGATTAAACAGCATGATCATTACACAGGTGCACCTTGTGCTGGGGGACAATAAAAAGCCACTCTAAAATGTGCAGTTGTGTCACACAACACAATGTCTCAAGTTGAGGGAGTGCGCAATTGGCATGCTGACTGCAAGAATGTCCATCAGAGCTGTTGCCAGATAACTTAATGCTCAAATCTCTACCATAAGCCGCCTCCAACGTCGTTTTAGAGAAGTTGGTAGTACATCCAACTGGCCTCACAACTGCAGACCACGTGTGACCACATTCATCAGCCCCCATCACCTCATGTTTCAGCATGATAATACACAGCCCCATGTCACAAGGATCTGTTCACAATTCCTGGAAGCTGAAAATGTCCCAGTTCTTCCATGGCCTGCATACTCACCAGAGATGTCACCCATTGAGCATGTTTGGGATGCTCTGGATCGACATGTACAAAAGCATGTTCCAGTTCCCACCAATATCCAGCAACTGAGTGGGACACCATTTCACAATCAACAGCCTGATGATCAACGCTACGCGAAGGAGATGTCGCACTGCATGAGGCAAATGGTGGTCACACCAGATACTGACTGGTTTTCTGATCCACGCCCCTACATTTTTTAATTAGGTATCTGTGACCAACAGATGCATATCTGTATTCCCAATAATGTGAAATCCATAGATTAGGGCCGAATTAATTAATTTCAATTTACTGATTTCCTTATATGAACTGCAACAGGTCGTGTACCTGTGACTGCGTCGTCCTGGTACAGGTTAGACTTGAGCAGGTCGTACACATCCTGCCTGGCCGTACCCAAGGCAGCCAATCCCAGGCCCAGACCTCCCCCGTGACGGACAATCTGTGGGAGGAAACAAAGCAAACCAAACAAAATGGCCATCACAGACACGAATAAAACTTTGTATTCAACTCAAATGTGACATGATGTCCCTTTGATGGGCTTCGTGGAATTATCTACGTATTGCTTAATGCTTCAGTTCGACTGGCGCTGAACGAGTGTGTTCCCATAGTCCCTTAACAGACCTTCAGTTGAAAAACAAGAAAAAAGTGGCAATAGTGCTGTTTGTCCATTTTGAGACGCCGTAGCCAGTATACACTTCCTCAAAATAGTCAGAATTAATCTAAGATAATTCAAGAAACCTGTCATTAATTTGGATGTTTTTGCCGAAGAGATCTTAGTCGCGCAATTATACATTAATATATTTAATTCATTATTTCTCAATTTAAAAATGTGCATGAAAACGAGTCCTCAAAGTTTTTATAATATATGCACAAACTCTTCCGAATTGCTTCGGCTGGGAAATATGCGGATGCCTTTACACACACATCCAATCAAATCTAAAGTGACCAAAGGGGTAGGGGGGCTATGGGTTGATTTGGAATTGAGCAAGGGGAAATGTGACGTGTCTGCATGTTGCCACTCACGTCGTTGCTGGCGTTCTTGAGCTGGCTGAGCAGGTAGTCGATGATGTCCCCCCCGTGGTTGGCGTGGATCAGCCCGAGGGCGTACAGGCCGCCTCCCTCTTGGTAGGCCGATCCAGGGGAGGTGTCTTTGGGCAAATAGGTGGCCATCAACTGCAGCGCCTCTTTCTCGTGGCCCTGAAAATATGTTGTTGTTATTATTATTATTTTTATATATAAAATCCGAAAACCAAAAGATGTCTCAGATATCCATTTATGTTTTTAATTGTTTCAGCAAAAGTTTACCTTGTGAATGACGCCAAGACTGGCTGTGGCTGTGAACTTGGCCCAGTTGGTGGCTCTTGCAAGCCACTCCAAGTTCTCTCTGTTGAAATAATGAATAAAATCACATCACACAGCCAAACACAGCATTGACCCTTTATATCCTCACACCAGGCTTCGGTCAAATACTATTTCAATTATTTTCACAAACATTTCAAAGTAAGTATTCAAATAATATTTTTTTTGGGGGAAATACAAGTAGTTGAATATTGGAATGCATTTGGAAATATACTTTTCCTTTAATACAGAGTACTTTCAAATTCAAATAAGTACTCCCATGCATTTGAACCCAGGTCCTAGGAGTATTTGAAATAATGCATTTGGAAATAAGTATTTTTCAAATAGCATCCTATTTATAGGAGTTATTTGAAATACTTCCAATAGAAGTGGTTGATTTCGGCCACGTTATTTCAAAAATATTCAGAAGCCAGGTCTGCCACACACCAATAGAATGTACCCCATTACCACCATCACAAGTAAAGATACATTACTTTTTTCTATATAAAATGTGAATTCCTGGAGAGTATGTTATCAAGTGTGAAGGTGATATTCTCAATGTGTTTATGCTATAGCTGGTGACGGTATAGCATAGTGGCTCTACCTGAGGAACTGGTCACTTGTAGTCCCCGTATGCATGAAGGAGTTGGCTATGACCGTGGCTGTGTGGCACACTGAATTTCGGACCGCATCCTGGTAGACAAAGCAACAAAAAATTGAGTGAAAGCCTTTTTATATTGCAGTACATGTCAGGCCTATTTAACATCCAATATGTAGCCTGTTTAATACTCATACTGGCATCCTTTACCTTTGTGTTCTTGAGAATCATTAGGTCTGTGTTGTTGTTCCGGATGAGGAACTGCAGATGAAATTCGATGGCCATTTCTCCGCTGAGAATTTTGATCATCTTTGCGTTCTGATCCTTAGGCTCGTCCTTCTAGGCAAGCAGAGGAAAGGAAGATCCATTATTTTGGGTGACAAGAACAACTATTTAAAATTGCCAACAGCTCTGCACAGCCACAGAGAAGCACCAAGTAGAGGTACTCACAATGTCTGCGGCCTTGTCGTCCGTCTCCATAGCATCACTGAGACAAAGGAGAAAACATATTGGCTAAATCAACTTTGTATCACAATAAATTACCTGTGATGTGTCAAGATATTCTACCTACAGCGATCTTACTACATTTCCTTCCCATTTTCCCTTAATATATCTTTCCCCAACCCTTTTTCCTCTCCTCAACCTACCTCTCCCACCCTGTCACTGCACCCTCACCCACCTGTCTTTGTCTGGGATGGGCACGGTGCCCGTGTTGGTGGATCCGGGCACGGCGGGGATGGGTGTGCCCACGGTGCGCAGGTTCTGAATGACGGAGGAGAGGAACTGCTGGCTGGCGCTCTCGTACAGGTCGAAGCAGATCTGGTAGGCCATCAGCAGGTTGTCTTCCTTCACCAGCTTCTCCAGGATGTCGCTCACCGCCTGTGGGTCGTCCAGGAAGATCAAGCACTGTGGAGGACAAAGAGAAGGAAAAGAGACCAAGTTGGAGTGTGATGTATGCTGGTCAAATGGTTACTTCCTTGTATTAGTAAGGTGGATTTATTTTATATTGTACACATTTGCAGCTAAACGCTGAATTGCAGTAACCAAAGAGATTCAGGTGGGGGTGAATGAAGAGCAACAGACTCTAGTCAGCCTCAAAGGGACTGCCTCTGCTGGCAACACGTGTGGGTTTGGGCACATCTACCACCGCAGACGGAAACATTGTTACAATTAAGGTGAACAATATTTTGTGGGTCTTTTCATTTCATCATGCAGAGTTTCTCACCTACCACCTAACAATAATGTGTGCACGTGACTATTTTATTTTCAAAGTAATTTGCTATTGAATGACTATGTAATTCCGCTGGGTCAGGATGGTCCTGTTTCAGATGGTGAAATCAGAGAACCAACGCACCACCAAACTGCAGGCAGCTGAATGGATATTTTTTAAATCAGAGCCCAAGTTGAAGTGTCCTTTCTCCCTGTTACCTGGCAAACGTTGATGAAGTCAGGTTTCTCCAGATTCATGTAGAGCTTGACCAGCACTCGGAGGACCTCGTTGCGGAACTTCTTGTTCTGCATCAGCGACATGCAGACCTTCAGGCTGTAGGCCAGTAGGCCACTAACATCGTTCTGTACAAGACAAGAAGAAAGAAGAGGGTTAGGATTTCAACATGAAATGTTGTAAGTTGTTACTGAAAAAAATAAACGTTTGAAACCACAACAAAAACATTCCAATAAAATGTATACTAAACCAAAAGTCATGGATCTCTGGATTTTCATTAAGCTAATAATTTTTTAAATGTATTACATTAAGTAGAAGTGGCGCCAAATTTAAAAATCTGTGGAACCAAAACAGAAAGTGTTCAAAAGACGACCCGGGAACCACTGACCGATTCAAGGATAGTCTTCTCAAAGATGTCCAGGCGGCGTGTCTCCAGGGCGATGCCGATGGCCTGCTTGTACTTGTGGTCGCCCAGGCAACGCAGGAACATCTTGTTGACAATGCCCTCTAGCCGGGGGTCGATGCTCTTCTTCTCCTCGTCCTCAGGAAGCTCGGCGTTCTCCACCCGCTGCTTGGTGTAGTGGTCAATGCATTTGGCTACGGGGGAAGAGACCAGAAGTCATCAAAGAACTACTGTAAAGTGCCTTCGGAAAGTTTTCAGACCCCTTGACTTTTTCCAAATGTTGTTAGGTAACAGCCTTATTCTAAAATTGATTAAATTGTTTTTTCCCCCCTCATCAATCTACACTCAATACCCCATAATGACAAAGCAAAAACAGATTTTTTGAATTTTTTGCGAATTAATAAAGAATATACAACTGAAATATCACATTTACATACAGTACCAATCAAAGGTTTGGACACCTACTCATTCAAGGGTTTTTATTTTTAGCATTTTCTACATTGTAGAATAATAATGAAGACATCAAAACTATGAAATAGCACATATGGAATCATATAGTAACCAAAAAAAGTGTTAAACAAATCAAAATATTTTATATTTGAGATTCTTCACATAGCCACCCTTTGCTTTGATGACAGCTTTGCTTTAGGTGCCTTTTGGCATACTCCAAGCGGGCTGTCATGTGCTTTTTACTGAGGAGTGGCTTCCGTCTGGTCACTCTACCATAAAGGCCTGATTGGTGGAGTGCTGCAGAGATGGTTGTCCTTCTGGAAGGTTTCCCCATCTCCACAGAGTAACTCTGGAGCTCTGTCAGAGTGACCATCAGGTTCTTGATCACCTCCCTGACCAAGGCCCTTCTCCCCCAGTTTGGCCAGCTCTAGGAAGAGTCTTAGTGGTTCCAAACTTCTTCCATTTAAGAATGATGGAGGACACTGTGTTCTTGGGGACCTTCAAATACTGCCAAAATGTTTTGGTACCCTTCCCCAGATCTGTGCCTCGACACAATCCTGTCTCGGAGCTCTACGGACAACTCCTTCGACCTCATGGCTTGGTTTTTGCTCTGACATGCACTGTCAACTGTGGGACCTTATATAGACAGGTGTGTGCCTTTACAAATCATGTCCAATCAATTGAACTTACCACAGGGGGACTCCAATCAAATTGTAGAAACATCTCAAGGATGATCAATGGAAACAGGATGCACCTGAGCTCAAATGTGCAACATTTTCTAAAAACCTGTTTTCGCTTTGTCGTTATGGGGTATTGTGTGTAGATTGCTGAGGATTTTTATTTATTTAAATCGATTTTAGAAAAAGGCTGTAACTTAACAAAATGTGGAAAAAGACTTCCAAAGGCACTGTATATCACTGTGGAATAATCAATTGCCATGATTTGTGGTATCAGTGTGTTGATATCTAAATTAGCAACAGTGGGAATACATAAATTGAACATTGTTGAGGTGACTATGTGTAATGTAACAAAAGGGAAGCCTAAGGATCAGCATTAGAAGCCCTTGAGGTCATAATTACGATTCTGGTCTGACCAATCGGAATCCACGCTTCAAGATTGTTTTGATCACGCGGACTGGGATATGATAAGGGTAGCTTCCGAAAATAATTTAGACGAATATACTGAAACGGTGACAGTTTATCAGGTCGTGTATAGGTGATGTTGGGCCCACTGTGACTATTAAAACCTACCCTAACCAGAAACCGTGGATAGATGGCAGCATTCGCGCAAATCTAAAAGCGCGAACCACCGTATTCAACCATGGCAAGGTGACTGGGGATATGGCAGAATACAAAGAGTGTAGCTACTCACTCCGCAAGGCAATTAAACTGGCAAAACATCAGTATATAGACAAAGTGGAGTCGCAATTCAACGGCTCAGACACGAGACGTATGTGGCAGGGAGTACAGACAATCACGGACTACAAAAGGAAAACCAGCCACGTCACCAACACCGACATCTCGCTTCCAGACAAGCTAAACACCTTCTTTGCCCGCTTTGAGGATCACACAGTGCCACTGACAAGGCCCACTACCAAGGAGTGTGGCCTCTCCTTTTCCATGGCCAACGTGATTAAGACATTTAAGCATGTTAACCCCCCCCAGATGGCATCCCTAGCCGCGTCCTCAGAGAATGCGCAGACCAGCTGGCTGGTGTGTTTATGGACATATTCAATCTCTCCCTTTCCCAGTCTGCTGTTCCCACACGCTTCAAGATGGCCACCATTGTTCCTGTACCCAAGAAAGCAAAGGTAACTGAACTAAATGACTATTGCCCTGTAGCACTCACCTCTGTCATCATGAAATGCTTTGAGAGGCTAGTCAAGGATCATATCACCTCTACCTTACCTGTCACCCTAGACCCACTTCAATTTGCTTACCGCCCCAATAGATCCACAGATGATGCAATCGCCATTGCACTGCACACTGCCCTATCCCATCTGGACAAGAGGAATACCTATGTAAGATTGCTGTTCATTGACTATAGCTCAGCATTCAACACCATAGTACCCTCCAAGCTCATCATTAAGCTCGAGGCCCTGGGTCTGAACCCCGCCCTGTGCAACTGGGTCCTGGACTTCTTGACGGGCCGCCCCCAGGTGGTGAAGGTAGGAAGCAACATCTCCACTTCGCTGATCCTCAACACTGGGGCCCCACAAGGGTGCGTGCTCAGCCCCCTCCTGTACTCCCTGTTCACCCATGACTACGTGGCCAAGCACGCCTCCAACTCAATCATCAAGTTTCCAGACGACACAACAATAGTAGGCTTGATTACCAACAATGACGAGACCGCCTACAAGGAGGTGGTGAGGGCTCTGGGAGTGTGGTGCCAGGAAAATAACCTCTCACTCAACGTCAACAAAACAAAGGAGACAGCAGAGGGTGCACCCCCCTATCCACATCGACAGGACCGCAGTGGAGAAGGTGGAAAGCTTCAAGTTCCTTGGCATACACATCACTGACAAACTGAAATGGTCCACCAACGCAGACAGTGTGGTGAAGAAGGCACAACAGAGCCTCTTCAACCTCAGGAGGCTGAAGAAATTCGGCTTGGCACCTAAAACCCTCACAAACTTTTACATATGCACAATTGAGAGCATCTTGTCGGGCTGTATCACCGCCTGGTACGGCAACTGCACCGCCCGCAACAGCAGGGCTCTACAGAGGGTGGTGCGGTCTGCCGAACGCATTACCGGGGGCAAACTACCCGCCCTCCAAGACACATACAGCACCCGATGTCACAGGAAGGCCAAAAAGATCATTAAGGACATCAACCACCCGAGCCACTGCCTGTTCACCCCGCTATCATCCAGAAGGTCGAGGTCAGTACAGGTGCATCAAAGCTGGGACCGAGAGAATGAAAAACAGCTTCTATCTCAAGGCCATCAGACTGTTAAATAGCCATCACTAGCACATTAGAGGCTGCTGCTGCCTTTTGAAATCACTGGCCACTTTAAGAAATGGAACACTAGTCACTTTAATAATGTTTACATATCTTGCACTACTCATCTCATATGTATATAGTACTGTATTCTATTCTATAATATTCTACTGTATCCTAGTCCATGCCACTCTGTCATTGCTTGTCCATATATGTATATTTTCTTAAATTCCATTCCTTACTAGTTTTGTGTGTATTGGGTATATGTTGTGAAATTGTTAGATATTACTTGTTAGATATTACTGCACTGTCGGAGCTAGAAGCACAAGCATTTCGCTACACCTGCTATAACATATGCTAAACATGTGTATGTGACAAATGACATTTGATTTGATTGTGTACTTGGGGATACAAAAACATGCAGTTGTGACATCACTCACCGATAATGGTCTCCACATATTCAGAGTCGTCTGTGACACTGAAAAGGTCTCCTGCACCCAGAGCGTAGTTCAACGACTCATCAAACGCCCCGAGGTGGTAAAACACTTTGGAAGCCACCAATGCAGCAAATGCCCTGCTCCGAAATGTCTCATCTTCATACAGGACCTCACTGTGAGGAGAGAACAACGTTTATAAATAAAGCCATTTAACAAAACTTTCCCTTAAGTAATTGTTTTATTCTAATTATAGTTGCACTATGCAGAAATCGCTCCGCCATTTCCTGGTTGGTAAAACTCTAGTTTGCCTAATTTCAGTTTATGTGGCAAAATAAGATAGTGTAGTGAATCAACATACCACCGAAAACGCTGTGAAAAATATTTTCCATAAACAAAAATATTGTTATTTCAGCTGTTTGAAGCTGGTGTAAAAAAAAAGAAAGTAAAATTGCCACTTTAAACTGACCATGCAAATATGTTTAGCTTTATTTCCTTATTTTAAAACGTACATTTTGTCAACAGATCCCGATATCTCAGCCCAGAAGTCATTGACAATGGAGTTCAGCTTGTGCAGAGCAAACTCCTACAAGCAGAAAAAAAAAAAAAAAAATGTTAGACACACTTTACGCAAACAATAGTTGAGGATAATCATTGCCAAGTCAACATGAATGTTAGTGGTCACCAAACCTGGTCCAGGAGATACAGTGTCCAGCACTTAACACAACTGCTTCCACTAACTAGCTACTTATGGGCTTTAATGTTATTGTACAAAGCTTTTCGTCTTCTCTAGGTCCAGGGTTGGTGACCACTGGTGTATTCTCACTGGATAACAAGCTTAAGTTTATGATACCTTGAGCCGGGGCTCCTCCTCATCCAGCAGTGAGATGATTCCAGCTGAAATCAATGAATGTGTAGTCAGTTTCAACATCATGGATAAAACATGATACGTGTGTGTACCCTGATGCACTTCAGTGTATGTAACGTAGCTAGCTAGGTTAGACAGAAAACGTTAACGTTCGCCCTCTCATTTGTGACTGTCACAGCCAAGTTTCATGTGAAGCCTAAACAGGTCAAACTCGAAAGGGGATATCTAGTCAGTTGTACAACTGAATGCATTCAACTGAAATGTGTCTTCCACATTTAACCCAACCCCTCTGAATCAGAGAGGTGCGGGGGGGACTGCCTTAATCAACACATTTCAGTTGAATGCATTCCGTTGTACAGGTGACTATAGATCCCCCTTTCCCTTCCGAGTTTGACCAAGGGCAGATGTTTACCTTGTCGGCTCGGGGATTCGATCCAGCTACATTACCTTATAAAGTAGCTAGTTTGCCTGGGCACAAATGTGCTGCAGCTTACTGCCTAGCTATGTTAGCTAACCAACTAGCTAACTAACGTCATTGTCCAACGACTAACGTTAATGGCGACTGTAGACATGAAACAATATGATAGGAACAAAATTATCTAGCCAGTTAGGTAACTAGCTAACGTTAGTTAACTTACAGTATCTAGCTAGCTAAACGTTTGTAAACTGGGTAGATAGCTAGTTAGCTAGCCAGTTAGCTATGTGACTCAGCTAAATCAATGGATGCTAGCTTGCTACCGTTAGCCAGCTAGCCATCTTTCCCGTTTTCCAAAACGCTGACATTTGCTACGTTACTGCTTACCGGCAGACGTTATCATGGTTTTCTTTATTATCCCCCTCTCAACTCCACGAACCCAGGTTACCGTTTCAGTTAGCGACAATTAAATTATGGAACATCAAAACCTTGAAAGGACAGTAAAATTGTCCGTTGTCCACAACAGTGCGACACTTGTTTGTTGAAAATGATTTTTGTTCGACAACGAAAGCCCCGTTTCCAAAAACCCATAGTAGGTATACCTAGATAGTGCCTGATGAAATTACAGCTCATCCCATCCTGATTCTTGGACAGGGGTAAGAAAAATGATGACTAAAATCATTGTAAAAGGCTGTACATTTTTATTCTTAGCTAGAACATTTAAAACATCATTTCGGTATATTTTTATCCACAAACCGGCTTCTATTCAGCCAGTCTCGAATGAATCAGTTATTTTACCTGTCCTACACACGTTGTTCTTCTGCCCCCTAGCGCCACTTACAGAAAAATATTGTAGTTTTGAAACTGCAGTCGACTGTGGTATAACCCCGGTGGCTTATCATTGTTGATCGACAATAATACTTTTTTCAGCTCTTCCACACTTACTTTACGGAATTCAAAATTACAATGCTTGTCTTTCATAATTTGGTCAGATATACTTGGATGTGTAGTGTCAGCGTTTGTTGCTGGCATGTCATGCCTAAATTTGCTAATGAAAAATCATTAAAGTAGTTGCGAATATCAGTGGGTTTTGTGATGAATGAGCCATCTGATTCAATGAATGTTTGCCTTTTTACCCAAAAATTGATTTAACGTGCTCCAAAGCTTTTTACTATTATTCTTTATGTCATTTATCTTTGTTTCATAGTGTCGTTTCTTCTTCTTTTTATTCAGTCACATGATTTCTCAATTTTCAGTATGTTTGCCAATCGTTTGTACAGCCAGACCTATTAGCCATCTCTTTTGCCTCTCAACCATATAATTTCTAAATTCCTCAACAATCCATGGGGATTAAAAAATTATAATAATAATAATTTAACACTTTTTGCAGTCATTTTCTTAATGGGTGCATGCTTATTAGTAACTGGGATAAGCTATTTCATAATTGTGTCAAGTGCAGCGTCTGGTTGCTCGTCATTACACACCACAGACCAACAAATATTCTTCACATCAACAACATAGGAATCTCTAGTGCCTGCACTACAGGTGGAGGTGGGGGATATGCCATTGCAGATTAGGAGACAGCAGCTGGCAATTCATTATTGGGTCAACCTACTGGAACATTGGGTGTCTCATCCTGCGAAAGGGATTTTACAGGCATGCTGGGACAGAACACAAGCTTTGGGTGGTTGGGTAATACCCAGGCGAGGGAGATGGGACTGTTTGGAAGGGAGTTTAGTCCAACGGTAGCTATTCCTGTAAACCCACCATGGCTACTCCCACCTCCAGTAGTTGATCTAGAAGTGTTGGAGAGACTACAGAAAGATCGGGAGAGTGTTGATCCATCTGATTTGTTTAATAGACGTCTGGATACTGTGTATCAGGATTTTATGGCCATTTACACAAATGGTTCAAAAGATCCAAGGACAGGATGTACTGGGTCAGCATTTGTAGTGCAGGAATGTGAGGTGGCAGTCAGGAAACATATTACAGATTATCTGGCTGTATATACGGCGGAGCTGATGGCCATACTGTTGGCCTTGCAGTGGGTGTAGGAAGTAAAGCCAGACAGAGTAGTTATTTGCTCTGATTCATGTGCAGTGTTGATGAGTCTGCAGTCCTTTAGTTCACATGGCAGACAAGACCTGATTTATGATTTACTACAAATCCATGGCAGGATTAGACAGATGGGTATACAGATACGATTTACTTGGGTCCCAGCCCTTGTGGGAGTGTAGGGGAACAAGGCAGTTGATGTACTGGCTAAACAAGCACTTAGTAGTGGGGATGTTGATGTTGTAGTTTCAATGAGCAAGGCAGAGGCAAAAAGCCTGATATGGACAGTGATGGTGCAGAGATGGCAGGAGCAGTGGAATAGAGATACTAAGGGCAGGCATTTATTTCAAGTACAGAGGAAAGTCGGGGAGGGGAGGACGGCAGGAAGAGACAGAAGAGAGGAGGCTATTTTTACAAGATTAAGGGTGGGACACAGCCGGTTGAATAAGACATTAAACGTGATAGGATAGCATCCAACAGGAAAGTGTGATTATTGCCAGGAAACAGAGACAGTGGAGCATGTATTGATACAGTGTGGGCAGTGTGAGAGGGAAAGAGAGAGGCTGAGATCTAGTATGAGGGAGAAGGGGATACAGGAAATTAGTTTAAAGAGTATATTGAGTAGAACGTCATTAGATACAGTCTCAAATATTTTGTTATCTTTTTTTAAGAGAAACGGGGCTGGCAGGTGGGATTTTGTGTCTCTGTGTCTCTGTCCCACACTCCAGTACAATAGGTGACAGTAATGCACCATAACGTTGGGAGCCAACTGCCGATAAACCCCACCGAAGAAGAGAGAGAAAAAGAAAGAAAAAATACAAGTATAGTCAGAAATAATGACATAACATTTCTGTCAGAAATAATGACAGTGAATTCACTCACATCAGTTGTTAATTATAGATCCATGAGTAATTACAAGGTAAACATATAGCAGTTAAACATGAGAATAAAAATGTGGAGGATGTGGTAAGAAATATCAGATAATAGTTGGATATCTCTTATCCCCACCTCTCACAAGAGATTCCATTGTATTGAGTAAAGGCGTCCACATACATAGGTTCAGTTTGCTCCTAGCAGAACTTGGCTATGCGACGCGACTGTCTGTGCTCGCATACTCCCTAAAGACCTTAGCTTGAAGAATGAGGAAAAAAGGGGCAATATTACTGTTGTTTTGTCCCTCTTGAGCCACCAGAGCAACAACATAGCCAGTAATACTTCCTCAAAATATGGGAGGGAAAGGGAGCGATTGTTATTGGATTTGAGGAGCAATGGGGTTGAAGAGCCAGGATTAAGTGAACTGCTGGGGAAATCTTCAGGGGATGTATAGTATTTAATGATGTATTTAGTTTCCTTAGAGAGACGAGAATATTGGGTAGGATTTAGACCTTCCCTGTCTCTGTTCCACACTCCAATCCTGTTGGTGGCGTTAATGCATCTTAAAGTTGGTTGCCAATCGCCATTTAAAAAAATCCACTGAAGAAGAAGAAGCAGTAAAACAGAGGAAGAGGAAGCGAGAGGCCCAACTCGGCGGAAAATCTGTATCCCTCCAGCAGGTGGTGTTTTTTCGTTGTTTAGACGTAACATCCCGGCAACTTTGAGAAAAAGCACTTTATATCGCCGTTGTCTCAAGATGGCTATGCATATTCATGGTATGAGGCTAGTAGCATAGCATTTCTCTCCATTGAATACAGGCGGTTGACGTCAACAACAGTAATCGAATATTTAAAAAAGGATTACAATACTGACATGTATCCCCCAATCCAAAGAAAGGATAGGCGGGAGCTAGATAGCCCTCTGTGACGCTTTGAGGACAATGACTCCCATTGGGTGGAGAGACATCTTGTCAGTATATCCATAATCTTTGTCTAAGATAATCAAGAAATCTGTAATTAACTTTGACGTTTTTGCCAAGGAGTTCTTAATACTTAGGTATTTTAAGTATCAGCTAACCACATCAAGTCTAGGTCCAAAAGGCTCCTTAACAACATCTACCCCCAAGCCATTAGACTGCTGAACATTTAATCAAATGAAAACCCGGACTAGCATTGACCCCCCCCTTTTTATGCTGCTGCTACTCACTGTTTACAGTGGGGAGAACAAGTATTTGATACACAGCCGATTTTGCAGGTTTTCCTACTTACAAAGCATGTAGAGGTCTGTAATTTTTATCATAGGTACAGTACACTTCAACTGTCAGCGACAGAAAAACCAGAAAAACACATTGTATGATTTTTAAGTAATTAATTTGCATTTTATTACATGACATAAGTATTTGATCACCTACCAACCAGCAAGAATTCCGGCTCTCACAGACCTGTTAGTTTTTCTTTAAGAAGCCCTCCTGTTCTCCACTCATTACCTGTATTAACTGCACCTGTTTGAACTCGTTACCTGTATAAAAGACACCTGTCCACACACTCAATCAAACAGACTCCAACCTCTCCACAATGGCCAAGACCAGAGAGCTGTGTAAGGACATCAGGGATAAAATTGTACACCTGCATAAGGCTGGGATGGGCTACAGGACAATAGGCAAGCAGCTTGGTGAGAAGGCAACAACTGTTGGCGCAATTATTAGAAAATGGAAGAAGTTCAAGATGACGGTCAATCAGCCTCGGTCTGGGGCTCCATGCTGTTAGGCCTACTGCTGATAGGTAGCTCTCTCTGCTCTCTCCCTCCCCTCTGTCTGTCCTTGATTGCAGGAGTGAAGTCTGGTGTGCGGGAGTCAGGGTTCCAGCTGCAGCTCATTCACCATATCACCTCAGCCTTTAAGACCGGTCAAACTTACCACTCATCGTCAGATCATAGTCAAGACGACCTGATATTTGGAACCTGACTCCTGCCTCCGCTTCACTCCTGCCACCACCATCCTGCTCTCCATTACCGGACCTCTCTTTTGGACTCACCACGGACACTAGGACATTACGGTACCACACCTGCCCTGATCTGGATCTGTTACCCTCCCTGTACCTGGACTTGCTCTTCCCATATATTTGGAAACCTGGACTTTGAACATTGTAAATAAACCTGTTAAAACTTCTCTGGCTTGGTGTACTTGTCTGCATTTGGGTTCTTATCCAGTTAAATCATAACAGTATGATCTGACCAACATGAACCCAGCAGACAGTAGCTCGGATACCACCCCAGAGTGCACTCAAATTTGGACTGCCATAGCCAATCAGGGCATTTTACTTGGCCAACATGATACCCTGTTTAAAACGATAGCTGAGGACAGTCAGGTGCTGCTTAATCAGGTTCAATTACTCTCCAATCAAGTATCTGCCCTTACTACCCCCTTCAGCCCAGATCAGAGAGCCTTTTGTTCCTGCTCCAGAGCGCTATGACGGGGAACATGGGAACCTGTGGCGATTTTTTGACTCAATGCTCGTTAGTGTTTGAACAACAGCCCTCACCTACGCCTCAGAAAGAGCCCGTATTGCCTACCTTATCAACTCTACTAGCGGTTCCGCTCGTGCCTGGGGATCCGCGGTCTGGGAGAGTCAGTCGGACATTTGCAACGCTTACGTTGCCTTCACCACGGAGATGAGGAAGGTTTTTGACCACCCCCGTACGAGGCAAGGGAGGCTGCGAAACGGCTGTTTTCTCTTCGGCAGGGGGCTCGTAGTGTGGCGGAGATGGCAGTGGAGTTTCGGACTTTAGCAGCAGTGAGTGGTTGGAATGACGAGGCATTACAAGGAGTGTTCATCAATGCTTTGTCTGAGACCTTAAAAGATGAATTGGTGTCATATGATGAATCGCCTACGCTGGATAATCTTATTTCACTCACTATCAGGTTGGATAATCGGATTCGGGAGCGCCGCCGGAGAGGAGTGTTAGTTCCAAGCAACCTGTCTGTCATCAACAAACTCCTCCCTGCATCGTCCCTACGGAGAGAGCCGTGTCTTCCCGAGTCGATACGAGGAGCACTGAACCCGAAGCCATGGAGGTGGGTCGTGCACGGTTGTCCTCAGAGGAGCGTGCACGTCGTATTCAGGCTCGGGTCTGCCTGTATTGTGGAGAAGCTGGTCATTTCGTTCCTTCCTGCCCAGTTCGTCCGGGAAAAGGGCCGGCTCATCATTAATGGGAGAAGTTTTGGTGAGCCGAGCAGCGGATTCTTCCTCTTCTCCCCGCATTCTGCTCCAGGCATCCCTCCAGTGGCAGTCCCAGAATTCTCTGTTAGTGCGCTGATTGACTCTGGTGCCGACGAAAGCTTTTTGGATAGAGAGTGGGCTCAACAAATGGATTTGGAGACTGTTCCTATGGACTGTCCGCTGCAGGCTAAGGGTCTAAATGGACAATTGTTGACCCGCATTACCCATCAGACTGTTCCTGTTTGTCTTAGAGTGTCGGGAAATCATCAGGAAAACATTCAATTCCATATTATCGACTGCCCACAGACTCCCCTGGTCCTTGGTATCCCCTGGCTCATAAAACACAATCCACACATTGATTGGGTGACAGGTAGCATTGTTTCATGGAGCACATTTTGTCATGTGAATTGTTTGTGTTCTGCTCAGACTCCTGCCAGTACTGTGCCTCAACCTCCACTGGAGTCCATGGATCTTTCTGCTGTTCTGGCGTGTATCATGACCTGGCATCCGTTTTCTGCAAACACAGAGCTACTTCTCTTCCTCCTCACCGCCTTACGACTGCGCCATTGACCTCCAGCCAGGAGCCCCGCTCCCCAGCAGTCGCCTGTACAATCTCTCCTGGCCGGAGACGGAGGCTATGGAGAACTACATTCGGGACTCCTTGGCGGCAGGTGATTATGCGTCCTTCTCGTCACCTGTAGGAGCGGGATTCTTTTTTGTTGCTAAGAAGGATAAGACCCTCAGACCCTGTATTGATTACCGTGGACTCTAACAACATCACCATTAAGAACAAGTATTCTCTGCCTTTGATTAATTCTGCTTTTCCCCTCCTTCATGGTGCTACCATCTTTACGAAACTGGATCTACGAAATGCGTATCACCTGGTGCGCATTCGTAAGGGTGATGAATGGAAGACTGCCTTCAACACACCCTTGGGACATTTTGAGTATCGGGTTATGCCTTTTGGGTTGTCTAATGCCCCTGCTGTTTTTCAGGCACTAGTCAATGATGTCCTTCGGGACATGTTGAATCGGTTTGTTTTTGTCTATCTGGATGATATCTTGATTTTCTCAGAGTCCTCCCAGGAACATGAACTGCATGTGCGCCAGGTGTTGCAAAGGTTGTTGGAGAACAAACTGTTTGTGAAGATGGAGAAATGTGAATTTCATGTGTCTGAGACCTCTTTGGGTTACATCATAGCTCAGGGGAGCTGCGGATGGACCCAGCTAAGATCTCTGCTGTCACGGACTGGCCAGCTCCCTCTACCCGCAAACTACTTCAACGATTCCTGGGGTTTGCGAACTTCTATAGGAGGTTCATCAAGGACTACAGCCGCATTGCGGGCGCCACTCACCGCTCTCACCTCCATCTCACGACCGTTCGCTTGGAATGAAGGGGCCGAATCAGCGTTCGAAGAACTGGAACATCGCTTCGCCTCGGCTCCCATTCTGATGCAGCCGGACCCCGACCGCCAGTTTGTCGTGGGAGGTGGATGCATCCGACACTGGGGTAGGTGCAGTGTTGTCACAACGTTCTCCTGAAGATAACAAACTGCATCCCTGTGCTTTTCTCTCAAGGAAACTTTCTCAGGCAGAGAGGAATTATGATGTTGGAAATCGTGAACTGCTCGCCGTTAAGCTGGCTCTCGAGGAGTGGCGACATTGGTTGGAGGCGGAACAACCCTTCATCGTTTGGACGGATCATAAGAATCTGGCTTACCTCCAGTCAGCGAAGCAGCTCAACCCCCGTCAAGCCAGGTGGGCACTATTTTTGGGAGATTCAATTTTTCTCTGTCTTACCGTCCTGGGTCACGCAACGTCAAGCCTGACGCCCTGTCTCGTGTTCATTCGGCTGTTGATACTGGTAGTAACCCTGAACCCATTTTGCCTCCTACCTGCAGTATTGCAGTCATCACATGTGACATCGAGGGATTGTTAGACAGGCTCAACATCATCAAGCTGACCCTGGGAGGGGTCCTACTAACCGGATGTTTGTCCCTGAGTCTGCTCGCTCCCAGGTACTTCAGTGGGCTCACTCGTCTCCCCTTACCTGTCACCCTGGAGTTTCGCGGACCCTTGACTTTGTGCGACGGAAGTTCTGGTGGGCCACGATGGAGGCGGACACTCGAGCCTTCATTGCTGCTTGTACGGTATGTGCACGAAGTAAAAACTCCACCCAGGCCAGCGCTGGTCATCTACGACCTCTACCTATACCCAGCCGGCCCTGGTCGCATATCGCTATGGATTTTGTCACTGGACTTCCCCCTCATCTGGTAAGACTGTCATTCTTACGGTGATTGATCGTTTTTCTAAGTTCGCTCATTTTTTGGCCCTACCTAAACTGCCCACTGCCAGAGAGACGGCTGATATTTTGGTTGAACATGTGTTCCGCTCTCATGGTCTACCCACGGATATTGTCTCTGACAGGGGTCCCCAGTTTGTCTCCCAGGTGTGGAAAGCTTTCTGTAAAGCTTTGGGCATTACATCCAGCCTGTCCTCTGGATATCACCCCCCAGACCAACGGGCAAGCCGAGAGAGCGAACCAGGAGATGGAGACCGCACTTCGCTGTGTCACTGGGTCTAACCCTGGGTCATGGAGCTCCATGCTCCCCTGGGTGGAATATGCTCATAACACCTTGACTAACGCTTCCTCTGGTTTGTCTCCTTTTCTGTGTGCTCTGGGCTATCAACCTCCCCTGTTCCCTTCCCAAGAGAGGGAACTTCGCGGTACCCTCGGTGCAGTCCCACATGCGCCGCTGCTTCAAGGTCTGGAGGAAGGCCAGGGTAGCTCTGTCCCGAGCTCAGGCGTACATGCAGAGGCAAGCCAACCGTCACCGGTCCCAGGCTCCCGGTTACTCTCCTGGTCAAGAGGTATGGCTGAAGTCACGGGACCTTCCATTGAAGGTGGAGTCTAAGAAGATGGCGCCTCGTTTTATAGGACCGTTCAAGATACTGTCTATTGTTAACCCCTGCGCGGTTAAGCTACAGCTTCCTGCCTCCCCTACGGGTTCATTCCACCTTTCATGTTTCCCAGATTAAGCCTGTGTCGGTTAGCCCTTTGTGCCCGCCCTCTGCGTCCCCCTCCTCCACCCAAGATCGTGGGTGGGGGTCCGTCTACACTGTCCGGCGACTTCTGGATGTTCGCCGCCGAGGTCGTGGTTTCCAGTACCTGGTGGATTGGGAGGGTTATGGTCCCGAGGAACGTTCCTGGGTGCCCAGGAGCTTCATTGTGGATCCTGATCTGGTCCGAGAGTTTCATAGGTTACATCCCGATAAACCCCGTCGGCCGCCAGGTGGCGTCCGTAGAGGGGGGGGTACTGTTAGGCCTACTGCTGATAGGTAGCTCTCTCTGCTCTCTCCCTCCCCTCTGTCTGTCCTTGATTGCAGGAGTGAAGTCTGGTGTGCGGAGTCAGGGTTCCAGCTGCAGCTCATTCACCATATCACCTCAGCCTTTAAGACCCGGTCAAACTTACCACTCATCGTCAGATCATAGTCAAGACGACCATATATTTGGAACCTGCCTCCTGCCTCCGCTTCCTCCTGCCACCACCATCCTGCTCTCCATTACCGGACCTCTCTTTTGGACTCACCACGGACACTAGGACATTACGGTACCACACCTGCCCTGATCTGGATCTGTTACCCTCCCTGTACCTGGACTTGCTCTTCCCATATATTTGGAAACCTGGACTTTGAACATTGTAAATAAACCTGTTAAAACTTCTCTGGCTTGGTGTACTTGTCTGCATTTGGGTTCTTATCCAGTTAAATCATAACACATGCAAGATCTCACCTCGTGGGGCATCAATGATCATGAGGAAGGTGAGGGATCAGCCCAGAACTACACGGCAGGACCTGGTCAATGACCTGAAGAGAGTTGGGACCACAGTCTCAAAGAAAACCATTAGTAACACACTACGCCGTAATGGATTAAAATCCTGCAGCGCACGCAAGGTCTCCCTGCTCAAGCCAGCGCATGTCCAGGCCCGTCTGAAGTTTGCCAATTACAACCTGTAATTTAAATTGATTTTTATTTGGATTTCATGTAATGGACATACACAAAATAGTCCAAATTGGTGAAGTGGAATGAAAAGATAACTTATTTCAAAAAATTCGAAAAAATAAATAACGGAAAAGTGGTGCGTGCATATGTATTCACCCCCTTTGCTATGAAGCCCCTAAATAAGATCTGGTGCAACCAATTACCTTCAGAAGTCACATAATTAGTTAAATAAAGTCCACCTGTGTGCAATCTAAGTGTCTGTCACATGATCTCAATATATATACATCTGTTCTGAAAGGCCCCAGAGTCTGCAACACCACTAAGCAAGGGGCACCACCAAGCAAGCGGCACCATGAAGACCAAGGAGCTCTCCAAACAGGTCAGGGACAAGGTTGTAGAGAAGTACAGATCAGGGTTGGGTTATAAAGAAATATCAGAAACTTTGAACATCCCACAGAGCACCATTAAATCCATTATTAAAAAATGGAAAGAATATGGCACCATAACAAACCTGCCAAGAGAGGGCCGTCCACCAAAACTCACAGACCAGGCAAGGAGGGCATTAATCAGAGAGGCAACAAAGACACCAAAGATAACACTGAAGGAGCTGCAAAGATTAGAGTATATGTCCATAGGACCACTTTAAGCCGTACACTCCACAGAGCTGGGCTTTCCGGAAGAGCGGCCAGAAAAAAGCCATTGCTTAAAGAAAAAAATAAGCAAACACATTTGGTGTTCGCCAAAAGGCATGTGGGAGACTCCCCAAACATATGGAAGAAGGTACTCTGGTCAGATTAGACTAAAATTGAGCTTTTTAGCCAACAAGGAAAACGCTATGTCTGGCGCAAATCCAACACCTTTCATCATCCCGAGAACACCATCCCCACAGTGAAGCATGGTGGTGGCAGCATCATGCTGTGAGGATGTTTTTCATCGGCAGGGACTGGGAAACTGGTCAGAATTGAAGGAATGATGGATGGCGCTTAATACAGGGAAATTCTTGAGGGAAACCTGTTTCAGTCTTCCAGAGATTTGAGACCGGGACGGAGGTTCACCTTCCAGCAAGACAATGCATACTGCTAAGCATACTGCTAAAGCAACACTTGAGTGGTTTAAGGGGAAATAATTCCAGTGGCTAGATGTGCCAAGTTTATAGAGACATACCCCAAGAGACTTGCAGCTGTAATTGCTGCAAGATGTGGCTCTACAAAGTGAATAGTTATGCACGCTCAAGTTTTCTGTTTTTTTGTCTTACAGTGAGGGAAAAAGTATTTGATCCCCTGTTGATTTTGTACGTTTGCCCACTGACAAAGACATGATCAGTCTATAATTTTAATGGTAGGTTTATTTGAACAGTGAGAGACAGAATAACAACAAAAAATTCTAGAAAAACGCATGTCAAAAATGTTATAAATTGATTTGCATTTTAATGAGGGAAATAAGTATTTGACCCCCTCTCAATCAGAAAGATTTCTGGCTCCCAGGTGTCTTTTGTACAGGTAACGAGCTGAGATTAGGAGCACACTCTTAAAGGGAGTGCTCCTAATCTCAGTTTGTTACCTGTATAAAAGACACCTGTCCACAGAAGCAATCAATCAATCAGATTCCAAACTCTCCACCATGGCCAAGACCAAAGAGCTCTCCAAGGATGTCAGGGACAAGATTGTAGACCTACACAAGGCTGGAATGGGCTACAAGACCATCACCAAGCAGCTTGGTGAGAAGGTGACAACAGTTGGTGTGATTATTCGCAAATGGAAGAAACACAAAAGAACTGTCAATCTCCCTCGGCCTGGGGCTCCATGCAAGATCTCACCTCGTGGAGTTGCAATGATCATGAGAACGGTGAGGAATCAGCCCAGAACTACACGGGAGGGTCTTGTCAATGATCTCAAGGCAGCTGGGACCATAGTCACCAAGAAAACAATTGGTAACACACTACGCCGTGAAGGACTGAAATCCTGCAGCGCCCGCAAGGTCCCCCTGCTCAAGAAAGCACATATACAGGCCCGTCTGAAGTTTGCCAATGAACATCTGAATGATTCAGAGGAGAACTGGGTGAAAGTGTTGTGGTCAGATGAGACCAAAATCGAGCTCTTTGGCATCAACTCAACTCGCCGTGTTTGGAGGAGGAGGAATGCTGCCTATGACCCCAAGAACACCATCCCCACCGTCAAACATGGAGGTTATTATTATGCTTTGGGGGTGTTTTTCTGCTAAGGGGACAGGACAACTTCACCGCATCAAAGGGACGATGGACAGGGCCATGTACCGTCAAATCTTGGGTGAGAACCTCCTTCCCTCAGCCAGGGCATTGAAAATGGGTCATGGATGGGTATTCCAGCATGACAATGACCCAAAACACACGGCCAAGGCAACAAAGGTGTGGCTCAAGAAGAGGCACATTAATCCCATAGAAAATCTGTGGAGGGAGCTGAAGGTTCGAGTTGCCAAACGTCAGCCTCGAAACCTTAATGACTTGGAGAAGATCTGCAAAGAGGAGTGGGACAAAATCCCTCCTGAGATGTGTACAAACCTGGTGGCCAACTACAAGAAACGTCTGACCTCTGTGATTGCCAACAAGGGTTTTGCCACCAAGTACTAAGTCATGTTTTGCAGAGGGGTCAAATACTTATTTCCCTCATTAAAATGCAAATCTATTTATAACATTTTTGACATGCGTTTTTCTGGATTTTGTTGTTGTTATTCTGTCTCTCACTGTTCAAACCCCCCCAAAAAATCAATTTTAATTCTAGGTTGTAAGGCAACAAAATAGGAAAAATGCCAAGGGGCGTGAATACTTTCGCAAGCCACTGTAATTGGCTGACAAGGACAATGTTTTTCGAGAACCAGTTACAGTAAAATAACATCTTGTTTCTCTGTAATATCGACCCATTATTCCATATAAAACATTTATGAAGTGAAAAGTTGTGTTTATACAGCAAAGCCCAGCCCATTAAAGCCTGCTTGTGAAAAGCCGCCAATTTCACAGGACATTTACCCACAATATAGGGACATTGTAGTAAAATATCAAGCCCTCCGAGCTTCTGAAAAACAAAATGAAGTATAATATTCCATAAACTATGAGGATTTTTAAAGTACCTTCTAACCCAATTGACTTTTGATATCTGATTAAAGAGAGTGAAGTCTAAGACATTTAGACCGCCATCACAAACCCTGTTGGTGATAACATCTATTTTTATCTTATGTGGCTTGTTTTTCCATATGAAGTTGTACAATAGCCTATCTAAGGTACAGCAAGTGGATTTGGGAATGTCAATAGATTAAAAAAGATAGGATGCACGAGATAGCCCCTCAGCTTTGGATAAAAGCACCCTCCCTTGAAGACTTAAATCCCTCCCTAACCATGAGGAAAATGTATTTTTGATAGATTCAGTTGCAGGATTCAAATTAAGATCATTCACAGCCTTAGGATTTTTGGTGATCTTTACACTGAGGTACGTTACAGTATCTTTTTCAGAGATGTTACAATCTGCTGGATTGACAGCTCCTTTCAGAACAAACGTCTCACATTTGGAAAGATTTAATACCTGAGATTTTGGAGAACTGCTTCACAATATCCAATACTAATCTAGCTTGTAACACATTTATAAAAAAAAAAAAGTGAGGTGTCGTCCGCCAGTTGGGATATCTTGATCTCTCTGGCCTGGAATGTAATGCCTTCAAATTGACATTGATAAACTAATGAGCATAAGGTTTGAGAAACTAACAAAAATGTTAAAAAGGTGAGATTGGACAACCTTGTCGTATTCCTTTGTAAATGTTAAACCTTGAGGATGTTCCATGACAGAGGTTGATACATTTCTGCCATTATGCAGAGTTCTAACAGCATCAGCAAAAAAATTACCATAACTTCAAATGCATCGTTGTTATTTAGGAGTGTGATTGGACGCCAATTATCAATAATTAAGAGATCCTTTTGTGGTTCAGGTATAAGAGTAATAACGCCTTGTTTCAGAGAGGCAGGTAGTTCTCCCTTCTGCAGGTAGTTCTCCCTTCTTTATAGCCTCTTTAAAGTTTTCAAGTATGATGTTCATGTTAGACAGGTTTCGACAAAATCAATGTCGCAAAAAAAATCTTTGCGACATGGGTAATGGAAAAGTCAGATATAGGAGACAACATTTTTATCAGTTCGAGAGGGGTGGATTTTTCTTTTGTCTAACTTTATTGCGACAAATGATGATGGAAACTGTGTTTTTACGATTAATGATGATTGCCGAATACTTTTGAAGGTATTCGGGGGACGTGATATCATCACGTAACTATAAACTCCACTCCACATTTAATTCTAAATGCCTACTGCTTTTTTCACTCCTGTAGCTCAGTTGGTAGAGCATGGCGCTTGCAACGCCAGGGTTGTGGGTCCGATTCCCACGGGGGGCCAGTATGGAAAAAAAATTATGCACTCACTAACTGTAAGTCGCTCTGGATAAGAGCGTCTGCTAAATGACTAAAAATTTAAATAAAAAATTATGTCACTTGGCAGTACAAGGATTGTCCTGACTTTCAAGAATGCATGAATTGCTTCGCCTTGCTTTTCTGGTTGGCAGGATGCAAGTTTCACCATCCAATTATTTCAGATCTACAGTTGTGCAAGTTTCACATTGCACAGACCTTGGCACAATAATTATTAGAATATGGCAAATATTAGTAAAATGATTGCATTATTGGTGGTTCCAAACTTATTCAATTTAAGAATGATGGAGGCCACTGTGTTCTTGGGGACCTTCAATGCTGCAGACATTTTTTGGTATCCTTCCCTAGATCTGTTCCTCGACACAATCCTGTCTCGGAGCTCTACGGACAATTCCTTCGACCTCATGGCTTGGTTTTTGCTCTGACATGCACTGTCAACTGTGGGACCTTATATAGACAGGTGTGTGTCTTTCCAAATCATGTCCAATCAATTGAATTTACCACAGGTGGGACTCCGATCAAGTTGTAGAAACATCTCAAGGATGATCAATGGAAACACAAGTTACCCGAGTTACCTTTACATTATTTAATCCATTTTAGAATAAGGCTGCAACGTAACAAAATGTGGAAAAAGGGAAGGGGTTTGAATACTTTCCCGAATGCACTGTATGTAAAATACTTATCGAGGCGTTGTAAGATCTGGTAGGCATCAGCAACACCTGGGCAGAGGAACATGTCGGGAGCCAACTACTATAGTGGATGACCCTAGTGAACCTGCAATAAAAGGCCCCTGAAGCAATAAGGTCTTGTTTTCGAGAAAAAAAAGCAAAATATCACTTGTAGGTCGAGATAGCAAGCATTTGTTACACTAAAGTAAAATACAACTTTTTGATATCAACCCCTTTTTATCAGTCATTCCACATAACTTAAAGAAAGATGCAGTACATGGTTGCTCTTTGAAAATAAAATGTGTTATTTGATAAATGTTTATTGTAATTAATTAACTACGGTAGTTTTACTCCATTGGTTCCATCACAAAGCAGCGGCTTCAAAACTATTAATGAACTGCATGAAAACAGTGAATGAAGCATACAAGAAAGATAATGTAGCAATACATATACAAACTATATACAGTGCAATTATACAATCTTTTAGTTTAAAATCATAAAGTTAAAGTAAACCCATAACCCGTTGGATTAGTGCAATTGCTATTGTCATTACACTCTAAAAAAATGATGGGTTAAAAACAACCCATTGTTTTCTTTAAATTGGGTTGTTGATGCTGGGTTATTGAGCTATGATCCACCGGGTCAGATCAGAAGACTGGAGGCATAGCTTTCAGATAGTTATTTTTGGTCACCTGTGAGAGTAAATGTCATTCCGGTTAATCTGTTCTGTTGGATTGTCAACACATGTTAAGGTTGAGCACTGACACTTTTGTAGCTTTAATATGGCTTACACCAAGAGTATGAGTTCCTTAAGTGCCTATGCATATCCCAATGTTGGGATATTTACCACTTTGTTATATTATTTAAATAATAATGTTATACATTTTATATAAAAATATGTAATGTGTAAAAATATTAAGGAAAATTGAAATTTGCAGTGTACAAACTTAACATGATGAACATGAATGACATTTACTCTCACAAATGGCCAAAAATAACTATCCGAAAGCCATGCCTCCAATAGGCCACGCCTTTCGATTAATTTAACCATATGTTGGGTTTTTAATTAACCTTTATGCTTGGTTGACCTATCAGATGGGTCTTTTTTTATGTAATCCATAGGTTATTTTCGGGAAGCGTGGCATATTGGGGGCGTGACTTTCAGATAGGTATTTTGGGACACCCATGAGCGTTAAACGTCATTCCTGTTCATCATGATGTTTGTACAATGCAAATGTAAATTTGCCTTAGATATTTTTGCATATTACATATTTGTATATACAATTAATAACATTATTATTTAAATATCATAACAAACTGGTAACTATCCCAACATTGGCACTTGAGGAACTCAACTTGTGTAAACCTCATTAAGCTACAAAAGTGTCAGTACTCAACCTTATCATGTGTTGACAATACAACAGAACAGATTAACCGGAATTACATTTACTCTCACAGGTGGCCAAAAAGAACCATCTGAAAGCCACGCCCCAACTAAGCCACACCAGTCTTCTGATCTGACTCGGTGGATCATAGCTCAATAACCCAACTAAGTGTCCCAACTGGCTAGGTCAAAAACATATCCATTATTTACCCAGCGCTGGGTTGTTTTTAACCAAGCATTTTTATTTAGTGTAGTCTGAAATTCTAAGGCACCTAAATGTTTCACATTTCTGAGTTTCTCATTGTTTCTAACACTTTTTCATTGTGCCTATTAAATCTATATGGGTTAAAGAACAATATTTTCAATCTAACTAGTTGCTTAATGTTAACTGAAGTCAAGTATAAACTGAAGCAAAAGAAAACAACATCAATATACTTACCGAACAGCATGATGTAAATGGTCATAGTGTTTGTTGGTCACATTTTTTCATTGTTGTTTTACATTTCAAGATGAGCTCTTTGTAACTATGTTATCTCAACAAAAGCAGATATTACATTTACAATTATATAAAGTGACAACATACATGGATGGCTATGTAACAGAGTAACCTCACAAGATACGCATGTCCACTAAATGTATTAAGTTGCGTAACTTGAGTTATCTCTCTAAATTCAAATTGTTCTAAATCACAGGCTAATGTATCAACTATTCTGTGACTGATCATCAACCCATTGCAAGGCCAATGTGTCAGTCATGTGACTTAACAGCAAACGTACAGACGCCAATGTTCCTTGAGACCAACTTTTTGTGGGATTGACTGAGAGCATTGTCCACAGTTGAACATGGGATCTCATGACCCATGAGTGTCATCGTGACTGTCCTTTCTGGTTACACCACAGTCTGAATCTGCCTGGGGTCCAGCGGACAGAACACCAGTCTTCAGAGGAATCCCTTCCTCTGCACTTCCTGTGTCACCTGAAAAACAACAACATTGAACTGTTATGTACCCCCATTTACTGTCAAGGACGTACATGGAGAGTGGAATTGGAAGAGGGCAACATTTACCTCTTTGCCTGTTTGCTGAAGTGTTGTTGGCCTGGCCGCGTTGTCTTCTTCTAGGCCAAGGCAAACATTGGAAGGGCCTGAAAAACATGTTCCCTCTTTCCCCAGAATTATCTGCAAAGGCAATAATGAGCATGAACATTTGGCAGCAAATCTATGGGGCAGTTTGCTTACTGAATGCTTACTTTGTTCTGAAGTCCACTAGCCTGTGAGAATATTGAATGCATGAAAAATGTCCCCCCAGTCTTATGGGTGTCATGAACTGACCTACATAGGCTATAGGCCTATGGCTAAACATTAGTTATGATAATATGCCATTTAGCAGACGCTTTTATCCAAAGCGACTTACAGTCATGTGTGCATACATTCATAAAAATGATAAAAGTACAAACAATTCATAAGGCCTATAACTGACCATGGTTTACAAACCACAAACATTTGAAAATGTGTATTTCACCTGACGATTGAGACGAATAGATGGCTTTGCTGGCATATTTCTTGATGGCGAGCATCCTATCCTCCGTTTTGGGAATGAAATGCCCTGCCCAGATGGCTTCTGGGGGATGTTTCCGAAACACTGAACGAAGCAGGCCCTCCAGAATTCCCACAGATTCACGCGACTCCTTGCTCTCACCTAGTGAGCGTATTAACCCGACTAGTGCTGGGAGGACATTGGCACGTTTCGTACGTGCCCTAACGTCCTTCAGAATTTCTTTCAGGCAAATTGCGTTTGCACTGCCACTGAAAAACTCGTGTCTGAATATGAATATTATAATAGGATAGTCTATTATTCGCTTTCGTCTACAACTGTTCATGCTTAAGGTTTTGGTCTTTTGAACGTTCCCATTGAGCCTTAGTGGTCCTTTATCCTCCCCCACAGACTTGGCACTCAATACTAAATCCTTTGGCCTCGTTGACAGAGGTATTTTGTTCCCCTGGGCTTGAGGCAAAGTCTTGCAGTCGATTACTGTTTCGCATGTACCATTATTTTCTTTTGTAGTATCGCCTTGACTATTTGGAGAGGAATAAACCTGACCATTAGTGTTGTTGTTGGCATGGCTCGTACCAAGGTTTTCAGTGCGCCCGCTATGAAACATGTCCTGAATGAACTCCTTTAATATCCCACTGTCTTCGTCCTCCTCGTCCGATTTGACCGCATCACTTATCAAGTATATACTCTCTTTACCTCCAATTTGACGCAGTACTTGCTGAAATTCGATGTCCTCGGGTGGCTGCGGTGTGTCCTTTGGATAGATCGGACAAGCCATAGTAAATCGCCCTCTTTGCTCTTTAGTATTTAGCTAAAAGACAGCGCACACCGCTCAGGGCACGCTCCAAAGAGTTCAGAAAAACGTCAAAAGATACGTTTTATGTACATGGACTATCGTCCGTGAGAGCTCTATTTACAGACACACATGAAATGTGTACATAATAAACTTCCAAAGCACTGAAGGAAAGAAGCACAGGAAGAAAGGGTGGGATTAAAGACTCTAAGCCTATTGCTATTGGTTAGCTAGTCTTATGGGCAGGGTTGTCTATCTCGTGCTGTGAGCCAACACTTATACGGTAAGATTTTTCATCATAATGAAGTTCATTTTTAATACATCTGATACAACAGGCAAATAAACCGATTTGAGAGTAATCTTGACAGCACTACAGATATAGAATATAAATAAACAAGAAGAAAACAGAGAATAAAGAATTGAAGGAGGTCTGCATCTTCAGGTGGAGAGGTTCAGAAGAGTCCAATGTGATGCAATCTCAGGGGTCAGAGGTCACTCTTTCTTATTCCAGTTATTCGCAGGGAAAGCACCCCTTTCTCCTCTCCAAGACTGTAGAGAATGGGCTTCTCAAAAAGAAAAGAGAGATCATGAAGTTACTTTATGAACATAACTTGAGTAGACAGACACAGTTGACTATGCCTATGTTATTACAGTATCATGAATCCCTAGTTAATCCATAGTGTGTCCTGCTGTTGCTTTGTTGTTACTGCACTCGCGTATTAGTGTTTTTGCTTGCTTGCTACATTGTGTTTCTTAATCAAATGTGTGCCTTTTCAGTGTGAAGAACCCTAACTGAAACCTAAACCATTAATTAGCCACAATCTCTGATAACATTAGTGTAGTAATTTCTTGATATGGCTTTCTTTACAAGAGCGTATATGGCTCTTTTAATTGCCAAGCCATACAATATAGAAACACCACAACAATATCTGACCCTTTCACAGTAAATGAATGATAAACCTGAGTGACTGATCAAAGCTAACAGAAACTGCTCAGTCATTGAACTTTAGACTTGCTGATTAATGGTTGACAGGGGGCAGTTTAACTTCGGTTGAGATTTATACTGTTGACATTCAGATTATCATCATTGGGAAGTTTTTTGGTATTTTTACATTTACCATTATTGTTATTAACGTAATTTGTATCTTTACAGTATCAGTATGATCGCATAAAGTTTAGTCATTTGTGTAAACAGTACTGACCTCTTTGTATAGGGCAAGAAGTAACTCAGGGACAAGGAATTCTCTTGGACCAAAGAGAGCCACATGCACACCTAAACGGACTGGGGGGAAAAATGCATTTCAAAAGTGTATTAGAAAATGGACACAGTATGAATTCAGCTTTTTTTTGCCAAAGTGTGGAGACAGAATAACACAAACTCTAATGTCACAAACTCATTCATTATTCAAAGTAAACAGCAGATATGAAAAGTTAGCACTACCTGTGATTTTTCTGTTTGACCCTGGATCCTTTTGATTGGCAAAGTTAGTTCGTGGACCAGTGTCTAGGTTTGGGAAGACAGAAACTTCAGAAGGTGTAGAGACAGAGTTGTTTCCCTCATGTGCGACATATCTCTCTTCAGTTGTCCATTCTGTAGGCAAGCCTGTGGGATATCAAAAGGGTGTATATCAGTTTCAGATTTCCAGTCAAAATATCTTTATATGGTTGCATTGTTGCCAGAAACTATACTAATTACCAGGGAGTTTGCAAAAAGAATAAAACACAAAAAAACAAACGTGAAACGATCTGTCATATTTTACCTCTTCATTTGAGCTTTTGTTTTACATTTCATGATTCACTTCCTCTGACAAATAACAAGCGCACTTAGAGTAAATACTAAGTAAATCTGTCCCAGTGAGGGGGTGACATGGTAACCTGTTGACATTGATCGTTCCAGTGTGAGTTTTTGTCCCTCAGTTGACCCTCCGAGTGTGCTCCTTCCCCCAGGCCAGTCCTGTGAGCTAGCAGGTCTATCAGTAGTATCTGGAACATTTGTTTGGAGTAGTTTGACCAGATTTAATTTCTAATGCAGACAATGTCTCTTACCCTGTTGCCATTGTTCAATGTGACATTGAGATGGTGGCTATTCATGTTCTTTTCTTTTATGAATATTGCCTGAAAAGAAAGTATTATGACCGGTAATGTTGATCCTTTGTTCAGAGATGGATGAACTTTAGAGGTTTCTGAGATGGAGAAGTTAATTTGTTCTATACCAAATCTTATCAAATCATCATTATACTGTATAAGCTACAGTGGGGAAAAAAAGTATTTAGTCAGCCACCAATTGTGCAAGTTCTCCCACTTAAAAAGATGAGAGAGGCCTGTAATTTTCATCATAGGTACACGTCAACTATGACAGACAAATTGAGAAAAAAAAATCCAGAAAATCACATTGTAGGATTTGTAATGAATTTATTTGCAAATTATGGTGGAAAATAAGTATTTGGTCACCTACAAACAAGCAAGATTTCTGGCTCTCACAGACCTGTAACTTCTTCTTTAAGAGGCTCCTCTGTCCTCCACTCGTTACCTGTATTAATGGAACCTGTTTGAACTTGTTATCAGTATAAAAGACACCTGTCCACAACCTCAAACAGTCACACTCCAAACTCCACTATGGCCAAGACCAAAGAGCTGTCAAAGGACACCAGAAACAAAATTGTAGACCTGCACCAGGCTGGGAAGACTGAATCTGCAATAGGTAAGCAGCTTGGTTTGAAGAAATCAACTGTGGGAGCAATTATTAGGAAATTGAAGACATACAAGACCACTGATAATCTCTCTCGATCTGGGGCTCCACGCAAGATCTCACCCCGTGGGGTCAAAATGATGACAAGAATGGTGAGCAAAAATCCCAGAACCACATGGGGGGACCTAGTGAATGACCTGCAGAGAGCTGGGACCAAAGTAACAAAGCCTACCATCAGTAACACACTACGCCGCCAGGGACTCAAATCCTGCAGTGCCAGACGTGTCCCCCTGCTTAAGCCAGTACATGTGCAGGCCCGTCTGAAGTTTGCTAGAGGGCATTTGGATGATCCAGAAGAGGATTGAGAGAATGTCATATGGTCAGATGAAACCAAAATAGAACTTTTTGGTAAAAACTCAACTCGTCGTGTTTGGAGGACAAAGAATGCTGAGTTGCATCCAAAGAACACCATACCTACTGTGAAGCATGGGGGTGGAAACATCATGCTTTGGGGCTGTTTTTCTGCAAAGGGACCAGGACGACTGATCCGTGTAAAGGAAAGAATGAATGCGGCCATGTATCGTGAGATTTTGAGTGAAAACCTCCTTCCATCAGCAAGGGCATTGAAGATGAAACGTGGCTGGGTCTTTCAGCATGACAATGATCCCAAACACACCGCCCGGGCAACGAAGGAGTGGCTTCGTAAGAACCATTTCAAGGTCCTGGAGTAGCCTAGCCAGTCTCCAGATCTCAACCCCATAGAAAATCTTTGGAGGGAGTTGAAAGTCCGTGTTGCCCAGCTATAATTTGCAAATAAATTCATAAAAAATCCTACAATGTGATTTTCAGGCTTTTTTTTTCTCATTTTGTCTGTCATAGTTGACGTGTACCTATGATGAAAATTACAGGCCTCTCTCATCTTTTTAAGTGGGAGAACTTGCACAATTGGTGGCTGACTAAATACTTTTTTCCCCCACTGTATATGTCCAGTACAACACACTCTCTTAAAAACAACAACGATTTGCTCTTATGAAAGGACTGGTAGAACGGCATTATCCACAGCTCAATGACATTGCAAACCAGTGCGAATCCAATTTTGAAATACTTAACAGTGGTCTGTCATGCATAGTTAGGTAATGTTATCATAAATGTATTAATGGCAACTAATGGCTGTTTTTTGTATGTTTACAACTGTTATTAGTCACTGTGATCACTCATACAATATTAGTCTAGCCTCAATTGTAGCCTGAATACACATCCACAGAATTGTCTGAATTCCTTACCTACTGCTGTCACAGAATAGGTCCTGAAGAGTAGAAGGGAAAGTAGTTGACCAACAACAAAAATGGTCCGGAGTCTTTTGTTAAAGGCCCAATTGGCCTGCTCTCTGCTCATGTTGGCGAGCAGAACTGTAATTGTAGCAATTGAGAGACTACAGTCACAATATGATGTGTCGTTGTGAGTATAGAGTTTATGTACGATACCCAAAGGGCCAGAGCTTTTCTTGCAAAGGGTGTAATTTCAGCTACCTTTTGTCTGCAACCCAAAAGAGGAGCAAGTCCTTAAAGGGCTGGATTCCTTTTTGAAATAGTCGTTGGATTAATGCGAAGATGATGATTAGTTTGTCAAATTAGTTTGAGACCAAACAAATAAACAAACTAACCGTATTTATTGAGAGCAAATAGCTGACTACACACTGTATCTGTCTTAGACTGATCATTGGATCACAAATGTATCATCATTCTAATTTAAAGGGGGAAAAAAAAAAAAATCAACTTTATATTCATCATGTCCAGCACCACTGCAACATCAACATGTGTGAAAATGTTGCGTTTCTGTTTTGTAGTAAAAAAAAGATTGAGGAAAATAAGTGTTTCCAATGACATCATCAACCAATTAGTAGACAATTAGTAGTCAACGCCTACTCATAATTGGTTAAAATCACATGATGCACACCGATGATGTCATTGGAAACACTTATCGCCCTCTTATCTCCCTCCATCTTTTTTTCCCACAAAACATAGAAAACGTGCCATTTTCACATATGTTGATGTTGGGGTAGTGCTGAAGATGAGGACTATGAAGTTGAAAGAGTTGTGACATTTTCCCTTTAGGCCTTTAATAACAATATGTATGATAATGATGTAAAATAACAGCCTTAAAAGAAGACAAAGGTGAAGAACATACATCTGGAAACAGTGGACGTGGCAGGATCCGATAAACAGATCATACAGTATGCAAATGGCTACACAGCAAATGCTCCAGTGTTAAATCAACACTGAGAGTACTAAATGTAACACTGTTCCAGTGCCTACACGGGTCCACACTTTTCAGTGTTACATTAACACACTGCTTAGTGTCAAGCCTTATTTGCATATTTCCCAGAGTGCCTTGCCATTCAATGAATTGTAGAGTGGGGTTGACATGTTTGTGGTTTTCCTGAAATTGGGCTACTTTGAAAACGATGTCCGGGGTGAAAATGTATTGGTGGCGGGTTTTTGGGCTACTTCTAAACTGCACCGCGGCCACCATGGCATTTCTCTTAAAAATATTTGCTGCAAATCAATTTCACACGTAAATCATGCAAATATGTACAAAAAGTATTGCAGCAGATTTTGTGCGTTTTTGTGTGTCTTAATTAGTGTGAAAAGACACATTTTTGTGCGACGTAACTTTTTTTGGGGCAAATTTTGGAACAATCTTTTGAAAGTAATTGGAGCAATGCATGATGGGCAATGCTGTTCTACACTGCCTTTTTTTTGTTTCCCACATTTATTTATATAAAAAACAAACGTGTTAATAACCCAACATTGTTAATCAATCAGGTTGTCACCGAAATAATTATAATAATAATTAGAATATAATAGTAACCTAATGTTTATTTATGCCAATACTGTTTTATATGCTTGTTTCACTTAATACTTTGGGATACTGCTGCACTTGTGTAGGCAAAAGTACACAATTTTTTTCATAACGCATTTCATATTTCAAGCCTACATTACAATTGTCTTTATAATGCATTTAATAAAAGGCTCCACTTTTTCGTGTACATTACACCATTTATTTCATAATGTATTTTATACAAGGTTACAGTGGCTTGCGAATGTATTCACCCACCCTTGGCATTTTTCCTATTTTGTTGCCTTACAAACTGGAATTAAAATGGATTTCTTTGGGGTTGGTATCATTTGATTTACACAACATGCCTACCACTTTGAAGATGCAAAATATTTTTTGGGGTGAAACAAACAAGAAATAAGACAAAAAAACTGAACTTCAGCGTGCATAACTATTCACCCCCCCAAAGTCAATACTTTGTAGAGCCACCTTATGCAGCAATTACAGCTGCAAGTCTCTTGGGGTATGTCTCTATAAGCTTGGCACATCTAGTCACTGGGATTTTTGCCCATTCTTCAAAGCAAAACTGCTCCACCTCCTTCAAGTTGGATGGGTTCCACTGGTGTACAGCAATATTTAAGTCATACAACAGATTCTCAATTGGATTGAGGTCTAGGCTTTGACTAGGCCATTCCAAGACATTTAAATGTTTCCCCTTAAACCACTCAAGTGTTGCTTTAGCAGTATGCTTAGGGTCATTGTCCTGGTGGAAGGTGAACCTCCGTCCCAGTCTTAAATTCTCTGGAATCCCTCAAGAATTTCCCTGTATTTAGCGCCATCCACAATTCCTTCAATTCTGACCAGTTTCCCAGTCCCTGCCGATGAAAAACATCTCCACAGCATGATGCTGCCACCACCATGCTTCACTGTGGGGATGGTGTTCTCGGGGTGATGAGAAGTGTTGGGTTTGCGCCAGACATAGCGTTTTCCTTGATGGCCAAAAAGCTCAATTTTAGTACCTTCTTCCATATGTTTGGGGAGTCTCCCACATGCCTTTAGGCGAACACCAAACCTGTTTGCTTATTTTGTTCTTCAAGCAATCCCTTTTTTCTTAAAGTGGTCCTATGGACAGATACTCCAATCTCCGCTGTGGAGCTTTGCAGCTCCTTCAGTGTTATCTTTGGTGTCTTTGTTGCCTCTCTGATTAATGCCCTCCTTGCCTGGTCTGTGAGTTTTGGTGGGCGGCCCTCTCTTGGCAGGTTTGTTGTGGTGCCATATTCTTTCCATTTTTTAATAATGGATTTAATGGTGCTGCGTGGGATGTTCAAAGTTTCTGATATTCTTTTATAACCCAACCCTGATCTGTACTTCTCCACAACTTTGTCCCTGACCTGTTTGGAGAGCTCCTTGGTCTTCATGGTGGCGCTTGCTTGGTGGTGCCCCTTGCTTAGTGGTGTTGCAGACTGGGGCCTTTCAGAACAGGTGTATATATACTGAGATCATGTGACAGATCATGTGACACTTAGATGGACTTTATTTAACTAATTATGTGACTTCTGAAGGTAATTGGTTGCACCAGATTTTATTTAGGAGCTTCATAGCAAAGGGAGTGAATACATATGCAAGTACCATTTTCCCGTATTTTTTTCATTCCACTTCACCAATTTGGACTATTTTGTGTATGTCCATTACATGAAATCCAAATAAAAATCCATTTAAATTACAGGTTGGAATGCAAAAAAATAGTAAAAACGCCAAGGGGATGAATACTTTTGCAAGCCACTGTATGGCTAATTTTATGAGGGTTGCCAGATTGGAGAAATATACAGATTTCTCAGTTTTTTGTGGTAACGATAAAGGTATTTGATTGGGGAAAGGGGATACATTTTTATGACAGGAAATTATTTCATCAATACATTTGGGGAAACAGAAGACCTGCAAAAAAAAATCTGTTTGGTTTAAAAATCCCTGGTGCAACTGCATGGTATTTAATGCTCAGATGGGTGTATTTGCAACTATAACGAGTATGGACTATGATCAATTAAGCCATATTAATGCAGTTAAACAGGTTAATGTAAAATAATGAATTATGTTGGCTTACACTTATGTCACTTCCAAGGCCGTTTCATGATAATTATTACGGTCGTGTCAATCATGTTATATACTGAGGCTATTGTAACACGGCATCTGCCAGCATGGTAGGCCTAATGCTTCTATCCAGAGGCCTACTAGGCTTTCATAGCAACGGCCGTTAGAGTCCCTGTTGCAGCTTTCACTTTCTTCCGCTACATTGGTCGCAGCATTGGGATCACGTCCAGCTCAAGTCTAGTGATGTGGTGGGAAGCATTTTCACCGCGTTTTTTAAAACTCTGCCTAAAATAGAGCTCGCCAGCTTGTAGTCCTAAAACCCAGAAGTGAGTTACCTCTAGTTCTTGAGCCATTCCTATGGCAAAAATTAATGGGGAAAGAATAGGGTTTTGGGATAAACACCAAAAATAAGATCTGAGGTTATTAACACAGGCTTAGGAGATCTTATATGTTTTGTTTCATGGGATAATATCAGTCAGTTAACATGACCTTTATGAATTATGAAGCCTTTATGTGGTTTTTTAAATTACATAAATGCTTCAAAACTGACAAAAAGTGATGTTAGCTGATGAAGATTATCCAAAAACCCTACAAAAATTCGTATTCATTTTCCCAAATAGGCTTTGTCCCAACGAACCATGGCGGAGTTAGTGCCTACAAAAAGACACCATTACTATTGTCCTCTATGTCCATTTTTAATGGTCATCGCTCGAAGGCATCCAGATTTGTCAAATTAATGTCAGATTTGACATCTCGCAGCAGGTTAGGAGAATTTACGCAGCAGGTTAGGATACTCAGGTTAAGGTTAGGAAAATGGTTAGTTTAACAAATGGTAGATCCCTTCTTTCAAGCCAAGTGAATTTGTAATGGATCTGGCAACCTTGCAAAGATGACGACGACGATGAAGAAGAAGAAGAAGAAGAACACGTTGACGTCCGAAGTCAGCAACTCTACTCTAATTGGTCCTAACGATTTGTTTACGTTTTGCTAGACGCACGCGACACAGACCGCAAGAATACGTCATGGATGAGAATGGAACATCAAGAAATGGGTATAGATAGCCAGCTAGTTAGTTTGCAACAAATCATATTTCTAGTTTTGCGAAGTAAAGAAATCAAAGCTGAATGCGATGCTTACGATTTATCCGTTCACAAAACGGTCAGCTAACGTTTGCTTGGCTAACGTACCAATCTAACTAGCTAGCTATTTGTAGCTAGCTAACGTTAACGTTATTTGTTAGCCAACCAAGCAAACGTTAGCTGACCGTTTTGTGAACGGAGACATTTAACAGGGAAATTGTTAGTAGTGGTTTTATATTATATTTACCTGCACGTATACTTAGCTAGCTAGCTACCTGCCTGTATCTGTATTGCAGAGAGAAGCAGTGTCTTGCAAAGTCAAGGTCAGAGCTCCAGCAAGCATTTTGAGACATAGCTAGTTAAACAAAAAAAAATCCAGTGTACCAGCAATGTAATAGTATATGAGCAACATATCACACCCAGGACATTTCCTTAATCCCACCTGGCCTATCAGAGGTCAAGGTGGAGCTACCAGTATATTGCTTACACCTATCCAATTCTTCCAGAGCCACAAGTTCCCAGGGGCTAGGGGTTGGTTTTCAGGAATTAGTGCCAATGGACCAAGACACTGGGTTCTGAGCCCAGGTCCAGATCAAGATCAAGGGACTGCAGTTGAAAAATTAGCCGGCTGGCTAAAACCGGCACTTTTACTGAAACGTTGATTAATGTGCACTGTCCCTGTAAAAATTAACTCAAACTCTAGACTGCATTTATGGGTGTTTGAGTAGTCTTAAGGCCAACACCACAATAACAAGAAACTATCTTTGCTATAAAGTATAGTAGGACTGCTTATACTATGGTTAGTAGGGATCAGGCATTCCTGACCTGTCAGGCATGTAGGGCATTGGTCAGCAACCCTGTTCCTGGAAAGCCACAGGGTGTGCAGGATTTTGTCCCAGCTAACACTATGAGGACTAACACACTGGAGAGCTTGACCTCAAGCCTGCTTCCCTCACGGCTCTACAGGACCATGGTTGAATAGTGTGTATCGTCCTACATATATGCTGAGAGCTGTTGCAGGTAGGCATGCTATATAATGAATATGCAACATAGCTACAGGTATAAGGCTACTTATTATAGGCTGGGTTGGATGCTGACCACAGGTCACAAGTTACCTTGGCTTTAAGGGAAGGGCAATATCTGCACTTGCAATGTCATCGTAAGGTAAGACTGATTCCTCAGTGTGTGTGATAGCATTAATACCTATTAAAATCTCAAATGTCAAATTGTATATATGTTGCATGATATATCTGATCAATTACATTTGTATCTAATAATATTTCCCTCTCTATGAAGCAGTGCAGGAGCCAAGTAGAGAGGAGGCTCGTCAAGAGGAGGCACGTAAAGAAGAGGCTTGGAAGAGGAAAGATGTACAGTATGTTAAGCTAAATATGTTAAGTACAATTTCACCAATCTGAAATGGTGGGAGCATCTCACACTATGCAATAGGATCTCTGCTTCAAATTCAAAGCACAACAAGGCCTGATAGTAGCCTTCACACTGGGCGATTTCACAAGCCGATTGTTTACACTCGAGCCCCTGCCTTCCTTCTCTAACTAAATTCTGTGTGTACGATAGCTAAAAAGATATTGGGAGAAGTTAAAGACCATTATCGTAACGTTGTTGACCCTCATACTGTGAGCAAGGGAGCCTTGACTGCCTCATACGGCGTCCTGATGACAAGCAATCTAGAAAATGTATCGGTATGCTGTGGCTTGTGGCAAATTCATGGCTAAAATTACAGTGACATATCTATTAGACAGGACTAGTTTTTTGTCCTAATTTTTTCAAATGAATTTAATTCATTCACATGGCAGAATACAATTGAACTCTGAATTGCATAATAAAAAATAAAAACATACATGCAACATACATTTAGGGAACTATTGTTGTGGAATTTGTTTGGAGTTGGCGTTCATGTAGGGCAAGGGTATGAAACCCTGGCCCTGTTTTTGATTTAACCGACCTGGAAGACCAGGTGTGTTTAGGCAATCACTGAATTGATCAATTAGCTCAGTTGATCAGGTGTGGTTTGTAGTTGGAACAAAATTCTGCAGTACTCCAGGAACAGGGTTGCCTACCCCTGGTGTAGGGGACGGATGACCTTTGACAGGTGCCATTTTCATCCAGATGTTGTGATTGGTGGAGAGGTTCCTGTTGTCAGACTAGGGGAGATGGTGGGCAGAGGTTGAGGGTTGAGTGTGCTTATGTGTAGCCGCTGTATCGTGGTCCAGGCGTATTCCAGCATGCTCGCTTCTGTATTCACTCCAATTGTGCAGTCATGGTTGAGGTGAGATAGGAGTGCCAATGCCAGGGGCGCCGTGCTGTAGTACAGGCCTACAGACGGTCACCAGGCCGGGTCTGTTGATGCTGAAACACTCGAGACGGCGCAGCACAAATATATATAAAATAATATGTATATGCCATTTAGCTAACGCTTTTATCCGAAGCATCTGTGCGTACATTTTCTGAATGGGTGGCCCCAGTGGGAATCGAACCCACCATACTGGCGTTGAATGCGCCATTGCTCTACCAACTGAGCCACCGAGAACCACAAAGAGCTTCTTGTTCCCCTTTTTCACCAAGGACTCCACCTGCTGGTCCACCTGGACATCCTTGCTCCAAGGTCCAAGCAGTTAAATATCAGATGTTGTTTGCTGTGTGCCCATTAAGATACATGGGTTCCAAAGGGGGTGGGTTGTTTGTAAAGCAAACTTGGCACTTGTTTGGACTTTGCACTTGTTTGGGTTGAACTGCATGGAGTGCACATTGACCTAGCAGCGCATCTGTTCTAGAACATGTTGAAGGCTGAAGAGCTGCCCCACCCTTATGCATTCTGAAATGTCATCCGTGTATATCCACCTGTGATCGAACTTCTGAAGTGTGCTGTCAATGAGGGCCAGGAAGAAGGTCCAAGAAGGGTCTAAAGCCTTGTTCACACTGCAGGCCATAATGCTGAAATCATTATTATTTATTATTATCTGTTTTTGAATACTAACTGTCCAAACAGCAAGTTACAAGTGACCAAATCGGATTTGTGTGTGTTCAGACAGCAGTAATTTGCTGACATGGCTACGCTAGTTGTCATAGTAATGATGGGTGTGTGCGCAGTGGTGTAGGCTGATTGGTGGTGGTACTCTGTCAACAGAGTAGCTAGCAAGCAACAAGATATGCCAAACAACAGTCTAAAAACCACTTGAGGGCAAATCAATCAGATTTGAACATTCAGACACAAGTCACATGGCCAGGAATCAGATTTGTATAATTTAAAACCACCTACGAAGGTGGTTTGAAATGTGGCTTGAAATATCAGATTCCATGTGGAAAGAACAGATTCGAATTGGATCTGCCAAAAAATTGGATTTGAGTCACTTCAAACTGCCAATGTGAAAACGGCTTAAGAAGCCTCTCCACAGGTCAGCTGTTGCAACTTGCCACGATGAGAGGGTGCCTTAATACCTCACCCTCTGCTTCCTGTTGGAGATGAAGCTACAGACCCAGGGGATAATGGACTCTCTGACTCATAGCTGAATCAGGCACTTTGTTACCACTGTATGGTCAACTTTGTTGAAGGCGTTGGCAATCTGTTGTTGTTATGGTGCAGATGGTCTTACTTGCATCAGTGGACTTCATGTCTAGGAGGCTGACCAAGGCGTCTGTCGTCGACCTGCCCTTTTTGCATCCAAACCGTCTTGGGTCAAGCTTGTGTCCGATGTCTTCCAGCATCCAATCGGTGGCATGGGTTCATTCACACTGTTGATAAAATGGGGTAAAGAGACAAACTGATGGAGGCTCAAGTCATGTTGACGTATGATCCGGTCTGTAGCAGCAGAGTGTATAAATGCTTTCAGGGGCGCAACTTTGGTTTTTAGAAGTGGGGGTCACATAACTCATTATTATTTAATTTTGATCCAGTCGGATAAACACTCCAAACAGCCTACCCGACCGCTCGGAGGAATCCGCATGGTTCTAAAACACACCCGTTGCCTCATTTTGTATCACATTCCAATGATAAAACTAAGGGGGACAAAAATGCAATTTCAGAATGTGCCCCCCGTCCCCAGTGAAAGTTGCGCCCCTGAATGCTTTTGAAAACCAAAACATAGTGACATTAGTACTATAGACTGACTTGAGGAGTTTAGAGTGGAAGATTGGGGCTTTACAATTGAAAGTGTCATAAATGAGTGTGTATACAGTTTATTTGGGGTGTGTTGTCAGAGTGTGTAGACTAAATTCCTCGTAGAGTGAACAGTGGTGGGTGTAATAAGGAGCTGTAGGACCAAATCTAATGCCAGGGTATCACAGTATGGCCAGGCATAGATAGCAGAACGTTATGCTAAGACAAACTCCGATTGAGGAGTACATTCAGAAAGAGCACACAACATAATACTCCTCACCTCTCCACCCTGATAGCTGATGTGTGGTGAACGTTCTGGCACAGTATGGTTGCTATGCATCACCAAGTGGGTGCTACACATTGGTGGGGGATAAGGTGTATGTAAAGTGCTTTGAGAGGTCTTTCTGATCTAAACATTTATTTCACATCTGCAGAAATAGTTTTTCAGACCTAGCGGGAATGTTTTTTTTGTTAATTATCTGACTGTAGTCCCAGTCCTTCCTCAAAGATGGTCCAGCGGAGACTTAAGGAAGACGGCCCATGCAGTTTCCCAGATACATGTATGCAATGTCCCTTTCCATATTTATTTGCAGGATGCAATGCCATCAACTACACCAGGGTTTACCAAACTTTTTCCACCACGGCCACCTATTTCTCAGCTTTGATCTAACTTTATTAAATATGAACACCATTCGCCAGAGTAGGCTAGCCTGTTCTCTATGAGTGGAGCGGAGACCGTGAGTGGAGTGGAGGGTCCCGCACATGCGCAGAAGCTTCGGGACCTTAAGCTGTCAGGAGGAAAGATCCAGAAAAGTCGTTTTTTTTTTTTTACATTGCATGCTTTTATTTCCCATCATGCTTTCAATAATCTCACCAGAAGAAGAAAAAACCCATAACTAACCAACGCTTTGAAGAAATCAACTGACTTTAAGCTGTCACTGTAGGATCGGTATTTGTTTGTTCTTTACCTCTAGAACACAACTTGAAACATCAGGAGGAGGAACCAAAGTGATGGACCTGGTTTCAATGACAGAAAAGTAATTTCTACATTAGATTTTTACATTTGCCATATTGTGTTGAATACTGTTTTGAAAATATGCCACGTTACTTTTTCTACTATTTATTGCATATTTGTTTGCCGTCTGTGTATTATCAGGGCAGACAAAAAGATGTAGGCAATGGAGAAAAAACATAATGTGGTACAGCGGTGGTCACTTGCCAGCTTTGAGTCCAACAGAATACTCAAAGCTGCGTTGGGCAAAAGCTGTGTCGAATACCATCTACCACTCTGCTCTGGAACGTAAATTAATGTGCGGCTTAATGAGGAAATATGCAGGTGAGAGTAATGAAAATCTTTGTACCATTGTTGAAGTTCTATATGCACGTTAGGATATCATTATCTAAACTGTAATACTAACTGTAAGACTAACTAACTGTAACACTGTTTTGTTTTTTCTTTCATTTCAGTGGGTCAAGCAATGGCAACAAGTTTGTCAAGGCAAATCTTGAAACGTTATAACACATTCAGGGCATCAATAGAGCTGTACGGCCTGAAGAGGCCTACCCTTCTCTAATCTCCCTCAACTGCTGGCTTTCGAAGTGGCAATCGATCTGGAGGGTGGTGTCTGGAGCCAATGTGGAGGGAGTTTCTGTTTAACCGCAAACAGATACACTTTTTTGTTTTTGCTATGAGAAAGCTTGACCTTTCCACGTTGCTCTGTAATGTTTATTTAAATGATCAGACTTTCCTCTCGTCTCCTGTCTTTTGTACTGGAACGTTTTGGGGATTTCAAGGTCTTTATACTGTAATTGTGAATAAACATTTATCAAATGCATGTGTCAACAATAAAGGTGTACAGTTGCTTATGTCTTTCACTTTGGATGTACCGGAGTTAAAAGTATTATCAATGTAATGGATATGAAATGGGAAAAGTATCAAAAGAACCAACAACAACGCATGTTAAACCAAAGTGATTTGTTTGCATTGCAAAGTTTGTTTTGGGCGGGGGGACAGAATGATTCCATTCGTAGGCCTATACTCTTTCACTGAAACAAATATAGAACCCCAGGGGTTCTTCTTAACTGAACCAAAATGTGTTCCATATATAACCCTGTAGGGTGCCATTTATAAATGATTGCTACTAATAAAAATACAATTTCTAGCTAAGAATATAATATAACCATATTTAATAATGGACAAAACAATAAATACCAGCATAGTTTAGAAAGTCATGTAATGATTAACTAAGTATATTTTTGTTCCAATATGCGATTATGGGTAATTTTGAGGTCTGAATAATCAATTATTCAATAATCCTGTGTCAGTACTTTCAATGATGAAATGTGAGTGATTTCGGAAGGTAGGCAAAGTTATTTTTCAACTAACTTGTTTAATCTGCATCAGATGGTGGAGAGACACTGGGCCAGTCCTCTGCCCCAGGCGTTGCTGACGCCTGCCAGATCTTACAACGTCTGGATATGTATTTTACGTATCAGCTAACAAAAAAAAAAAGCTTTGACTGGGAAAATTGTTTTGAATGTTCATCCAACTCGGAATTCTAAGAAAAACTATGAAACTGGGCAAAGGTTATTGGATGTGACATATTCAGAAATGTCCTCATTTCCTGAGAAGGTTAGCTTCACACGCTGGGCATGGGATCCAAAGTACCAGTACCTCTTGGAAGCCCTTTCATAGAGGGTAAGAAATATAATGGAAAATGTGTATTATTGATCATCAGCATTTGGCCAAATCATAATTTAAGTTAATTGAGTCTACAACTAACTTATTTATGGCCCTGCAACTTTGACATCACTGCCTAAATACTGTCCATATGAAGTTCATGAGAATAATCCTTGCCAGGGACAATTTAAGGACATTTAGTTTTATTGTTGTGGTGTAGCTCCATTTACTCCTTTGAACTTCTTTAAAAGTACAGCCTTATACAAATACATGGCCAGACAGTAGGCCAGACAGTAAGGGTCAGAAGGTAGGCCAGACATTAGGGCCAGACAGTAGGCCAGACAGTAGGCCAGACAGTAGGGTCAGACAGTAGGCCAGACAGTAGGGTCAGAAGGTAGGCCAGACTGTAGACCAGACAGTAGGCCAGACAGTAGGCCAGACAGTAGCCAAGCCAGTAGGCCAGACAGTAGGCCAGACAGTAAGGGTCAGACAGTAGGCCAGACATTAGGGTCAGACAGTAGGCCAGACAGTAGGGTCAGAAGGTAGGCCAGACTGTAGACCAGACAGTAGGTCAGACAGTAGGCCAGACAGTAGGGTCAGAAGGTAGGCCAGACAGTAGGCCAGACAGTAGGCCAGACAGTAGGGTCAGACAGTAGGCCAGACATTAGGGTCAGACAGTAGGCCAGACAGTAGGCCAGACAGTAGGGCAGACAGTAGGGTCAGACAGTAGGCCAGACAGTAGGGTCAGACAGTAGGCCAGACAGTAGGCCAGACAGTAGGGTCAGAAGGTAGGCCAGACTGTAGACCAGACAGTAGGGTCAGAAGGTAGGCCAGACTGTAGGCCAGACAGTAGGGTCAGACAGTAGGTCAGACAGTATGCCAGACAGTAGGTCAGACAGTAGGTCAGACAGTAGACCAGACAGTAGGCCAGACAGTAGACCAGACAGTAGGCCAGACAGTAGACCAGACAGTAGGCCAGACAGTAAGGTCAGACAGTAAGGCCAGACAGTAGACCAGACAGTAGGCCAGACAGTAGGGTCAGACAGTAGGGTAGGACAGTAGGCCAGACAGTAGGCCAGACAGTAGGCCAGACAGTAGGCCAGACAGTAGGGTCAGACAGTAGGCCAGACAGAGGGTCAGACAGTAGACCAGACAGTAGGTCAGACAGTAGGGTCAGACAGACCAGACAGTAGGTCAGACAGTAGGCCAGACAGTAGGTCAGACAGTAGTATTGACAGTAGGCCAGACAGTAGAACAGACAGTAGACAAGACAGTAGGGTCAGACAGGGTCAGACAGTAGGCCAGACAGTAGGGTCAGACAGTAGGTCAGACATTAGGCCAGACAGTAGGCCAGACAGTAGGGTCAGACAGTAGGCCAGACAGTAGACCAGACAGTAGCCAAGCCAGTAGGCCAGACAGTAGGGTCAGACAGTAGGGTCAGACAGTAAGGTCAGACAGTAGGGTAGGACAGTAGGCCAGACAGTAGGGTCAGACAGTAGGCCAGACAGTAGGCCAGACAGTAAACCAGACAGTAGGGTCAGACAGTAGGGTCAGACAGTAGGCCAGACAGTAGGCCAGACAGTAGGGTCAGACAGTAGGCCTGACAGTAGGCCAGACAGTAGATCAGACAGTATAACAGACAGTAGACAAGACAGTAGGGTCAGACAGAAGGCCAGACAGTAGGTAAGACAGTAGGGTCAGACAGTAGGCCAGACAGTAGGTCAGACAGTAGGGTCAGACAGTAGGCCAGACTGTAGACCAGACAGTAGCCAAGCTAGTAGGCCAGACAGTAGGGTCAGACAGTAAGGTCAGACAGTAGGGTAGGACAGTAGGCCAGACAGTTGGTCAGACAGTAGGGTCAGACAGTAGGCCAGACAGTAGGCCAGACAGTAAACCAGACAGTAAGGTCAGACAGTAGGGTCAGACAGTAGGCCAGACAGTAGGCCAGACAGTAGGGTCAGACAGTAGACCAGACAGTAGGCCAGACAGTAGGGTCAGACAGTAGGTTAGACAGTAGGCCAGATATTAGACTAGACAGTAGGCCAGACAGTAGGGTCAGACAGTAGGTTAGACATTAGGCCAGACAGTTGGCCAGACAGTAAGGTCAGACAGTATGGCCAGACCGTAGACCAGACAGTAGGCCAGACAGTAGACCAGACAGTAGGCCAGACAGTAGACCAGACAGTAGGGTCAGACAGTAGGTTAGACATTAGGCCAGACAGTAGGCCAGACAGTATGGCCAGACAGTAGACCAGACAGTAGGCCAGACAGTAGACCAGACAGTAGGCCAGACAGTAGACCAGACAGTAGGGTCAGACAGTAGGGTCAGACAGTAGGTCAGACAGTAGGCCAGACAGTAGGCCAGACAGTATGGCCAGACAGTAGGCTGCATAATATGTCTGACTTGTGTACTTTCCTGTTTTTCATACTGCATGAATTATAGTATGTTGTGTTTGTGTGTTTGTATGCGGACTTCATGAAATCAATTTCCATGACATAGACTAACTGTTAAAGATGGATTTTAAAGCCTTGAGATAATTGAGACATGGATTGTGTATGTGTGCCATTCAGAGGGTGAATGGGCAAGACAAAAGATTTACTGTAAGTGCCTTTGAACGGGGTATGGTAGTAGGTGCCAGGCGCACCGGTTTGTGTCAAGAACTGCAACGCTGCTGGGTTTTTCACGCTCAACAGTTTCCCGTGTGTATCAAGAATGGTCCACCACCCAAAGGACATCCAAACAACTTCACACAACTGTGGGAAGCATTGGAGTCAACATGCGCCAGCATCTCTGTGGAATGCTTTCGACTCCTTGTAGAGTCCATGCACAACTAATTTAGGCTGTTCTGAGGGCAAAAGGGGGTGCAACTCAACATTCACCCTCTGAATGGCACACATACAACATATGATTGAAATGCATTTAACAAGTGACATCAATAAGGGATCATCGCTTTCACCTGGATTCACCTGGTCAGTTTATGTCATGGAAAGAGCAGGTGTTCTTAATGATTTGTACACTCACTCCACCTTATGGATTTAAAAGGAATGGAGTGGTGTAAGGAAAATGGTGGACATTTCCTTGAGACCTTCTTGCCTCAATCCAACACTTTCAAATGCACGAGGGGGCGTGAACAAGTGCACACTTCTGGATGAAGGGTAGAGAATCAGAACATGTGTACATTTCATATTCCTGTCGTTTTCTTCTGATATGTCCTCTTTTTGGCCCACATAGTAACCGCTCCGCCATTCTCCCTCCTACTTAACAAAAAAATATACAGTATATAACTTGCTGATATCCTTACATTGAATTATTAAAATGTACAATTAGTGTTATAAAGTTGCTATGACCAGCACTGCAGATATGATCTGCAATGATCGCGATGCAAGACTTCACACAGTCACACAAAGTATCTGAGCATGTGCAGCAGTTCGCTTCACACGGATACAATGTGTTAGTTACGGGACCAAAACAGCGGAGAAGTTAAGCCTTGCGCTTCGATGCTCTTAGTTGTTACGGAAGTTGACCCACTTCTGCTGTTTACTTTGTGCGTCTACGTCATCGAGCTGAATCTACCTTTAAATGCAGAGACAGAGCAACAAAACATTTGCATATTCACATATATTTAAAAACTCTTTAGGATATGTTTAAACTAAAACAAAATCTAACTTCACACATTTGATTAATATGGCAGTCAGTACACGTACGTGTATTATACCTGTTTGATACATTATGTTTCAAAATGGATATCTTCTCCTGAATGTTAGGGACAATCGGTGAAGAACAAACACCATTGTAAATACAACCTATATTTATGTTTATTTATTTTCCCTTTTGTACTTTAACTATTTGCACATTGTTACAACACTGTATATAGACATAATATGACATTTGATATGTATTTATTATTTTGGAACTTCTGAGTGTAATGTTTACTGTTAATCTTTTATTGTTTATTTCACTTTTGTTTATTATCTATTTCACTTGCTTTGGCAATGTTAACATACGTTTCCCATGCCAATAAAGCCCCTTAAATTGAAATAGAAATTGTATTGAATTGAATGCTGGGAAGAAGGACCAGAGGGGTGTGTGTGCGTTGAGAGAGCGCTGGTTGAGAGAGCGCTGGTTGAGAGAGCACTGGTTGAGAGAGCACTGGTTGAGAGAGCGCTGGTTGAGAGAGCACTGCAACAGAGGCTGAGTCACGGAGACAGAGCAGCACCCGCGCATGTCGTGACAACTTTTTACCAGTTGTAGGTAGGCTATTTTGATTGGTCATTATGGAGACACCCTTTTTTCATAAAACATTAAAGCGCTAGAAGGACTTTAGGGCGTTAATTAAAACCCAGATTTGAGTCAGTAGCCTATGCCTATTGAAATAACAAGTCAATCTCGCAAATAGGCCATTTATAACGGTTTGTGGTCTTAACGTCTGGCACATAATATAGTCTTAACATCTGGCACATAACGGAACAATTGCCAGAAACATTCGTTTTTTGAAGTTCTTCCAAGTGATTCTTGCACAGAGATTTCGAGATCCTCTGTCCATCTTTCATCACTCACACTCCTGTCGGATTTATCTATAGTTATGCACAAACTGGATTTATTTACAATTATAAACTGGGTGGTTTGAGCCCTGAATGCTGATTGGTTGAAAGCCATGGTATATCAGACTGTGTACCACAGGAATGACAAAAAAGTACTTTTTACTGCTCTAATTACGTTGTTAACCAGTTTATAATAGCAATAAGGCACCTCAGGGATTTAATAAGGCACCTATGTCATAAGAACAGCCCATAGCCGTGGTATATTGGCCATATACCACACCTCCTCGGGCCTTATTGCTTAATCAAAGCAGTCAAAACAAGTTACATTGACATCCATTGATGGAAAATATCTGGAAGGTTTAATAAGGGCAATTTATCTTTTCTTAAACTTGCAAAAATTATTATCTTGATGGAAAACCGAATTTTGCTTCTTAACCTATGTCGTTAAAAATGACGTCGATATTCCTTCTTAATTCGCTCGATAACGTTATGGAAAAAGGGTTTCATGGATAAATGTGGCAAAAACAAAATGTTGCCAAGTTTTCAGGCCTTGTGGGCGGGTTTTCAGAGGTCATTGACTTGACATTTTTGCTTGACCTGGCAACCCTGCCTTCACCAAGTAAGACCCTAAGTGAATATGTTATCATTAAAATGACATTCTTTAAGACAATACAATAAGTATTTCATAAGGCCTTATTTTGAGGGCCTAGTTTAACCCTAATACAGTGGCCTGAAACTAATGGTTTACAGGCCACATCAAGCCTGCAAGTCACATTATGCTGGCTTGCAAAGTGATGTGTAATACCTATTGGAATTCAGACAGAGTGGGGATATCCAACATTTTGAAATGTTATTCACCTGCAACCTGCATTCACACTTACATAGTTAATTTAACTCCTGAATCAAAAATATAAATGTTACACTGAAAAATCAACACTAGGTAACACTGGCTAATTTCTCAAAATAAGGGTTCTTTGGCTTGTAACCATAGTGGATCCCTTTTTGGTGCTTTCCTAAGGTTCTATAAAGAACCATTAATAAAAGGTTCTATATAACACAGAAAAAGGGTTATAAAAACCTTTATAGAAAATGGTTCTATATAGAACCTTTCTCAATCTCAAAGGTTCTACAAATACCCTTTTGAACAACCATACAGAGTTTCTTATTCTGGTTAGCCATAATATATTGTTAAAATTCCTTTGGCATTATTATTGTGTTAATTGACAAGTTGAATCAGGTGTGCTACCTCTGGAACAGCTGGGGGTCCCTGAGGAGAGATTTAAGAACCACTGAATTTGTCAACTGTTGACACAAGGCCCTACATAAGTCTTTCACAAGACACTGTAACTGGTAGGGTTGCCAGGTGAAGCGAAAATGTCCAGTCCAATGACTAGCCCAAATTTATTTTTTCACAGCAATAGAGGAGTTGCCATATCTAAACAATAAAAAAAATTCCATAACGTTATCGAGCCAATTAAGAAGGAATATCATAGTAACTGGTAACGACGTTAGAAGAAAAATGTGGGTTTCCTCAAAATAATAATTATTTCAAGCTATGACATAATAAAGGAATTTGAATATGTGGCAATAGAAAATATAATTTGCCCTTATTAAACTCGCCAGATAATTTTCCATCAATGGATGTCGATTTAACTTGTTTGACTGCTATGATTAAATAATAAGGCACAAGGGGGTATATGGCCAATTTTGTGACGAGTACTGAGTATACGAAGAGGCAGGACGCAGACGCAGGAATTAACAAGGTCAAGGTTTACTTAACAATGACAAAGAGGAATAACAAAGACAGAGTAAACGACACGAAGCTAAACAATCACACACAACTATCACAGAACAGTCCAGGGCTGAATAGGGGTGGGGAGGAGGTGCAGGTGCGCTGGAGGTGATTAGGGTGCGTTGGGTTTCCATTCCGGTGTTGCTGAGGTGGTGCGCTCAGACCGGTGGCTCAGTAGACCGGCGAATCAGAGCGCCGGAGAGGAGCAACGGGAGGAAACGTGACAGTACCCCCCGGACGCGCGGCTCCAGCCGCTGGACGTCACCGGCCAGGAGGATGACCCCGAGGACGAGGAGCGGGCCGGTCAGGGCGGCGACGGTGGAAGTCCCGAATTAGGTTGGGGTCCAGAACGTCCCCAGCCGGAACCCAGCTCCTCTCCTCAGGACCATACCACTCCCAGTCCACCAGGTAATGGAGCCGTCCCCCACGGAACCTGGAGTACCGCAGGTCCCTCACCGAATACGCTGGACTCCCGTCAATGTCCAGGGGTGGAGGAGGCGTACCCCGGGGGACGGCATCAGCCAGAGGACCAGGAACCGCCGGCCTGAGGAGAGACACATGAAAAGTGTGATAGGGAAATATGTACGAAAAATACAAAAGAAATACAAAAAACTGGCTATTTACACGGACACACAACAAAGAACACGACCGCACTCCACCAGTCTTTCACATTGATGTTGGGTGACTTTATGCCACTCCTGGCGCAAAAATTCAAGCAGCTCGGCTTTGTTTGATGGCTTGTGACCATCCATCTTCCTCTTGATCACATTCCAGAAGTTTCAATGGGGTTCAGGTCTGGAGATTGGGCTGGCCATGACAGGGTCTTGATCTGGTGGTCCTCCATCCACACCTTGATTGACCTGGCTGTGTGGCATGGCGCATTGTCCTGCTGGAAAAACCAATCCTCAGAGTTGGTGAACAATGTCAGAGCAAAAGGAAGCAAGTTTTCTTCCAGGACAACCTTGTACGTGGCTTGATTCATGCGTCCTTCACAAAGACAAATCTGCCTGATTCCAGCCTTGCTGAATTACCCCCAGATCATCACCGATCGTCCACCAAATTCCACAGTGGGTGTGAGACACTGTGGCTTGTAGGCCTCTCCAGGTCTCCGTCTAACCATTAGACGACTAGGTGTTGGGCAAAGCTGAAAATTGGACTCATCAGAGAAGATGACCTTACTCCAGTCCTCTACGGTCCAATCCTTATGGTCTTTTGCAAACCTCAGCCTGGCTCTTCTTCTCATTGATGAAGGGCTTTTTTCTAGCTTTGCATGACTTCAGCCCTGCCCCTAGGAGCCTGTTTCAAACCGTCCTCGCCGTGCACTTCACCCCAAACTGCCGTTTGCCATTCTTTTTGTAGGTCACTTGATGTCATCCTATGGTTGTTGAGTGACATTCGAATGAGTTGGCGGTCATCCCGGTCAGTAGAGAGTCGTTTTCGCCCTCTGCCGGTCTGTAGCTTTGTTGTCCCCAATGTCTGCTGCTTGACCTTGTTCTTATGAACCGCCGTCTTTGAAATTTAAAGGATAGAAGCAACCTGACGCTCACTGTATCCCTCTGCCAGTAAAGCCAGAATTTAACCCTTCTTTTCCTCACTCAAAACTTTCCTTTTCAACTCTTTTGGCATGGTCAATAGTTATTTTTTTAGTAATATTACTTTTGAGGTACTATTAGCACTGTTGCCATCCAGCTGGGTCTTATTGCAAGAGGATAGTGATGACCACAGCAGTGGTTTTTATACTTTTCCTCGTTGAATAAGATTTGGTTCATGTGATCACCTAATCAGTACCTAATTCAGTAGAATGAGGTGTGCCTGTGTTGGAACTCAACAGACACTCGAATGGAATGGCTGTCATACATGTAGAGATGCTGTTTAAAGAACATTTACAGTGGTCTCTTAATTTTTTCCACAGAGAAATGCAATAGCAGCTGTGGTGCAATTTAGAAAATCCCAAATTCCTGCAACACGTTTTCAAAGTCGCACAATTTGGCGGGACAACCGCAAACATTGCAAAACTCCTAAATGATTCCAGTAATATAACACAACAGCTTACATAAACTGGAATGGCACTCTCACTCATGGTTGCGCAAAAATAGCTGTGCCCAAACCACGCCCCGAAATATGCTAATGAGCTGGCACCCCTACATTTTAATTATCGCTAAAAGAGTAAAGAACCCTTTTCTGAACTGCAAAGAATCATTGAAGGGCTCCAATAGTTGAGTCATTAATTATGGCTACAGAAAGAACCATCACCCTAACCAAAGAACCCTTGAAGAAACCTAATTTCTAAGTGTGCAGTCTACAGTCTACTCAACCAAAAGTTTTGGTGGAAAAATGCCATTCCTCCTTTTCTCTACAAAATACTTGTTTTAGTTGACCAACCAGTTTCTTTTGTTTCACGGAGTAAACTGCTATTCTAATTCGATTAGATCAGAAACGTCTTGAAACAGGTTTTTATCGAGAGGAGCCCAATGTAACGTAACACAATAGGGTGGCGTAACAGGTTTGTTGTCATCCATAATCTTTATGTTGCCACCAGATGGCAGTGTTTACCATGTACACAGGGTGTCTCATTTTAGTTTTATGTGCAGTACTTACTACTACTACTACTTGATTTAAAGAAACAAAATACAAAGAATACATCTTAAAAAGTAATGAAATAAAAATAATAAAAGCTAGAAATATTTAGCAAAAAAATATCTAATTCAAAATAGTGGTTTAAATCATTACAAAGCAGATACTTGTATTTACTACATCCAAGTTCAGGGTTAATGGATATATTTCCACATATTGATTTAAACTTGTTGATTACAATATCTACCAGTCCCTGTCATACAGTGAAGTACATTACCAGAACATAACCGACTCCTAGCCAATATGTTAATTAATTATTTATGAACTGCACGTTAACTACTAGGATACATCAATGTGAATTGTTACCAATAACACTCACTTTAAATATCATAGCTATTCCTTTAAAGTTAGAGTATGAATTTGTATGACATATATTAATGTACCTACATTTCAAGTTACCCAACTGCCGTAAAATGTTAATTTATGTTTCAAATTCTTGATAAGTTAACAGTCAACAAGTAAGCTATACAGTTTTCTAATAAATCAGTGATGATTATTTGTATTATTTTATACTATACAATTGCTTAGAGGAAGAGATCTTTACAACAAGAATCTAAATAATCTAAAAAATCAAGGTGTCAAAATGATTGGATCACCCATTTTCAATACACCAGACACTGAACCTTTTTCTAAAATGTTTTATGACATTGGAGAACAAATTGGGAGAGATTTTAGACTATTCCACCTTACAGAATCTTTCCAGATCCTTGACATCTTTAGTTTGCGCCATGAACTGACCTCTTCAATTCAAACCACAGATTTTCAATGTGGTTATGCATCTTTGGTTATGCGTCTCTCTTTTGAAGCAGAACCCACCACTAATGTGTGTGGCCAAAGAGCTCTATTTTCATCTGACCATAGCACAAGTTCCAATCCAAGTGCCAATGGCGTTTAGCGAACTCCAGGCATTTACATGTACGACATGAAAATATAGCTATTTGGCCACGCACACCATTGGTGGGTTTTGCGTCGAAAGAAAGATGATGCATATGCAAAAAATAACCCCATACCTACTGTAAAATATGGAGGTGGATCTTTGATAATATGGAGCTATTTTGCTTTGGTCAAAGGCATTATGAACTGTACCCAGTAGGCTACTAGGACATTTTAGCCAAAAACGTAGTTCCCACTGTGTGACTCTGTCGCTATCAATTGATCTATTCACTTTCTATAAAAGAGAATATGTATAATTAAATAGAAGGCTCATCTAAATTATAATAATAAAACATATTTAGTACCCTAATAAAAATGGGGGAAATCGGGTCTAGACTTTATTTTCCTTAACCCTAAAAGATGTCAAGAGTCTTGTTATACTACGTAGCATTCATTGCAGGGAATGAGCTTCAAAACAACATCATTTTGCCTCAAATTAAACAAAATCTAGCTTTTGGTGGTTTATTTTATATCTCAAACAATAATACAAAATATCTTTTTTAAAGGTTTGTTTATGCGAAAACCTCCAGCAAGGCTATAAAATATGCTCTTAATGAGTTATGAACATTGAATGCAGAATATGTAGACCTGTCGAATCAGAAACGCAGAGATCAAAAGAATTGACAGCTGCTACTGGAACATTTGTCCCAAGCAAATAATTTGCATAAGGGTAGTGGCTGGTGTCTGTCTGTCTAAATCGCATGTCTGGCGATTTATTTATATAAAAAAAAACGAATTCATGACAAAGTGTGATGCGCTATCCAAGAGTCATTGAGATCAATTAAATGGAACTGTCATCTCCTTGACAGCCTCTGTCTTTGTCGGGTTGGGCTGTACTTCCTTTTTCAGAGATAATGTGGCCCAGGAACTTCATTTCCTGCTTTGACAGGTCCCATTTGTCCATGTTCAGAGTTAAACCGTCCTTTTCCATCTTCTGCAACGCGGCATGAAGTCTTGCATCATGCTCCTCTTGTGTTTGGCCCCAGACTAACACATCATCCATGTGATAGACCACTGCCTCCAGGCCTTCAGTGACCTCTGTCACCATTCTGTTCTGGAAGTGTTCAGGTGCTGAAGCGATGCCGAAAGGCAGACGGTTGAAGTAGTAACGTCCGAAAGGTGTGATGAAGGTTGTTAGCTCAACTGACTCTAGTGGGACCTGTCAGAAGCCCATGTTCACGTCGAGCTTGCTGAAGATCTTCGCCCCGGCTAGTGAGCCAAGGGTCTGTTCAACAGAGGGAAGTATGTATTTTTCTCTACACACTGACTCGTTGAGACTGGTGAAATCGACACACACTGTATCTGCACGTCCCCATTCTTCTTTGGCACAACCACCATGCCGGCGCACCAGACCGTGGGCTCCTCCACTCTGGTGACAACCTTGAACCCTTGCATGCGCTCTAGCTCTTTCTTGACTTTTGGCAGACATTTCAAAGGAATCCGTTGTTGAGTGTGGAGTAGGGCTCTGCGCAGGGTTTCAGCTTGATGGTATATGGTTGTTGTACTGTGCCAAGACTGTTGCACAGCTTTGGATAGCTTTCTTTCAGTGTCTGTAGATCAATGCTGTCGAGTCGAGCAACTAGCTCAAGCTTTGTGATAGCTGGTCTGCCTAGTAAAGCTGTGTGTAGATCTCTGATGACATCATCCACGTCCTCCAGTGTTTCCTTTTCTCCCTTTGGTTAGAACCACACTCACGTCCTGCGGCTCTCTTCTTTGTCCTAGCAGAGTTTTTGTTGCTTTTTGCAGAGCTTGCTTGCTGGTTCCTGCAAAAATGTGATTGAACACATTCTCTGGGAAACAGTCACATCGGCACCAGCGTCTATTTTGAATTTCACATTTCTGTCCATCACTTGAATGTCAATCACTCTACTATATAGGTCACCTCCTGCTGTTATTGTTCCTAGGAAAATGCTATCATCCTCTTCTTGAACCTTGTTCACGGTTCTTGATGACATACACACACATTGGTAGTGCCCCTTTCCCCCCACAGGAGTGACACACTATTTCATTAGATGCACACTGTGCTCTTGGATGTGCAGGGCTTTTGCCCCAGTTTTGACACTTCGACAGATTTTTGTCATTAGCATTTCCACGGCTAGCTTTCTCACGCTGGAATTTCTGTTTCCACTGATACTGGCTGCCATTCTACATTACTCCACTGAGCCTCTGTTGTTGTCAATGTGTCAATGTGTCACTGTGTCACTGTGTCACTGTGTCAATGTGTCACTGTGTCAATGTGTCAATGTGTCACTGTGTCAATGTGTCAATGTGTCAATGTGTCACTGTGTCAATGTGTCACTGTGTCAATGTGTCAATGTGTCACTGTGTCAATGTGTCAATGTGTCACTGTGTCAATGTGTCACTGTGTCACTGTGTCACTGTGTCAATGTGTCAATGTGTCACTGTGTCAATGTGTCAATGTGTCAATTTGTCAATGTGTCACTGTGTCACTGTGTCAATGTGTCAATGTGTCAATGTGTCACTGTGTCAATGTGTCAATGTGTCACTGTGTCAATGTGTCACTGTGTCAATGTGTCAATGTGTCACTGTGTCACTGTGTCACTGTGTCAATGTGTCACTGTCAATGTGTCACTGTGTCACTGTGTCAATGTGTTACTGTGTCAATGTGTCAATGTGTCACTGTGTCAATATGTCAATGTGTCAATGTGTCACTGTGTCAATGTGTCAATGTGTCACTGTGTCAATGTGTCAATGTGTCACTGTCAATGTGTCACTGTGTCAATGTGTCACTGTGTCAATGTGTCACTGTGTCAATGTGTCACTGTGTCACTGTGTCAATGTGTCACTGTGTCAATGTACATGAGAGTGTTTACCTGGTTCTCCTCAGTAGATGTGTGGAGATAACTCAGATAACTCGCCTGATGAAAGCGCTCGAACATCCTAATCCATTTGCAGTTTAGAAAAATCTACCGGCTCTGGTGGCTGTATGCTAAATGTATAACTTTTTTATTTAACTAGTCAGTTGAGAACAAATTCTTATTTACAATGACGGCCTTCCCCGGGCCAATTGTGCGCCGCCCCATGGGACTCTCAATCACGGCCGGATTGTGATACAGCCTAGAATTGAACCAGGGTCTGTAGTGACGCCTCTAGCACTGAGATGCAGTGCCTTAGACCACTGCGCCACTCGGGAGCCCACTTGGGCCTGCATGCGTGAATATCCGTGCCTCTCCTGCTGCACCTTGCACGGTCGGCTGGCCTCTTCCTGCTACTGGCCTCTTCCTGCTGCTGGCCTCTTCCTGCTGCTGGCCTCTTCCTGCTGCTGGCCTCTTCCTGCTGCTGGCCTCTTCCTGCTGCTGGCTTCTTCCTGCTGCTGGCCTCTTCCTGCTGCTGGCCTCTTCCTGCTGCTGGCCTCTTCCTGCTGCTGGCCTCTTCCTGCTGCTGGCCTCTTCCTCTTTCTGCTGCTGGCGGTTGCTGCTGCGCTTATCCCTTCTTCCATGCTAATTACCCTCCTCGATCTTCTTCCCAAAACGTTTCAACCAGGTAAACTAAACTCTGTTGCTAAATCCACTTCTTCTAGTCCACGTTTCTTTGTAAATGTTTAACCAAATGCTAAGCATTACTGTGGAAGAGTGTAAATATACTGGACAGAGATATAAACGCAACATGCAACAATTTCAAAGATTTTACTGAGTTACAGTTCATATAAGGAAATCAGTAAATGTAAATAAATAAATTAGACCCTAATCTATGGATATCACACGACTGGTGCAGCCATGTGTGGGCCTGGGAGGGCATAGGCCCACCCACTGGGGAGCCAGGCCCACCCACTGGCGAGCCAGGCCTAGGCAATCTGAATACGTTTTTCCCCAACAAAAGGGCTTTATTACAGACAGAAAAAGCCCTTAGCAACCCCCCTTGCCCCCCCTCAGATGATCCCACAGGTGGTCTGTGGTTGTGAGGCCGGTTGGACTTACTACCAAATTCTCTAAAATGCCAAATTCTCTACTCTTCTGGTAGAGAAATGAACATGAAATTATCTGGCAACAGCTCTGGTGGACATTCCTGCAGTCAGCATGCCAACTGCACGCTCCCTCAAAACTTGAGACATCTGTGGCATTGTGTTGTGTGACAAAACTGCACATTTTAAAGTTATCTTATCTTGGCAAAGGAGAAATGCTCACTAACAGGGATGTAAACAATTTTGTGCACAAAATTTGAGATAAATAAACTTTTTGTGTGTTTGGAAATGTTATATTTCAACTCATGAAACATGGGCCCAACACTATACATGTTGCGTTTATATTTTTGTTCAGTGTAAATACAAACCTTCACAGACTTCACAGAATGGTGAAGGAGCTATCGTTTAATTTTTGAGGGGGTTTGTTGACACACTGAAGCCCCTGGTCGCAAGTCCAATACAGATTGAAGGTGCCACTGCAGCTGTCGTTTAACTGCCAGGCGCAGATGTCACAGCATTTGCAGATATCGAGGGCCACGCCGCCTAACAAGCAATTGGTTGGCACCTCGCATTCCGCCTGATGGAAAGGCACACATAAAGCGCCCGGCTGGTCTTCCAAATAAAGGAGCTCAGAATGCATATCGCAAGAAGGTATGTCCTGGTAGAGGCCATGAAGAAAAAAGTAAAATATATATACCAGACAACTAATCAGTCCAACAAGGTACAAAACACATTTTTTACATTTTCGCAGGCGCTCTTATCCAGAGCAATTAGGGTTAAGTGCCTTGCTCAAGGGCACATCGACAGATTTTTCACCTAGTGGGCTCGGGGATTAGAATCAGTGACCTTTCGGTTACTGGCACAACGCTCTTAACCACTAAGCTACCTGCCGCCCGTATAGCTGTGACATACGAAGAGCATGCAGTTCTAAAGAGGTTCAAAGTTCTGTCCAAATTATAAGCCAGAAAAGAAACCAATCCTTCAAAATGTGCATGCAACTTTCTGTTCCGTCATGTATTGTAATCTGAGCAAGGGAATGTCCTTTTTGTTAGAGATTAAATGTTAACACTTGATTTGAAGCACCACCTCATTTGTGGTGCAGTAAATTACCGCCTGGAATTACGAGAATTTCTTCCTGTTTGGTGCCTTTAGAATGTTTTAGAATCCTATTTTAGAATCATCCTTTTACTTTTTTCCACATTTTGTTGTGTTTTTTAATTTAAAATGGATTAAATTGAGATTTGTTTTCACTGGCCTACACACAATGTACAAATTAATTAAAAATGAAAAGCTGAAATGTCTTGAGTCAATAAGTATTCAACCCCTTTGTTATGGCAAGCCTAAATAAGTTCAGGAGTAAACGTTTACTTAAAAAGTCACATAATAAGTTGCATGGACTCACTGTGTGCAATAATAGTGTTTAACATGATTTTTAATGACTACCTCATCTCTGTACAGTACCTCAATTATCTGTAAGGTCCTTCAGTTGAGCAGTGAATTTCACAGACTCAACCACAAAGACCAGGGAGGTTTTCCAATGCCTCGCAAAGAAGGCTACCTATAAAAATGGCAGACATTGAATATCCCTTTGAGCATAGTGAAGTTAATACTTACACTTCGGAGGGTGTATCAATACACCCAGTCACTAAAAAGATACAGGCGTTCTTCCTAACTCAGTTGCCGGAGAGAAAGGAATCCACTCAGAGATTTCACCATGAGTTTAATGGCTGTGATAGGATGGATCAACAACATTGTAGTTACTCCACAATACAAACCTAATTGACCGAGTGAAAAGAAGGAAGCCTGTACAGAATAAAAATATTGCAAAATATGTATCCTGTTTGCAACAAGGTAATAAAGTAATACTGCAAACAAATTGGCAAAGCAATGAACTTTTTGTCCTGAATACAAAGTGTTATGTTTGGGGCAAATCCGATAAAAATAAAATAAAATAAAATTGTATTTGTCACATACACATGTTTAGCAGATGTTATTGCGGGTGTAGCGAAATGCTTGTGCTTTTAGCTCCGACAGTGCAGTAATATCTAACAAGTAATATCTAACAATTTCACAACATATACCCAATACACACAAACCTAAGTAAGGAATGGAATTAAGAATATATACATATGTGGATGAGCAATGACAGAGCAGCATGGACTAAGATACAGTAGAATATTATAGAATACAGTATATACATATGAGATGAGTAATGCAAGATATGTAAACATTATTAAAGTGACTAGTGTTCCATTTCTTAAAGTGTCCTGTGATTTCTATAGGCAGCAGCAGCCTCTAATGTGCTAGTGATGGCTATTTAACAGTCTGAAGGCCTTGAGATAGAAGCTGTTTTTCATTCTCTCGGTCCCAGCTTTCATACACCTGTACTGACCTCGCCTTCTGGATGATAGCGGGGTGAACAGGCAGTGGCTCGGGTGGTTGATGTCCTTGATTATCTTTTTGGCCTTCCTGTGACATCGGTGCTGTAGGTGTCATGGAGGGCGGGTAGTTTGCCCCCGGTAATGCGTTCGGCAGACCGCACCACCCTCTGGAGAGCCCTGCGGTTGCGGGCGGTGCAGATGCCGTACCAGTCGGTGATACAGCCCGACAGGATGTCTCAATGTCTCAATTGTGCATCTGTAAAAGTTTGTGAGGGATTTAGGTGCCAAGCCAAATTTCTTCAGGCTCCTGAGGTTGAAGAGGCTCTGTTGCACCTTCTTCACCACATTGTCTGCATGGGTGGACCATTTCAGTTTGTCAGTGATGTGTACGCCAAGGATCTTGAAGCTTTCCACCTTCTCCACTGCGGTCCCGTTGATGTGGATAGGGGGGTGCACCCTCTGTTGTTTCCTGAAGTCCACGATCATCTCCTTTGTTTTGTTGACGTTGAGTGAGAGGTTATTTTCCTGGCACCACACTCCCAGAGCCCTCACCTCCTCCCTGTAGGCTGTCTCGTCATTGTTGGTAATCAAGCCTACTACTGTTGTGTCGTCTTGAGTTGGAGGTGTGCTTGGCCATGCAGTCATGGGTGAACAGGGAGTACAGGAGGGGGCTGAGCACGCACCCTTGAGGGGCCCCAGTGTTGAGGATCAGCGAAGTGGAGATGTTGTTTCCTACCTTCACCTCCTGGGGGCGGCCCGTCAGGAAGTCCAGGACCTAGTTGCACAGGGCGGGGTTCAGACCCAGGGCCTCGAGCTTCATGATGAGCTTGGAGGGTACTGTGGCTTTGAATGCTGAGCTATAGTCAATGAACAGCATTCTTACATAGGTATTCCTCTTGTCCTGATGGGATAGGGCAGTGTGCAGTGCAATGGCGATTGCATCATCTGTGGAACTATTTGGGCGGTTAAGCAAATTGAAGTGGGTCTAGGGTGACAGGTAAGGTAGAGGTGATATGATCCTTGACTAGTCTCTCAAAGCACTTCATGATGACAGAGGTGAGTGGGCGATAGTCATTTAGTTCAGTTACCTTTGCTTTCTTGGGTACAGGAACAATGGTTGCCATCTTGAAGCGTGTGGGAACAGCAGACTGGGAAAGGGAGAGATTGAATTGTCCATGAACACACCAGCCAGTGGACGCGGCTAGGGATGCCATCTGGGCCGGCAGCCTTGCGGGGGTTAACATGCTTAAATGTCTTACTCACGTCGGCCACTGAGAAGGACAGCTCACAGTCCTTGGTAGGGGCCGCGTCGGTGGCACTGTGTTATCCTCAAAGCGGGCGAAGGTGTTTAGCTTGTCTGGAAGCAAGACGTTGGTGTCGGCGACGTGGCTGGTTTTCCTTTTGTAGTCCGTGATTATCTGTCTGAGCCGTTGAATTGCGACTCCACTTTGTCTCTATACTGATGTTTTGCCTGTTTAATTGCCTTGCGGAGTGAGTAGCTACACTGTTTGTATTCTGCCATATTCCCAGTCACCTTGCCATGGTTGAATGTGGTGGTTCGCGCTTTCAGTTTTGGCGATTGCTGCCGTCTATCCATGGTTTCTGGTTAGGGTAGATTTTAATAGTCACAGTGGGTTTTAATAGTCACAGATACAACACATTACTGAGTACCACTCTCCATATTTTCAAGCATAGTGGTGGCTGCATCGTGTTATGGGTATGCTTGTAACTGTGAAGGACTGGGGAGTTTTTCTGGATAAAAAAGAAACATAATGGAGGTAAGCACAGGCAAAATCCTAGAGGAAAACCTGGCAAGAAGAAAGACAATTAAATCCACTTTGATCCCACTTTGTAACACAACAAAATGTGGAAAAAGTCAAGGGGTGTGAAAACTTTCTGAAGGCACTGTACAGTATATAACAACAAGTCTCTGTTCCCTCTTGAGGAAGAACAGTCCTCTAGCCTATTGGTCTTGCTCTACTAGCCTTATTTAAAAACATTTAAATACCAATTAGTGATCAGTGGACCAAGGTCAAGGGTGGTGAAGCGGGTAGCAAAAAAATAAATAAAAGAAGAATTGAAAGAAGCTGTCCTCTGTAGCCTGGGTGTCTTTTAGTGAAAACTCCTTCTCATGGTCAGTCAAAACCTGTTAGTGGCTGGCCCAGTCACCTGTATGTGTTCAAACATGTTAGTTAGTTTACTTCAATTATGTTGTTAGTTAGTTTACTTCAATTATCTTTTGTATTATACAATTCAATCTTATAAAAAATCTAACAAAGTTTACTTGCAAACTAGTAGACACAAGTATAGGTTTTTAGTATTATGATTTACAGAACATTTAAGTACTTGTGATATGTGGTTGAACTTAGAATAAACTATTGTTCCAAGTAAATTTTTTGAGGGTGTAGTAGTACCATATAAGTGCACTGTACTGTCTGAAAACACACTTGTATAGCTAAAATGTATGTACACTCTTAGAAAAAAAGGTTCTGGATAAAACCGAAAAGGGTTATTGCTTGCTTCATATATGGCAACCCCTAAAGGTTCTACAGTATATAGAACCCTTTTGTAGTGTTCTTTGATCAGAACCCCAGGGCTTCTTCTTCACTGAACCAACATTAGTTCCATATAGAACCCTTGGGTATATAGAACCCATATAGGGTTCTATATACTGTAGAACCTTAAGGAGTGCCATATATGAAGCAAGCATATAACCTATTTCCTGATCTGGTAACCTAACCAGGTAAAACTCCGGACCTTATATGGTATGATGTGATTAATCTGTTGTAAAAAGGTTTAATATGGGCTATGATGGGAGCAGAGTTTTTCTAATCAGGTCACATGGTTCCTGGAAAAACTCTTGGCCTTAGGGAGGATGAAAACCCTGTCAAACTGCAGCAACCTTGTACTTGTTCATATGAATTGTTTTACATTGAAATGTTTTAAAGAAGGACTGGGGGGGTTCTTATACACAGACACAGAGAAAGCAACATGATTGGACAATAAAACTCACAGGGCTGAGTTTGCTTATTTTGTGTAGTCCTGGCCTATGTAACCTGTAGGCTTAATTAAACATGTTTTCACAGTCTGTCAACAACTGTTATCCCATTCACATTTTCTCACAAACAAATGAGCTATAAATACACAACATTAACGCATAGTAGGCTAGACTATGTAGCTGCTGTTGTTAGTAGCCTACAGTTGATCAGACTGAAAAATATTGTCGTATCCATGCAATTCAGCATGTCAGATCGCTAGTGTTTATGTGTATAAACTGCTATATTTAAGTTTTCGCTTGTGTCTGTCCGGAGTGAGGAAAGCGACCTGCGATTTTCATGAATCTATTTGGTCAAGACAGGCAAAGAGCAGCTGCTGTGACGTGGTGAGGTTGGACCCAGGTGCTGAGAAGAGACCAGACGAGGAATCAGTGGTTAAGGATAAACATAATACTTTACTGAGAAACGGTAACCAAAGGATCACAGTAAAACTGGTGTGGCGCTACGTCTCGCAAACTCACACGGCAAACAATTCAAGCTTCTGCAAAGATAAACAGAAAACACACCTCTCTTAACAGGGAAATCATCATGAGTAAATAGGACACACCTGAATGTCGATCATGTCTCTAGGACGGTCTCTGCCGCCCTCTGCTGACAGGTGGAACCATGACAGCAGCACTGTGATATGAAGGACAGAGAAATTGTGTGGGAGTTGGCAAATCATGAGGCAAATCGGTAAAAAAAAAAAAAACTGCACTCTTTTTAACGCTTTGCATCTATATTTTATTAAACTAAATCAAAAGTGGTGTGGCGCTGCCACACCTGATTGAAAAGTACTGTGGCAAATGCCGCCTTGCAACACGTTTTCCAGTGGGCCTGTCTGTGGCACTGGGTGTGTGAGAGAGTGTTTAAAGTTCCAATGCAGCCGTTTTTATCTCAATGTCAAATCATATCTGGGTAACAATTACCTTACTGTACCTTACTGCAATTGTTTTCAATATAAATGTTGAAAAATAAACAATAGCTTCTTGCTTGAGACAATTTCTCGAGCAAGAATTTTGCTAGGACTGTCTGGGAGTGGAAAACTGAAAATGTGCTGTTATTGGCAGAGAGGTTTGGAACTCTTTCTTATTGGTCTATTAACTAATTTACCGTACGGTGATGTCACCGTGGATGGCCAAAACTCCATCCCACCAAAACAGGCTGAAATTTCAGGTGGTCTTTTCAAACAGCTCTTACATTAAAAGGGCATTGTAATTTTCACAATATTATTCCAATCTTGTAGTGTGGAAATATATATAAAACACAGGAAAATCACTTTCTGGACTGCAGTGGGCCTTTAAGTTTTCTGCTACTTAAACATTTGAACACTTAATTAAAAATATATATAATAAACATGTTTATGTGGTGGTATCAATTGTGAACTAATCAAATGGGGCTGTATTCCCGGCACCACAAAAAGCTGATCGAAAGACTGACTGGGGCCGGCAGTCAAACAAACTGCACTGTGCTGACAGCACACTGGACTTGACTTTGAAAGGTAATTTACGTTTGAGCAGACATCCACAGCATTTACGGTGAATGTGATCGCCACGAACGTCATGGAAATTGCTTTTAAAAGTCAACTACAATGTGATATCTACACAGTGCAGAGCAGTGTGAATCCTGGCCTGGGTCTGAACAAGTCATATAAATGTAGTTTCCTTCTTGTCAATCAAACACATTTGCCTTCAGATATCAGGTTTAGCGGCATTGCAGCCGTAGAGAAACTGGAGGAGATACTTTGCGTAACTTATAAAACATCTCAAATATTTGTGGATGCACATTGTTGGTGTCTATCCAAACTATTTAGAAAAAATAAGCTTTACTTATTTTTTAACACTTTACTTTGTGGTTGTACGTACCACAAACGACCTGCCACTGGCATTAAACAAAGCAGTGTAACAATGTACCCTGGGAGTCAGGAAGCAAGTACAAGGAGTGCATTTAATGATAAATAAAACATGGCACAAAACAAGAGTAGCGTACAGGCAGGAACAGAGTAACAGGATCAATAACGTCTAAGGAAGGAGCCAAAGGGAGTGATATATATAAGGGAGGTAATCAGGAAGGTGATGGAGTCCAGGTGAGTCTCATGAGGCGCTGGTGCGCGTAACGATGGTGACAGGTGTGCATAATAAAGAGCAGCCTGGTGACCTAGAGGCCAGAGGGGGCGTATACGTGACAATGCGTGTCCATGTATGCTGATGATTCAACCATATACTGTACGCATCAGCAACCACAGCTAATTAAGTCACTGAAACCCTTAACTGTGTTTTGGAATGGGTGGCCACTAATAAACTGGTCCTGAACATCTCTAAAACTAAGAGCATTGTATTTGGAACAAATAATTCCCTAAGTTCTAGACCTCAGCTGAATCTGGTAATGAACAGTGTGGCTGTCAAACAAGTTGAGGAGACTAAATTACTTGGCGTTACCTTAGATTGTAAACTGTCATGGTCAAAACATATAGATTCAATGGTTGTAAAGATGGGGAGAGGTCTGTCTGTAATAAAGAGATGCTCTGCTTTTTTGACACCACATTCCAAAAAGCAAGTTCTGCAGGTTCTAGTTTTGTCTAATCTTGATTATTGTCCAGTCATGTGTTCCAGTGCTGCAAAGAAAGACCTAGTTAAGCTGCAGCTGGCCCAAAAACAGAGCGGCACGTCTTGCTCTTCATTGTAATCAGAGTGCTGATATAAATACTGTGCACGCCAGTCTCTCTTGGCTAAGAGTTGAGGAGAGACTGACTGCATCACTTCGTCTTGTTATAAGAAACATGAATTTGTTGAAAATCCCAAATTGTTTCCATAGTAAACTTACACACAGCTCTGACACACACACTTACCCCACCAGACATGCCACCAGGGGTCTTTTCACAGTCCCCAAATCCAGAACAAATTGAAGAAAGCGTACAGTATTATATAGAGCCATTATTGCATGGAACTTCTTATTGAAGTGATCTCATATTGCTCAAATAAACAGCAAACTTGGTTTCAAAAAACAGATAAAGCAACACCTCACGGCACAACGCCTCTCCCCAATTTGACCTAGATAGTTTGTGTGTATGTATTGATATGTAGGCTACGTGTGCCTTATTTTTAAAATAATTGTTTTATTGATGTAGTTCTGTCCTTGAGCTGTTCTTGTCTATTAATGTTCTGTATTATGTCATGTTTCATGTTTTGTGTGGACCCCAGGAAAAGTAGCTGCTGCTTTTGCAACAGCTAATGGGGATCCTAATAAAATACAAAAAAGATTTTTTTTTATAGGCATGACATATACAGTGGGGAAAAAAAGTATTTAGTCAGCCACCAATTGTGCAAGTTCTCCCACTTAAAAAGATGAGAGAGGCCTGTCATTTTCATCATAGGTACATGTCAACTATGACAGACAAATTGAGGAAAAAAAATCCAGAAAATCACATTGTAGGATTTTTAATGAATTTATTTGCAAATTATGGTGGAAAATAAGTATTTGGTCACCTACAAACAAGCAAGATTTCTGGCTCTCACAGACCTGTAACTTATTCTTTAAGAGGCTCCTCTGTCCTCCACTTGTTACCTGTATTAATGGCACCTGTTTGAACTTGTTATCAGTATAAAAGACACCTGTCCACAACCTCAAACAGTTACACTCCAAACTCCACTATTGCCAAGACCAAAGAGCTGTCAAAGGACACCAGAAACAAAATTGTAGACCTGCACCAGGCTGGGAAGACTGAATCTGCAATAGGTAAGCAGCTTGGTTTGAAGAAATCAACTGTGGGAGCAATTATTAGGAAATGGAAGACATACAAGACCACTGATAATCTCCCTCGATCTGGGGCTCCACGCAAGATCTCACCCCGTGGGGTCAAAATGATCACAAGAACGGTGAGCAAAAATCCCAGAACCACACGGGGGGACCTAGTGAATGACCTGCAGAGAGCTGGGACCAAAGTAACAAAGCCTACCATCAGTAACACACTACGCCGCCAGGGACTCAAATCCTGCAGTGCCAGACGTGTCCCCCTGCTTAAGCCAGTACATGTCCAGGCCCATCTGAAGTTTGCTAGAGTGCATTTGGATGATCCAGAAGAGGATTGGGAGAATGTCATATGGTCAGATGAAACCAAAATAGAACTTTTTGGTAAAAACTCAACTCGTCGTGTTTGGAGGACAAAGAATGCTGAGTTGCATCCAAAGAACACCATACCTACTGTGAAGCATGGGGGTGGAAACATCATGCTTTGGGGCAGTTTTTCTGCAAAGGGACCAGGACGACTGATCCGTGTAAAGGAAAGAATGAATGGGGCCATGTATCGTGAGATTTTGAGTGAAAACCTCCTTCCATCAGCAAGGGCATTGAAGATGAAACGTGGCTGGGTCTTTCAGCATGACAATGATCCCAAACACACCGCCCGGGCAACGAAGGAGTGGCTTCGTAAGAAGCATTTCAAGGTCCTGGAGTGGCCTAGCCAGTCTCCAGATCTCAACCCCATAGAAAATCTTTGGAGGGAGTTGAAAGTCTGTGTTGCCCAGCGACAGTCCCAAAAGATCACTGCTCTAGAGGAGATCTGCATGGAGGAATGGGCCAAAATACCAGCAACAGTGTGTGAAAACCTTGTGAAGACTTACAGAAAACGTTTGACCTGTGTCATTGCCAACAAAGGGTATATAACAAAGTATTGAGAAACTTTTGTTATTGACCAAATACTTATTTTCCACCATAATTTACTAATAAATTCATAACAAATCCTACAATGTGATTTTCTGGATTTTTTTTCCTCATTATGTCTGTCATAGTTGACATGTACCTATGATGAAAATTACAGGCTTCTCTCATCTTTTTAAGTGGGAGAACTTGCACAATTGGTGGCTGACTAAATACGTTTTTCCCCCACTGTAGGTCTACATACATACATACATCATACTGTGAACTCTGGGTCTATGGTGGGGTGGGGGGATAGAGGGTTTTTGTTATGTTGGGGGCTTGGGATTATTGTTTGTTTTTTGTTTGGGGGAGGAGATCAAGGCCCTGGCGAGAGAGGAGCATCGGCGGCAGCAGGTTTTTCGTCGGAAGGACGAGAGGCAACCCCAAGAAATTTTTTTGGGGGGCACATGGTTTAGGCGGCTGGGCAGCAGGAGGCTGCCACAGGGAGAAAAGGAGAAAAGGCTAGCGGATACGGAGCCATTGGCGAGTAGAGGGAGGGAAGTGTTTGTGGCACGGCGTGAAGGACTGATGTGTGTTGCCAGTCCGGTCGGCCCGTTCCTGATCCTCGGTTGAGGCCAGTGGTGTGTGTTCCCGGTACGGACCGGCCTGTTCCTACTCCAAGCACCAGGTCCACGGTGTGCTACGCCAGACCGGAGCCGCTAGAGCCTTCCGCCAGACAGGAGCCGCTAGAGCCTTCCGCCAGACAGAATCATACACCAGCGATGGAATCAGCAGGAGCCGACGCAGCCCGTACAAGACTGGAAGCCCAGGTTCGGGGTCCAGCAAGAGCAGCTCCTGCAGATGGGAACCGTCCTGCGGGAGGTGATGACCACTCTCCGAGGCTGGGGTCCGCCTCCACCGCCAGCCGCTCAGCCTGCACCGTCAGCCAGCCATGAGCAGCCAGATCCGTCAGCCAGCCATGAGCAGCCAGATCCGTCAGCCAGCCACGAGCAGCCAGATCCGTCAGCCAGCCATGAGCAGCCGAGATCCGTCAGCCAGCCGCGAGCAGCCAGATCCGTCAGCCAGCCGCGAGCAGCCGGATCCGCCAGAGCCGTCCAGCCAGGATCCGCCAGAGCCGTTCAGCCAGGATCCGCCAGAGCCGTTCAGCCAGGATCTGCCAGAGCCGTCCAGCCAGGATCCGCCAGAGCCGTCCAGCCAGGATCCGCCAGAGCCGCCAGCCAGGATCCGCCAGAGCCGTCCAGCCAGGATCCGCCAGAGCCGTCCAGCCAGGATCCGCCAGAGCCGTTCAGCCAGGATCCGCCAGAGCCGTCCAGGCCGGATCCGCCAGAGCCGTCCAGCCCGGATCCGCCAGCCAGCCAGGATCCGCCAGAGCCAGCCAGCCCGGATCCGCCAGAGCCGTCCAGCCCGGATCCGCCAGCCAGCCAGGATCCGCCAGAGCCAGCCAGCCAGGATCCGCCATTCAGTCCGGAGCTGCCCCTTAGTCGGTACTGCCCCTTAGCCCGGTGCTGCTCCTTAGCCCGGTGCTGCCCCTTAGCCCGGTGCTGCCCCTTAGTCCGGTGCTGCCCCCTTAGTCGGTGCTGCCCTTAGTCCGGTGCTGCCCTTAGCCCGGTGCTGCCCCTTAGCCCGGTGCTGTCCCTTAGCCCGGTGCTGCCCCTTAGCCCGGTGCTGCCCCTTAGTCCGGTGCTGCCCCTGAGTCCGGTGATGCCTCTTAGTCCAGGGCTGCCCCTTAATCCTGTGGGGTTTAGTTGGGGGGTGGTCATGTGGAGGAGGTTACACAAAGCGGGTAGTGACTATGGTGGGGGTGGGGACCACGACCAGTGCCTGAGCCGCCACCATAGACAGACGCCCACCCAGACCCTCCCCTAGACTGTGGGCTGGGTGCGCCCGGAGTTCGCACCTTTAGGGGGGGTACTGTGACACTCTGGCTCTAGGACTTGTGTATGTGAGCTAGAGTGCATGTTGGTCTGTCATTGGGACATACATACATACACATACATATCCTTTTTTAAAAATATATTCCCCTTAATTACTTTCCAACCCAACCACCCTTTCCCTAATTGGAGTAAACTAGTGAACAACAATACTTAGGCCTCTACTTCCAGCTTATACTTACTATATACATTTTATGGACACAGTCAATATTACAATAATTATATTTTGTTTGTTTCTTCTCCTGAACTTCTTCTACTCTCAACCTCTCCGATCATTTTCATGATGTCCATCCGGTTTGCTTCTATATGCCATATCTTTCTAACTGTGCTCTTTCACAAAAGTTCCCAACCTACAACCGATATATTTATTATGGACACAGTATGCTTACATTATTAGTTATCTTGTTATTAGTTGTTGTTAGTTGTTATTAGTCCCATCCTTCAACTCCCGAGTGGCGCAGTGGTCTAAGGCACTGCATCACAGTGCTAGCTGTGCCACTAGAGATCCTGGTTCGTATCCAGGTTCTGTCGTAGCCGGCCGTGACCGGGAGACCCATGGGGTGGCGCACAATTGGTCTAGGGTAGGGGAGGGAATGGCCGGCAGGGGATGTAGCTCAGTTTGTAGAGCGTGGCGTTTGCAATGCCAGGGTTGTGGGTTTGATTCCCACGGGGGGTATGAAGAAAAAAAAAAAATGTATGTACTAACTGTAAGTCGCTCTGGATAGAGCGTCTGCCAAATGACTAAAATGTAAACACCTCCCATTTATCTCTTAACACCATCCATATAAGATTTCTATTTGCCATATATTTTTCAACTGTACTTTGATGTTTTACAAAAGTTCTTTTTTTTTTCTCATTGTTTCTACAGATTGTAAATTGAAAATAAACATTATTGCTAAAAGTATTATTATATTAATGATCGATTGACTATTACTTTTCAGATCACCCAGTAATGCTATCTGCAAGGTTAGCTCCAGGTAAATATTGCAATTCTTTAGCCATTCCTGGACCTGTGTCCAAAAACAAGCTACAAATGGACAGTACCGAAACAAATGATCTAATGATTCTGTCTCTTCGCAGCAAAATCTGCAGAGTTGGGAAGATTGTATCCCACATATAAATAACATTCTATTGGTAGCAAGAATTTTATATAATAATTTAAATTGAAAGATTCTAAGTTTTGAATCTGTTGTCGTTTTGCGTATCAGTTCATAAACACTATGCCATGGGATCGGTATGTCAAAAATCTCTTCCCAACTATTTTGCAATCTATATGGGACGGCTGTCAATCCTTTGGTCCTTAAATGAAACTGGTATACTTTTTTATTTATCACAGTTTTCTTGAACCAATTATGTTCTTTAATGACAGACAAGTTCCTTACTTTCTCCCCCTTCCACTTTCCTCTTCCATTTTTGCGGTAAGGCTGCAATTATTTGGTTGTAATTTTGGGTAGAGCAGACATTTCCATATGTTTTTGTTAGCTGCATGTGCGACATAACTCCACCAGTCCTACCGATGATATCATTTACGAAGATTATACCTTTTTTAAACATTTTGTCAAAAAAATAAGTTTTTTTGTCAATTAGTATATTTGAGTTTAACCACAATATTTGTTGCATTATTTGTTCTGTCGTTTCTGGAGGATTAAATTGAAATTGCAACCAACTTTCTATGGCTTGTTTTAGAAATAGTGATATTTGGGAGATTATTTCCTTTTCAAATAACTGAAAGTGAGTGGTTGTAATCTGAATAAAGGGAAAAAGGCCATTCTTGAACATTGGGTGAGACAATCTTACTAATTTGCTAGAGAACCAGTTCGGATTTAAGTATAACTTTTGTATGACTGAAGCTTTTAGTGATAGGTCTAATGCTTTAATATTTAATAATTTCTGTCCTCCGAATTCATATTCATTATATAAATAGGCCCTTTTAATTTTGTCTGGCTTGCCGTTCCAAATTAAATTGAATATTTTTTTCTCATATAATTTAAAAAACTGTTCGCTAGGCGTAGGCAAGACCATAAGCAAATAGGTAAACTGGGATAATACTAACGAGTTAATCACAAATTGACAGGTATTTACCTTTCCATGGTAGCAAGATCTTATCTATTTTTGCTAATTTTCTATTAAAATGTAGTGGAGTGAGATCATTTATTTCCTTTGGGATATGTACATTTACATTTACATTTACATCATTTAGCAGACGCTCTTATCCAGAGCGACTTACAAATTCGTGCATTCAATTTATGATAGCCAGTGGGACAACCACTTTTTTTTTTTTTTATGGGTGGGGTGGGGGAGAAGGATTACTTCATACTATTCCAGGTATTCCTTAAAGAGGTAGGGTTTCAAGTGTCTCCGGAAGGTGGTCAGTGACTCCGCTGTCCTGGCGTCGTGGGGGAGCTTGTTCCACCATTGGGGTGCCAGAGCAGCAAATAGCTTTGACTATTTGACCATATATGTATTCCGAGTATATCCACATCACCATCAGACCATTTTATTGGTAAACTACATGGTAATGTAAAAATTGTATTTTTTAGTGATCCAATACGTAATATAGTACATTTGTCATAATTTGGTTGTAATCCAGAGAGGTTATAAAATGTATCTAGATCCTCTATGAGGCTGTGGAGGGATTGTAGTTGTGGATTTAAAAGAAAACATGAATCATCAGCATACAATGACACCTTTGTTTTTAAGCCCTGGATTTCTAATCCCTTGATATTATTGTTGGATCTGATTTTAATAGCTAACATCTCGATGGCCATAATAAATAGATATGCCGATAGTGGACAACCTTGTTTCACTCCTCTTGACAGTTATAGCCATTATTTACTATTTTACACCTAGGGTTACTATACATGATTTTTACCCAATTTTATAAGAGATTCTCCAAAATTGAAATGCTCCAGGCATTTATATACAGTGGGGAGAACAAGTATTTGATACACTGCCGATTTTGCAGGTTTTCCTACTTACAAAGCATGTAGAGGTCTGTAATTTTTATCATAGGTACACTTCACTTGTGAGAGACGGAATCTAAAACAAAAATCCAGAAAATCACATTGTATGATTTTTAAGTAATTAATTTGCATTTTATTGCATGACATAAGTATTTGATCACCTACCAACCAGTAAGAATTCCGGCTCTAACCGACCTGTTAGTTTTTCTTTAAGAAGCCCTACTGTTCTCCACTCATTACCTGTATTAACTGCACCTGTTTGAACTCGTTACCTGTATAAAAGACACATGTCCACACACTCAATCAAACAGACTCCAACCTCTCCACAATGGCCAAGACCAGAGAGCTGTGTAAGGACATCAGGGATAAAATTGTAGACCTGCACAAGGCTGGGATGGGCTACAGGACAATAGGCAAGCAGCTTGGTGAGAAGGCAACAACTGTTGGCGCAATTATTAGAAAATGGAAGAAGTTCAAGATGACGGTCAATCAGCCTCGGTCTGGGGCTCCATGCAAGATCTCATCTCGTGGGGCATCAATGATCATGAGGAAGGTGAGGGATCAGCCCAGAACTACATGGCAGGACCTGGTCAATGACCTGAAGAGAGCTGGGACCACAGTCTCAAAGAATACCATTAGTAACACACTACGCCGTCATGGATTAAAATCCTGCAGCGCACGGAAGGTCCCCCTGCTCAAGCCAGCGCATGTCCAGGCCCGTCTGAAGTTTGCCAATGACCATCTGGATGATCCAGAGGAGGAATGGGAGAAGGTCATGTGGTCTGATGAGACATAAATAGAGCTTTTTGGTCTAAACTCCACTCGCCGTGTTTGGAGGAAGAAGAAGGATGAGTACAACCCCAAGAACACCATCCCAACCGTGAAGTATGGAGGTGGAAACATCATTCTTTGGGGATGCTTTTCTGCAAAGGGGACAGGACGACTGCACCGTATTGAGGGGGAGGATGGATGGGGGCCATGTATCGCGAGATCTTGGCCAACAACCTCCTTCCCTCAGTAAGAGCATTGAAGATGGGTCGTGGCTTGGTCTTCCAGCATGACAACGACCCGAAACACACAGCCAGGGCAACTAAGGAGTGGCTCCGTAAGAAGCATCTCAAGGTCCTGGAGTGGCCTAACCAGTCTCCAGACCTGAACCCAATAGAAAATCTTTGGAGGGAGCTGAAAGTCCGTATTTCCCAGCGACAGCCCCAAAACCTGAAGGATCTGGAGAAGGTCTGTATGCAGGAGTGGGCCAAAATCCCTGCTGCAGTGTGTGCAAACCTGGTCAAGACCTACAGGAAACATATGATCTCTGTAATTGCAAACAAAGGTTTCTGTACCAAATATTAAGTTCTGCTTTTCTGATGTATCAAATACTTATGTCATGCAATAAAATGCAAATTAATTACTTAAAAATCATACAATGTGATTTTCTGGATTTTTGTTTTAGATTCCATCTCTCACAAGTGAAGTGTACCTATGATAAAAATTACAGACCTCTACATGCTTTGTAAGTAGGGAAACCTGCAAAATCGGCAGTGTATCAAATACTTGTTCTCCCCACTGTATAAACCCCAGTCATACTTTATCAAATGCCTTTTCGAAGTCTGCTATGAATAGCAGGCCTGGTTTCCCAGATTTGTCATAGTGTTCTATTGTTTCCAGTACTTGCCTTATATTATCTCCAATGTATCTTCCATGTAAAAAACCTGTCTGATTAGAATGAATAATGTCCGACAATACCTTTTTAATTCTATGCGCTATACATTTTGCTATAATTTTTGCATCACAACACTGAAGTGTAAGGGGCCTCCAATTTTTTTAATGGACTGGATCTTTATATTTTCCACTTGTATCCTGTTTCAGTAATAATGAAATCAGACCTTCTTCTTGAGTGTCTGATAATCTACCATTTACATAAGAGTGGTTAAAACATGCTAATACCGGTCCTCTGAGTATATCAAAAAAGGTTTGGTATACCTCGACTGGTATGCCATCCAACCCTGGAGTTTTCCTGGACTTAAAGTCTTTAATTGCATCCAGAAGTTCCTCCTCTGTAATTTCACCTTCACATTAGTATTTCTGTATGGCTGTTAATTTTACATTATCAATAGAAACAAAATCTCTACAATTAGCTTCATTTAGAGGAGATGGAGGCGACTGAAATGAAAACATATGCTTAAAGTATGCATTTTTCTTAATGAGAAGGAGGAAAACCGAGGCGAAATCAGTATGTTCAGCCCTCCTTTAAACTAGCCACTGCCTACAAATGCTAATATTAGCATTTTTGAACCAAAACCCCATCTAAGTCAATCTACCACACAGCATGTTTTAAATGTCATGTCCACATCATCTGAAAGTAATTTTAAATCAAGTCAGTTAGCAACATAATCAACATAAGAGATGATTTGGGCATGTTATTTTAAATCAATGATTCCAAATGAGCACAAAAAGAAAGTTGTTTTGTCTGTACCTAAAAACGCCTTGAAACAGGTTTGATTGAGAGGGGCCCAAACTAACATACCACAATGGGGTTGAAAAACAGGTTTGTTGACTTAGAGAAAGGATAACAAGACAAAAAGAATACATCTTAAAAAGAAATAAAACAGCTACAAAAAAATCTAATTCTAAATAGTCTGCCATACTTTAGAGAAAAAGTGGTTTAATTCAGAGCCTTTCATTTACTGCATCCAAGTTCAGAGTCAACTGAGATATTTCCACATATTAATTTAAACTTGTTGATTATACTATATACCAGTCCCTGTCATACAGTAAAATACATTACCAGAACATAACCTAATCCCAGTCAATATGGTTGATGTTAATGTATTTATAAACCCTTTACAACCCACTTAAAGGATACCTCAATGTGAAGTGTTACCAATGTCACTCACTTTTAAAAATCATAGATATTCCTTTAAAATTAGAGTACAAACTTGTATGACATATATTTATGTACCTCCATTTTAAGTTACCTCACTGCCTTAAAATTAACAAGTTAACAGTCAACAAGTAGGCTATACAGACGTCTGATGAATCAGTCATGATTATGAAACTGGATCGGTGACTGGAGGGGAGGTGCGGAGTGTGGTGAGTGTGGTGGGTTCAGGGCTAGTGGAGGGTTGTTGCTGGTCTCCACACTGGGCGCCGCTACATTTTGTCACACGTTTCACTGTTATCTTCAGAGGTCCAAGGGCATTACTGCCGATTTGCTTCAAGAACTGAAATACAATACATATATTGTGATGTATGTGCTACTGTAAATGTGTAAAAACAATAAATCAAATACAATTATCTGTACATGTACAGCTTCCTCATCTTATTGGTAAATCTATACATTTACAGGGGAATCTATAGATTTACCAGATAGATAAATACTTTTCTATATATCCTGGTAAATGTGTAAAGAGAGGCCTTTTTGAACATCAGTAGGATATTATGCAGGCAGATAGTAGCATGGTTCTGCGTGTATGGGGCAAAGTTACATTTCGGGCCAAATAAGTAACTTGGGTATTTTAGAGCAACAGAAAGCTCTTGGTGAGATCTATCTAGGTCAAACCAACACTATCAATCATGTTGATTTTGCTCTCCTGTCAAGTTTTCTCACCGAACCTCCAGCATACTGCTCTTCATGCCTCATAGCTAACTCTTCTGAAGCAAAACGGAACAAAAAAGTAATTAATCTAACACATGCAAGCAGAAAACTGATTTCAAACACAAAAGCAGGTCCTTGTCCTGGGTGGATCTAACCTATCGCTTTCTAACCCATCGCTTGCACGCACACCCATGACAGTATCTGCCTGCAGTAGCCCACCACTGTTCAAAAGGCTTCTCTTTACACATTTAGCAGATTCTCTTGGCCAAGTCTAAAGATTCACCAGCATGACTGGGAATCTATAGATTTACAGTTTCTAACCATTTACCGTAACGTTGGGAATTTCAATCAATCAATTTAATTTTAATTCATTCAAATTCTGCATCCTGTTTACCATTTCAATTCAAAATTAGAAAAGGAATTGGAATTTATCAAGCATTCGCAATTCAATTCTGAATTGACATCAACCCTGACTTACAGACAGGGAGAAGACAGACAAAGGTCAAATCAGATAGATTGTCAACATACCTCCTCAATGTTTGAAACGATTCCATCGTTATCAAGATTTTCATAGCTGGATAACTTCACCACTGCATGTGCAAACGTGGTCAGGTCTGAGGAAGATGGAAGTGATGAGACACATAAATAGTTAACATCAATGTTCAGGGAGTGGATCAAACTCAATACAAACTAGAACTACAAACATGTCGTACTATATATTTCCACATTTCTGCAACACTGTGATTTTTGGATCCCTTCCCTTGTACAGTGCCTTCAGAAAGTATTCACACCCCTTGACTTTTTCCACATTTTGTTGTGTTACAGCCTGAATTTAAAATTGATTAAATTGAGATTTTGTGTCACTGGTTTACACACAATACACCATAATGTCGAAGTGGAATTATACATTTTTACAAATTAATAAAAAATGAAAAGCTGAAATGTCTTGAGTCAATAAGTATTCAACCCCTTTGTTATGGTAAGCCTAAATAAGTTCAGGTGTAAAAATGTGCTTAACAAGTCACATAATAAGTTGCATGGACTCACTCTTTGTGCAATAATAGTGTTTAACATGATATTTGAATGACTATCTCATCTATGTACCCCACACATACAATTATCTGTAAGGTCCCTCAGTCGAGCAGTGAATTTCAAACACAGATTCAACCACAAAGACTAGCAAGGTTTTCCAGTGCCTCGCAAAGAAGGGCACCTATTGGTAGATGGGTAAAAAAAAAAGCAGACATTGAATATCCCTTTGAGCATGGTGAAGTTATTAATTACACTTTGGATGGTGTATCAATAAACCCAGTCACTACAAAGATACAGGCGTCCTTCCTAACTCAGTTGCCGGAGAAGAAGGAAACAGCTAAGGGATTTCACCAAGAGGCCAATGGTGACTTTAAAACAGTTACAGAGTTTAATGGCTGTGATAGGAGAAAACTGATGATGGATCAACAACAGTGTAGTTACTCCACAAAACTAACCTAAATGACAGAGTGAAAAGAAGGAATCCTGTACAGAATAAAAATATTCCAAAACATGCATTCAGTTTGCAACAAGGCACTAAATTCACTTTATGTCCTGAATACAAAGTGTTATGTTTGTGGTAAATCCAGTACAACACATTACTGAGTACCTACCACTCTCCATATTTGGTGGTGGATGGGGTCGAAATGATAATTATTGTACACTAATAACAATTGATTAAATATGAATCTGTTATGACAAATCAAGAGGCACCAGTCAGAATGAACAGTCTTAGCAATGCTGACCCTTAGTAACCCTCAGGTTAATATGAGGATTATAGGCCTAATAATGAAGTTAATACCTAAAGGAATGCTTTCCTTTGATCTTTTAGAGCTTGTTCTGCACATTGTACAACACACTATAAATGTATATGAATAACATGACGATGATTGGGAATGTTTCAAAATTGGGATGATGCATTAGGATCTTTACGATGACAGATAGAAACAGTACATGCCATGCTCAGGAAGTAGATGAAGTTGAATACAATATAATGTAGGCTGTATGTTAGTACTGTAAATCCCTTTTAGATCAATAATCTATTAAGAACTAACTAAATTGATGGCAAGCAAACTTTGTCAGTCACATTTGGCCCACAATGTACATAAAACATTTTTTTTTTAAAAGCCCACTTACTTGCTGTAGGAATCGATGAGGTTATAGGAGTTGCGGGTGTTGATGTAGAAAACGAATCAAACTGTGATGTTGTGGTTGTGGTTGTGGTTGTGGATGTAGTCACCATGACATCAGTTGTGGTTGGAGGAGTTGTGGTTGTTGATGTAGTAGTAGGAACCAGGAAAGCAGTTGAGGTTGTAGGAGTTATGGGGTTTAATGTAGTAGTAAGAACCGGGAAAGCAGTTGAGGTTGTAGAACTTGTGGTTATGAGTGCAGACACTGGAACAGCAGTTGAGGTTATAGGAGTTGTGGAGGTTGATGTAGGCACTGGGACAGCAGTTGTGGTTGTAGGAGTTGTGGTTGTGGAAAAAAGAATTGTTGCAGCAAAAACAGATTATCATCAATGCTGATTAAACAAATGTAAAGCCTGTCGCACAATTTTGCAAAATACTTGGTGTTTACCACTCAATCCCAAATGTTTGAAATGCTGTGGAATTTGAATACAGTGGAGGATGTGTTGCCACAGAAAATATAGCCTAAACGTCCAATAATAAGTTAATGCTGTCATAACAAAAACAGAGAATTGTTACAGTCATGTCATTGCAACAGTGGTATGCTGTTAGACTGAATGCAAACAAGCTTCTCTTCTCTTTTACTACCACCAGTTGACTGGGAAAGGTTGACATTTAATTTAGGTTTTGAAGAACATGTAGGGCTCTATTTTCGGCTGGCATTAAAGGCAGGGGGCGCTGGTATCAAAGCGCTCTGCTATTTTTCCAACCCTGGCGCCAGGATTGGTAATTTACCTGTCTTATATCAGCTCGCTTGCGCTGAGGTGGGAGGGGTGGACATATTTGAGGTGTGTCCTTAAAAAACGTGGGCCAATTGTGCCAATTTCAAGCAGCTGTTGATATTTAAGACTCACAAAAAGCTGGTCTTAGCAGTAAAACAATTGGTTATGGCATCGATTTTGCCAGCGGAGGCTCACATTAGCCTAATCAGTAGCCTATAAACAAATGTTTTATTAAAATATCACGAGCAGCAAAACAGTCAACAGGCATTCCCGTTTTTTCTCTATATTGGACATTATTTTTGTCCATGCAGCTTCTGTGAAAAGTTTGGACTCATTTGGCCTGTATGCGATAACCTGCCTAAATGACTACCGACCCATAGCACTCACGTCTGTAGCAAGGGCTTGTAAGTAAGCGTTTCACTGTAAAATTTGATTTGATTTGATGCCCATTGAATGAAAGGTCCCCTGTAGCTCAGTTGGTAGAGCATGGCGCTTGCAACGCCAGGGTTGTGGGTTCGTTATCACACGGGGGGGCCAGTATGAAAATGTATGCGCTCGCTAACTGTAAGTCGCTCTGGATAAGAGCGTCTGCTAAATGACTAAAATGTAAATGTGTCAGTGACTTTAGGAAGTCTGTTTAGGAACTGCTTATTGTTTTTCCTTGATTATTTTGTTTAAAAATGTAATCTTCAATTTTCAATCTTTAGGGCCTAACTGTCAAATCGCAGTAATTCCTTGGTGCTGAATCCGCTTGTTGCCATGGCTATTGGCCTGTTAGTTTGTTTCCCTTTCACAAAGTCACCAACAGGCCATATCAACAGCGATGGTAGGCTAATATTATTATAACGTTTGGGAAACGTCCAACTGTCCATGGCTCGAACATGCAGAGCATTTTCGAAATGCGAATGAAATGTGTGTAGACAAATATTTCCATGTTGAAGCCAATAAAAAAAACCTAGTTACATGTTTGTTATAACTAGGCCTATTGTACGGTTACTGTATTCAATGGATAGGACAAACATCCATGCCTCCTGCCGAAGAGCCCTTAGACCTACGTGTGCACACATTGCCTTAAGCCTATGGATAAGAGGAGAGATGCAATGTATGATGTCATGCTTCTGCCACGATCCTATTTAGAAATGAGGAGTGGCTGCGGTTCCGGATTTTCTGGAACCCGGAAGTTTTGGACTAAAGATACATAGATTTCTGCGCATGTGCAGGATCCGCTGCATTCTCCCCCCTCTGAGTCCTTTCAGCTGCTGCTCAGTGCTCACTCACTCCGTGAATCCGCTGCCGTTTGTTCGTACAAACTTAGTTATTTGTTATGTCATAACGGTAATCAAAGCTAACATAAGCACAACACAACAGGGAGATTTCATGTTCTTTTTTCAGGAGGGGAGTTAGCCTACATTCAGCTATTTAGGCAAGCTATAGCCTACAAAGCATACCAACAAGTCATACCTCCAAAAGCAAGACAGACCGGCAAACATTGGCTATTGGGAGGCAACGTTCTTTTTTCAGCATCTCTGGCTATATGGTAGAACTACACTGAACAAAAATATAAATGCAACAATTTCAAATATTTTACTGAGTGACAGTTCATTTAAGGAAATCAGTCAATTGAAATAAGTTCATTAGGCCCTAATCTGTGGATTTCAGATGACTGGGAATACAGATATGCATCTGTTGGTCACAGATACCTTTTTTTTTAAAGTTAGGGGTGTGGATCAGAAAACCAGTCAGTAACTGGTGAGACCACCATTTGCCTCACGCAGCGCGACAAATCTCCTTTGCATAGAGTTGATCAGGCTGTTGATTGTGGCCTGTGGAATGTTGTCCCACCCCTCCTCAATGGCTGTGCGAAGTTGCTGGATATTGGCGGGAACTGGAACACGCTGTCGTACACATCGATCCAGAGCATCCCAAACATGCTCAATGGGTGACATGTCTGGTGAGTACGCAGGCCATGGAAGAACTAGAACATTTTCAGCTTCCGGGAATTTTGTACAGATCCTTGCGACATGGATCCATGCATTATCACGCTGATCCATGAGGTGATGGCGGTGGATGAATGGCACGACAATGGGCCTCAGGATCTCGTCACAGTATTCAAATAGCCGTCGATAAAATGCAATTTTGTTAGTTGTCCATAGCTTATGCGTGCCCATACCATAACCCCACCGGCCACCATGGGGCACTCTGTTCACAAGGTTGACATCGGCAAACCGCTCGACCACACGACGCCATCTATTAGAAAAAAAGCTGCTATTGTGACGTCCCTCACACTCGGTCGGTTTTTGTATTTATTATTATTCAGTTTAATAAATGTGTTCCTTTTTACATTTAAGTCATGCGTGGTCTCCCTTTGTTGTTACGAACTATGAGCCAGGTCGTAACACTATCTAGAACTATGAGCCAGGTCGTAACACTATCTAGAACACTATCTAGTATTTATTATTGTTCAGTTTAATAAATGTGTTCCTTTTTACATTTAAGTCATGCGTGGTCTCCCTTTGTTGTTACGAACTATGAGCCAGGTCGTAACACTATCTAGAACCTAAAAGGGTTCTTCGGTTGTCCCCATAGGAGAACCCTTTGAAGAACCCTTTTTGGTTCCAGGTAGAAACCTTTTGGTTCCAGGTAGATCCCTTTTGGGTTTCATGTAGGACTCTTTCCATAGAGGGTTCTACATGGAACCCAAAAGGGTTCTATGTGGAACCCAAAAGGGTTGTCCCTGGAACCAAAAAGGGTTATCCTATGGGGACAGCCAAATAACCATTTTAGAACCCTTTTATCTAAGAGTGTATAGTTGAAACCGGGTTTCATCCGTGAAGAACACACTTCTCCAGCGTGCCAGTGGCCATCGAAGTTAACCATTTGCCTGCTGAAGTCTGTTACGAAGCCGAACTGCAGTCAGGTCAAGACCCCGGTGAGGATGACGAGCATGCAGATGAGCTTCCCTGAGACGGTTTCTGGCAGTTTGTGCAGAAATTCTTCAGTTGTGCAAATCCACAGTTTAATCAGCTGTCTGGGTGGCTGGTATCAGATGTATGTGTTCTCAGGTGTCTGTGTTATTTTGCCCATCTTAATCTTTTCTTTTTATTGGCCAGTCTGAGATATGGCTTTTACTTTGCAACTCTGCCTAGGTCAGCATCCCGGAGTCGCCTCTTCACTGTTGACGTTGAGACTGGTGTTTTGCGGGTACTTTTTAATGAAGCTGCCAGTTGAGGACCTGTGAGGCGTTTGTTTCTCTAACTAGACACTAATGTATTTGTTCTCTTGCTCAGTTGTGCACCGGGGCCTCTCACTCCTCTTTCTATTCTGGTTAGAGCCAGTTTGCGCTGTTCTGTGAAAGGAGTAGTACACAGCATTGTACGAGATCTTCAGTTTCTTGGCAATTTCTCACATGGAATAGCCTTCATTTCTCAGAAAAACAATAGACTGACGAGTTTCAGAAGAAAGTTATTTGTTTCTGGACATTTTGAGCCTGCAATCGAACCCACAATTGCTGATGCTCCAGATACTCAACTAGTCTCAAGAAGGCCAGTTTTATTGCTTCTTTAATCAGCACAACAGTTTTCAGCTGTGCTAACATAATTGCAAAAGGGTTTTCTAATGATCAATTAGCCTTTTAAAATGATAAACTTGGATTAGCAAACACAACGTGCCATTTGAACACAGGACTGATGGTTGCTGATAATGGGCCTCTGTACGCCTATGTCGATATTCCATAAAAAATCTGCCGTTTCCAGCTACAATAGCCATTTACAACATTAACAATGTCTACACTGTATTTCTGATTAATTTGATGTTATTTTAATGGACAAAAACAATGATTTTCTTTCGAAAACAAGGACATTTCTAAGTGACCCCAAACTTTTGAACGGTAGTGTACATAGACATATATTGACTACACAAAAATAGGATTCAGAAGTGCTACTTACACGTTGTGCTTTGCCCTGAGGACAGGCCGAACGTTCCAACAAAGATAATCATATAAAGCATTGTGAATGTGGGAAGTAGAGATTGGTTTGTTAGCAACACAAACAAACTTTCTTCTTTCACTGTCTGTCAAGCAGGTGTCTGTCTAGTATTATACTGGTTGAAAGTGGGAGTGGTCTTGTCATCAAGAAATCTGATACCTCCTTCTCTCTTTTCACCTTTGATGAAAAAATTAGGAGAGACATTAAGATTGCACGGGCATGTGGAATTCCATTTCTATTGTCACACACTCAAAACAAAGGTTCTACATACAGTAGAATATACAGTGAGCTCCAAAAGTATTGGGATAGTGACACATTTTTTTGTACTCCAGCACTGGATTTGAAATGATACAATAATCCTGAATGAATCGTGAATAATGATGAGTGAGAAAGTTACGGTGGCATAAATACCTCTCACCATTACAATAACAGGGGCATGTCTTAGGGTATTTGGTATAAGGTATTTTATTAGGATCCCCATTAGCTGTTGCAAAAGCAGCAGCTACTCTTCCTGGGGCCACACAAAATATATCTTGTATATCTTGTTATCCTTTCTCTAAGTCAACAAACCTGTTTTCAACCCCATTGTGGTATGTTAGTTTGGGAATCCTCCTGTGTTTGGCGGTTGCCATAACAAAATACTAAATATATAATACATATACAGTTGAAGTCGGAAGTTTACATACACCTTAGCCAAATACATTTAAACTCAGTTTTTCACAATTCCTGACATTTAATCCTAGTAAAAATTCCCTGTCTTAGGTCAGTTAGGATCACCACTTTATTTTAAGAATGTGAAATGTCAGAATAATAGTAGAGAGAATGATTTATTTCAGCTTTTTTTATTTCATCACATTCCCAGTGGGTCAGAAGTTTACATACACTCAATTAGTATTTGGTAGCATTGCCTTTAAAACGTTTAACTTGGGTCAAATGTTTCGGGAAACCTTCCACAAGCTTCTCACAATAAATTGGGTGAATTTTGGCCCATTCCTCCTGACAGAGCTGGTGTAACTGAGTCAGGTTTGTAGGCTTCCTTGCTCGCACACGCTTTTTCAGTTCTGCCCACACATTTTCTATAGGATTGAAGTCAAGGCTTTGTGATGGCCACTCCAATACCTTGACTTTGTTGTCCTTAAGCCATTTTGCCACAACTTTGGAAGTATGCTTGGGGTCATTTTCCATTTGGAAGACCCATTTGCGACCAAGCTTTAACTTCCTGACGGATGTCTTGTGATGTTGCTTCAATATATCCACATAATTTTGTCCCTCCTGCAGCAAAGCACCCCCAGAGCATGATGCTGCCACCCCTGTGTTCTTTGGCTTGCAAGCCTCACCCTTTTTCCTCCAAACATAACGATGGTCATTATGGCCAAACAGTTACAGTGGGGAGAACAAGTATTTGATACACTGCCGATTTTGCAAGTTTTCCTACTTGCAAAGCATGTAGAGGTCTGTAATTTTTATCATAGGTACACTTCAACTGTGAGAGACGGAATCTAAAACAAAAATCCAGAAAATCACATTGTATGATTTTTAAGTAATTCATTTGCATTTTATTGCATGACATAAGTATTTGATCACCTACCAACCAGTAAGAATTCCGGCTCTCACAGACCTGTTAGTTTTCTTTAAAAAGCCCTCCTGTTCTCCACTCATTACCTGTATTAACTGTACCTGTTTGAACTCGTTAACTGTATAAAAGACACCTGCACACTCAATCAAACAGACTCCAACCTCTCAAACATCTTTTTTTTGTGTATTTTATTAGTATCCCCATTAGCTGTTGCAAAAGCAGCAGCTACTCTTCCTGGGGTCCACACAAAACATGAAACATGACATAATACAGAACACTGTCACGTTCGTTTAAGGACGGGTCAGACCAAGGCGCAGCGTGAAATGCATACATGTTTATTAAATGATAAACACACGACAAAACAACAAACAAACGAAACGTGAAGTCCTAATGTTGAACACACAACAAACCTACACACAGAACAAGATCCCACAACTAACGAGTGCCAATAGGCTGCCTAAGTATGATCCCCAATCAGAGACAACGAGCGACAGCTTCCTCTGATTGGGAACCACACCGGCCAACATAGATCTACACATACTAGATCATACATATAGATATACACCACATAGAATATTCACACCCTGACTCAACATATAAGAGTCCCCTGAGTCAGGGCGTGACAAACACTAATAGACAAGAACAGCTCAAGGACAGAACTACATCAATAAAAAAACAAGGCACAAGTAGCCTACATATCAATACATACACACAAACTATCTAGGTCAAATTGGGGAGAGGCGTTGTGCCATGAGGTGTTGCTTTATCTGTTTTTTTAAACCAAGTTTGCTGTTTTTTTTAGCAATATGAGATCGAACGGAGTTCCATGCAATAATGGCTCTATATAATACTGTACGCTTTCTTCAATTTGTTCTGGATTTGGGGACTGTGAAAAGACCCCTGGTGGCATGTCTGGTAGGGTAAGTGTCTGTGTCAGAGCTGTGTAACTTGACTGTGGAAACAATTTGGGATTTTCAACAAATTCATGTTTCTTATAAAAAGAAGAAGTGATGCAGTCAGTCTCTCCTCAACTCTTAGCCAAGAGAGACTGGCGTGTACAGTATTTATATCAGCCCTCTGATTACAATGAAGAGCAAGACGTGCCGCTCTGTTTTGGGCCAGCTGCAGAAGGCCGGTGACGTAGACCTCCGGAGCTGGTGAACGGAATGAGCAGCAGTATCGGGGGGATCCGTGACAATTTGTCCCAATTCCTTTGGTCCCCTAAAATGGGGGGGGGGGACTATGTACAGAAAGTGCTGTAATTTCTAAACAGTTCACCCGATATTTTTTCTAAGGGCAAGGTGAATTACTGGAACTGAAACCAGAATGTTAACAGACAGGTTCTCTGGACAGGTTCTCCGGGTACATTTAAACTTCTTCCTTCTTCCTTGTATAGATCAGAGGACTTTTCTGGCAGCAGAAGCAAACACAATAGCATTATCAGAGGCAATTTACATTTGTGTGTGTGTGTGTGTTAGTGTGAGAGTGTGTGTGTGTGAGTGTGTGAGTGTGTGTGTGTGTGTGTGTGTGTGTGTGTGTGTGTGTGTGTGTGTGTGTGTGTGTGTGTGTGTGTGTGTGTGTGTGTGTGTGTGTGTGTGTGTGTGTGTGTGTGTGTGTGTGTGTGTGAGTGTGTGTGTGTGAGTGTGTGAGTGTGTGTGTGTGTGTGTGTGTGTGTGTGTGTGTGTGTGTGTGTGTGTGTGTGTGTGTGTGTGTGTGTGTGTGTGTGTGTGTGAGTGTGTGAGTGTGTGTGTGTGAGTGTGTGAGTGTGTGTGTGTGTGTGTGAGTGTGTGTGTGTGTGTGTACCAAGGGTTTGTACTGAGTTGGGATTGTAAGGTCTATGCTCCTTTAACATGTCAAAAGGGTATAAAACGTATTAAAATGTGATCCTTTTGGAGGTTGCGTTGATACACATACAATAATCAAATGTGTACGCCCTATATGTAAAATAAAACAAGGATATCTCTAGCTCCAGTAACCAAGGAGACAGTCAGTTTTTAATATTTAGCTTCTCTTTTCTTTCTTTTAAAAAGGGTCTCAATCTCCCACCTAACATTTTCAGCATTTCATGGCCACATTATCTGCAAAATACTTGGTAACGATTTACTTTCACTACATAGCATTTATGACACATCTAAAAGCCTTTCATGAACGTGTTATAACAGGTCCCAACCACATTATTGAAGGTTAATTAAATATGTCCATAGCATATCTATGGCGCATTCATGTCATGCTATGCAAGAGCTCATATTTAGGTACAGTAAGGGAAAAAAAGTATTTAGTCAGCCACCAATTGTGCAAGTTCTCCCACTTAAAAAGATGAGAGAGTTCTGTAATTTTCATCATAGGTACACATCAACTATGACAGACAAAATGAGATTTTTTTTCTCCAGAAAGTCACATTGTAGGATTTTTAATGAATTTATTTGCAAATTATGGTGGAAAATAAGTATTTGGTCAATAACAAAAGTTTCTCAATACTTTGTTATATACCCTTTGTTGGCAATGACACAGGTCAAACGTTTTCTGTAAGTCTTCACAAGGTTTTCACACACTGTTGCTGCTATTTTGGCCCATTCCTCCATGCAGATCTCCTCTAGAGCAGTGATGTTTTGGGGCTGTCGCTGGGCAACACGGACTTTCAACTCCCTCCAAAGATTTTCTATGGGGTTGAGATCTGGAGACTGGCTAGGCCACTCCAGGACCTTGAAATGCTTCTTACGAAGCCACTCCTTCGTTGCCCGGGCGGTGTGTTTGGGATCATTGTCATGCTGAAAGACCCAGCCACGTTTCATCTTCAATGCCCTTGCTGATGGAAGGAGGTTTTCACTCAAAATCTCACGATACATGGCCCCATTCATTCTTTCCTTTACACGGATCAGTCGTCCTGGTCCCTTTGCAGAAAAAACAGCCCCAAAGCATGATGTTTCCACCCCCATGCTTCACAGTAGGTATGGTGTTCTTTGGATGCAACTCAGCATTCTTTGTCCTCCAAACACGACGAGTTGAGTTTTTACCAAAAAGTTCGATTTTGGTTTCATCTGACCATATGACATTCTCCCAATCCTCTTCTGGATCATCCAAATGCACTCTAGCAAACTTCAGACGGGCCTGGACATGTACTGGCTTAAGCAGGGGGACACGTCTGGCACTGCAGGATTTGAGTCCCTGGCGGCGTAGTGTGTTACTGATGGTAGGCTTTGTTACTTTGGTCCCAGCTCTCTGCAGGTCATTCACTAGGTCCCCCCCGTGTGGTTCTGGGATTTTTGCTCACCGTTCTTGTGATCATTTTGACCCCACGGGGTGAGATCTTGCGTGGAGCCCCAGATCGAGGGAGATTATCAGTGGTCTTGTATGTCTTCCATTTCCTAATAATTGCTCCCACAGTTGATTTCTTCAAACCAAGCTGCTTACCTATTGCAGATTCAGTCTTCCCAGCCTGGTGCAGGTCTACAATTTTGTTTCTGGTGTCCTTTGACAGCTCTTTGGTCTTGGCCATAGTGGAGTTTGGAGTGTGACTGTTTGAGGTTGTGGACAGGTGTCTTTTATACTGATAACAAGTTCAAACAGGTGCCATTAATACAGGTAACGAGTGGAGGACAGAGGAGCCTCTTAAAGAAGAAGTTACAGGTCTGTGAGAGCCAGAAATCTTGCTTGTTTGTAGGTGACCAAATACTTATTTTCCACCATAATTTGCAAATAAATTCATAAAAAATCCTACAATGTGATTTTCTGGAGAAAAAAAATCTCAATTTGTCTGTCATAGTTGACGTGTACCTATGATGAAAATTACAGGCCTCTCTCATCTTTTTAAGTGAGAGAACTTGCACAATTGGTGGCTGACTAAATACTTTTTTTCCCCCACTGTACCTTAATAGATGCATTATTACAATGACAGAGTAGTGTCATCATTATGGCTGTTCTCAACAGTGTGCTTCTGTCATACCAGTGTTAGTGAATATCCCAAAAGGCCAAGCCACGTTTTGAAAATTATGTTTCAAGTTTTAATGTCACGTGCACTAGTACAGTGAAATGCCTTTCTTGCAAGCTCTAAACCCAACAATGCTGTAATCAATAACAACGTAGCACTAAAAATAACACAAGGTAGAACAAAAACACACAAGAAATAGAAATTAGAAATAAGAAGAACCCGAGAAAGTAAGAAGCTATATACAGGGTCAGTTCCAGGGTCGGTTCCAATACCATATTTACATGTGCAGGGATACTGAAGTGGTAGAGGTAGATATGTGTAGGGGTAAGGTGACTAGGCATCAGGATGTATGCAGCAGTGTAAACTATGATTGTAAATGAGTGTGTGTGCGTGTGTGTAGAGTCAGTATGAATGTGTGTGCATGTTATGTGTGTGTGAGCAAATGAAGTGAGTGTTTGTGTGTGTGTGTGTGTGTGTGAGTGAGTGTGTACAGTCCTGTGAGTGTGTACAGTCCTGTGAGTGTGTACAGTCCCGTGAGTGAGCATAGAGACAATAAATTCAAATAAAAATAAACTACTGGCTATATATGCTGATATACAGTGACGTGAAAAAGTATTTGCCCCCTTTCAGATTTTCTCGCTTTTTGCATATTTTTTATACTGAATGTTATCAGATCTTCAACCAAAACCAAATATTAGATAAAGGGAACCTGAGTTTACGAATACAATTATTATTTTTTATTTATATTTATTTAATCAACAAAGTTATGCAACACCCAATTCCCCTATGTGAAAAAGTAATTGCCCACTTACGCTCAATAACTGGTTGTGCCACCTTTAGCTGCAATGACTGCAACCAAATGCTTCCTGTAGTTGTTGATTAGTCTCTCACGTCGCTGTGGAGGACTTTTGGCCTACTCTTGCATGCAGAACTGCTTTAACATTTATGGGTTTTCAAGCATGAACTGCTACAACATCTCAATTGGGATTAGGTCTGGACTTTGACTAGGCCATTCCAAAACTTAAATTTGTTGCTTTTTAGCCATTTTCCTGAAGACTTGATTGTGTGTTTTGGATCATTGTCTTGCTGTATGACCCAGCTACGCTTCAGCTTCAGCTCACAGACGGATGGTCTGACATTCTCCTGTAGAATTCTCTGATACAGAGCAGAATTCATGGTTCCTTCTATTGAGGCAAGTCATCCAGGTCCTGAGGGAGCAAAGCATCCCCAAACCATCACACCACCACCACCATGCTTGGCCGTTGGTACAAGGGTCTTACTGTGGAATGCAGTGTTTGGTTTTCGCCAGGCATAATGGGACCCATGTCGTCCGAAAAGTTGACTCAAATTTTCTAAAAAGCACCTATTAACAGATTATTTAAAAGTATAACTTTTTGGATGACATGGGTATGTGAATGTGTGTGTATTTTGTGTAGGAATTTCCCAATTTTTGTTGTGTTACAGCCTGAATTTAAAATGGATTGCATTTCGATTTTGTGTCACTGATCTACAAACAATACCCCATGATGTCAAAGTGGAATTATGTTAAGACATTTTTACAAATTAATAAAAAGTGAAAAGCTGAAATGTCTTGAATCAAGAAGTATTCAACCCCTTTGTTAGGGCAAGCCTAAATAACCTCAGGAGTAAAAATGTGCTAAAGATGTCAGATATGAAATTGCATGGACAAACTCTGTGTGCAATAATGAAGTTTAACATGATTTTTGAATGACTACCCACCCAATCTCTGTTCCCCACACATACAATTACATGTAAGGTCCCCCAGTCGAGCACAGATTAAACGAAAAAGACCAGGGAGGTTTTCCAATGCATCGCAAAGAAGGGCACCTATTGATAAAAAGCAGACATTGAATATCCTTTTGAGCATGGGAAAGTTATTAATTAAACTTTGGATGGTGTATCAATACACCCAGTCACTAAAAAGGTACAGGCATCTTCCTAACTCAGTTGCTGGAGAGGAAGGAAACCACACAGGTATTTAACCATGAGGCCAGTTGTTACAGAGTTAAATAGCTGTGGGGAGAAACTGAGGATGGATCAACAACATTGTAGTTACTCCACAATACTAAATTACAGTGAAAAGAAGGAAGCCTGTACAGAATACACATTTTCCAAAACATGTGTCCTGTTTGCAATAAGGCACTAAAGTAATACTGCAAAAAAATGTGGCAAAGAAATTAACTTTTTGTCCGGAATACCAAGCATTAAGTACGGAGCAATTCCAACACAACACATCACTGAGTACCACTCTTCATATTTTCAAGCATGGTGGTGGCTGCATCATGTTATGGGTATGATTGTCATCGGCAAGGGAGTTTTTTAGGATAAAAAGAAAAGGAATATAGCTAAGCACAGGCAAAGTCCTAGAGGAAAACATGGTTTAGTCTGCTTTCCAACAACAACAAAAAAATCCACCTTTCAGCAGGACAATAACATAAAATTCAAGACCAATTATACACTTCAGTTACTTACCAAGAAGACATTGAATGTTCCTGAGTGGACTAATTACAGTTTTGACTTATATCGGCTTGAAAATCAATGTTAAAACTTGAAAATGGCTGTCTATATGATCAACAACCAACTTGACCGAGCTTGAAGAATTTTTAAAGAATAATGGGCAAATATTGTACAATCCAGGTTTGCAAAGCTCTTAGAGACTTACCCAGAGAGACTAACAACTGTAATCGCTACCTAAGGTGATTCTAACATGTATTGACTCAGGGGGTTGAATACTTATCTAATCAAAATATATTAGTGTTTTATTTTCCATCCACTTTGACATTACAGAGTATTTTGTGTAGATCGTTTGACAAAAAATGACAATTAAATCCATTTTAATCCCACTTTGTAACACTAGAAAATGTGGAAAAAGTCAATAGGTGTGAATACTGACTGAAGGCACTGCATATAATCTAGTGAGCGTGCGTAGGATCCGTGCCAGATAGAGTCAGAGCAGATAGTTTGGGTACCATTGATTTAGTATTTAGCAGTCTGGCTATGTAACAGTCTTATGGCCTAGGGGTAGAACCTGTCTCGGAGCCTGTTGGTCCGAGAGTCGATGCTCCGGTACCGTTTGCCGGACAGTAGTAGAGTGAACAGTCAGTCTATGGCTTGGGTGGCTGAAGTCTTTGGCAATTTTTCGGGCCTTCCTCTGACATCGCCTGGTATAGAGGTCCTGGATGGCAGGGAGCTCGGCCCCAGTGATGTACTGGGCTGTCCGCATCACCCTCTGTAGCGCTTAGTGGTTAAAGGCGGTGCATTTGCCATACCAAGCGGTGATCCAGCCAGTCAAGATGCCCTCGATGGTGCAGCTGTAGAACTTTTTGAGGATCCGAGGGCCCATGCCTAGGGCTGTGGCGGTTGTGAAATTTTGTCAGCTGGTTATTGTCATGCAAAAGAATGCCGGTCTGACGGTAATTGACCGTTAATGAACATAAACATATTTAGCATCTCCAGGCCTCCACACATACAAGCCGCATACAAGCCGCTGATGCTTGCCTTTGGAACGTCTACATAAAAAAAAAAGATTACTCTCCTTGTTCTTGGTTCTCCTCCACCTCCACCCCACCCCCACCCCCACCTCCACCCCCACCTCCACCTCCACCTCCACCTCCACCTCCACCTCCACCTCCACCTCCACCCCCACCTCCACCTCCACCTCAACCCCTTCCTCAACCTCTACCTCACCTCCACCTCTACCCCCCACCTCCACCTCCCCCTCCACCCCCATCTCTACCTCCCCCCTCCACCCCCCCACCTCCCCCTCCACCCCCCCACCCCCACCCCCCACCTCCCCCTCCACCCCCCACCTCCCCTCCACCCCCCACCTCCCCCTCCACCCCCCACCTCCACCTCCACTCCCACCCCACCCCCACCTCCACCCCCCCACCCCCCACCCCCCACCTCTACCCCCTACCTCAACCTCAATCCCCACCTCCACCTTTACCTCTACCCTACCTCTCTCTGCCAAATTTGCTTCCATTGTTCTCCAAACACAGGAGTACTCACCTGTGGCCTTTTTTATCCATATCAAAGGTCTGATTGCAAAGTGAACATTTATGCAATTAGTGTTTGCACATGTGACGAGTGAAAATGATCAATTGGTAATTGAGCTTAGCTTGTTGAACAGTGTTGCTTTTAATTCACACACAAGATATTTTAGTTGTGAAGGTTCTGCCAAAGGTAGAGAACGGTGTGTTGTGTTTTGCCAAATGTTTGTTATAGAATTGCAATCTGAGTGTAAAGCAAAACGTGGGCCAGTAGTATTGCAGATTTGGTGTCTGGTTCTGCTAAATGAGTTACAGATTTGGGTCATTGTGCCTCATGGGCCAGTTTTAGTGTGTACACGATTGGGAAAAACTGTAAAGTGGTTGGCAATATCAAAGGGTTTTGTTGTGAACAAGCCATCTGAAGGATGGAGCCAAGTTCGCTTTTTTGCCTAGAATTTCATTTAAAGTACTACAGAGCCTTTTTACTATCATTCTTTGTTCCATAGTATTGTTTCTTCTTCTTTTTATTCAGTTTAGTTATGCGATTTCTATATTTACTGTATGTTTTCCAGTCTTCTGTGTTGTCAGACTTATTTGCTATTCCCTTTGCCTCATCCCTCTCAGCCACACAGTGTTTCAGTTCATCATCTACCCATGGGGATTTGGCAGTCAGTTTCTTGATGGGCGCATGCCTATCAGTAACCGGAGTAGCCAGTTTAAGAAATGCTTCAAGTGAGGCGTCAGGTTGTTCCATATTACACACATCAGACCAACAAATATTTTTCACATCTTCGACATAGGAATCATTGCAAAACCTCTTGTATGATCACTTTTACACAATTTTATGTCTAGTCTTTGGAACTTTATTTTTTCAAGATATGGCTATTATATTGAGGTAATCCACTTCATTACTTTGATACATGTGATAACCCAATTGTGAAACATAATTTATGTAAAATTATCTGTTGCTTATTTTCTACTTCTTAGATAAATATAATGTCCAGGGCATAACCTAGCCTGGTGGAACCAGCCTGATCACTGTGTTCCTATATAATGTCCAGGGTATAACCTGGTAGAACCAGCCTGATCACTGTGTTCCTATATAATGTCCAGGGTATAACCTAGCCTGGTAGAACCAGCCTGATCACTGTGTTACCATATAATGTCCAGGGCATAACCTAGCCTGGTGGAACCAGACTGATCAATGTGTTCCCATATAATGTCCAGAGCATAACCTAGCCTGGTAGAACCAGCCTGATCACTGTGTTCCCATATAATGTCCAGGGTATAACCTAGCCTGGTGGAACCAGCCTGATCACTGTGTTCCTATATAATGTCCAGGGTATAACCTAGCCTGGTTGAACCAGCCTGATCACTGTGTTACCATATAATGTCCAGGGCATAACCTAGCCTGGTGGAACCAGCCTGATCACTGTGTTCCTATATAATGTCCAGGGTATAACCTAGCCTGGTGGAACCAGCCTGATCACTGTGTTACCATATAATGTCCAGAGCATAACCTAGCCTGGTGGAACCAGCCTGATCACTGTGTTCCTATATAATGTCCAGGGTATAACCTAGCCTGGTGGAACCAGCCTGATCACTGTGTTACCATATAATGTCCAGAGCATAACCTAGCCTGGTGGAACCAGCCTGATCACTGTGTTCCCATATAATGTCCAGAGCATAACCTAGCCTGGTGGAACCAGCCTGATCACTGTGTTCCCATATAATGTCCAGAGCATAACCTAGCCTGGTAGAACCAGCCTGATTGCTGTGTTCACCATGCTATTTCATTTCACATTTCAAATCAAATCAAATCAAATCATTTTTATATCTGAAGTGAAATAGAAAGGTGAATGCAGTGATCAGGCTGGTTCCATCAGGCTAATCATAACCACCATTTATAATGTAGCCAGTGCTCTGTGTGTATGTGTGTGTTGGTGTGTGACCGACCAATATCTTTGATTAAGGGCCAGAAGCTGATCTACGCTGCTATGCCCATCAATGGGGCTCTGGCAAAGACCTCACCTCCAACCTCACCTCTTGCCTGCTCTGCTATGCCCATCAATGGGGCTCTGGCAAATAATAATAATATGCCATTTAGCAGACGCTTTTATCCAAAGCGACTTACAGTCATGCGTGCATAAATTTTTTATTTTTTTGTGTATGGGTGGTCCCGGGGATCGAACCCACTACCTTGGCGTTACAAGCGCCGTGCTCTACCAGCTGAGCTACAGAGGACCACGCAAAGACCTCACCTCCAGCCTCACCTCTTGCCTGCTCTGCTATGCCCATCATTGGGGCTCTGGCAAAGACCCCACCTCCAGCCTCACCTATTGCCTGCTCTGCTATAACCATCAATGGGGCTCTGGTAAAGACCTCACCTCCAGCCTCACCTCTTGCCTGCTCACCAACGGTTGTCGATGGGGAGAACAGAATCAGGTAGGTTTAGTCTGACCTTCAACATAATATATGTTTGTGTGTCAGATATCACATATCACTAGCTGCCATTGGTAATAGAACAGTGACTGTGTGTGTGTGTTCACAGATACATGAGATGCAGCGAGACCTGGCACTCAACACAGCCACTCAACACATCCACTCAACACATCCACTCAACACATCCACTCAACACATCCACTCAACACATCCACTCAACACATCCACTCAACACATCCACTCAACACATCCACTCAACACATCCACTCAACACATCCTCTCAACACATCCACTCAACACATCCACTCAACACATCCACTCAACACAGCCACTCAACACATCCACTCAACACATCCACTCAACACATCCACTCAACACATCTACTCAACACATCCACTCAACACATCCACTCAACACATCCACTCAACACGTCCACTCAACACATCCACTCAACACATCCACTCAACACATCCACTCAACACATCCACTCAACACATCCACTCAACACATCCACTCAACACATCCACTCAACACATCCACTCAACACATCCACTCAACACATCCACTCAACACATCCACTCAACACATCCACTCAACACATCTACTCAACACGTCCACTCAACACGTCCACTCAACACATCCACTCAACACATCCACTCAACACATCCACTCAACACATCCACTCAACACATCCACTCAACACATCCACTCAACACATCCACTCAACACATCCACTCAACACATCCACTCAACACATCCACTCAACACATCCACTCAACACGTCCACTCAACACGTCCACTCAACACATCCACTCAACACATCCACTCAACACATCCACTCAACACATCCACTCAACACATCCACTCAACACATCCACTCAACACATCCACTCAACACATCCACTCAACACATCCACTCAACACATCTACTCAACACATCCACTCAACACATCCACTCAACACATCTACTCAACACATCCACTCAACACATCCACTCAACACATCCTCTCAACACATCCACTCAACACATCCACTCAACACATCTACTCAACACATCCACTCAACACATCCACTCAACACATCCGCTCAACACATCCTCTCAACACATCCACTCAACACAGCCACTCAACACATCCACTCAACACAGCCACTCAACACATCCACTCAACACATCCACTCAACACATCCACTCAACACATCTACTCAACACATCCACTCAACACATCCACTCAACACATCCACTCAACACATCTACTCAACACATCCACTCAACACATCCACTCAACACATCCTCTCAACACATCCACTCAACACATCTACTCAACACATCCACTCAACACATCCACTCAACACATCCTCTCAACACATCCACTCAACACATCCACTCAACACATCCACTCAACACATCCACTCAACACATCCACTCAACACATCCTCTCAACACATCCACTCAACACATCCACTCAACACATCCACTCAACACATCCTCTCAACACATCCACTCAACACAGCCACTCAACACATCCACTCAACACATCCACTCAACACATCCACTCAACACATCCACTCAACACATCCACTCAACACATCCACTCAACACATCCACTCAACACATCCACTCAACACATCCACTCAACACATCCTCTCAACACATCCACTCAACACATCCACTCAACACATCCACTCAACACATCCACTCAACACATCCTCTCAACACATCCACTCAACACATCCACTCAACACATCCACTCAACACAGCCACTCAACACATCCACTCAACACATCCACTCAACACATCCACTCAACACATCCACTCAACACATCCACTCAACACATCCACTCAACACATCCTCTCAACACATCCACTCAACACATCCACTCAACACATCCACTCAACACATCCACTCAACACATCCACTCAACACAGCCACTCAACACATCCACTCAACACATCCACTCAACACATCCACTCAACACATCCACTCAACACATCCACTCAACACATCTACTCAACACGTCCACTCAACACGTCCACTCAACACATCCACTCAACACATCCACTCAACACATCCACTCAACACATCCACTCAACACATCCACTCAACACATCCACTCAACACATCCACTCAACACATCCACTCAACACAGCCACTCAACACATCCACTCAACACATCCACTCAACACATCCACTCAACACATCCACTCAACACATCCACTCAACACGTCTACTCAACACGTCCACTCAACACATCCACTCAACACATCCACTCAACACATCCACTCAACACATCCACTCAACACATCCACTCAACACATCCACTCAACACATCCACTCAACACATCCACAATGAGATGATAACTATTAATACGGTACAGAACAGATGTCCAGTAATAGCAACACCCTTTTCATTCCATGTGTCACTGATCAACTCTGCCTCTTTCTACAGATGGACTGGAGATGCTTTTGCCAGACGGCAGCCTCAGTCGTTTGATGGGCAGACCATAATTGGGTAGCTTTTATCTGACCTTTTCAAACTTGAACATAGCACCTGTTTGTGTGTCAGATATCACCTATCCTAACTGCCATTGGTAATAGAACAGTGACTATGTGTGTATGTGTTCACAGAAACATATATGGAGCCAGCACATGGAGACTTGCAAGATGATATGATGAAGTCCAGACTGACAGACAGGCTTGATACTGATGTCTCTGAATGGAGAGAGACCTGGCACTCTGACAGACGGGCTTGATACTGATGTCTCTGAATGGAGAGAGACCTGGCACTCTGCATAACAATTTTACTAGACACAACTTTTACTTGTATTGTCTTTTTAAATTATTGAATTGAATGGTATCAGTCAATATGGGGAGGGTGAAACCCTGTGTATTCTGCACCAGGATCAGGGAACTCCTGTTGTATACGGGACACCACACAGGAAGGTAGGACCACTCTGACATGTTTCCAAGGTAACCCCATTACCACCACACAGGAAGGTATGACCACTCTGACATGTTACCAAGGTAACCCCATTACCACCACACAGGAAGGTATGACCACTCTGACATGTTACCAAGGTAACCCCATTACCACCAGACAGAATGCCAATAGACACAGTATCTGTATCGGCTGGGAATGAAAAATGAAAGGTGTACATTGTTATATTAGAAGAACACTGCTTCCGTGGTATTATGTAAAGGGTTGTTTATTCTACATGGATTCTACATTTGAAAGTTATGTAGCTCAGTTGGTAGAGCATTGCACTTGCAACGCCATGGTTGTGGGTTCGTTTCCCACGGGGGGCCAGTATGAAAATGTATGCACTCACTAACTGTAAGTCGCTCTGGATAAGAGCGTCTGCTAAATGACTAAAATGTAAAAATGTATCAAACCACACAGTTTAGAATATCTACATAAATTCAGCAATAGTATTATTCTCATATTGCTCTGTAGGCTACAGACCTATTCAAAGCTTCCTCCAGCATCTCACCATACATCTGCCTGTAGTTATTGAACTCAACCTGCAGGAGGTTTGTTTGTTGTGATTGAGTGGGGGGAAACAGCTGGTTCTGACAGATGGGTGTGTCTTGGTGGTGACGAGGACACACCCAAGAAACATCCACACCAAACCACACCCCCAAGCCAACTCATGTTTGGCTTCTGTCATGGCTGCCAGCATTTCTTGAGGAGCAAGCCAAAAAACGAGGCCAAATCAGCAGGTGCAGTTCTGCTTTAAACTGGTTGAGTACACTATCTACCAGTCCCTGTCATACAGCGAAGTACTTTACCAGAACATAACCTAATTCCAGCTAATACAGTTGATTAATTATTTATGAACTCCATGTTCACTACTAACTAACTGTTTATAAAGTATTTATAAACCCTTTACAACTCACTTAAAGGATACCTCCATGTGAAGTGTTACCAATGTCACTCACTTTTAAAAATCATAGCTATTCCTTTAAAATTAGAGTACAAACTTGTATGACATATATTTATGTACCTCCATTTTAAGTTACCTCACTGCCTTAAAATTAACAAGTTAACAGTCAACAAGTAGGCTATACAGACGTCTGATGAATCAGTCATGATTATGAAACTGGATAGGCGACTGGAGGGGAGGTGCGGAGTGTGGTGAGTGTGGTGGGTTCAGGGCTAGTGGAGGGTTGTTGCTGGTCTCCACACTGGGCGCCGCTACATTTTGTCACACGTTTCACTGTTATCTTCAGAGGTCGAAGGGCATTATCACTTATTTGCTTCAAGAACTGAAATACAATAAATATATTGTGATGTATGTGCTACTGTAAATGTGTAAAAACAATAAATCAAATAGAATTAACAACAAATCTATACATTCCCCATCTTATTGGTAGATCTAACGGAGAATCTATAGAACTACTTTTCTATATATCCTGGTAAATGTGTAAAGAGAGGCCTTTTGAACATCAGTAGGATATTATGCAGGCAGATAGTAGCGTGGGTGTGCGTGCATGGGGCCAAGTTACATTTCCGTCAAAATTAGTAACTTTTATTTTAGATCAGGATTCCCAACCATTGGCACAGTGGGGGGGTCGCGTAAACTTCCTTGATTTTTTTGTAGATATTTGCGATTGTATAAACCTATGTACTGTATAGCGATGCATAACTCTGCAATGCTTTAGGCTAGAAGCGATCTGTAAAATGCAAAAAGGAAGCAATGTGATGCACATTTATGTTTGTCCTGTGATCGAGATGTAGTTGTCCCTGATTGCACTGACTTTGCTCACAGCTGCTTGTTTAAAGAAGTGTACTTACTGTGATCAAGATGTGGTTGTCCCACTGGCTATCCTAAGTTGAAAGCACCAATTTGTAAGTCGCTCTGGATAAGAGCGTCTGCTAAATGACTTAAATGTAAATGTCTCTGATATTCAACACTATCAAGTTGTTTTGTTTTGTTCCTGTCAAATTTCCGCACCAACCCGTTCTACCAGAGCACTGCATACCTCTTGTAAACAAAAAGGAACAAAAGAGTAATTTAAACTAAACTAGATTTAAACTTATTCAAAGACTATTTAAGAAACCTGCATTTTACAGGTGAACGAGCCTGATAACTTTCAACAGTTAACCTACAATCTCATGAGGAGCAGTGAGACATATCTCACCTGTCTATGCGCAAACCTTCAGCAAGGCTATAAGATATGCCCTTAAACCTACCTAATCAGCTATCAACATTGACTGCAGAATTTGCAGAGCTGTCGAATCAGGGCAGCAGGTAGCTTAGTGGTTAAGAGTGTTGTGCCAGTAACCGAAAGGTCGCTGGTTCTAATCCCCGAGCTGACTAGGTGAGAAATCTGTCGATGTGCCCTTGAGCAAGGCACTTAACCCTAATTGCTCCTGTAAGTCGCTCTGGATAAGAGCGTCTGCTAAATGACTAAAATGTAAATGAATTAGAAATGTAGAGACAATCTAAATAATTGCCAGCTGCTACTGAAAATTAGTCCCAAGCACAACAGGGTCATTTGGGTATGGGTAGCGGCTGGTGTCTGTCTGTCTGTCTACCTGCCTGCCTGTCGTGGTACTCACTCTGCCAGGAGAGGTGAGCATGACAAGGTGAGGGGAGATAGGGGCAGAGGAGGAAAGAAGGTCCGATGAGGAGTGCGGGCAAGAGGAGAGAGAGACCAAGGCCAGGGAAGAGGAGCTGCCCCAGGCGAGGGAGGGACAGGCAGACGCCTGGTACTGTCTATTCATTCTTCCATTGTTATCTGAAATTCAGTTTAGTTTCAGTTAGTTTTTATTGAAGAATGTGTTTGTTTTCAATGAATGTGTTTTGTATTCCTGTTTTGCAATTCAGCTGGCATGATGCATTTTACATCAAATGAAAACTACCAGGAAAACTTTTAGGGAACCAGATTAAAAAGTTCTCAGAACCTCCCTGCAACCTAAAAATGTACATTCACAGAACAGGCGAAATGTTCACTTCCGTTCTCAGAAGGCTTAAAAAAACATTCAGTTTTATCGGTCAGGAAACTTATGACTTCGTTCCCAGAACCAATGGTAAACCAAAAACTTAAGTTCCCACAACTCCCAGGGAACCAAATGTGCTAGCTGAGGTGCTCCTTTAAATGTGCACTATGCAGAAATTGCTCCACAATTTCCTGGTTGCTAAAATTCTAATAGTTCGCCTAATTTCAGTTTATGTTACAAAACAAGCAGGTATAGTGAAGAGAATCATTGTACCATCTCAACCGCTGTGAAATATAATTCCATAACACATTTTTTTGTATTTTCTTCTGTTTGAAGCTGGTGTACAAAACCATAAATAAAAATAAATAAAACGAAATTTAAGACGGGAAGCATAGAAATAGTGCACATAGAACAGCTTTACCGCTTCTTAGAATTGCTTTCAATGAGAATGACAGATCTATAACTCACATTTCTATGTGAATTTGGTCGGGTCGGCCAAAAAATTACATAACGCAACTTTGACATGCTATATTAAAAGGGTATAACATGTATTTGCATGTGATCCTTTTGGAGGTTGCGCTGATATACATACAACAATCAAATGTGTATATAAGAATGCAGTACCTGAACCATGCAGCCTCCCAGTTAGCACATAACGTTCTGAGAACCCTATGTTTCTTAGAGCTTGGTGAGAGCGTGGTTGTCCTGTGGTTATTTCGCTCACAACCTTCACAGAATGTTCTGGGAATTGGCGCAGGATACCCAGCTAACACATAACGTTCATAACCATATGTTTCTTAGGTGAGAATTTCAGTACTTCAACATAACGTTTCCTACAGATTTACTCAAGGTTCTATTTAAAGTAATTGTCACATCTGCTCCTGCAACACCCTCTACTGCTCATCCTGTGTCTCCTTGACCTGCCGCCACTCCCCCAGTACTCTCTCCCTCTCCCTCTCTCTCTCTCTCTCTCTCTCTCTCTCGCTCACTGTGTGTGTGTGATTGTGTGGGCGGAGACAGGTATGCTGGAGTCAGAGCAGATCCCCACCAGTTGCAACCTGTTCCATAATCAAGACCTCTACAAATACTCAGTCCTGCCACTTCCACACTGCCAGATCGTAATCTCTGCTCAGTCAGTCTACGGTTCTAGCCGTGTGTTACTATTCAGATCCTGTTATCCTGTTGTGCCTGTTTTCCTCGCCTGACGCTGTTTTCATCTCCGCTACAGTTCTGCCCACTCCGACTCTGGTCCCTGTCTCCAGTCCCACGTCTCGTCATCCTGCTACTCTGTCCTGGATTCCCCACTCTACTACTCCCTTGGATTCCCCTCCGGACCTGCTCACCCTGTCTCAACCCCCCTCGCTCCAGCCTCAGCCTCCGCACCTGGTTTCTAGCAGTTTCCTCTGACCTGCACTCCATCTTCCCCCTGTGTTTCAATAAATACCTTGGTTACTTCATCCCAGTCTCCTCGTCTGAGTCTGCTCTTGGGTTCCCCTGTTCCACTCCGCGTAACAGTAATGTTCTCAAATGTTCAGAGAACGTTAAGAAACAACGTTCTTCTGTGGGAATTTCAGTGCTTCAGCATAACGTTTTCCTCATGGTTCTATTAAAAGTAATGTTCTCAGAACATTAAGAAAACTTTCCATAAAAACCATAAGAAAGCATTATTAACACTCAAAGTTACTAAGACTGTTTTTTAAAAAACATATATATTCCATTCTCAGCGTCAACAAAACTCTTTCTATACTCCCTTGTTAAGTGTGTTCAGTGGTGTTGGCTGCGGCCACAAATTGGCCACAACTGATCTTAATGAGTGCTTGTTTCCTTTGAAATGTGGTATGTTTGAATAGACTAAAGTGAACAGCTTTTTATGAGTAAAAAAAAATGTCTAGCTCCATCCAGGTAGGGCATTGGACTAATTCCATGGATAAAGAACAGAAGATCATAGGTTCTAATCTCACTGACACTGTGCCACAATAAAAAAAGAAATGTGTTTGCATGATTACTACCTAAACAAATTAATTTCCAGTGTCCTATCTGTGCTTGGAGTTCAAAACAGTTAACAGTGTTTTTAAAAGTCTTATTGAAACATGTTCTCAGAACATTATTTAATTACCTTCAAATAACCTTTTTCCGTTCTCAGAATGTTAATAAAACCTCCCAGGAAAACTTTCAGGGAAGCATAGTAAAACATTCTCAGAACCTCCCTGCAACCTAGAAATGAACGTTCCCAGAACAGGCAAAATGTTCACTTCCGTTCTCAGAACGTTAAAAAAAAACATTTCATTTTACCGGTCAGGAAACTTATGGCTTCGTTCCCAGAACCAATGGGAGTCCAAAAATTTACGTTCCCGCAACTTCCAATGAACCGAATGTGCTAGCTGGGCTGGAACTGAAACAAGAATCCTAACCAACAGGTTCTCCGGACAGATTCTCCTTGTACAAGCCTTTACAATGTCTTCAGTGATGTAGTGGTAAAATAACGTACTTACTTGGTTGTAGCCTACCATGTCAGCCGCAATGGAATTTTATGAATGCCCATCCATGTAGTAGACCCACCATTTGCAAAACAGGCCGTTGCATTGACTTTATTAGTCCTGATTCCTGTTACTAATCAATTAGCTATTTAAGCTCTGAATATCAGCCACCCAACTTTATCAGGATTTATCGTCAGCCTATTTGCAATGTGTTTACACAGCGGGAAATGCAGAAGTATTTTCTTTTTTGCTATGATCACCTTGTCAAAAAATTGATGGATACAAACTTGAAACCACTGATCATGACAACGGGGTGAAACTCCTGGACAACAGTTGTGATTGTCCGTTCCATATTGTCCATTTTACTTTGAGCTGTCCTGTTTTTAGGATATGTTGTTTGTTAACATGACAGAGCATTTTTTATTTGATTGGGCACCATTTAGGTCAGGCTATTTGATCTGAGAAACCTGCATGATGTAAAAAGTGTCTGTCTAATTACAGTGCCTTCAGAAAGTATTCAGACCCCTTTACTTTTTCCACATTTTGTTACGTTAAAGCCTTATTCTAAAATTGATTGAATTGTTTTCCCCCCTCATCAATCTACACACAATACCCCATAATGACAAAGCAAAAACATTTTTTCCGAAATCATTTGCTAATTTATACAAATAAATATAACTAAATATAACATTTACATAAGTATTCAGACCCTTTACTCAGTACTTTGTTGAAGCACCTTTGGCAGCGATTACAGCCTCAAATCTTCTTGGGTATGATGCTACAAGCTTGGTACACTTGTATTTTGGGAGGTTCTCCCATTCTTCTCTGCAGATCCTCTCAAGCTCTGTCAGGTTGGATGGGGAGTGTTGCTGTACAGCTTTTTTCAGGTCTCTCCAGAGATGTTCGATCAGGTTCAAGTCCGGGCCATTCAGAGACTTGTCCCGAAGCCACTCCTGCGTTGTTTTGGCTGTGTGCTTAGAGTTGTTGTCCTGTTGGAACGTGAACCTTCACCCCAGTCTGAGGTCCTGAGCGCTCTGGAGCAGGTGAAAAACATTCCCATAGCATGCTGCCACCACCGTGCTTCACCGTAGGGATGGTGCCAGGTTTCCTCCAGACCTGACGCTTGACATTCAGGCTAAAGAGTTCAATCTTGGTTTCATCAGACCAGAGAATCTCGTTTCTCATGGTCTGAGAGTCTTTAGGTGCCTTTTGGCAAACTCCAAGCGGGCTGTCATGTGCCTTTTACTGAGGAGTTGCTTCCGTCTGGCCACTCTACCATAACGGCCTGATTGGTGGAGTGCTGCAGAGATGGTTGTCCTTCTGGAAGGTTCTCCCATCTTCACAGAGGAACTCTAGAGCTCTGTCAGAGTGACCATCAGGTTCTTGGTCACCTCCCTGGCCAAGGCCCTTCTCCCTGATTACTCAGTTTGGCCAGGCGGCCAGCTCTAGGAAGAGTCTTGGTGGTTCCTAACTTCTTCCATTTAAGAACGATGGAGGCCACTGTGTTCTTCGGGACTTTTCAATCCTGTCTCTGCGCTCTACGGACAACTCCTTCGACCTCATGGCTTGCTTTTTGCTCTGACATGCACTGTCTCAGCTGTGGGACCTTATATAGACAGGTGTGTGCCTTTCCAAATCATGTCCAATCAATTGAATTTACCACAGGTGGACTCCAATCAAGTTGTAGAAACATCTCAAGGATGATCAATGGAAACAGGATGCACCTGAGCTCAATTTCAAGTCTCATAGCAAAGGGTCTGAATACTTATGTAAATAAGGTATTTCTGTTATTTTTATAAATACATTTGCAAAAAAATCTAAAAACCTGTTTTGATTTAGTCATTATGGGGTATTGTGTGTAGATTGCTGAGGATAAAAAAATAAAAAAATAAATTTTAGAATAAGGCTGTAACGTAACAAAATGTGGAACAAATCAAGGGGTCTGAATACTTTCCGAATGCACTATATATTGTGCCTTTAAGGCAGTAATTGATTTGATATGATCAGAGTTGATGGGTGACCAATGCATTTGAAAAGGTCAATAAGAGAAAGGAGTATTTGTCACTACAGAACTCTGTAAATTGATATATGCTTACCAAGTTCCATTTACCTTCCAAAATGTCTGCACCAATGTCATAGCTGTTTGGATCGCACAGCACATTAGACATATACTTGTAAGTGACAAAATGACGTTGATGTCGGCAGGTAGCTTAGTGGTTAAAAGCGTTGTGTCAGTAACCGAAACGTTGCTGGTTCTAATCCCCGAGCCGACTAGGTGAAAAATCTGTCGATGTGCCCTTGAGCAAGGCACTAAACCCTAATTGCTCCTGTAAGTCGCTCTGGATAAGAGCGTCTGCTAAATGACTAAAATGTAAAATGTCCAATCCAAAACAGCTATCCTCAAGAGATTTAGTGGCAGAGGGCAAAGCTGAAGAAAACAATATGCAAATGCATGGGATGTTTAAATGTAATCAGATATGATGACCTAGTCTGAGCAGTCCAGATGCAGCTGCTTACATGAATCCCCTTTGAACTGCCTCTTGTGAAAATAAATGGTCAAGTGTGCCAGCCTGCGTTGCATAAGGAAAATGCCATTTTGATTTTACACAACAACAGAGATCTGTATATAATGACGACATGCTCATGTCTCCTCCCCAAACAATGGGAGTCGTTGTCCCAAAGGCAGGAAGGCAGGCGACAAGCTTATGTCCAAAATAAGCCTGTAAAAATACATTGGGGTTATTTTGGACAGATTCTGTCGAGAGTGAAATCTCTCGCTTAGCCTCTTCCTCTCTGACAACAACAATTGGAGGTGCTTGATATTGTCGATCTCACATTTTCTAGAGACACACATTTAGGCTACAAGATCGGCTGACAAGGCAATTAACATCCAGCAAGTACAAGAAGGAAAACTGGCATGTCCCTTTATACAACTGTCCCAAGACCCTACTTGTCACAAGAAATTACTTTGCATAGAGACTAAGAGAAACTTAGAGTTGTGATGTTCAAATATGAATTCCTGCTCTCAGTCAACTTCAATTCCTGGTTATTTTTTGTGCCCTTAGCTTGTCCTCTCCTGTGGCGTTGCATCACAAGGTATTTTTTATCTCCACAAGAAAGAATCAGCTTTTTTTGCATTATTCTAGATTTGAATGACCAGTCTATTTTTGTGAATGCTTCCGTACTGTCCTTTTGATCACAGATAGAATACTTTTTATGGGACTTTGTGTGATTGCATTTTCAATATGTATGTATGAAAGATTAGGCCTATTTCAGCACCAAAATAAATACGTATATAGAAATATAGAAATGGAACCATAGCCTAAACCCCTCAAATTCAACTCTGGACCTCGAAGCCAGTTCCACTTCTTTAAAAAAAACATTATTCCCCTCTAATCAGGGACTGATTTAGACATTGGACACCAGGTGTGTGCAATTAATTATCAGGTAGAACAGAAAACCAGCAGGCTCCGGACCTCGTAGGGTCAGAGTTGAATACCCCTGGTCTAAACCGTCTAGAAGCAGATTGACTTGGTTATGCAATGGTTCATGACACAGATACCCAAAAAAACAAAAAAAAAAACAACACAAAAAACATTTGACATAGTGGATATTACGGTAGATGGCTCATGCATATAATTTGGATGTTTAAACTACAATTTTTAGTCATCTTCTTGTAGACAGGACCAAAGCGTCATAAACCCAAGCCTGTGAAATAAATTACCATTATTCCAGGTAGCATTGGTGAGATAAAGAACTCAATGTGTGTAATATACAAGTGTGTAATTAATATAGAACACATTGTAGGATCTTAATTTGATCACTCTGTTGCACGACAACTTTCCTGCAATGCAGGAAATGTAAAACCTGTAGTGTATTTGAGATTTATAAAGGCTTCTGAAGTTTGTAATTTCTGATTGATTTTCCCTTAAGAAAATGTATTAACCCCTACAAAAGTTTCCATTAACGTTATAATCCACATAATAATTCATATTACTTTCCTGCTGAAGCAAACTGGCTCAAATTAAGATCCTACATCTGTAAGAGCACTAGCCTGTTACACCACAGTGAGGGAGGGCTGTGACACACTAGCCTGGTACACCGCAGTGAGGGAGAGCTGTGACACACTAGCCTGGTACACCACAGTGAGGGAGGGCTGTGACACACTAGCCTGGTACACCACAGTGAGGGAGAGCTGTGACACACTAGCCTGGTACACCACACTAGCCTGGTACACCACAGTGAGGGAGGGCTGTGACACACTAGCCTGGTACACCACAGTGAGGGAGAGCTGTGACACACTAGCCTGGTACACCACAGTGAGGGAGCGCTGTGACACACTAGCCTGGTACACCACAGTGAGGGAGCGCTGTGACACACTAGCCTGGTACACCACAGTGAGGGAGGGCTGTGACACACTAGCCTGGTACACCACAGTGAGGGAGGGCTGTGACACACTAGCCTGGTACACCACAGTGAGGGAGGGCTGTGACACACTAGCCTGGTACACCACAGTGAGGGAGAGCTGTGACACACTAGCCTGGTACACCACACTAGCCTGGTACACCACACTAGCCTGGTACACCACAGTGAGGGAGAGCTGTGACACACTAGCCTGGTACACCACACTAGCCTGGTACACCACAGTGAGGGAGGGCTGTGACACACTAGCCTGGTACACCACACTAGCCTGGTACACCACACTAGCCTGGTACACCACAGTGAGGGAGGGCTGTGACACACTAGCCTGGTACACCACAGTGAGGGAGAGCTGTGACACACTAGCCTGGTACACCACAGTGAGGGAGAGCTGTGACACACTAGCCTGGTACACCACAGTGAGGGAGGGCTGTGACACACTAGCCTGGTACACCACAGTGAGGGAGAGCTGTGACACACTAGCCTGGTACACCACAGTGAGGGAGAGCTGTGACACACTAGCCTGGTACACCACACTAGCCTGGTACACCACAGTGAGGGAGAGCTGTGACACACTAGCCTGGTACACCACAGTGAGGGAGAGCTGTGACACACTAGCCTGGTACACCACAGTGAGGGAGTCTGTGACACACTAGCCTGGACAGGAGCACACTGTTGGTGCACTATTCATGCAGAAGTTGGCTTGAGCTTTGACTGGTTCTCTCAACCGTTTTTTTTTTCTCCTATGGGGTTGAGACCTCTCGTTGTTTTGATTTGAAAATCCAACAGTTGTTTCGGAAGGGGGCGGCGCTCATGGGCTTTGTGTGGCTGTCCATGTGGGTGTTTGAGTGAGAAAAGACACAGAGGACAACCAATCAGCAAAAAAACAAAGCCCCCTTCATTATCGACATAATGGAGTCTTTCGAGACGTTGATGTCAGGAAGACTTGGAGCTAGGTGTTCAGCCAGATTATAAGAGTACCTCCTGGTTGAAACCGGGGTTGGCTCTTGCCAGATTATAAGAGTACCTCCTGGTTGAATCCGGGGTTGGCTCTTGCCAGATTATAAGAGTACCTCCTGGTTGGCTCTTGCAATTTACTGGATTAATGTTTTTCCAGAATATTGTTAATTTGGAATGCACAACTGGCTTAATAGAGCGGGGCCGTCCACAGTACAGGCATGGGCAGGGATATCATCCGGCCATGAGGGACCAGCTATTAGGGTGACTGACCTCTCTTCTCTTCTCTTTTTGACTGTCTTTGCTATTTGAGAAGATGGCTACGGGTTGTTGGTTGGAGATGGGCGGGACGCTTGACCAAATCTGTACATTCAATTGTATTTTTCTTGTTTGATTTAAGGGCTGGAGGTCCTTGTATGACGTTGTGTTTGCTATGTCTGTCTTGTTTATGTTACGGTCCGGCACTGTTGGTCCTGTTCCTGCTGGTTTTCCTGTCCCTTTTTCCCTGTGTGTGTTGTTTGTGTCTGTCTCCCCCTGCTGTGCAGTCCAGTCAGAGGATCTAGGTCAGGGGGCGTGGCCATTCTCTCACAAGATCAGTTACACCCAGCTGCAGCTAATTGTCAACAATCAACCAGCAGTTATCTACCCGGGCTGGACACCTCTCCAGCGCCAGTTCGTTCCTACACTACCTGTGGTAACTTGGCCCCGTACAGAAATCTCAGTTTAGTTGTACGCTCTCAGTATTATAGTTGTTTCTGCCACGTTTGTAACCTGTCTCTCCTTCGATTAGATCTCGTCTGTTCCTGCTGCCTGCCTGCCTGCCATTCCCACGCCGCAACCTGCTCTGTTGTCTGATATCCTCGTCATCCAGCCCTCAGGACTACTGGCTCTCCACCCTACTCAGCTCCTACCCCGGCCTGAAGCTACTCCACCCTGTACTGCTTCTCTCTACCATAACACGCTGAATAAACTACATCATAATTCACCCTCTTTGTCCGCGTGTCCGTCTCTGCACCTGAGTCCCCCACCCAAGCCTAATAGTTTATTGATGTTATTCTTTTTTATGTTGTGGGAAAATAAAAAAAGTTATCATTTAAAAAAAAGAGTACCTTTTTTTTTCTCATAAAAAGTGTTTAGATTGAAAACTTTGTCCTTAGACGTCTTGGTGTCAATGGACAGCTATTTTTTAATTACATGAATTTCACAGACCATATAATGGGGGAGGTTAGTTATAATGGGGGGAGGTTCTGTTCAGTCACAGAATGAAAAAAGCCTTTAATTGGACCTACATTGAACCGGAACAATATTACTTTCCATAATAGGGCTTTCTGATGTGTGGGTTTGATTGACTATACCGCTTGGTCTTCAGAAAGAACAGTAAAAACCTTGCATGATTTGCCAGCCTAATGGGGAAGGTGACCAATTGAAGAAAATAAATGGTGGTCAGTGCCTCGGATCCAGATCAAGTGGCCTCTGGTTAAATTTATAATTCTGTGAGAGGGGACATACACTTGCATCATGGTTCTCTACTCAGAATGGCTCAAAACAACCCTGTTGCATGATGTAGGTAGATGTAGGTAGAAGTGTAAAAAGCCTAATAGTTGATATATCAAATCCAAATCAAATCAAATCAAATTTTATTGGTCACATACACATATTTAGCAGATGTTATTGCGGGTGTAGCGAAATGCTCCAACAGTGCAGTAATATCTAACAATTCACAACAATACACACAAATCTAAAAGTAAAAGAATAGAATTAAGAAATATATAAATATTAGGATGAGCAATGTCGGATTGGCATTGACTAAAATACAGTAAAATAGAATACACTATACACAGTTGAAGTCGGAAGTTTAAATACACTTAGGTTGGAGTCATTAAAACTCGTTTTTCAACCACTCCACACATTTCTTGTTAACAAACTATAGTTTTGGCAAGTCTGTTAGGACATCTACTTTGTGCATGACACAAGTAATTTTTCCAACAATTGTTTACAGACAGATTATTTCACTTATAATCCACTGTATCACAATTCCAGTGGGTCAGAAGTTTACATACACTAAGTTGACTGTGCCTTTAAACAGCTTGGAAAATTCCAGAAAATGATGTCATGGCTTTAGAAGCTTCTGATAGGCTAATTGACATCATCTGAGTCAATTGGAGATGTACCTGTGGATGTATTTCAAGGCCTACCTTCAAACTCAGTGCCTCTTTGCTTGACATCATGGGAAAATCAAAAGAAATCAACCAAGACCTCAGAAAAAAAATTGTAGGCCTCCACAAGTCTGGTTCATCCTTGGGACCAATTTCCAAACGCCTGAAGGTACCACGTTCATCTGTACAAACAATAGTACGCAAGTATAAACACCATGGGACCACGCAGCAGTCATACCGCTCAGGAAGGCGACACGTTCTGTCTCCTAGAGATGAACGTACTTTGGTGCGAAAAGTACAAATCAATCCCAGAACAACAGCAAAGGACCTTGTGAAGATGCTGGAGGAAACAGGTACAAAAGTATCTATATCCACAGTAAAACGAGTCCTATATCGACATAACCTGAAAGGCCGCTCAGCAAGGAAGAAGCCACTGCTCCAAAACCGCTATAAAAAGCCAGACTACGGGTTGCAACTGCACATGGGGACAAAGATCTTACTTTTTGGAGAAACGTCCTCTGGCCTGATGAAACAAAAATAGAACTGTTTGGCCATAATACTTTTTTTTTGGAAAAAAGGGGATGCTTGCAAGCCGAAGAACACCATCCCAACCGTGAATAATGGGGGTGGCAGCATCATGCTGTGGGGATGCTTTGCTGCAGGAGGAACTGGTGCACTTCACAAAATAGATGGTATCATGTAGAAGGAAAATTATGTGGATATATTGAAGCAACATCTCAAGACATCAGTCAGGAAGTTCAAGCTTGGTCGTAAATGGGTCTTCCAAATGGACAATGACCCCAAGAATACTTCCAAAGTTGTGGTAAAATGGCTTAAGGACAACAAATTCAAGGTATTGGAGTGGCCATCACAAAGCCCTGACCTCAAGCCTATTGAAAATGTGTGGGTAGAACTGAAAAAGCGTGTGCGAGCAAGGAGGCCTACAAACCTGACTCAGTTACACCAGCTCTGTCAGGAGGAATGGGCCAAAATTCACCCAATTTTTTGTGGGAAGCTTGTGGAAGGCTCCCCGAAACGTTTGACCCAAGTTGAACAATTTAAAGACAATGCTACCAAATACTAATTGAGTGTATGTAAACTTCTGACCCACTGGGAATGTGATGAAAGAAATAAAAGCTGAAATAAATCATTCTCTCTACTATTATTCTGACATTTCACATTCTTAAAATAAAGTGGTGATCCTAACTGACCTAAGACAGGTAATGTTTACTAGGATTAAATGTCAGGAATTGTGAAAAACTGAGTTTAAATGTATTTGGCTAAGGTGTATGTAAACTTCTGACTTCAACTGTACATATGAAATTAGTAAAGCAGTATGTAAACGTTATTAAAGTGACTAACTAGTGTTCCATTATTAAAGTGACCAGTGATTCCATGTCTATGTATATAGGGGCAGCAGCCTCTACGGTGCAGGGTTGAGTAACCGGGTGATAGCCGGCTAGTGATGGCTGAGGAAGACTACCAATAATACAACCTAGGCAGGGCTGCAGAGGTTTGTGATGACATACTCGCAGAACCTTGAGCAGAGTGTGATTCTGCTACCTGTGGATGCATTGGAAGTGCAGCCACCTATTTTGAATGGAAGGCTTCCAGGTGGTGTTGCTGTTTTGTATGTAATTCTGGCGTTCATTCATTGATTCTGAAGTAAAATAAACTTTACTTCCTAAAAAGTATATGCTCGAATACCGTAGTCGTCTGTGCAGTAAGTGTATAGGAAACAGCCTGTAAACTGAACAACCCACATTGTATAGCGGTTAGAATTCCTGGTTTTCACCCAGGCGGCCAGGGTTCAACTCCCGGCATGGGAACAAAAAAAGATAATTGCATTGTTGGGTTTTGAGTTTACAAGAAAGGCATTTCACTGTACTTGTGCATGATACATTAAAACTTGAAACTATAAAGTGTGTGTGTGTGGCTCAAAACTAATTTCTGGCATTGGTTATTGTAATACATTCAAATGTGCAGTGTAATGTAATGTAGTGGTTTCGATGCATCTAAGGCTGGGTTTAGACAGGCAGCCCAATTCTGATCTTTTTTCCATTAATTGGTCTTTTGATCAATAACATCAGATATTTTTCAGATCTGAGGTGATTGGTCAAAAGACCAATTGATGGAATGAAAGTATTAGAATTGGGCTGCCTGTGTAAACGTAGCCTAAGTGTTCAAATTAAGTAAGGATGTTGAGGTACGATGGTGCAAACTGCAAATTATTTTCCCGATAATATTTAGTCATTTTAGCAGACGCTCTTATCCAGAGCGACTTACAGTTAGCGAGTGCATACATTTTCATACTGGCACCCCGTGGGAATCGAACCCACAACCCTGGCGTTGCAAGTGCCATGCTCTACCAACTGAGCTACAGTTGGGGCCTGTTCAATATTATGAAGGGCCACACTCTGCACCCCTTAATGGTCCGCCCTGCCTCTGCATGTGGTTGACTACGGACTACTAGTATAAATTCATAGAAAAGTAGCACAATGTGCTTCACCGTTTTGAACAGAAAAAATCCAAACATCACAATTATACAACGTTAGATAATAGGCTAGTGTAACTTTGGATGACTTTTTTTAAAACAAAAGTATTCGATTATTCTGGAAGGAGCTGAACAAGTAATTGTGTGTGAAAATGGCTTCGTGTGGTTAACTGTGAGAGAATATGAGGCCCTAAAACTAAGAGGAGCTCATTATAGCTAAAATAAGAATGAGTGCTGGAAGATGGCTGCCGTAGGGAAGCAGAATGTCGCTGGCTCCTTACCTGGAGTTATGGAGCTGCGGTGACTGATTAAATAAATGTGTAATAATAAAACACAGACACATATTAGTGATAGGACTGGAAACGACCAGAAACGTCTTCTCAGCTGCAAGGGCCAAGTAACCTTCAGCTGCAGATCGAGCTCATCCCTTCAGTTTTACCATTCCCATCAGCTCATGTTAAACGGATCGTTTTCAGAAACCAGAAAATGTGTTAAACCCAATTTAATTGTTGTTCTTACCTCAAGAGGGGTCATGCGGCTATAATTTTAATACAAGCTCTTGTGCCGTGTGAAGTAAAACTATGATAAATGAAATGCTAGTGTAGAAACTTTTACACTCAGGTCCATAGTAGGCCGTCTGAGTCAACGACAGCAGTTCGTTCCTCCTGCCACTGCTGCCCTCCGGCCCTCAGAGAGCCACTCTACAGCAGCTCGCTGACGCTGTGGAAGCCAGCACCGACAGATGCCATCTCCCCCTGGCTGAGGGGGGGCCTTGTCTGGAGAGTTGGGAATCAGTAGGGGCTTGGCACCTGCCTTCTGCATCTCCTCCTGGGAACCTCCACTGTCAATGCACTGTTCTTCTGTGCCACAGTGGTGCCTGAGGTCAAATCTCTGCCTGGCTAGGTGCCCCTCTCTCAGCCACTGCTGCCAGTAGACAAAGTCTCTCTAGTCGACATTGTAAATTATTGTTTGTTCTTAATTGACTTGCCTGGATAAATTAGGGTTCAATTAAAAATAATGACTCTCAGTATTGGCTATGATAAGGGTTAGGGGTTTTGTCCCGACCATGTGACCTGGCCAGGAACAACTCTGGACCTTAGGGCCTAACAATACCAATCCTTTGACTGGTTAGTTAGGTCATTATGGTCACACTGGTCCAAGCCACTAGGGGCACCAGCAGCATTCATCACCATATGTTCAACTGCAACAGTCATTGAAAGTAATCTGACCTTAAAGTTTTTTAACTAGTACACGATTTTGATCCTCAGGGGTGGGGAGACCAAAGCAAAGCTGATGCCGAGATGACACACGTCTGACTAATGAGACACTGCTGCCAAAACAAGGGGAAATAATTGTTATTCTACTGAGATCTGCATGACCAAAAGGGACACAAATAGTTTGGCTGAAAAATAACTGTGTTTACTTTTACAGAGCCAGATCTTTTTCTAATTTCAGATGAGAATTATTGCCGCTGACAGCCAAACACAGGTTTATCAATCTACTTCACAGTGTGACCCGTCACCATGTAAAAGTTTTAGAGAGCTATTTTCTTAACGACCACATTTTTTTTCATGAAAACGTCACGTCCATTTTTCTTTTGCGAAAAGGTGTTATTGCATTGTTCTGTCAAGTGTTATTTACTTTTTTGGGGATTTGTGTGATCTGGTAGATTGCATATTTTGGACTAAAATAGCCTCCTTTCATACATGAAGAAGTGTCATGATGAAACAGCTGTTAAGGGACAAGAATAGTCAGTGGATATGGGGTATGTAGCTGACACTGACATGTAAACAGGAACTAATGATGGCTGACTCCAATTCAGCACACAGTGATATTTACTTTCTGTTACTTATTATGTGGAATATAGATAGAAGATGTCAGACAAACAGTTACTGAATTTACTATATTCCACAGTTCCCCAATACCCCAAATACAGATATCAGATATACACAAGATGTCATAGGCCACAACAACACAACTTTATACCAAATGGTTTCACACCAGATTACAATCAAGCAGAATACCTACACTTGATGTTGCTTGCACAATGAAAATAGTAGGGCCTAATCCACACACAAACTACTGAGAATATTTGGTCCTTTACAATCTGATCCTAATCACCAGTTATAGGAGGAGATTGATTTTGTATTTTTCTCTTGATGAGATGTTTTCAGCCCAGTTATTTTGTCTCCCAGGGTTTCATTTTAGATTTGCTTAGCAGGCACTACATGACATTTCTTCATTTACTGTGTCTCTGGATGCATGGCCAAACATGAAGTTTCTGCTTATAATTGGACATTAGTAAGTGATGAAGGGTATGGTCAAAACGTTGTGCCCTATAGAAAGTGTGCCTGTCAGTGCTGAATGGAATGTGCTATTCAGACCTGGGTTCAAATACTATTTGAAATCTTTCAAATACTTTGTGTTTTTTGCTTTGGCCCGTCTGGAGTGCCAGGTGAGCAGGGATCGACTTCCAGATGAGCTAAACCACTTCTATGCTCGCTTCGAGGCAAGCAACACTGAAGCATGCATGAGAGCACCAGCTGTTCCGGATGATTATGTGATCACGCTCTCCGTAGCCGATGTGAGTAAGACTTTTAAGCAGGTCAACATTCACAAGGCCCCAGGGCATAACATCACAGATGGATTACCAGGACGTGTACTCCGAGCATGTGCTGACCAACTGGCAAGTGTCTTCACTGACATTTTCAACATGTCCCTGACTGAGTCTGTAATACCAACATGTTTCAAGCAGACCACCATAGTCCCTGTGCCCAAGGACACTAAGATAACCTGCCTAAATGACTACCGACCCATAGCACTGATGTATGTAGCCATGAAGTGCTTTGAAAGGCTTGTAATGGCTCACATCAACACCATTATCCCAGAAACGCTAGACCCACTCCAATTTGCATACCGCCCCAACAGATCCACAGATGATGCAATCTCTATTGCACTCCACACTGCCCTTTCCCACCTGGACAAGAGGAACACCTACGTGAGAATGCTATTCATTGACTACAGCAGAGCATTCAACACCATAGTGCCCTCAAAGCTCATCACTAAGCTAGGGATCCTGGGACTAAACACCTCCCTCTGCAACTGGATCCTGGACTTCCTGACGGTCTGCCCCCAGGTGGTAAGGGTAGGTAACAACACATCTGCCACACTGATCCTCAACACGGGGGCGCCTCAGGGGTGTGTGCTCAGTCCCCTCCTGTACTCCCTGTTCACCCATGACTGCATGGCCAGGCACGACTCCAACACCATCATTAAGTTTGCCGACCACACAACAGTGGTAGGCCTGATCACCGACAACGATGAGACAGCCTATAGGGAGGAGGTCAGAGACCTGGCCATGTGGTGCCAGGATAAAAACCTCTCCCTCAACGTGACCAAGACAAAGGAGATGATTGTGGACTACAGGAAAAAAAGAGGACTGAGCACGCCCCCATTCTCATCGACGGGGCTGTAGTGGAACAGGTTGAGAGCTTCAAGTTCCTTGGTGTCCACATCACCAACGAACTATCATGGTCCAAACACCCAAGACAGTCGTGAAGCGGGCACGACAAAGCCTATTCCCCCTCAGGAGACTGAAAAGATTTGGCATGGGTCTTCAGATCCTCAAAAAATTCTATAGCTGCACCATCGAGAGCATCCTGACTGGTTGCATCACCGCCTGGTATGGCAACTGCTTGGCCTCCGACCGCAAGGCACTACAGAGGGTAGTGCGTACGGCCCAGTACATCACTGAGGCCAAGCTTCCTGCCATCCAGGACCTCTATACCAGGCGGTGTCAGAGGAAGGCCCTCAAAATTGTCAAAGACTCCAGCCACCCTAGTCATAGACTGTTCTCTCTGCTACCGCACGGCAAGCGGTACAGGGGTGCCAAGTCTAGGTCCAAAATACTTCTCAACAGCTTTTACCCCCAAGCCATAAGACTCCTGAACAGCTAACCGTGGCGACCCGGACTATTTGCACAATTCTCAAGGTTTACGCTCTGTTCTGTGTTGGACTGTGATGTTATGCCTTTCATAGACTCCTGGCATGTCTGCACCCTAACACAAGGCCATTGTGTTCTGGAACTGCTGCTTGTATAAAATAACTGTTGTGTAACAATATGATTGTATTATTACCTCCCACTATATAAAGGACATGTAACCATTTACTCTTCAAGCTCCTTCCCTGACTGAGATCAGAGACGGATCTACCTTGCAGCTGTTTGTATTAAAGATTCACTATTATACTTTAAATTAGTCTCTGCCTAAATCTTCGGGTGTTCCACAACATTTGGTGCCGTGACCTGGATGACAGCGGCCTGACTTGTTGATCTGTTTTACTCGGCTTGGACCCAGACATCCCTCTGGCCACAACTAAAAAAAGGTAAGAGACCTGTTTGTTTTCCAGCCGAGCCTTAATGGTGAGAGATCTCTCGTCCTCCTCATCCATGACATTTTAGGGTTCAATTTGGCAGAACTATTTGCCCTATAATACCGAAGCTGTCTGGTTAACATTGATCAATGGGAGCGCAGTGGTGTCTCAAATAGTGGGAATCGATTTGCCCACATGTAGGGATCGGTTTACCTACAATCACGTGACAGCAGGAATCGGACAGTCAGGCAGTCGGAATCAGATAGCCTACAATTAAATAATAGTCATAATAGATATAATCGGTTTGCACACATGAGAAGTTTAAGGAAGTGAATTGAAGGATTGAGCATGTTTAATGAAGTTGGTAAAAGTATATGAATGACAATTTGCGCACCCACACATAGACGTACGTAAGCGGTGTAAAAAGTATTCTGAGAAATGTGGTCCCCTTACGGATCATTTGATAAAGATAAGGTTAAAACACTGTATGACTGTCTAAAAGGTCTGGGAAATAGAGTCTCAGACAAAGATTGGCGCATTTTCTATGGTTTTAAATCCGCCTCCGACGACAAATATCATCGGCAAGCTAATCAGAGGCTCCGTGAGGATCTAAACCAAGCTAAAAAGAAGTTGCAATGCGAAAATAAACCACCCCCTTCCTCAGCTCCCTCTACACAGCCCCCGGTGGCTTTGTATTCTCCACTGGAACACATAAAATTGCAATGTCCCTCAGATTTTGCTCCTCCTCCTCCTCCTCCTCTTCCTCCTCCTCCTCCTCCTCCTCCTCCTCCTCCTCCTCCTCCTCCTCCAGCATATGGAGATGATGATGATGATTTGGCCTGTTTAGATGCTACCTGTGTGAGGGTTCCCAAATGATCTATATTTGGGCTAGGGTTAGGGTTAGGCTATTTGGTAAACAAGCCTATATTATACGTCCCCACATAAAAAATATGTAGGAAGTGGTTTTGGCATGTATCGTTGTGGACGGGTGGATGAAGCAGCCCGTGTATTTAGAGCTTAACATCGTATGGTTTTAGGTTGGGAATTTTATCTAACACCGATTCTCACCGGAGGAGAAAATATTGTGCATATACAAAATATTCCTAAATAAAAGAAGAAATCCAGAAATTCAGACTGGAAAATTAACACAATTAGTGAGAGTCGATCTAAATATTATCAAAGGACAGACTATAAAAGCAGCATAATACAACCCATGAGTCACTGTTTATTGAAGAAAAAAACGATTCACCAACCAGTGGGCACAAACAGTGAAGCAATTGTTTAAGCAAGCAGAAGAGGAGTTTAAACGTGTGTATAAAGGTTGACACAGTAAGTTTCCGATGTTTCCAGAGACAGGAAAGGACGTCTCAGAGGACATGTTAAAGAGACAGGAAAGGACGTCTCAGAGGACGTGTTAAAGAGACAGGAAAGCCACGTCTCAGAGGACGTGTTAAAGAGACAGGAAAGCACGTCTCAGAGGACATGTTAAAGAGACAGGAAAGGACGTCTCAGAGGACGTGTTAAAGAGACAGGAAAGGACGTCTCAGAGGATGTGTTAAAGAGACAGGAAAGGACGTCTCAGAGGACGTGTTAAAGAGACAGGAAAGCACGTCTCAGAGGACATGTTAAAGAGACAGGAAAGCACGTCTCAGAGGACGTGTTAAAGAGACAGGAAAGCACTTCTCAGAGGACGTGTTAAAGAGACAGGAAAGCACGTCTCAGAGGACGTGTTAAAGAGACAGGAAAGCACGTCTCAGAGGACGTGTTAAAGAGACAGGAAAGCACGTCTCAGAGGACATGTTAAAGAGACAGGAAAGGACGTCTCAGAGGACGTGTTAAAGAGACAGGAAAGCCACGTCTCAGAGGACATGTTAAAGAGACAGGAAAGCCACGTCTCAGAGGACGTGTTAAAGAGACAGGAAAGGACGTCTCAGAGGACGTGTTAAAGAGACAGGAAAGGACATCTCAGAGGACGTGTTAAAGAGACAGGAAAGCATGTCTCAGAGGACGTGTTAAAGAGACAGGAAAGCATGTCTCAGAGGACATGTTAAAGAGACAGGAAAGCACGTCTCAGAGGACGTGTTAAAGAGACAGGAAAGCATGTCTCAGAGGACGTGTTAAAGAGACAGGAAAGGACGTCTCAGAGGACGTGTTAAAGAGACAGGAAAGGACGTCTCAGAGGACATGTTAAAGAGACAGGAAAGCCACGTCTCAGAGGACGTGTTAAAGAGACAGGAAAGCACATCTCAGAGGACGTGTTAAAGAGACAGGAAAGGACATCTCAGAGGACGTGTTAAAGAGACAGGAAAGCACGTCTCAGAGGACGTGTTAAAGAGACTGGAAAGCACGTCTCAGAGGACGTGTTAAAGAGACAGGAAAGCACGTCTCAGAGGACGTGTTAAAGAGACAGGAAAGCACGTCTCAGAGGACGTGTTAAAGAGACAGGAAAGGACGTCTCAGAGGACATGTTAAAAGAGGTGCTTGTGGAACGTTATGCTCAAGAGTCTAAAACAGGCAGGAAAAACAAAAAAATAATACCCTATGCTGTTATGTAAATAGTTAAATTTGAAACAACATTCCTCATTTCAAAAACACACCCACGCCACCCAAGAGAATAACACAAAACTGGAAACCACGCAGAAAGCGGTAAAGAAGAGTTCAATCGATACAGTATGTTTTTATTTGGGGAACATTGGTATCTGGCAGATGTATTTTATAATTTGAGCACATTACATATTGATCTAAAAACAATAGACATTAATGAGTGTGAAGCAAATAATGAATATCCAAAAGAGCCAGGCCTCCCGAGTGGGGAAGTGGTCTAAGGCACTGCATCGCAGTGCTAGCTGTGACACTAGACATCCTGGTTCAAATCCAGGCTCTGTCGTAGCCGGCCGCGACCGGGAGACCCATGGGGTGGTGCACAATTGGCCCAGCATCGTCCAGGGTAGGGGAGGGAATGGCCGGCAGGGATGTAGCTCAGTTGGTAGAGCGTGGCGTTTGCAATGCCAGGGTTGTGGGTTCAATTCCCACGGGGGGTTAGAAAAACAATAAAAATTATATATAAATAAATACAGTGCATTCGGAAAGCATTCAGACCCAAATTTTTTTTTGAAATATTAGCAAATTTATGAAAAATAAAAAACTGAAATACCTTATTTACATAAGTATTCAGACCCTTTGCTATGGGACTCGAAATTGAGCTCAGGTGCATCCTGTTTCCATTGATCATCCTTGAGATGTTTCTACAACTTGATTGGAGTCCACCTGTGGTAAATTCAATTGATTGGACATCATTTGGAAAAGAACACACCTGTCTATATAAGGTCCCATAGTTAACAGTGCATGACAGAGCAAAACCAAGCTATGAGGTCGAAGGAATTGTCCGTAGAGCTCCGAGACAGGATTGTGTCGAGGCACAGATCTGGGGAAGGGTACCAAAAAATGTCTGCAGTATTGAAGGTCCCCAAGAACACATTGGCCTCCATCATTCTTAAATGGAAGAAGTTTGGAACCACCAAATGTTCTATAAACCAGTTTTTGCTTTGTCATTATGGGGCATTGTGTGTAGATTGATGTATTTAATACATTTTAGAATAAGGCTGTAACATAATAAAATGTGGAAAAAGTGAAGGGGTCTGAATACTTTCCCGAATGCACTGTATATACAGTAAAAACATTAGGGTAAGACTAAAATACAAACAATGCCTTCCATTAAGGAGAAAGTAAAAGGGGGCAGTGGTGGACAGAAGTTATCATGTTTTGTTTTGTTTGTTTTAAACCTTTTTGTTTATTGCTCAAGGTACAACAAGAGTAAAAGCAGAACATTGTTTGAGAGTGAACCGTGTGTATTAGCAGTAGTGATTGAGAGGTTTTTTCCTATTGGGAAGTGTAGAATGGTCCTAGTTGAAGGAAACAGATATGGAGACTAGTGAAAGTAACAAAGACAGTGATAAAGTAAAGTGGAAAGATTCATGGTACTTATGGTCTATCAGTTGATGTGAAATGTAGTGAGTGTTGACAGTATGTGAATGGTAATATGTTATTAGTAGCTTTCAGATAGCGGTCTAATAATGCAATATCTTAGTCATTTGAAGAAGCTAAGGTTTCAATACAAGGTCACATGACGAATACGCATTTGGTTGCCATTGTTTGGTTGTATTATGCACCTAAGGGATTGAGCTTTGGGACTGATATAAAATTGAGGCTGCCATCTGGTGTTTGGGTTAAAGATAAGCTTCCTGTGGACCAATAGAAAAGCCGCCAGTGAAAGTGAGTGGTAGTCACTGAACTCATACAGGCTGTAAGGGACACAGTGGGAAAATCTGGAACAGAGGTATGGCTAATTGAATAGGATACGGTTTTGTTAACCTGACATGACAATTTCCTATTTTTATTTCTCAATTCGATAGTTTGAATAACACCAGTGATTTAAGTCAGAAAGTAATGTCATATAAAACAATTATGTGTTTCCGTTACATGGAACACTGTCCAAAAATGAAAGTAAGTAAAGAAATGTTTTTAGTAAAAAATAAAAATAAATAGCTGATACATTTTTTTAAGGCCCTAGTTGTTAAACAACATGTTTCATATTTTGACTAGTTGATGTCCCAGGGACAGAAAGTACAGAACACAAGCCATACGTCAAGGCAACAGGTCTAGACGATAATATTACAAGTGAAAGGGGCTCTGGGATTGTTTACGTTAGAAGTTGTCGATTTCGCTAATGGGACCTTATATCGCCTGACGTGTCTCCAGTATGATGATACTGTATGTATGCATGGTTTTATCGAGGCTCCTGTCAAAATGCAGTAACCTCGATTGAAAAAGAGAGGGCGGTACATAGGCATAGTAGTACCGAATATTGCATTTTTAGGACTGATGAAGATGTAGTACCGTGAAAACTAACTGTTTATTTTCTCTTCCAGGACTGATGGAATGTCCACCGCCCAATATTTTAATGAGTTTAACAATGATTCTGTATCTCTCCGTTTGAAATGCTTCCTGAGGCAGGTGCTTTGGGAAAGCAGTTAGTGAGACTCTGCAGTACTATAAAGTATAAAGGTACCACGATCCGGCTGTTAAGGGAGCACCCAAATTCAGTAAGGCCATTTGTTTGTTTTTGCCCTACGTTTTACCACACACACCAGCATACACACATCATATGAATATTTATAGATGTGTTTAATACCGTGCCTGATTTATTGTATGTGGTCTTTCTATTTGGTTTTAGTAGGTTCTTCACAGGTTAGAAAGTATGCATCTTAAAGGGCACACAAATTACATTTTCTGATGTATCTATTGTCCGAATTTTGGTTGAACACATATAAGTTCTCCTGATGAGAAATGTACTGAAAAACCCTATGTAAAACGGGTACACAGAATACAGTGGCTTGCGAAAGTATTCACCCCCCTTGGCATTTTTCCTATTTCGTTGCCTTACAACCTGGAATTAAAATAGATTTTTGGGGGGTTTGTATCATTTGATTTACACAACATGCCTACCACTTTGAAGATGTAAAATATTTTCTATTGTGAAACAAACAAGAAATAAGACAAAAAAACAGAAACTTGAGCGTGCATAACTATTCACCCCACCCCAAAGTCAATACTTTATAGAGCCACCTTTTGCAGCAATTACAGCTGCAAGTCTCTTGGGGTATGTCTCCATAAGCTTAGCACATCTAGCCACTGGGATTTTTGCCCATTCTTCAAGGCAAAACTGCTCCACCTCCTTCAAGTTGGATGTGTTCTGCTGGTGTACAGCAATCTTTAAGTCATACCACATATTCTCAATTGGATTGAGGTCTGGGCTTTGACTAGGCCATTCCAAGACATTTAAATGTTTCCCCTTTAACCACTCAAGTGTTGGTTTAGCAGAATGCTTTGGGTCATTGTCCTGTTGGAAGGTGTCCCAGTCTCAAATCTCTGGAAGAGTGAAACAGGTTTCCCTCAAGAATTTCCCTGTATTTAGCGCCATCCATCATTCCTTCAATTCTGACCTGTTTCCCAGTCCCTGCCGATGAAAAACATCCCCACAGCATGATGCTGCCACCACCATGCTTCACTGTGGGGATGGTGTTCTCGGGGTGATGAGAGGTGTTGGGTTTGCGCCAGACATAGCGTTTTCCCAATTTTAGTTTAATCTGACCAGAGTACCTTCTTCCACATGTTTGGGGAGTCTCCCACATGGCTTTTGGCGAACACCAAACGTGTTTGCTTATTTTTTTCTTTAAGCAATGGCTTTTTTCTGGCCACTCTTCCGTAAAGCCCAGGTCTGTGGAGTGTACAGCTTAAAGTGGTCCTATGGACAGATACTCCAATCTGCGCTGTGGCACTTTGCAGCTCCTTCAGGGTTATCTTTGGTCTCTTTGTTGCCTCTCTGATTAATGCCCTCCATGCCTGGTCCGTGAGTATTGGTGGGCGGACATCTCTTGGCAGGTTTGTTGTGATGCAATATTCTTTCAATTTTTTAATAATGGATTTAATGATGCTCCATGATGCAACCCTGATCTGTACTTCTCCACAACTTTGTCCCTGACCTGTTTGGAGAGCTCCTTGGTCTTCATGGTGCCGCTTGCTTGGTGGTGCCCCTTGCTTAGTGGTGTTGCAGACTCTGGGGCCTTTTAGAACAGGTGTATATATACTGAGATCATGTGACAGATCATGTGACACTTAGATTGCACACAGGTGGACTTTATTTAACTAATTATGTGACTTCTGAAGGTAATTGGTTGCACCAGATCTTATTTAGGGGCTTCATAGCAAAGGGGTGAATACATATGTAGTCCCTGTAGCACAGTTGGAAGAGCATGGCACTTGCAACGCCAGGGTTGTGGGTTCGTTTCCCACGGGGGACCAGTGTGAAAATGTATGCACTCACTAACTGTAAGTCGCTCTGGATAAGAGCGTCTACTAAATGACTAAAAATGTTAAAATATGCACGCACCACTTTTCTGTGATTAATTTTGTAGAATTTTTTGAAACAAGTAATTTTTTTCATTTCACTTCACCAGTTTGGACTATTTTGTGTATGTCCATTACATGAAATCCAAATAAAAATCCATTTAAATTACAGGTTGTAATGCAAAAAAAAAAAAAAACGCCAAGGGAGATGAATGCTTTTGCAAGGCAGTGTATTTGACTACTCACACAACAATGTGTGGGTGGTGTGACTATTCCTTGAATTTTCTTGTGGGATAAAATGATTTCCTTATGGAGTTATCAAGGGTTGTAATTCAAATTGTTTTCTTCCGGAAGAAATCTTGAGTTACAGAGTGAAGGCCCTGTTGTATACTCCAGCCAATAACAAGCTACTCTGTATCAGTGGATACCGGTTGATTACTGTAAAATACTTATTGCAATTTCATACTCTGTTGGCTACATATGGGGAGGGTTTTACTGTGTAGAAGGAACAACCCTTGAACAATTAGCCACCAGCACCATTGGGTGATTTTGGACACATGTATCACGGAGTGGCACATACAGTGAGGGAAAAAAGTATTTAGTCAGCCACCAATTGTGCAAGTTCTCCCACTTAAAATGATGAGAGAGTCCTGTAATTTTCATCATAGGTACACATCAACTATGACAGACAAATTGAGAAAAAATGTCCAGAAAATCACATTGTAGGATTTTTAATGAATTTATTTGCAAATTATGGTGGAAAATAAGTATTTGGTCACCTACAAACAAGCAAGATTTCTGGCTCTCACAGACCTGTAACTTCTTCTTTAAGAGGCTCCTCTGTCCTCCACTCGTTACCTGTATTAATGGCACCTGTTTGAACTTGTTATCAGTATAAAAGACACCTGTCCACAACCTCAAACAGTCACACTCCAAACTCCACTATGGCCAAGACCAAAGAGCTGTCAAAGGACACCAGAAACAAAATTGTAGACCTGCACCAGGCTGGGAAGACTGAATCTGCAATTGGTAAGCAGCTTGGTTTGAAGAAATCAACTGTGGGAGCAATTATTAGGAAATGGAAGACATACAAGACCACTGATAATCTCCCTCGATCTGGGGCTCCACGCAAGATCTCACCCCGTGGGGTCAAAATGATCACAAGAACGGTGAGCAAAAATCCCAAAACCACACGGGGGACCTAGTGAATGACCTGCAGAGAGCTGGGACCAAAGTAACAAAGTAACATCAGTAACACACTACGCCGCCAGGGACTCAAATCCTGCAGTGCCAGACGTGTCCCCCTGCTTAAGCCAGTACATGTCCAGGCCCGTCTGAAGTTTGCTAGAGTGCATTTGGATGATCCAGAAGAGTATTGGGAGAATGTCATATGGTCAGATGAAACCAAAATATAACTTTTTGGTAAAAACTCAACTCGTCGTGTTTGGAGGACAAAGAATGCTGAGTTGCATCCAAAGAACACCATACCTACTGTGAAGCATGGGGGTGGAAACTTCATGCTTTGGGGCTGTTTTTCTGCAAAGGGACCAGGACGACTGATCCGTGTAAAGGAAAGAATGAATGGGGCCATGTATCGTGAGATTTTGAGTGAAAACCTCCTTCCATCAGCAAGGGCATTGAAGATGAAACGTGGCTGGGTCTTTCAGCATGACAATGATCCCAAACACACTGCCCGGGCAACGAAGGAGTGGCTTCGTAAGAAGCATTTCAAGGTCCTGGAGTGGCCTAGCCAGTCTCCAGATCTCAACCCCATAGAAAATCTTTGGAGGGAGTTGAAAGTCCGTGTTGCCCAGCGACAGCCCCAAAACATCACTGCTCTAGAGGAGATCTGCATGGAGGAATGGGCCAAAATACCAGCAACAGTGTGTGAAAACCTTGTGAAGACTTACAGAAAACGTTTGACGTGTGTCATTGCCAACAAAGGGTATATAACAAAGTATTGAGAAACTTTTGTTATAGACCAAGTACTTATTTTCCACCATAATTTGCAAATCAATTCATTAAAAATCCTACAATGTGATTTTCTGGAGAAAAAAATTCTCATTTTGTCTGTCATAGTTGACGTGTACCTATGATGAAAATTACAGGCCTCTCTCATCTTTTTAAGTGGGAGAACTTGCACAATTGGTGGCTGACTAAATACTTTTTTCCCCCACTGTATGTCCAAAGTGGGAATTGCTTGCAGAAAAGAATGGTATGGACCCAAATTTACTACGATCGCCACACAAATCTAATTTGTCAAGAACACAAAGCAGGAAAGCAAGTACCTACCTCTTTGTCTCGCCTACCAGTCCCCTGGGGCCCTTTCGTAAATATGCAAATTGCTTTTGTTCACATGTCTGCCTGTAAAATACAAATATACATGTTGGTAATGGTTGACAGCTACTCCAAATGGATTGAAGCCTTCTCCACATCAAATGTATGCACTCACTAACTGTAAGTCGCTCTGGATAAGAGCGTCTGCTAAATGACTAAATTTTTTAAATGTAAAACATGTAAATGAGGAATCAAAGACTGTGGCTAAGTGCCTGTTACAAGATATTGTTCCACGATTCGATGTACCACAAAGTTTAGATAGCGATAGGGGGACAGATTTTACCTCAAAGGTAATGAACGAAAGTTCTGGACTCCAACACCATCATTAAGTTTGCCGACGACACAACAGTGGTAGGCCTGATCACCGACAACGATGAGACAGCCTATAGGGAGGAGGTCAGAGACCTGGCCGTGTGGTGCCAGGACAACAACCTCTCCCTCAACGTGACCAAGACAAAGGAGATGATTGTGGACTACAGGAAAAAAAAAGAGGACTGAGCACGCCCCCATTCTCATCGACGGGGCTGTAGTGGAACAGGTTGAGAGCTTCAAGTTCCTTGGTGTCCACATCACCAACGAACTATCATGGTCCAAACACACCAAGACAGTCGTGAAGAGGGCACGACAAAGCCTATTCCCCCTCAGGAGACTGAAAAGATTTGGCATGGGTCCTCATATCCTCAAAAAATTCTACAGCTGCACCATCGAGAGCATCCTGACTGGTTGCATCACCGCTTGGTATGGCAACTGCTTGGCCTCCGACCGCAAGGCACTACAGAGGGTAGTGCGTACGGCCCAGTACATCACTGGGGCCAAGCTTCCTGCCATCCAGGACCTCTATACCAGGCGGTGTCATAGGAAGGCCCTCAAAATTGTCAAAGACTCCAGCCACCCTAGTCATAGACTGTTCTCCCTGCTACCGCACGGCAAGCGGTACCGGAGTGCCAAGTCTAGGTCCAAAAGACTTCTCAACAGCTTTTACCCCCAAGCCATAAGACTCCTGAACAGCTAATCATGGCTACCCGGACTATTTGCACTGCCCCCCCACCCCATCCTTTTTACGCTGCTGCTACTCTGTTAATTATTTATGCATAGTCACTTTAACTCTACCCACATGTACATATTACTTCAACTATCTCAACTAGCCGGTGCCCCCGCACATTGACTCTGCACCGGTACCCCCCTGTATATATAGCCTCCCTACTGTTATTTTATTTTACTTCTGCTCTTTTTTCTCAACACTTTTTTTGTTGTTGTTTTATTTTTACTTTTTTTGTTAAAAATAAATGCACTGTTGGTTAAGGGCTGTAAGTAAGCATTTCACTGTAATGTCTGCACCTGTTGCATTCGGCGCATGTGACCAATAAAATTTGATTTGATTTGATTTGATATAACGGCGTTTTGAAAAATAAACTCGCAAAAATATGTGCTCATACAGGACTTAGCTGGGTGGATGTGCTACCAATAGCCTTGTTTTCAATGCGTTTCTACCCGGTAAGAAAAACTGGCCTCAGTCCACATGAGGTACTGATGGCCTGTCCCACGAGGACCCCCGTGTCACCACCTGCTGCAGTCTGTGATCTGCATCTACTGGATGACACTATGATGAAGTACTGTATAGCTCTGACTAACCGTATCCGAGCTGTTCACTCAAATGTTTCTGCTGCCCAAACTCCCCCAAACTCCATCACGAAATCCAGCCTGAAGATTGGGTAATGGTCAGGAGGCACGATAGAGGTAAAGAACCTTTGAAACCCAGGTGGAAAGGACCACATCCCCATATTGTTATTTATTTTGCTCATTTGCACCCCAGTATCTCTATTTGCACATCATCTCTTGCACGTCTATCATTCCAGTGTTAATACTAAATTGTAATTATTTTGCACTATGGCCTATTTATTGCCTTACCTCTATAATTTACTACATTTGCACACACTGTATATATATTTTCTGTTGTATTTTTGACTTTATGTTTTGTTTACCTCATATGTAACTCTGTGTTGTTGTTTTTTTTATCGCACTGCTTTGCTTTATCTTGGCCAGGTCGCAGTTGTAAATGAGAACTTGTTCTCAACTGGTTTACCTGGTTAAATAAAGGTGAACGTTTTTTTCTCTCTGCATTAATTCCTAATTATGACATGACAACGGTGCTTGATTCCATTAGAGAACTAGCCAATGAGGTAGAAAGAATGGGGAATGCTATTGCTACTGCTATGGAAGAATGAACTGCTGAAGCTATGAGTACAATGGTCTTACATAATAGAATGGCTTTGGATATTCTCCTAGCATCTGAGGGAGGCACCCGTGCGGTGGTGGGTCAAGAATGCTGTACTTACATTCCAGACACCTCTATTGGTGTTGCTGAGCCAGTGGCCACTATCAGAAAGGTGGTTGCTTCTGTGGCAAACATATAATGAGGTGGGGTTGGGATCTGTTTGCATGGGTGAAGACTAGCCTGTCTCCTTGTACTGGTCCGCTTCCTTTTGCAGGTCCCTCTGTCTGTTCTCTTGCCTGACGACCTTGGTGAGGAGATTGTGTGAAACAGCAGTATCTCCTCCCCACCAGATGGTCGTGACCACAGAAGTGGACTTCAATGACCTGACGGATCTCGCTACTGTCTCCCCCTTTATTGCCCTGTTGGAGATGGTAATGCTACTGCCATCGAAATGACCCCGATCCCTATGAACATCCCTTTTCCCCAGATTATTATTATTAACTTACCTTTCAGGAGTTCCATTCAGATCACCCCTTTTTGTGTAAAATGCCAATTTCCCAGAAACCAGAAGGTTTTAAGTTCTGGCTGACAACAGCTCAGATATATCATGTTTGGTGACGCTTATGGTTTCCATGGCATCGAAGGGGGAATTGTGATGTCAGAATTGTGGTGAGCTGTTGTAAATTCTCAAGGTTTACGCTCTGTTCTGTGTTGGACTGTGATGTTATGCCTTTCATAGACTCCTGGCATGTCTGCACCCTAACACAAGGCCATTGTGTTCTGGAACTGCTGCTTGTATAAAATAACTGTTGTGTAACAATATGATTGTATTATTACCTCTCACTATATAAGGGACATGTAACCATTTACTCTTCAAGCTCCTTCCCTGACTGAGATCAGAGACGGATCTACATTGCAGCTGCTTGTATTAAAGATTCACTATTATACTTTAAATTAGTCTCTGCCTAAATCTTTGGATAGAGTTTTCCACAACACTTTTATTGCAAATAAGAATAGAATATGTTTCTAAACACTTCTGCATTAATGTGGATGCTACCATGATTATGGATAATCCTGAATGAATTGTGAATAAAGATGAGTGAGAAAGTAACAGACACACAAATATCAAACCCCCAAGACATGCTAACCTCTCACCATTACAATAACAGGGGAGGATAGCATTTTTGGGGGCTATGATATTTCTGCATCTGTAACGTTCTCACTCATAATTTTTCATGATTCATAATCATGAATAATGAACAGTCAGCACAAATTAAAATGGCATGAAGACAATTGCATTGACAGAGGGTGTACTGAATTAATGCATATCATAAGGTAAGGGCTGGAATTTGTTCTGGATGCTCGAACAGTGACGTGTCTGTCTTGTGTGTTGATCTAGCTAATTAGCAAGCTAGCAATATATAGCTAGCATTTGTACATTCACTGCAAAGTGCTACTTACATGTGCATTGGTCGGGTAGAGATTCAACATAGCTAACTTTTTCTTAGCAAGACAATTTGTTTTATCAGCTACAGTTTCTGTTGTGAGAGGCTGGTCTTGGTTGAGGAAACGTAGGCTAGCTAGCAGTGTTTGTGCTGAAACTGACATTTGGCTTCACACATAGATAATCTAGCCAGTTCGACTGTAGCTCTAAGTTTGACTGTAGCTATCATGACGGAGTAGCTACTGTAGAGCAATTACCATTGCATGTATTATAAGTTAGCAGGGTGGCAGTTTCCCAAAGTTTGGTGTTGACTATGAACTTTACTTAGCTAGATTGCTTTGCTTTATGGAAGAATGTAGCTTACTAGGATATATTGTCAACATTGAGTTGTGGTTGGTGCGCGATCTATATAGCAATGGTACAGTCTTGTTGGCTTGTAGCTACTACTGGTTAGTTAGCTAGCTAACTGGCTATAATAGCAGCCAATGACGTTCACTAGCTTATTTGTTTGTGCTCTGATTTAGTTCACACAGATGACTTCAGCCATATGAAAAACCTCCCATAGCAAACTATACCTAGCTAGCTAACTTCCTTTGCTTGTAGCTTGCTTCTCAGACTGGTGTTAGCTAGCTACAGCTGCTAGCCTACTACTAGCTAGCTGCTGCTGTTGCGCAGCAACTGAGCTGTTGGTCCCAGTTTTAGAACTCTGAGCTTCGGCTAAAAAAATATGTTAGCATTGTCAGAAATGCTACAAAAAGGTAGCACATCGTTGGTTGTTAATGGTCAGAAATGAGCACATGAGAGTGATAAATTATACATTTAATCAAAACTGTTGGCCATACAAACGTATTCAGTACGAATGTGGCTAATCTAATGGTCACTTTATGGATGCTGCAGTCTCGTCTTTTTTTTCTCTAATGCTAACAACCCTGTTAAAAATCCGTATGTGGTTCTCGATAACAGCCGGAAGGCTCATGACGAGAGGCGGGTAATGTGTTGTGTACCTCCAATCAAGTTGATTTGCGAAGTTTCATTAATATTGGTGTCATATTGGCTTAGATATATTGATGGTAGGAATATTTGAATTTAACATTGAGCTTCAATCAAGCCCTACTATAGTCGCGCCGACCTGCTCAACTATAATTTCACAGTCCTGATAACCTACCGAGTGCATTCTGGCCTTTCGGAGAGAAAACCACATAACTAGATCCAACACAATATTGGGATGACCTTTGTGAAAATGAATTTGACAGCATCTCACTTTGTCTCAGTTTGTGGTCATTTGCTGTGACTCATTTCCAGACAATAATGCGATCCAAAATCAAATCAAATCAATTTTTATTTGTCACATGCGCCGAATACAACAGGTGTAGACCTTACCGTGAAATGCTTACTTACAAGCCCTTAACCAACAATGCGGTTTTAAGAAAATAGAGAACGCAGGTTGATGTTTATTGTCATGAGTCTTGTCCTGGAAGCAGAACTGAGCGATTTCCCCATACAAAAATGAGCTTGTTGGTCTTAATTTAAGGTTATGGTTAGGCATTAGCGTTAGCAGTGTGGTTAAGGTTAGGGTTAGGTTTAAAGTCAGGTTTTATGACTTTGTGGCTGTGCCAGCTAGTGACCACTGCAGAGCTGGCTCCAGAAGAAGATTCGGGACCAAGAAAGCAAACCTGCATCCAGAACACATAGAGCTAAAAGAGCCATTCTGTCCAGAAAACGTTTGAGCTAAAACGCCATTCTGTCCAGAACACATTGAACTAAAAGAGCCATTCAGTCCAGAACCCTTTGAGCTAAAAGAGACATTCTGTCCAGAACACATTGAGCTAAAAGAGCCATTTTATCCACAACACTTTGATTTAAAAGAGACATTCTGTCCAGAACACTTTGAGCTAAAAGAGACATTCTGTCCAGAACACTTTGAGTTAAAAGAGACATTCTGTCCAGAACACTTTGAGCTAAAAGAGCCATTCTGTCCAGAACACTTCGAGCTAAAAGAGTCATTCTGTCCAGAACACTTTGAGCTAAAATAGTCATTCTGTCCACAACACTTTGAGTTAAAAGAGCCATTCTGTCCAGAACACTTTGAGCTAAAAGAGCCATTCTGTCCACAACACTTTGAGTTAAAAGAGCCAATCTGTCCAGAACACTTTGAACTAAAAGAGACATTCAGTCCAGAACCCTTTGAGCTAAAAGAGACATTCTGTCCAGAACACATTGAGCTAAAAGAGCCATTTTATCCACAACACTTTGAGTTAAAAGAGACATTCTGTCCAGAACACTTTGAGCTAAAAGAGACATTCTGTCCAGAACACTTTGAGTTAAAAGAGGCATTCTGTCCAGAACACTTTGAGCTAAAAGAGCCATTCTGTCCAGAACACTTCGAGCTAAAAGAGCCATTCTGTCCAGAACACTTTGAGCTAAAAGAGTCATTCTGTCCACAACACTTTGAGTTAAAAGAGCCATTCTGTCCAGAACACTTTGAGCTAAAAGAGCCATTCTGT